>NC_140951.1:115046010-115646010 GCF_014529385.1 Adiantum capillus-veneris | reverse complement strand
TAGTGATGACCTGGTAGGCCTTGCTAAAGGCGGGTCCCGCGGCTCCAAATTTTTGAGAAGGAGAGGGAGAGCAATAGCGAGGTCGCTATTGCCTCCCCCCCTCGTGTAAGGGAGAGGCCCCGCAGCAGCATGCAAGGAGAGCAAGAAGGGAAGTCCGGGAGCAAAGAGGTGGACAAAGCCAAATGCAAAGGCACCAAAGTGGAAAATCCGGCCGGCCAAGGTGGAAAGACCAAAGCCCAAAGGGTGCACACCTTGTAAAAGTTTCCAAAAATACACTAGGCCAAGTGTTGGCAATGCATAAAACTTCTAAAAAGAACTCCCAATGGAGTGCACGACATGGAATCACACCACCATTTTTTCTTTTTTGGACTCCTATGCACACCCCTATAAAAGTATGCACACCCCTATAAAAGGGTGCTTATGTTCATTTGTAAAGGTCTTTTTTTTGGGACCAATGTCTTTTGCCAAGGAGGGTTTTTTTGCCAAGGCTTTTGGAGCTCTTGTTTTTGGTTGCCGAGGTTCATGCCGATGGTGTGTTCGATGTACATGATATTGCCTATGCTAGTAGACTATTCCCTACTGTTTCAAGGCATCATTCCCCCTTCTCTTCTCTGCTAGTGTGCGTGCATTTCCGGGCGTGTGTAGGCGTGTGTGCCCCCACGGGGTTTGTCGTGCAAAGAGAGATAGAGAGAGGTTGTGTGAGTGCGGAAGGCTGTGAATTGAGCGGAGCGTAGTGATTGAGTCTGTCTGGTGCATTGCAAGGCGTATGTGCGTATGATTGTGTGAAAGCAATGGTTTGCTTGCGAGTAGTGTTGAGTTTTGAAGGTGAACTCTAGTGGATTGGGGTGCTATGTATACCCTGGGCTATAGTGAGGCATTGTGTTGTGTGCTGGGTGTGTTCCTCTTTCCCCCTCTCCATCTTCTGGTGCCCCCACTGAGGAGCTGTCTGATGCTCCAATTTGTGGTTGAAAGTGGTGTTTTTTTGCCGACAAAGAGGTTGGCTCACGGTCGAGATGTTTGATGGTCGAGGTTGAAGCTGACAGAGATGGTGGAGCCAGGTTTTGGCCCCATATTTACGGACGTCGAAGATCCCACGGATTGGTTAGCAGATTTCGAGTTATGGTTGTTGTCGATGCGTATGTCGACGGATGCGCAGAGATTAGAGACGGTGCCGTTGTCAATGCGAGGACGAGCCAAGGTGTGGTTCGATGGCCTAGAGAGAAGTGATAGAGAATCATGGAAAAAGTTGCAGAGTCAGTTTCTGGAGCGGTTTCGAGAGGTGATCACAGCAGAAAAAGCCGGTGCAAAGCTGAAGGCGGTACACCAGGATGTAAGTAAAGATTTCTCTATTTTCATTGAGCAGTTTGAAGCTTGTTGGAAGCAGTTAGAGATTGCTACTGGGGTCAAAAGCAATCAATCTTTGAAGCTGTCAAAGCTGTTAGAGTGCTTGCATCCGAGGATTAGGGAAAAGGTCGAAGATGGTGCCGATACCTATGAAGACATGGTCTATTTGGCAAAGATAAAGAGCAGAAAGGTGAAGCGGAAGTTGGAGTTGAGAATGCTAAAGCGAGCAGATT
The DNA here is from genome assembly GCF_014529385.1 of Adiantum capillus-veneris. Lineage (NCBI taxonomy): Eukaryota > Viridiplantae > Streptophyta > Polypodiopsida > Polypodiales > Pteridaceae > Adiantum > Adiantum capillus-veneris. The sequence continues at coordinate 115,644,433 of NC_140951.1, read as the reverse complement.
ATATGCATGTTGCGGAGGTGGCGAAGTGCTCTTTGGTCCAACCAAAGGTGGTTCCAATTGTGCGAAATGCAAGGCCTGTGGAGGTAAGACCTACTATTGGTTATGTTCCTTGGAGGTTTCCAATTTGTGATGTGCATGTGCCGAGAGTGGAAGAGCTTATCAACGAAGAGAAGCTCCATGTCGATGTGAACCAAGATGCAAAAGCGGTAGCAGATGTGGAGGTTCCAGTACGGATTGAAGAGGTAAAGCATGGTCTTGTTTAAAGTTTGCATGAAATGGTAGCAGAATGCAATCGAGACGCAGATACCGAGGATTCAAAAGCTGATGAAGAAAGTGAGCAAAGCTGTGAAGATGGTCAAGCTTTTGTGGAGCAACAAGTGGATGCAAATGCTGATACGGAGTCAATATATGATGCCGATGCCGATGATGATGCATGCTCGATTTGCTGGGAGACAAGGGAGGAGGATAGAGCAGATGAGTCCACATCCCATGACGAGGAGACGGAATCTGATGAACCCAAACTGGTAAAGGTAAAGTTTCCCTCATGTATGTTTGATGATATGGTGATAGAACATGTGCAAGAAGAGCAGGGAACAGAGCGAGCTGATATGCCTGATGAAAGCCAAAATGTGCGGTCTAGACCTACAGATGATGGAATGCAAGTGAACGTCGTGTGTGGTGCCATGTTAATGGATGTGCTAATGAAAGTAGCAGTGGAATGTGCCATGGTGGCGCAGCAGATGCACCATTTTGCCAAGAGAGATAAAGCGGCCGTGTGTATGGAAGAACGGGAGATGAATGCGCTACAGGACGAGTTTCTCTCTTCCATAGAGGAGCATGAGGCATCGGTAGAAGAGGTGATTGAAGAACAGGTAATCGGAGCTGACCAAGCAGAGGTGCTAAGAGACCTTGAAGGTCCGGTTGACAAGGAAGGGATCGATGATACTAGAATTGGTTGTGTGGCCAAAGAGGAGGTTGTGGTGCCAAAGACAGAGGTGATTCCGATGCAACAGACATGTCCAATGGTGGAGAATGAAGAATCTCAAGCAGTGGCTTTGCTTCCAGTGAAGGTATGTGGCCTATGGTTAATGAAAAAGATGGTACCTAAAACTCTATGGAGGCTGGTTCAGTAGGTACAGGGGTATATGCTCAAGGCTTCCACTTTATTTGGTTGGGAGGGAGGGTCAGACATGTGTTGTAGCTTGGTGTCAGGTACATGTTTTGTTGATGATGATATGCTTTGTGCGGCTTGGTATGGAGTAGACAGGTTGCAAAGGAGAGCATGGAGTGCAGAAGGTAGGCTATGGATAGCCTACACATATGGTGGTCTAGGTGCTTCGGTAGGGCACTATTGGAAGCTGCTGCAGGTGGGTGGAAGATATCAACGGCAGGTGTTTGATCCAGGTGGAAGCTCTGTTATGCACGGGGTGGGGCAATCCACTTGAAGGTTTAGGTGATAGAGTGCAATAAAACATTGTGTATATGGTTTGAGTTTTCTCATAATGTGTGCCAGGTTTTTGCAGTTTATGGTGAAATAAAGCTTTTATGTGGTTGAGCATAAATGCTCAACAGGGGGGTGGGCAATGATGGTGTAGGCAAAGTGTGTCGACGCTAGAAGATCGCATGGATAGGTGTGTACAGGCAAGCAAAAGCATGGCAAAGGACTGAAGCAGCTAGGAAGTTCATGGGATGACAGGTAGCAACGGAAGTGTATGCATGATGCGGCTTGTAGGCCAAGAAAGGCTACATAAGGGGCTAATTGGGGTAGCAGGTGAAGGAGATGAAAAGTGAATCCTTTGGATTCAAGAATGAAGAGCTTGAAGTGCTGAAGAAGCAGGTCTAGAGGGCTCATCAAACCGAGCTACGGAGCCCAAGTTATTGAAGGTTGAAGTTTTGATGGTTTGCAGATTCTTGCCGGACAGGGCAGCTGGGCACAGGTGGTCCAAGTGGAACTTAAGGTATAGGTATGTAGAGATCGATTTGTGGATCCTACCTGCTTTTCGGATTGTGGATCTGAGCCACGGTTTGCAAGCTATGGTCAGTTGAAGTTTTTCCGGGGGCCGGGTCTGAGCCCACTTGGCCACATTGGAGTACGCATTGTTGGGCGCATTTTTGACACCCCGTGTTTTGTAAATTTGTACATATGGACATGACGCCCGATGTCAAAAGGGCGTGTGGGATTTCTTTTTGTGGGTTTTCTAGCTTGCTTTAGCAAGCACATGTACATGCACTGCAAGTCGCTAGTCTAGTGACAGCTATCGGGCACTGTAAGTGCCCGTGAGTGAGTTTTTTGAAGTGAGCCTTGTATATAACTTAAACTCATGTACAAACTAAAAAATGTTCAGCCAAAGATCAGAAATTTGCACGTTTTAGCTCGTTCTATCTCCTTGGTGCTCTTGAATGCAGTTTTTTGCCCCGACTAGCCTTCTCTACATGTAGTCGTGCTGGGACAGCTCTCTGTTCGCGTCAATTTTGCTCATGGGGGCGTATGGAATCAATTTTAGTCATATTCAGATTTCTCGCCAGTAATTTTTCAAGATTTCTCTCAAGATTTAAAGTGCCCCAATTGGAGTTGTGCTCATCAGGTTACGACTAGTTCTCTGCAGGGTTATGGCTATGGCAGCCTAGTGGCAAATTGTGTGTAGACAGATTCGGAGGGCATGTATCTATGAATTGTGGAATTGATATTGAAGTTGTGGGTTTGTGATGTTTGATTGTGAAAGGAGAGGCTCTTGTCTTCATATGAATAGGTCGGCGTGTGCTATAAATCCGTGCTTTGACATGGTTTTACTCCTATGTGACATATATAGTCTCTTGGGTGGGCGACGGCTAGTAAATTCCCAAGGGTCTACTCCTATTGGACTTGTGGTGTTTCAAAAGGATTTTGTGAAGCTTTTGGTGTCTTGTAGTTCTCTTTCAACGCTCTTGGGTGACATCGCTATAGAGGTGTTCCAGTTTGCTTGTTTCCCCAACAGTGTTTTGGTGCCCGCCACCGAGGAATCGCTTCAAGTTACCTTCAGTTTACAGGTTTTGAAGACATGGCGTTTAATTTTTTGGACTTTAGTGGGAAATCAAATGAATGTTCTAAAGGTTTCATTAAGAGAATGGAGTTTGCTTGTCTTCTTGCTGACAAGCAAGACCCAGCGTTGGTGCTACGAATCTTCTACTTCTATTTGAAGGGAGATGCTAGAGAATGGTTGGAAGGCTACGAAAAGGAGCTACAATCAGCCCAACCTCCTCAATTCATGACTTATGAAATGGTAAGGCATGCTTTTCTTACACACTTTCAACAGGTGGAAGACCCACAAAAGGAATGGCAGTCTATTCAAGGCTTAGTACAAGATGAAGGCCAAACCATAGAAGACTTTGTCAAGGCATTCAATGCGTTATGGGCAAAGTGGTGTACATCTTTGGGGGCTGAAATTACTCCAGCCATGTTGAAGAGGGATAGGTTTCTTGCAAGCTTGATAAGTAACCTACGCTTGAAGGTAGAGCTCAAGCAGCCAAGGACCTTTGAGGAGGCAGTTGAAATTGCAAAGAATAAAGAATGGAAAGCAGAGCGTCTTCATCAACTTGGAATCAATGTGGAGCCAAAGCTTGAAGTGAAAGCGGTAGAGCAACCAAGGGTCCTCATCAGGGAGCCAAGTTATGATCAACAAGCTTCTCATGATGTGAATGCCTTTCGCAAGGAGATGCAAGAGGTTGTAGGTCTTATGAAGAATCTTAGTGTGCATATGATGGGAGGTGGAAGAGGTCAAAGTTATGGATATGGACGTGGTTATGGAAGCAATGAGGGTTATACAGGTGGTAGAGGAAGAGGCATGGCTGGAAGAGGGGATATGTTTCAATGCTACAATTGTGGTGAATGGGGTCATAAAAGCCCTCAATGTGACAAGCCAAAGAGAATGGGTGGCGACATGTTTCCTCTTCCTCCACAAATTCCTACTCGAGCTGAAGATTATGGTATTGAGATTAAAGGGGAAGCAGGACAAAGTGGATTGACAGCAGAAGAGAAGGGCAAAACAAAAGTGGTAAGCATAATCCGTTTGGAGAAGAAAGAGGATGATTTGGGAGCTATGGTGATGCCTGTAGGTAAGAGGGTTACAAGAGATCATGACATGAGTGATGCAAGTCCCAACCATAAAAGAGGGAAATAGGTTGAAACAGGTACAGGTAAAGAGAAGAAGAATAGAAAGCCCAGGAAACATTACAATGCATCCGACTTTCCTTTGGGAGAAGGGCAACCAAATTATAGTTTAAGGGCTGATTTGGTGGGTAGAAAGGCTGATGTTACCTTTGGGAAACTCATGGAGATGTGTCCCAAGTTAAAGAGGCAATGGAAGCACGTAGTCAACCCCATGAAGAAGGAGCCTGCAAGGGGGTCAGTGAGAGTCTTGTCTTTGAATGAGCTACTTGATATATGTCCTACTATGGATGCATGGCATAAGAGGAAGTGCATTGGAGAGGCTTATATTGATGGAGGTGCACAGGTATGTGTTATTACTCAAGCTTGTGTATCAAAGTTGGGACTCAACATGGTGAAGAATTCAGGTTTTCGCATAAAGCTTGCCAACCAATCAAGGGTGAGGTGCTTGGGAGTTGTAAAGGACTTGGAGGTGGATGTATTTGATGTTAAAGTGCTGGTCAATTTCCATGTTATGCCCACGGGTATTGGTGATTTCCCTCTCATCCTTGGAAGACCATGGTTATAGGCAACCAAAGCTATACAGGATTGGGGACATGGTACCATCACTCTCTACAATAGAAGGGGTGATAAGAAGAGGTTTTACATGGCTAGCAAGCAATCTTTGGATTCTGATTTTGATGAGAAAATTGATGAAGAATAGTACTCAAGTGAAGAATAAGACAATGGGGATGAGGGCAGTGAAGTGGAAGATAGCAGCGATAGTGATCTAGATGTTTCCTCCTTGTTTCTTGAAGAAGAGCATGATGAGAAACAAAGATTTCTTGGCCTTATGGAGAATGAGGATATCTCTGGTCCTTATGAGCAAATTGAAGAGCTGATGCAACCCAAAGTTCAAACTAATGTCAAACAGGAGCTGATACAAGGTATGTTGTCTTCCGACTTGACTAGTCATGAGAAGGGTGAGTACCTACATATGATACAACAATTTCCCCATTTATTCATCACTTCTTATGAGGAAATTAGAGGCTTTAAGGGAGATTAAATCCACATTCCAATCAAGGAAGGAGCTCAGTCTGTATGCCAAAAGCTAAGGAGAATGGGACAGATACAACTTAATGCTTTAAAGGAAGAGGTAGACAAGCTTCTTGAAGCAGGTTTCATATGTCCTGTGAGCACTACAGAATGGGTGAGTCCTGTTGTTGTCACACCCAAGAAGGATGGAAAGTGGAGGATATGTTTTGATTTTAAGCCTCTAAACACATCCATGAAGAGGGATCCATACCCTCTTCCTTTCATAGATGACATACTTGATTCTATTGCAGGGCATGAGAGGTATAGCGTATGTGATGGATTCTCTGGATATTTTCAGCTCACCTTGTCTTTGGAAGATCGAAAGAAGACCACATTTATCACGCCATGGGGATGCTTTTGTTATTGTGTGCTTCCTTTTGGTTTTATGAATGGATGTGCGTGGTATCAAAAGCGCGTCAACAAGGTGTTCTCTCCCTTTCTTGGCAAGTTTGTGAAGGATCTTATTGATGACTTTTGTGTTTATAGCTCTATAAAGGATCATTGTGCAAAGCTTGGGATGGCATTGAAGCAATATGATGAAAGTGGAGGTCAACTCAACCCAAAGAAATGTCATCTTGCTCAACCAAGAGTGAAGTTTTTGGGGCATATGATCTCAGAGAATGGGATTGAAGCGGATCCTGACAAAGTGAAGGCTTTGGCGCTCCTCCCATCACCTAAAGATACAAAGAAACTTTCTACTTTTATTCAAAAGGTGAAGTATATGTCAAGGTTCATTCCTTTGTCCTCTCAACTTCTTTATCCTCTACAACAAGTAGCAAGGCTGGATCCTCTACAATGGACAAATGAATGTGAAGAGGTTTTTCAAGGTATCAAAGAGGTTCTTGGTTCTCTTCCTACTATGCAAGCTCCTAATTCGGATAAGGAGTTTTATGTGAATCCATCAGTAGGTGAGGATGCTATTGGAGCTATGCTTCTTCAACGAGGTAAGAATTCCCACTACATGAAGCCTATCTATTGTGCTAGCAGGGTGAAGCTAGAGGTGGAGAGAGGCTATACTAAGGTGGATCTCATTATGGTAAGTGTGATTTATGCATGTAGAAGGTTTAGGCACTACCTTCTCCCTAAACCATTCACATTCCTCACTAGCTACTTTGTCAAAGAGGCTCATGAAGTGGATTGTGGAGCTACAGAAATTCCAATTCTCTTTTCTTGTTGAGGAGAGTACAAGGGCTACATTGGCTGATTTGCTTACCTATAAGGAAAGCCCTCTTCTTATTAAGGAGGATGCAGTGAAGAAGCAACACATGGAAGCTCCTGACATAGACAATGCCTATCTATTGTTTTTTGATGGCTCTTACAGGAAAGCGCATGGTGAAGCTTCAGGAGGTGTGGTAGTTTATGATCCTCAAGGTGCTTTGGTAACTAAAAGGAGTTTGAAGCTTACAGCACAAAGCAACAATGAAGCTGAGTATGCTACTTTGGAGAAAGGTCTCAACCTTTGCCTTGAGCTTGGCATCCGTCTTGTGAGGGTAAGAGGTGATGCTCTTTTGGTGGTGAAGCAAGTACTTGGGGTGTGGCAAAGTAAGAATCCAAGGCTGAAAAATATGTGTTTTCAAGTGAAGAATCTGCTTAAGCATTTTGAAGCTTGGAGTTTAAGGCATGTGGACAGGTGTCAAAATGAAGAAGCACATGGTGCAGCACAAGCTTCAATTGGGCAATTGTATGTGATAAGGGCTGATTCTCCTCTTTATTTGGGAAGGGAAGCTTTAGAGAGGGAGGAAGAGTTTCTACAAACAGGTATTCTTCCATCAGAGTTGGAAAAGCCAAAAAAGTACGCCTTCCTACGTCGTGCCAAAAGGTATGTGCTACTTGGTGATGCCTTGTATATGAAGGGGGCTGATCTTGTGATAAGAAAAGTGCCTTGGAAAGAGGAAATTTACAAAATTTTAGAGGATAATCATGATGGTTCTTGTGGTGGTCACTTTGCATAAAGTCTTGCAGGAGGGTTACGTGTGGCCAAGTGTTCAACGTGATGTTCATCATTGGTGCAAGTCTTGTAAAGAGTGTAGAAGCATGGAAAATAGGGTTCTCAAATCAGAAATTAGAGGCACCATTGTAGCTTATGATGTGTTTGAGAAGTGGGGTATTGATGCAATAGGTCCTCTACCTATGACAGCTAGAGGCAAATGTTACATACTTACTGTTGTTGACTATCTATCCAGGTGGGCCGAAGCCAAAGCTGTTAAGTACATCACGAGTAAAGATGTTTCCTTATTTATATATGAAGATATTTCCTGCAAATTTGGCATGCCATTGGAGTTACTTTCTGACAAGGGTCCAGGTTTCAGGGGAGAGTTGGTGGATTATCTATGTGAAAAGCTTCATGTGCATCGCAGGTTTACTACTCCATATTATCCCCAATGCAATGGCATGAATGAAAGTTTTAATGGAGAGCTCATAAGGATGCTTACAAAGATGACAAGAAACAATGTGAAGACTTTTGGGATTTAGAGCTACCTTGTGCTCTATGGGCTTATAGGACTGCCATCAAATCAGGTACTGTTTTTTCTCCCTTCCATCTATTTTTTGGCAAAGAGGCTTTAATTCCTATTGAGGTGGAGATACCATCCTTGAAGATGATGCTAAAGCTTGAAGAATAGCCCAAGGGTGCATTCAAGGAAAGACTTTTATATTTGCAATGTGTACAATTGGATAGGGTGTTAGCTTTTGAGCATTATGAGCAGGTCTTGAAGAAGAGTCAAGCAAAGGCAAATGAGAAGGTAACGAACAAGGACATCAAGAAGGGTGACATGGTGCTTTGTTACAATAGTAAGCTTGATAGAACTTTTCAAAAGAAATTTCAAATCAAGTGGAAAGGTCCTTTCTTGGTCTTAAACAGGTTTTCGAATGGCACGTATCAGCTTGCTGACTTGGATGGTACCCCGCATAAAGCACGTGTGAATGGCTACAGGTTGAAGAAGTATATTGCAAGGTTGATGACTGTGATTAAGGATGAGCCTTCTTTTGAAGAATTTGCTGATCATGTGGTTAATGATGAAGATGAGTTGAAGACTCCCTCATGTGCTTTACAGGATCTCTTTTATGCTGCTGATCATGAATGATCTAGCAGGCTGGGGTGTGGCAAACTATGTTGGGCGCATTTCTGACACCCCGTTTTTTGTAAATTTGTACATACGGACATGACACCCGATGTCAAAAGGGCATGTGGGCTTTCTTTTTGTGGGTTTTTTAGCTTGCTTTAGCAAGCACATGTACATGCACTGCAAGTCACTAGTCTAGTGACAGTTGTCGGGCTACTATAAGTGCCCGTGAGTGAGTTTTTTGAAGTGAGCCTTGTATATAACTTAAACTCATGTACAAACTAAAAAATGTTCAGCCAAAGATCAGAAATTTGCACGTTTTAGCTCGTTCTGTCTCCTTGGTGCTCATGGGGACGTATGGAATAAATTTTAGTCATCTTCAGCTTTCTCTCCAGTAATTTTTCAAGATTTCTCTCAAGCTTTAAAGTGCCCCAATTGGAGTTGTGCTCATCAGGTTACGACTAGTTCTCTGCAGGGTTATGGCTATGACAGCCTAGTGGCAAATTGTGTGTAGACAGATTCGGAGGGCATGTATCTATGAATTGTGGAATTGATGTTGAAGTTGTGGGTTTGTGATGTTTGATTGTGAAAGGAGCAGCTCTTGTCTTCATATGAATTGGTCGGTGTGTACTGTAAATCCGTGCTTTGACAGGGTTTTGCTCCTATGTGACATAGTCTCTTGGGTGGGCGACGGCTAGTAAATTCCCAAGGGTCTACTCCTATTGGACTTGTGGTGTTTCAAAAGTATTTCTTGTAGTTCTCTTTCAACGCTCTTGGGTGACATTGCTATAGAGGTGTTCCAGTTTGCTTGTTTCCCAACAGCGCCATATGGCGTCTTTTGAGTACCGACGAAGTTCTAGAGCAAGGTCTGCATCATATGGAGCTAACAAGAAGTTGTTGCATGCCAAACGGAGTCCGGATCAAGAAGATATGGCCGTCAGAAAACTGGGATTCTTTGCCCGAAGTTGGTTGCAGATGGTTTTTTCCATTTTTGAAAGCTTTGGTTCGAGGACGCTAAGAAGTCAAAGTGCAGGTACAGAGATAGCGTTTGGATCCAGGAAAGTGGGGCTTCAAAAGTTTGTTACGGCTCGGCAATGTGAATTTAGAGCAGAGCATGGCATCCTGGTAAAGGAAGGTCCAAAACAAAAAGTTTTTATTAAAAATAAAGGGGTTTTTGAAGTTCAAAGGTTGGAGGTTTGTGAAGCTGCCACGTGGCAGCTTGTATAACCCACATGCGAGGAAAAGCAGCAGGAGCGCGTGGTATTTAAGCTGGACCATGGCCCTCCATAAGGCATCCAAGAGGAATGAGTGGAGCTCCCCTCCCTCTAGCTATGGCGTCCACGCGTCCAGCGCTGCTTAATTTGGTGCGAGCCGGCTGAGGATGGGCGGTGGTGGCGCCCATGGGCTGCCCTGGCTGGTGATGTAGTGATGACGCGGTAGGCCTTGCTAGAGGCGGGTCCCGCGGCTCCAAATTTTTGAGAAGGAGAGGGAGAGGAATAGCGAGGTCGCTATTGCCTCCCCCCCTCGTGTAAGGGAGAGGCCCCACAGCAGCATGCAAGGAGAGCGAGAAGGGAAGTCCGGGAGCAAAGAGGTGGACAAAGCCAAATGCAAAGGCACCAAAGTGGGAAATCCGGCCGGCCAAGGTGGAAAGACCAAAGCCCAAAGTGTGCACACCTTGTAAAAGTTTCCAAAAATACACTAAGCCAAGTGTTGGCAATGCAAAAAACTTCTAAAAAGAACTCCCAATGGAGTGCACTACATGGAATCACACCACCATTTTTTCTTTTTTGGACTCCTATGCACACCCCTATAAAAGGGTGCTTATGTTCATTTGTAAAGGTTTTTTTTTTGGGACCAATGTCTTTTGCCAAGGAGGGCTTTGGACCAAGGAGGGTTTTTTTGCCAAGGCTTTTGGAGCTCTTGTTTTTGGTTGCCGAGGTTCATGCCGGCGGTGTGTTGGATGTACATGATATTGCCTATGCTAGTAGACTATTCCCTACTGTTTCAAGGCGTCATTCCCCCTTCGTCCTTCTCTTCTCTGCTGGTGTGCGTGTGTTTCCGGGGGTGTGTAGGCGTGTGTGCCCCCCCGAGGTTTGTCGTGCAAAGAGAGATAGAGAGAGGTTGTGTTAGTGCAGAAGGCTGTGAATTGAGCGGAGCATAGTGATTGAGTCTGTCTGGTGCATTTCAAGGCGTATGTTCGTATGATTGTGTGAAAGCAATGTTTTGCTTGCAGGTAGTGGTGAGTTTTGAAGGTGAACTCTAGTGGATTGGGGCGCTGTGTATACCCTGGGCTATAGTGAGGCATTGTGTTGTGTACTGGGTGTGTTCCCCTTTCCCCCTCTCCAATGTGTATATTACAATCCTCTATTCCAACTGATAATGCAAACTTTTGATCACCCTCATGGCCATCTGCAAAGGTCCACCTTGGATGTATTGATGATGATTAATATGATGATGGGAAATAGTAGACATGAATTGGCATTTACATCCATCTAGTTAGCATTATCGTTTTATAAATTTTTTTAAAGCTCTTGATCTGTCTAATAAAGAGGATAGCGATGGTGAACATGTGGCGTTATACATCAATATTTTCACTTCTCATGGGTCGTGTTGTCTCTTAGTTTATTTTGATACTTTCATGCCCTACATTGTCAACACTGTGAGTAATCATAAATGTGCTAGGGTCAATTTTTCACCCTCAAGATACATCATGCCTTAATATTCTAGCAAGCATGACCCAAATTGACTGTCACCTAGATATTTAAGCAATTATCAAGCATAAACACAAAACTCCCCCTCTCATCATTATTTCCAGGAGCCATTATTTTCATAATGTAAGTTTATCCCCATTAGTATTGATGTAATGTAATTCAATTTCCGCTTTACTTGCTCTTCAAATTGTCTTAAATGTTCCCTCATATGTCAGTCAAATTGTTGTTGCATATTACTCCATATTGTTCCATTTATTTGCTTTTGTACCACATCACTCCCAACGTTTCCAATACTACTTCTCAAAGGACTACCTTTACTGACAAATACTTACCTCTATGCCTGATTTGCAGCCAACTACTTTAGGAGACCTGCTTTTGACCTATCATATCATTCATACATTGAGTGTGGCCTCACTTTCTCTGAAGATTGATATCTTGCAAACCACCCTGTCAATTTTGATAACACCTCTCTTATCCACTCATTTGTACTTAAAGTTGTCTACTTTCCTTCTCTTTTATTGGCATACAATCTTTGCATCAAAATTTCCCTTCATGGTGTCTCAAATATTAATGCATTTGATACAATTATTAACGTCTTCTTAAAATTAACAAGAAATTGTTTTTAGTGCTTTGTTTTTTAAGAAAAGTTTTAGAGATGAATCTAAATACAATGCTCTCATATCAAACTCCAGTTTGACAATCACAGCTTTCTCATATTTGTACCGCTCTCTACATGCACACACTGGTGTATACATTTTTTAAATACGGTCTATTATCTAGGTAAGTACCTCCAATAGCTCCTTTCTCTTTTCAGGTTATCTTATGATCTATCAACCAAGTTATCTCACATAGAATGGCTAAATTTTGCAGTGAATGGAATTTTTATTAAGGTCATTTGATATTATATAGCTCCTCGCATGAGCTAAGGTGTTTTCCATCATAAAAAAGAGTTTGAAAGTACCTTGCTCTTGCCCTATACTCCAAAGTGGTGTCAAACAAACAGTAAATATTTTTCTATTTTATGTCTTGTCTAGTCCATTGGTCACATGCACACAGATTCGCCGGTTTAGGCACTCTGTAAATGCTCATCCTGGTGCAGATCCGTCGATTTAGGCAGCACGTTGATACATTACAGATTCCTGGTTTTTAAACAATATCCAAAAGATGGTATGTAAACTCAAAAGGAGTTTGTATGGGCTGAAACAAACACCTTGGGAATGGTATCGGTAATTTGATACATTCATGCAATCTCAAGGGTTCAGCCGGAGTGAGATTGTTCACTCCTTGTACACTAAGAGGGCAGTGAGATGACAATCTGATTATCTTGGTTTTGTATGTTGATGATATTCTAATTGTAGGTTGGAATGGTCATGCATTGGAAATGTTGAGTCAAAGCCTACACAATAGGTTTGATATGAAGGATCTCGGTGAGGCCAATCATACTCTTGGAATGCGTATATTCAGGGACAGGTCAAAATGTCTCCTTTATATGTTGCGGCAAGAATATATATCCAAGATTTTGGAGCGTTTCCATATGGAGGGGGAAATCAATTCATGTACCATTGCCTCCATATGTGAAACTAGACAACCAAGACATTGTAGCACTATTTTTGCCACATGGAAAAATTGTGTGCACCCTCAAGCTTCTTGATGTGCAAAAGATTGCTACTGTCACTATCGCTTGCCATGGATTCATCTTAAAAAAAAGAAATTGAAGCCTCAGCTAACCAAAATCTCAAGCTCGATCTACAACAATAATAGCAGCTGACAAAGAAACACAAGATCGGCTCCATGGACTATTCTGAGTCAATCTCAAAAACATTTACAGACTTCAAATTATCCAGGAATCTCATTCAGCTGTAGAAATCTGATTCAGTTGTAGCAATTGTTAGGTAAAGGCGGCGTGCCTCACCGTGCTTTGCCCGTGTCTACCTGCTCAGTCGCCCACATTTATCTCCTTATTCTTTATACATACAAAGAATAAGGAGCTCTCACTCATTCTCACATTGTGCTCATACAGTGAGATTTGGGAGCTCCACCCCACATCCTTTGTACTCTCTCTCTCTCTGCACATGCACCGCATTTGTGCACTCACAATTGGTATCAGAGCTTTGGCGACACGTACGACAGCTTTCCGACGAGACGGAAGCGACGGAGCTTGGCTATGGCGGCTTGAGCTCGAGGAGGTGGATACGGCTCGATGGTGTTAGATCTCATCTTAGGCATGCATATTCAGCTTGTGTAGAGCTTTTGTACCAAGCCGTTGCTGAAATTCTGTAGCGAAAGAGAAGGAACAAGAAGTGTTGCAGCTCGTTTTTGCTGTTTTTGGCTCCCGAAACAGTGTTTTTTGCATATCTTCATCACACGGAGTTAGATGGATATGATCCAGGAGTCTAAGTTGGGGTTTTGTCACATTCTGGATGTGATGGTGATGTCCATTTTCTGAAATCTTCTTTGAATTATAGTGGATGCAACAAAAACAAGTTTATGTTGCATTTTTGGGCTGAAAAGGGAGGTTTATGACATATCTCTCACACCCGGACTTGGATACATGTGATCTAGGAGTCTACCCTGAGATTTTGTCACGTTCCGAACATTCTGGTCATATCACAATTTTGAAAATTTGAGTAGCAGCCTGTCAACAATCTCGACATATCGAGGTTTTGCACTTTGATTCCTACAGTGTAGAGAGTGATGCGGTTTGCATCTTTGGCTATGTATGGCACATTGTGGTTGTTAGTAGCAGGCTAACTCGGACACCATTTTTTGGAGCTCTCATTGTAAAAACATTTATTATTTTGATGAATCGAGAATATTATAACTCCTATTTTTCAGATAAACTTTGTTATTGATGATCCGGGGCTACCCCAATTTTGTAAAGTTATTATAAAGTTTGGGAAACATGCATAAAAATGGGACAATTCTTCTTACCTCTATTCCTAATAATAGCTAAATTCTAGTTGAGGATGCACACCATTCTTGTCTACAACTAAATAAACTCTAGCATGAGCAAGATTTTTTTCTTCATCTTGCAAGCAATTGTCCTACATACACATATATAAAACATGCCAAACAAGTGCGTGCTATTCTAAGTTTTGTCTTGGAACCCCATACTTGTGGCACATGTTACATGTAGGTTGTGCAAGAAGGTGTAAAATATGTACGATTTTGAGGGATATGCTTGACACTAATAGTCCAAGAGCGGTGCACATCCTCTCCTTGAGAAGTATTGTGAGATTATGAAAGTATGATTTTTCAGATAAAAGGATGATGCCAAAAGACTTTTTGAGACCAAAACGCTTGGTTTAGGGTGTGTGCCATCTATAGTTTGTGCCTATTGTAGTTGTGCAAACAAGCTCAAAGGGTGAGAATAAATTAGAAGATACAAGTTGAATGGTTAGTTTTCATGATGAATACATATCCTCACCAATATTGTCCAATCGCTCCATGATGAGGGAGATTGTCAAAAGTTTTCTCAAAAGATGTCGTCAAGACTGAAAGTATGGATCAAGTCTTTCTAAAAATACTTACAAACAAAATTGGCATTCCAAATTATGTTGACATAAACATAGAGAATAGGTTGCTCAATTCTAATAATACTTGGGTTGTAAAGATCTTGCAAGCTGACTGCCTTGGAGTCTACTGACACATATTTGTATCATTACAACCAAAAACTCTTCAAATAAGTGTTGAGGATGCATACTCTTGTGCACCTTCAAAGCATGCACCGAGAACCTCTTGTGAGGGTACATACTCTTGGTTGACGCTTGGTTGAGGGTGCATACACTTTTGCATCTTCAAAGTCTGCATCCAAAACCTCCGAGAAACATTGAAGCTCAAACTTGAGGTCAAGCGAGATAAAAGCTTTCAGACATTGCTTTTCTAGAGGCTAGAAAAAGGGTGTGGGTGATCATTGGGTGGTTCATGAAAATGGAGTGGCGTGCATCATTCGTTAGTTCAAGACAAAAAAAATCAAGCAAGCCTAATAAAAGAAATGTGCTTTAATTTGAATTTTGAAATTCAAACTTCAAATCGGTCAGAGACTCTACCGCCGTCAGTTGATACCGTTCATTGGTGTAGGTGTTGCATTGCAGTTTACTGAGATGATAAGGGCAAACCCTCGCCATTCATCGGCACCTAGCGACAGTGATACGATAGTTGTAGATCACGATAGGCAATAGTTTTTTTGTCCAGGTCTCCCTAAGCGGCATACAAGAAAGTCCTCAACGAAGTGATGGTGGTGATGTAGCTGCGAATCAGTGATGGACAACAGCCCCACATGGGTCTTTGTGTAGTACCATTGGCGGTAGACAACAACGCCAAATCAGTCTCCTTGGATGAGTGCACTAGTAGCAAAAAATAGCCTCGGGCCAACCACATGATGTTGGTGATTGTAGTGGCAGATTAGCAAGTTTGGATGCTGATTTGCAGATAGTGTGGCTGCAATAGGTGATGGTGGAGCTGGTGGTTGCAAACGATGGTTTTGCAAGTGATTGTGGAGACGATGGTTGCAGAGCGTAGCGTCACCCCGGGGCGGTCACTTTTTAGAATGTGTATGATATCACGTGAGTTAACCAGAGAGGATTATTAAAAGACCAAAATGTATACATATAGAGGGGGGTGGGGTTTTTTTTAATAGGCTCAAAGTGTAAGTATAGTATGTATATTGGGGTATTATTAATTACCTCTTGAACGCACGTGATATAGGGGTCTTTTGATAAGTGACTGCCCCGGGAGCATCACCAAAACTAAATGATACTTGTGCAATGGCACTAGCAATGTCCCGGGGAGGTCACCTAATAAAAATGTAACCTATCATGTGAGTTCAACAAAAGGGTATTTAAAGTTCTTGAAACTTACATAAATATATATACAAAAGGGCATTATTTTTTCAAATTTAAAAAAAACTTACAGATTTTAAAAGAAAAGGGTACATTATATTCTTAACAAAATTCATAGATAAGGGATTTTACAAACATGTCTTGAATGCACGTGATATGGTAGTTTTACACATAGTGAACCCCCCGAGAGCAATGTAAAAGATATTGGAGTCCCGTCCCACCAAGCACCTAGAGGGGTTGGAGGAGCTCAGGCTCTCGAGAACTCATCTTCACACACCACAGGTACATAGGTTACAATGAGAGGTTACGTGAGTTGGGTCAAATGGTTTTGAAAATTGCAAATACTTGTAGTGCTTCCCAGCTTCTGCATGTTGGCATGTTGACATGTTGTGCGCATATGGAAAAATATCATGCGGCGGTGTTAGGAAATAAGACGTAGCTAAATAGATAATTGAGTAAATTACTTAATGGAGAGAGATAGATTTTACATACACGAGATTATAGAGTAGAGAGAGAGAGAGAGAGTACACACGATATACGTGGTTCACCCAATGTGGGCTACGTTCACGGGAAAGCAACCACTCAATGACTTTAGTACTTCAAAACAGGAACTAGTTTACAAAGGGATTATACCCTTAATAGAGCTCCCACCTTGCTTCACTCTCACCACTTCACACTCACCTTGTTGCATCAACTTCACACTATGAAATGTGTGTAGAAATGGTCTCCTTTTATAGGCCAAAAGGGTTGCCCTCTCTCATGAGAGGCAGCCATGTGTATCCGCCCTTGTGTAGATAAGTCCAAAACGGACCCTCCAACCCGCCCATGTCTGGCCGCCCTTGAGAAGACAAGTCCGCTTTTGAATTTGGCCATTGACTTCGACCACCGGCCACCAGCCATTGACTACCGGCCACCGGCCAACCGACAGTTGTTTTCCGACCACTTTCCGGCCGCCATCCGGTCATAATATTCCGGCGAGGGAAAAAAAATTTATCGGGGGCTTCCGGCCCTCAGGCCCCTAAAGTTGCCCCTGATTTTTTGCTGTTAAAATTTTGGTTTTCGGAGAGTGATTTTTCTTCATGCACGATGGCTTCTCCTCATAATGGGGGCCTTACAAATGTGCGCTTTTACCACAAAAAATTACAAGGGTAAATCAGGCTCCATACTTAACAGGCGGTTGTAAGTCAACTACCTTTCTAGGGATAGTTGGTGCTTTTACCTCATTTCCCTACGAGTACTGATTGAATTTTTGCAAAGAATTTGTATAACTTTACAAGTCCTTGCGCTCTTAAAGAATCATCTACATGGCGATATTAGAGGATTCAAAATAGAAGCAAGGGAGAAAGCAGTGGTAATTGGGGTGGAGTTGAAGGAAAGCATACAACCTTCTATGAGGCTTCCATAACTCTACATGCCATTCTCTCATCAATTGGCTAATTATCTACAGTTAATTTCTCGACGACTCAAATCATGTGCACAAGTTTATGCATGGCCATGCCGATACCTTGCCAATTGTGCCATGCAAACACATACAGCAATAGTTTTGCTTAGAATGTGTGTAGTTTAAATTTTTTGAAAAGATTAAAGTTTTTGCTACTAGTCTTCGTATGATTAGTATGTGATGTGAGTGTTCGTGTGCATTTTGTAGCCAATATGGTGGTAGACTCTAGCCTCATGCTCTTTATTGAGTTTGAGCAAGATGGAGGTTACATGCCTAGAGCAAGAGGGAGGCTCGAACTTAAGTTCGAGCCTCATGATCTTTTCGACTTTGGATAAGATGGAGGCTCAAAATTTTACCTATAAATTTGGAGCAAGATACAGGCTCGAGCCTCATGCTCGTTCTGACTTTGTACAAGATGGAGGCTCAAAATTTTACCTATAAATTTGGATCAAGGCAGAGGCTCAAACTTAAGTTCGAGCCTCATGCTCTTTCTAACTTTGGACAAGATGGAGTCTCAAATTTTTACCTATAAATTTGAAGCAAGTCAAAGGTTTAAACTTTAGTTTGAGCCTCATGAGCCTCATTCTCTTTCTGACTTTGGACAATATGGAGTCTCAAATTTTCACCTATAAATTCGAAGCAAGTCAAAGGCTTGAACTTTTGTTCGAGCCTCATGTCCTTACATATTCTAAACAAGGCGATTGCTCGAACTCAAGTTTGTGCTTCATGCCCCTTACATACCTAGAGTATCAACAAGAACTTAAGTTTGAGCCTCATATATTTACCTAAGGGTTTGGAACAAGGTAAAGCCGCAAACTCTTCACGCTCCTTACATCTTGGAGCATAGCTGCAAGAGTTTTAACTTCAGCTTTGATTTAGGTATTAAAGAGACATCTCGTGGGGGGAGGGGGGTGGGGGGGTCACTTTATAATTAGGTGACTATCATGTGAGTGCAGCAGAAGGGATTATTAAATTTCTTCTTTTCTCAGATTTTCACATATGGAAGGTTATCATAAAATAGAATTGGAAAAAAAAATTAAACAATGAATTAAAAAAGGGTGTATTTTATTTGTCAAAAATTCACAGATAAGGAGTTTTAGAAATAGTCATTGAACGCACATGATATACACATTTTATATATAGTGACCTCCTCGAGAGGGACACAAGGCTCGAACTTAAGTGTAAGGCTCATGTTCATTACATACCTAGATCAAGGTGGAGGCTTGAACTTACGCCTTTAGTACCTCTAGATGAAGGCTTAGGATGTCTAAGTCAGATGCCCCTTATCTACCTAGACCAAGGCAAAGAGTTTCATCCTTGTGTTGCTTCATATGTACTCAGAACAAGGTTGATTCAGCTTGAACCTTGCTCCTTACATAACTATAGCAAGGTGGATGCACCTTGCATACCTATATAGCAAGGCAGAGGCTCAAATTCTTAGTGTGCTCATCATGTCCTATGGGTACCTTGATCATGGTGGTAGCTCTAGCCTCGTGCCACTTATGTGGCCCCGTTAAATACCTAGCAAGAGGTGGAATTAGCTTACACAAGGGGGCATGAGGCTCAAGCACAATGTCTACCAAGAGGAAAAATCTTATAGTAAACATTGACCTACTTGCCCTTTCTATCAAAAAATGGATAAGGCTTAGTTATAGCCGCAAGCCCACTACATCCCCAAACATTCTTCATATTTACTATGAAGCAGCAGCACCAAGTGAGGGTTGAACTTAGCTTTGAACCCCCTATTCATGTGCTTGTGCCTCATTTTCATATGGCACAAAGGCTCCACACAAACACCCATGAGGTCAAACTTAATAAAAAAGATTTCAATTTTAAATCTCATTCTGAAAAATGAGACTTGAATAGTTCCTAAATATGTCTTACTTGACCTAAAGTGGAATTTGAGACCATAAGCATGTGTGCTTAGATCTTATAAACATTTCCTGGAAGTTTTGTTACGTTTGGATGTCATTTGATGTTGTAACGGATGTGATTTTTTTGCCGATGAGCGATTGGCTTTTAGTGATTTTTGACAACCTCTTGTAGCCTCTATGTACTAGTCGACTCAGCTTCGTCCCATGGGTTGAAAATTTAATTGTGTTTCTCGCTACATCTGCACAATAAGATAGGAGTGAGGTTAGACACCCGTCCCACATTTGGCGCCGCAGCCAGGGATTGAAGAGACCTAAACTAGTAAAAAACACGAGCGTCTTGTGATGTTATCCTTTAAATTTCTCTAGGATCTCTTAGAGTAGAAAATTTCTTTTAAAAACTGCATAGCTTAAGATTGTCGTCTTTTATTGTGTAGAGGTAGCTTGGGAGTAATTGTACTTGTTGAGTGCCTTTAGGATTGTAGGATTGTAAAAGTAGACTAGGGTTTTAAGAATGATTGATGGACGAAAAGAGTCTTAAGATCAAAACTCAGAAACCATTAAAAACAAGAAACCGAGTGTTTGTGGACACTTTCCACAACCGCATTGTACTAGAACCTAGGAGTAGGGTAAGTAGAATCCGAGGTGGATTTCAGAACGTTTCTCTCTACGAAAGAATCAATTGTGAGTTGTTATTTGAAGTTACAGAATTTCAGGTCTACGGCCAGAAATAGCACGAAAAGACTGCCAACCTTTCAATCCGACTGCAGAGTATGCTTAAAAGTTGTATGAACCAATGGGTAAGCTCAAGGACGCATTGAGGTAAAGATTTCAAGACTTTGCAAAAGCTCGGATTATTTACTTTTTCTTAACATTTTAGGCCAAATTAAGTTTTGACTTGACTCAAAGGCTTAAAATAGCTCATGAAAAGAGTGTCCAGAGAAAAATTTCAAGAAAGTGTTCATTCTAAGCCTAAAGTAAATAATCGCAATTATTTACTTTCAGCTCAAAATTGACCAATGGGTGATACTAGAGACTCTATGCATGTGTGCAAACAACTTTTGTAAAGGACCATAGAATTTGGATCACCAAATTGACCAAAAATGGGTAAAAACTAAAGTCTGTATTGACTTTCGGGAACTTGAGTGTAAATTGGGAAAATTTTTGTTCAAACTCAATAAAACTTGCTTCATAGTCCTATATTGATGTGATAGACATGTGTACATGCTTAGTTGACCAAAAAGAAGCAAAACTTTACCAGAAGTAAATAATCGTGATTATTTACATCTATTCCATTTTTCTTTTTTTTTACCAAGTTCGCATACCACTAGCTTTATCATGTTTTAATAAGTCCACAAATCAAATTTGGTAAGATTTAGATCTTTGGATTGAAAATTGTGGCCAAATTTGCAAAGTCAGTCTGTAGATACAAAACTGATGACCATTTGAACCAAAAAATTGTCCAAACTTAATAAAATTTGGCTAGGGGGCTTAAGTTGAGATACTTAACAGATCTGTGTCAAGATTGGGACAAAAACTTACAAAAACTCAGCTGGAGTAAATAATCACGATTATCTACATCTGCTACAAAAATTGATAATCTTGCACATTTGAGTA
Source organism: Adiantum capillus-veneris (assembly GCF_014529385.1). Lineage (NCBI taxonomy): Eukaryota > Viridiplantae > Streptophyta > Polypodiopsida > Polypodiales > Pteridaceae > Adiantum > Adiantum capillus-veneris. The sequence continues at coordinate 115,623,672 of NC_140951.1, read as the reverse complement.
TACCGCAAGGTTATATCAAGTAGATCACACAAATCAATTTTGGTGAAATTTGAATCACAAAAGTGAGACTTAAGCCAGATTCTTGAAAACCGAGTATGTGTCGGATACGAAACAGTTGATAAAATTGAACAAATTTTGTCCAACCTTAGTGAAACTGGTCTAGGGACCTTAACAAGTTGTATACTTGGCAAATCAAGCCAGAAAGTGCAAAAAACTGATAAAAGTAAATAATCACAATTATGTACTATTGCTACACAGAGACACCAATTTTGACTTTTAAACTTATACAGTGTTAGACCAACATAATACAAGGCCACCGAGCAATTTTTTGGGTTCAATCAGATCCAAATTAGTACATGTTCACTCAGTTTTCAGGTTGCTGATTAGTCCTTTGACTTTTTGCAAAAGTAGAATCTGAAAGTCGATCTCAACTGCTAACTCACATAGCTTGATTTGAAGTGATATACATAGACCAATCACAATAGTTAGCAAAAAATACACAGTCTTTGTAAAAGAATAGGCTAACTTGATCAAAATTGATACAAGAATCAGGTTGCAGACAAGGAATTCACAGCTTGACAGAAGTTGTAATCAAGTCATGTGGAAGAAATTGAGAGCAAGTCAATCCGACGGTAAGTACTCTATCCAAGGCTTCACAAGTCTATATGAACCTTAGATCTGGTCGTATACTAGGAAACCAAGGCATATTTGGAGAGACCACTAGTAGAGTATCCACCGCAGAGAGTGTTAATCAAGGCGAGCACTTGGACACTATCCTTGAAGAAGTCTCAAACGCTTTTTCAGAATCAACATCTGGAATGTCTTCCTATTCGACTCACTTAGAAACGGGAACGATAGTGCGCTATAAGCATATACTCTCTTTTTATAAGACTAATCACCGTGGAGCTCAGGTTTACCTGGATCCCAATGAAGAGTATTCTATTTCAATTGCTGACCATGGTATTGAGTTTGAAGAGGAAACCAGGGCAAACAAACAAGGAAAAATGTACATGGATAGAAACGGAACTCAGTATTTACAAGTCAAAAATCCTGACGTAATATACAAATGGGGATTAGAAGTAAACACCATAATTCCAAATATGGCAGCAAAATAAGGACCACCAACTTTATAATTTGAGGGATACGATCAAGTTTATTTGAAGCCTTTGAAACGGCTTAGCACAGATGACCCTAGGATCGGAGTATAATTGTTGGGAGGATAGAAAGTTCAAAGATCTTCTGTGGACTTTGCATTTCAAATCACAACAACTAACATCCATGAAGATCATCTATATCTTCAAGATCAAGGATAAGGGTTCAACAGATCTACCAACCTACCTGTTTAGGGATTGTTATAACAACTTTGTTATGATAACTCTTGAGGAGGTGGAACAAATCAAATACCAAGGGTATTTTATAAGGGATTGGATATTGGCCAAGGACCAGAAACTATTCCAAGAGATGACCTCCGCGAGAGATATTTTGAGAGTAATGTTAAGAAACCAGAAACCGCCTCATCACGAAGAAAACCAAGTGACAATAATTCCAGTCTAGGGCTACATGAGTCACTATTTCCAACAGACTGGTTTGAAGGACTTGGAACAAAACCAACTGTCAGGAGACCGAGAGTTGAACCAAAAACAAATGTGTTAGACCAGCTGATTTTCAAAAATGGGTTAGAAAATACAGTGGATCTGAGGATCCATAAGACCACTTACAAGCTTTAGGCAAGTGTTAAGAGTAGAACGTATATTCGATTTCCATACTCAATTTGAGGGGTTTGGAATGACACTAGAAGGAAACACATTAACATGGTTCCAAAACATTCCACCAAGGTCAATCATGGGTTTGAATACATTAGCTCAAGGATTTGTAGCTGCTTGTTTCAAAACGGAGATCAAACACAATACGATAGCTCAAATCTACAGCTTTAAACAGAAACAAGGTGAGTCTGTTAAAGATTGTGCAACTCGAATGAAACAATACATTGCAAGATACCCAGAGCTAGAGATACTCGCAAAGAAAAGACTAGTATCATTGTCTCTAAAGGGACTGTTAAACAAAGAACTTCATGCTATACTATATAGCAAGAAGCATACAACCCTAGAAGAGTGTGTGTCAGATGCTATTGACTTAGGAGATAATTGTGATATTTTCAATGATGAAGATATCCCTGAGGATAACCAAAGCGAGAAAACAACATCCACCAAACCGACACAAGTGGGAACGTCTGCTATAGCACCGCTTTTAGCCATGGAAGACATGCCCAAAAGAATGAATAACATGATGAATAACATGCAAAAAGAACCTATGAGGAGACCAGGACAAGGGATACCTGAACAGGGACAACCAATTAGGCCACAAAAATGGTATGCAATCAAGGGTAAATGGACCAACCATGAGACCAATGAGTGTTATTACTGACCAAAGTATGATGGGAATGTTCAATACGTGCGTATGAGGCCACAAGGGCAACCCATGTACAGATATCAGCCTAATATGGCCCCAGCTCAAAGACCACCGATGGGTATGGAAATACCTCAACCCGTGTTGGGTCGAAAACCTCCATATCCACGACTAATGTAGTGCCTGTAAAGTACCTGCATCCAAAGGGAGTCATAGATGAACAATCACTAGTGCCTGTTACACCCTATGTTGAGCCTAGTCATCTATAGTCATGGTGGAAGGAGATTGGTATAATTCACATCCCCCACCAATGGAAGAACATGTGACTTATACGCCACCAAAGCTTGCACCAATGTACTATGTGGCTAATCAAGGTGTTAGACCTCCTATGGTAAGACCCATGATTAAGCCAAGAACTGGAAACTGTCATAAATGTGGTGTAGATGATCATTGGAAAAACAAATGCTAGTGCCTGACAAGAACCCCAAGCTAGTTGGAGATTATTGTATACAATGTTGCAAAAAGGGAGGGCACTTCTCTTCTAAGGGTGAATCGATTGTTCCAGTCAAGGTAATCACCAGAGCCCAGGCTAAGAAAAAGAAACATAACTCTTCTGATGATTCAAAAAATAATAAAATTTCTTCCAAAAGACCAAAAGAAACAGAAACAAAAGGTATGAGATGAGAAAACAGAAACAAAGGGCTGAAATCGAGGAGAAAGCAAAGAAGTTATTCCAGAAAAAGGTAAACAAAACTAGAAGCGAAATCAAGAAAACCATCATGAAATCTGGAGGATCAGTTTTGGTTGACAAACTTTTTGAGCCCATTAATGCAGCCTTGGAAGCTTACCAAGAGGGACTTAAACTAGGCCAAAACATGGAAAACAAATGGAAAAACTATCCTTCTCCAGACATGGAAGTAGCTAAGCTTGAAGCTTATAAAAATTTGGTAAGAATTACGCAAGAGATGTTGGAAAAACAAAAACCGAAGATCGAAAGTATGGCAAAACCTGAAGAGCTCGTGGTAGGAACCAATGAAGAAAAATCCAAAGTGGTGGTAGAATCCCACCTTGAAACAAAAGATCCAGAACTTATAGTGCCAGACAGCGAAGATGCCTTAGACGAAATTCCATTCATAGAAGAAGACTAGCCAGGACACTTATGGAAAAAAGTTAGAGATTAATGATGGGAGCTTAACTCTGAAGTCAGCTCCTATAGAGGAAGTTTGGTTAGACAATCTACCTCCTGATATGGACATAGATGTACAATCCTTGTATGGGGATTGTGGATCTGAAGCTTCAAGAATTTCTAAACCATTGACCTTGAAAACATTACCCTATTACTTGGGAGATAACAAAGATGAATCCATCGTGTGTAAAACCACTCAAGTAAAAAGAGCGGAACAGAGACTAGAAGTAGACAACATTCATTCAATCATGTCTACACCCATCCAACGCACTCTTACTTTAGGAGAACTGTTGAAAATCAGGCCATATTTATGGCATGATCTACTGAAAACTTTCAAGAAGGTGGGAATAATAGGGCTAATCGCAAAAAAACTGGGAAAATTTGAAACATGAAATGGATAACAAGGAGATCATATCTATTCTAATGAACAAAGTCGGAGAATACTATGAAGGAGATGAAGGAAACACAACCGTTCCACTGAAATATAATGACATAGAAACCGTGGCAATATTGGATAGTGGGACATTCATAGGCATAGCCACAAAAGCAGTATGGGAATCCTGGGGACAACCAGCCATTAGACAAACTTGAATAAAATTGCAATTGGCTGATGGACACATTGAAAGACCCTTAGGATTGCTTGAAAAAATGATAGTTAATTCCCGTGGAATTGAGCATCAACACACTTTTGCCATAGTAGATTTTGAAAAGAAACTCAATTACGAAATCATATTGGGAAGACCTTTCATACGACAAGTACAACTCATCCAAGATTGGGGGAAAAACTATCTGTACTTGAAGCAAGTGGGATCAATAACAAGGGTTAATCTAAAAGATCAACTTATAGAGATGTCATGAAAACGCCCATACAAGAATTCGATTTAGTCTCTTCCACTGAAACTAAGCTTCCATCTTGGTTGAACAAAGACACTCCTATTTGGATGCACAGAGCTTCAAAAAAACAGGAGCTTAAAACGAGAAGAATGTATCTTAGAAAGGGATTGCACAGAAGAAGCCTATATACATAAACCCTTTCCAGAGCATTTGTATGAGACATTTGAGTGGGCTCAAAATTTAGCAACAATTGATGTATGTGTAAACACGTATGTGCCTACTCAAATTTGCAATGAGGACGGCTACGACATAATCCCCATCAAAAGCTCTCAACCCACCACACTGGAGACGAAATTCCGGAACCCAAGGACTTGATAAAAGCTCAACAAGTCTTGAGTCCAAGCCTTTTGTTAGCTTCTTTTGTTTCAGCCTTTGCTACAACATCCTAGACTTCTTTCAGTAATAGATGTAGTTCTACTTGATGACCTTATTCACTTTTAAATATACCCGTGAAAATCGTTGTGTTGTTCTCCTGAAGTTGTTCTTTGGACAGATAGGTTGCTTTGGCTGTCTTCACTGAAGTGGGGTCCATTTTGTATGGTGTTAACTCTTGAAACTTCTCTTTTTGGGCTACCCTCTTCTTGGACTTCTCTGCAGCTTGCATTGCTCCTGTTAAGTGAATAGAGTGCCAAAGTTAGAAAATTTGGCAGATTTCGCTCTGAAATGTCCTTGAGTCTGAATTGCGACAACAAATTGAGTCCAATTTGCTTCAAATCAATTTTGAACATGCATAGATTCATAAAACATGTAAATATCAAAATCATGAAGTCCAGGCAAAAATTTGCAACCAAAATAAATGATCGTGATTATTTACAACTGATGAATTTTTTCAATTTTTTGCAATTTTGGCATCATAGGCTTGAAATATACATCCATTAGATAGCCTGAGTGAGGTGTGGGCTCATTTGAGTGCAACAATTGAGAATGGTGCCATATTTCAGCTTCCAATCTCTAAAATAGTGGATATAAAAGAGTTTTGAGATTTTGAGCTCCAAAATTGTTCAAACTTGGTTAGTGGGCTTAGGACAATCATGTACTTTGGTCCCATGATGGCAAAGTTGCAACTTTCTCCCATCTTGGCAAAAAAGTAATGAATCGCGAGGATTATTAACTTTTTCATCAAAATGAACATTTTTTGGTGCAATTTGGTTCTAACCATGATGTTGACCCTGTGTATGAGATATGAGGTGATTTAAATCAAAAAATGTGACTCATAACTTAGAAATTGGTTTGAAAGGACTTCCTTGAGTTTTTTGACAATTTTCCAAGTTATCATTGATCGATTTGGCTCATACTTGAAATGTGGCATGTAATAGGTATGCACAAGTGATAGGTGAGGTGATGGTATCATTTTCAAGACTTGTAGCATTTGATTGTCGATATGATGGAGAAGATTGATTGCTTTGTGGTTTTCTTTGTTGGTTACTCCCTTTCCATTCTTCCTTGCTTGGTGCAACTGGAACAATGAGTTGTCCGCCTTTAGGTGATAGCTTGAGCTGATTGGTATCCCACTCTGGTACTGCCTTGTACATCCGCATCCATGAGATTCCAAGAATCATTGTCTTATTCATGTGTTCATCTGGTAAGCATACAAACTAATGAGGAAATGAACATCTGTATACTATCACATTTAAGTTGACTACTCCCAATGTTCGTGTTGGGTTCTTGTTGCATCCTTTGATAGTCACTATTCCTGCTGTCAAAGTCTAACTTGTTGCTTTCTTACACGTGGAACAACTGACTGCATTTATTCCAGCTCCTGTGTCGACCAATGCATTCGTGCTATGATTTTTGAGTTGTACTTTGATGCGAAGGTCCATTCCATCTAACCATTCATCATCTGCTGGCACTGCATCTTTCTGCAATTCCCATTGTCGGTCATCTATTTCCAGAGTGTTGATGGGAATAGGTATTTGTTGATTTTTGAGAGCAGCTTTCCTTTTGAGTACTCAAAGTCGCGCTTATTCTTGGGCTTCATCACTAACCTGCTGTCGTTTTATCTTTCTTTGCTTAGCTCCATGCATCCTTTCTAACAATTCATTGGTTAGTGGCAAATTGTACTTCTTTAAACGACATCCACTAATCCAATTAGCCATTGGTTCACTATCTAGGGTGGACAACTTAACTGCTCCACTTGGAGATACATATTCAATGATAAATGATCCGTTTTCCTTTTTCTTAAACTTGGGAATATGTTGCTTAAGGGAATAGACTAAAACTAAGTCCCCTTTTTAAGGATTTTTGTAATTAGATGAGAATCAAAAAACTGTTTTTGTTTCCACTTTTGTACATAGATGTGAGCTATAGCAATTAGCCTTTGCTCATCTACCTTCGCTAAATCTTTAAATTTCTCTGATAATTCATCTCCAGTCCATTCAAGATCCTTAGCTACCCTTAGTGTCAGCAATAGAAACTCTATTGGCAGTATGGCATCAAGACCATAAACAAGGTTAAAGGGTGTATCATTTAAAGCTGTTTTGAATGAAACTCGATAAGTCCATAGAGCTGCATGGAGATTCATTTCCCAGTCTGTCCTTCTTGAACTAACCACTTTAGTCAATACCAAGATAATAATTTTATTTGTATGCTCAACTTGTCTATTTGCTTGTGGGTGACAGGGAGCTGATTTGTTATGGATGACCATAAATTTGTTAAGGAGATAATTGATTACCTCATTGAGGAAATGAGTTCCCCTATCACTGACTATCTCTATTGGCTGTCCATATCTTGTGAGCACATACTCAGAATGCGGTGGTGGTTCTGGCATCATTCTTTTGAGTTGCTTTACCCACGGCCCACTTGGTCAAATAGTCCGTAGCTACAATGATATATTGAGCTTGGGTCCTATAAGTAGGTGGCTGTATTGGCCCAACAAAATCTATACCCCATTTTGCAAAAGCTCTAGCCCCCATCATTGGTCTTAAGGGCATGCTATCTAAACATGTTGCATTTTTGCTCATTGACAAGCATCACACCTTCGAACATATTCTTTGGCATCTGCAAAAAGTGTTGGCCACCATATGCCTGCCATTAAGATTGCTCTTGCAGTGGTCTTACTAGAAAAGTGACCTCCAGCTAATCCAGCATGTGATTGCTCAATAATTGGAATATATTTGTCTTCATTTTCACAAAGACGTAGATATTGATCCTTACCTCTCCGATACAATTGGTTTCCAATAAGAGCATAATCTCTTGCTTCAGTTTCAATTTCTCTTTGACGGTGTTTACTCATATCCTCGGGAAATGTTCAGCTGATAATAAGTAAGTAACTAGATAGTTACTCCACTTAGGAACATGCGACATTTGGAACAATGTTACATGAGGTATGGGTGTTTGTTTTTGACATTGAGGACAATTTTTCACAAAAGAATGAACATCACTCCTCATAGTTGGCCAAAATACTCCAAGTCTCAAAATTCGTCGCATAGTTTGATCTTTCGCAAAGTGAAGTCCTACTATGGTAATATGTGCTTGACTTAGGTATTGGGTTTTCTCCTCAAGATTAATGCATAAGAGCAATATCCCATCTCGATTTCTTTTGTATAGCCTTCCAGGTAGTAATTGATACATAGCTGATTGCTCAATTAATCCAATTGTAATAAAAAGTGGTATTTGCGAATCCACTTGAGCTATGGTCATCAATGATACCATGTGTTCCGACCATCTAGATATCATTTTCATGGAGAATAGATATGCATCTGGTAGATCATCATCTAGTTCTTTCGAAAAAATCCTTTGACAAATGATCTGCTCTTTGATATTTAGTGCTCTTTTTTACAGCTACAGCGAAATGAAATTCGAAAACAATGATCAACCATCTTACTATTCTTCATGTGCTACATAGCTTGACCAAGTACAATAAGGCTTGGTGCTCCACAAAGAATACAAATTTGTTTGGTAATAGGTAATGTCTATACTTTTTAACGGCATAGATCATTTATAATCCTTCCCTCTCGGTGGTGGTATAATTCTTTTCTGCCATATTCAAATGTCGTCTAGCATAAGAAATAGGAAACTCAAATTTTTCGTCTCCTGGTTGAGCTAGTACATACTTAATGGCAATATTGGAATCATCTACATGTGGAATATCTATTCCAATCTGGTGCTTTCAATATTGGAGCTAAAGTGAGAGCTTGCTTAAGCTTCATGAAGGATTCTTCACACGCCTCAGTCCATTGAAAGTGTGTAAACAAGCTATACATGGGTTTTGCAATTATAGCGTACATGTAAATGAACCGTCTATAATATCCACAATGTCCCATGAAGGCTTGAACCCCCTTGACTATTGTCGGTTTAGGCAAATCAATAATAACATGAATTTTGTCCATATCAGTAGCTATGCCATTTTCAGACACTATATGTCCAAGAATTTTTCCTTGTCTACCCATAAATGTGTACTTTTCATGATTTAAGCAAATCCTATAAAGTCTATATTTTTCGAATACCTTTTTGAGGTGTTCAAAATGGTTAGCTCGGATTGATGAATATACGCATAGATCATCCATATATAGTTCCAAGAAATTCCTAAGATATTCTTTAAAAGCATGGCTCATCAATATTTGAAAGGTGTCCGGAGCATTAGTTAACCCAAAAGGCATAAAACGATAGGAAAAAGTATCCCATTCAGTTACAAAGGCAGTTTTATGCTGGTCTTTGGGATCAACCAAAAGTTGATTGTATCCCAAAAAGCCATCTAAAAAGCTGTAAGTTCCTTTTTCTGTAACTCGTTCTAAAACATGCTCAGTGATTGGAAGAGGAAAGTTGTCTCTAATGGTAGTTTCATTCACTTTCTTGAGGTTGACACACACTCGTAACTTTTCATTTTTCTTGGGTACTACCACAAATAGAGACACCCAATCTGTGTGTTGAATTTCATAGATGAATTCAGCCTCCTTTAGCTTTTCAACCTCTTCTTTGTTCTTCCTGGCAAATGTTTCGTTATATGTGTATGGACTTTATCTACTTGGTTTTGCATCATCTCTCATGCGTATGGTATGTTGACAGATTTCTGAATCAACACCCTTGATATCCCTATAGGACCAAGCAAAGACATCCCACTATTCTTTTAGTAAGCTTAACAAAATCTCTTCTTCTTCTTTCGTAAGGTCATTTGCAATGTAGGTTGGTCTAGGCTCTTCCCCTGGTTCGGCTAAATCTATCTTTTTTGCGTTTTAAAGCCCTTCGTAGGACTCGCCATGTTTTCGTAGTTCTCTAACAGGTTGTTCGACTATGATTTTTCGGTCTTGGAGAGTATATTTCTTGTAATGGGATGGAACACTCATTATATCCTTACCATTCTCTTCAGTGATTTCCATTTCAGTTATATATATCTCCTTTAGAGATTTTTTCAACTCTTGATATTTCTTTTTTTGTTCAACCCATGTCGTGGTTGAACCCTTGTCCTGGTTTTTAGGTTTTTCTTGAGTTTAATTTCTCAATTTTCTCAATGTTTTCGACATTTCTGGATGTTCATTTGAAGGATATCTGCCAGTGATTTTGTCCTTGACACAATCATGTGCATCTATCTACATCAGGAACTGTGTTCTACTGGAGACTGATGGCATAGGTCTAGGTTTTAAATTTCTAGCGTCTCTTTTTTGTCTATACCATTTTTGTCTTCTCGGTTTTTGGTTAGGAAAGTTAAAAAAAATTTCCTCCCCTCCTTTCATGAGTAGCTTAGCTCTCACATGTTCTTTTTCCGACCCCAAATCATCGGAGGTAGCTGAGTATTCTTCTAACTCATCTGTTGCATCATAGTAGAGGTCTGACAGAGTTCTACGACCAAGAGCCATGTGGTGTACACTTGCAGAAATCCTATGAGATTTTGGCTACAAGCAAGGAAAATGGAACATCCTAGATCACTAACTAGCAAGGGCAGAAGGTAGAGCTAGTAATTACGAAAGAAATAGTAGCTGAAGCTCTCAAGTTGCTGACAAAGGGAATGACTATGAGATCTAGAGACAGAAAGATGGTGGGTACCTTCACCAAGGAAACCATTGCCGCAACCTTTAATGATCTCATCCAGAAGCAAGTGGAAGAACTAGCATGGTTATATCATCAACACTTCCACTTTCTAGCAAAGAGACCACCAAGGTACACAACACCCAATCATGCAGTTGCGACTACATTTACACAAGTGTTAAAGTCGCCAACCAGGCAACCCATCGATGACCCATAGTATGTGCTATCCACACTAAAGGGTACAAAGAAAGAGGGCAAGATAACCTATCTGGGAGCACCTGAGGTACTCACAAGAATAGCCTACCATGCTATGGGCATGGCAGCCAATTTTCCGCCTGCCCCAGATCAAAACACATTGTTTCTACCCAGCCATCCCCTCGAGCCACAAGGTCCACCAAAAGAACATACAAATCCGATGAAGAATCTGCCAAGAGCTCTCCTGAAGCACACAGCAGCGAAAGCTCAGACAATGAGGAAAGAAGAGCCCAGATTGAAGAGATAAAAAGAATAGTATTGGTTGCATATCAAGAGGAGCCTCAACAGAAAAAGGAAAGATTTGAAAGGGAGAAGCACTCTTATGAACGAAGATGCCAAGATGCAGGAGAGGACCCTACAAAGTGGGTACCTAAAGAAGTAAAAGACCAAGAACAAAGCACCCTGCAAGGAAACAGGCTGAAGACCCTACAAATTTTTTGGAATGCATGTAAACTGAAGCAGAAGCATTAAAGCTAAAATAAGCTCAAGAAGCTAAGAGAAAATCTAAAGAAGATGCGATAGAGCAAGAAAGACAGGCTGAAGGGACACAACAAACTGAAGCCCCGCACGAACAAGGTGGGATGTCCCCCATACCATCATCATCATTTACAGAACAACTAGACCACCCCATGCCAAGCCCTCCACCATCGCCAATAGTTACATCCACCAAGGGTGTCATAAAATCTAATATCTAGCTTACCCAAATGACTTTCTCATATTAAACTGATCAATTAATGTGGGAGAATAAACGGGAATGAGAGTTAGAATTGAGACATGTGCTTCTAGACCTATCTCAGCAAGGGACCAAAAGCAGAGATGGTTGCATCTCAATACAGGTCCAAAAAAGGAGATGGTCTACCAAAGAGCAATGTGCAATAAGTGATTCTAGACTTATCTCAGCAAGGGAGCAAGAGGAGAGATGGTTACATCTGAATACGGGTCCAAAAGGAGGTAGTCTATCAAAGAGCAACGTGCATCTAATGGAGCTTAAAATACCTTAGGGTTAGCTTCATTAAAGACCTCCAATAGTTAGTGTTAAAAGTCCTTTGACCTTAGGCAAGCTAGGGTTGAGCTTGAGGTGGGAACCCAACCTAAGATTGAGGTGCTTGTCGTGCTTGATGACTATGGTGGTTGAGGTGCTTGTCGTGCTTGATGACTAAGGTGCTTGAGGTGCTTGTCATGCTTGATGACTAAGGTACTTGAGGTGCTTGTGATACTTAATGAGGAAGGTGCTTCAGAAGCTACCCATGCATAGGGGGTAAGGTGCCTGAGTCAAAAAGAGACCCTACAAAGGAGGGGAAAATTCCCAAAGTTACGGGAGTGTTTGACTTAACCTCCCACTCACCCAAAGGGCACCCCTTTTCTCAAGGGGCACATGGGACACATGTCAGACTCTCCCTATGCTTAGCCACATGGTGTCCTTGAATACTATTGGTTGGGCTAAATAGGGGTCCAATGAGCTTCTAATTTCAACCAACAAATATCTAGATATTTTCAAGATCTCTCTTTCTAAGGGGTAAGGAGGACACTTGTCCAAAGACTACACATATACTTGAATGCATGTTGCATGTGATTGGCTAGGGGGAGAGGGGTCCAATGATCTTGAAGCATGTGGAAAGGCTACAACTCACCCCAAGAAAGCAAGAGGGGTGTTGGGGGCTATACACCACTCACACACTCATTTTGTGGATCATTCTCACTTGGTGAAAGTTGAGAAACTCCACCTCCTTCTCCAAGCTTGTGCGAAGTGAGAGCCTACACCAACACTCTTGGCTATGGAATGCAAATCCAACCAAGAGCCATGATTCAATGCTTAACCTTTCCCTCTTCTCCAGCTTCATTACTATGCTATTCTGTATTCTAGCAAGAAGAGTGATGATAAGTGAGGAACTATTTCTTTCTCCTATGGAATGTTCCTTCTTCCTCTTCCCTACCCTCATTCCCCGCTAGCTCTCTCCACCTTAGAAGGTGTTTGAGGCCTTGGGACTGAGGCTTGGGGTATTTAATGCTTTCTACAAAGTTTATATTATGTTTGTGATCCATGAAGCTTTCCATATTCATTGCATCACCAAGGTCACAAGGAACACAAATATTGTATTGTACCAAGTCTCACTTGATGGGAGAAACTATAATACAAATTCCTATTGGAGGAGGGACAGGCTCCGTATGAATCCGGTCCTTAATTGTTGTCATGTTCTCTAAACTCTCTCTCTTGCAAAAGTATTGTTCATGAAAAGTTAACTAAGTACCATGTTTATGTTGCTATTATCAATTAAGTTCACCCGCTATGCTCACAAAGTAATCTCACAAAAGTTCTTCATCTAATTTCCTAATTCCGCTACTCTCAAAGTTCATAGTCCATTTCCATTACATTGGTATGAGAGTATTTGGTTTCTCTTTTCTTGGTTAATAAGAGAGTTCCTTAAGTAGCCTATTAATGGTTGATTTTGTTAATTATATTAGGGTAAGTGGGACTGGGATCTATTATCGGTTTTGTTGAGCCCACTATGTGGGATATGGTACACACCTTGAGATCTTTGGTCTTAATAATGGAGTCTTTTTAGACTTGCCTACAGCTTTACCATTATTGGTCCATAAGAAGTTCGAAAGGATCTATGCCTTGGCAACTTTGCTATGTTAGACTCACTCCACTACTCTCTATAATTAACCAATTCGAGCCGTGGGTGTAGATACTTAAGTGCCTATTTTCAAAGGCTAAGAGGAGTAGCAACTAAGGTTTTGAATTTCCAAAGCATACACTAAGTAAACACATAAGTTTAATTAACATGGCTGATAATAACCAAGAGAGTAGAGTGAACATTGATAACTTTGATTTTGCACATGAAGGTGCTAATGATGATGACCCCATGTTTGTTAGTTATCTTGTCACTAGGCTACTCAACAACTTCGTGCTTATGGGATTTCCTTTCCTCTCCAAGAGCTCGGGGGTTCCACTATGTGTAAAACTACCATATCACCTGCGTTCAAGACATGTTTGTAAAACCCCTTATCTGTGAATTTTGTTAAGAATATAATGTAGCCTTTTCTTTTAGAATCTGTAAGTTTTTTTCAAATTTGAAAAAATAATGCCCTTCTGTATATATATTTCTGTAAGTTTCAAGAACTTTAAATATCCTTTTGTTGAACTCACGTGATAGGTTACATTTTTATTAGGTGACCTACCGGGGTCCAAGAGGAGAGAGATCTTAGGAGGCCTCTTGATGAGACCCCCAAAAGAAGGCTCTCTCCCATACAAGAGGAGGAATCCAAAGATCAAGAAAGTAATGAGTCCCTAAATTCCTCCGAAGATGTGGTTCCAAATAGAAGGTGGACTAAATGATCGCCAACTCCTCCCAAGAGGAAACGGATAACCCATAGGCCTTCTCCTCGTTACTCCAAAAGGGAAGATAGGAAACAAAGGAAGAAAAGGGTAAGAAAGAGGTCACCCTCTTCTCTTTCTTCTTCACCTTCCTCCTCTACCGATGAAAGCTATGGCTATTCTCCTAGAGAATACAAGAGGGGAGGACATCGCAAATCTTACCCTGCATGGCTAAGGTCACAAAAGCTAAAGAAGTTCAAAGAGGGAGGAAAGAGTATCTCTTTTCTCACCTATGATGGCACCTTTGGTGCTACCAACAAAGTATTGGCCTTCATCCAACAATTTGATGTGGCCTTTGGAGACGAGAGCTTCACAAAGTCCTCCAAGCTACACCATGTAGCTATGCATTTCCAAAAAATGGCTCGTCAATGGTGGGCTAGCCTTCGTGGCAACGGCGAAGCCACAAATACATAGAAAACTCTACGAGTTTCCATCATGAAGCAATTCCTTGCAAGAGATGCAAAGGACAAAGTGCTCACTCGATGGTGGAGTTTGAGGCTTCTCATGAGTCTATCCACAAATATGTGGACAAGTTTTGGGATTTACATCTCAAGGCTACTGTCTTTCAAAAGATAGACTTTGTCGTGCAAAAGAAACAATTTTCTGTGCGGGATTACCCAAAGAGATGGCCGAGTATGTCAACTCTCAATGGCCTTGTTCTATCACCGAAGTAATCCACCACACCATGGTTGCTTCGTGCTAGATGAAATGTCAAGCCCATGGAAAATAAAGACAAAAGTGATGCCAAGAGGAAAACCAATGCCCAAAATTCTTACCAAGGCTATTCCAACAACAACAATAATCAATCCAAGGAGAAGAGAGTTTACAAAGGTAAATATAAACTCTCTCCCAAAGATCTAGAAGCTTTTCATAAGGACCACAAATGTTTTAAGTGTGGGGAGCAAGTCCATGGTTATCATCCTTGCCCCAAGAGAATTGCCCGCAATGAGACTCCTAGAGCCTCTATGTTTGAAGCTCCAAAAGAGGATGCTCATTGCCAAGGATTTCTCCTTTCTTATGCTTGGGGAAAGATGCAAGAGCATGATGAATTTATTTTGTTTGACCCTAGTTTAACTCACAACTTCATATCCACGGAGTTGACCACCAAGCTAGGCATACAAGCCCACAAGATGGGAGTTACATTGAAATCCGATGGAGCTCTCAAGGGACAAGACCTCTCAATTACTCCCTTAATTGTTGAATTGAGGTTTCATGTCCAAATTAATGTGGACAAAGATGATTTCTTCATCTCCCCTCTCAAACATAAGAATGTTATCGTTGGGGCACCATAGTTTAACCGCATGGCTTCCAACATGAATTCCCCTACCTGAAAGGAGAATCTACTTCACCTACAGGAAAGAGAGCATGTACATAGATGCTAATGAGTCGGGGAACACCATATCCTTGCAATAAAGGGAATCAAGAGGAATTAGAGTTGTTTAATTTCCTAAATGTATCCCAAGATTTTTTCATCGACGACATCCCTAGTGAGCTACCTCTAAAATGAGGGATGATGACCATACAATTAAGCTCCTACTAGGAAGCTCACTGCCTAACAAGCCTCCTTATCAAGTTTCACAAGCTCAAAAAGAGGATATCATGAGGCAAGTGTATGAATTGGTGGAAAAAGGGATGGTGAGGTCTAGCTCCTATTCATTTTGTTCACCATCACTTTTAATGCAAAAGAAAGAGGACACATATCACATATGTGTTGACTATGGATCACTAAATAAGATCACTATCAAAAATAGATTTCTCGCGCCGCGGGTAGAAGATCTATTTGATAAGTTACAAGTTTTGGCCAGACAAATGATCCAAATACATTCAAACTCATGATGGACAATAATCTTCAGGCCATTCAAATTCTCTTGAGGAGTACAAGCGACACCTCTAGATAATCTTTCAAGTTGTGAGAGAAAATAAGTTTTTCATTAATCAAAAGAAAAGTGAATTTTTCCTACAAGAGATTCAATATTTAGGTCACATTATCTCTAAAAATGGCACACGTATGGATCCAACAAAGTTAGAGATAATAAAAGGATGGCCTAATCCAAGGAATATACAGGAGGTACGAAGCTTCATAGGTATGTGTGCATACTATAGATGCTTCATTAAAAAAATTCTCGCTAATAGCAAGCCCATTACATGACTTAACAAAAAAAGAACGTTAAGTATTCATGGACTGCAAAAGTGCAAGAATCTTTTGAAGAAGCTTAAGGAGAATCTTATCTCTTAATGTGTGCTCACACTACTAGATCTCTCAAAGCCATTTGAGGTCCAATGTGATGCTTTTGGTAATTGCCTTGGAGCTATTTTGCTTCAAGAAGGGCATGCCATAGCATATGAGAGTCAAAGACTCAACTTTGATAAGTGAGTATTGGGAAAATACGAAAAAGAGCTATTAGCTATTCTATATGCTGTTGGAATTAGGGTTGCAAAGAAACACACACAGCTTGGAGAAGACGAAGGAGGCTCAAGGCACACAATAGAGAGTGTGTTACTTAGGGTGCAATGGAAAGATAGATAGCCCTAGAGTGATGGGCGTATATACAATGGACGGGGGAAAAAACCTCCTAAAGAGGGAAAAAATGCCCAGGCGGTCCTAGTGTGTTCACACATCACTACCACATGTATATGGTAACAAATCCCCCTTGGAGTGATGCGGTGAACGAGAGCTGGCGCATGAGTAAAGGGAAGTGCCATGCCCTAAGGACATGATCAGTCCACAAAGGGGAGTGAGCCCAAAGCTTTGCGGAAAGCTTCGAGCTTCTCATGAGACAATGCCTTTGTGAAAATATCTACAAGGTTGTCCTGTGTTGGCACATGAGCCAAGCTGATCTCTCCTTTTGAGAGCCTCTCCCTGACATAGTGGTAATGCACCTCAATGTGCTTTGTGCGAGCATGAAAAATTGGGTTCCTCGCAACTGTCAATGCGATCTGACTATTAGTGTAGATAGTGTTGGCAGTGTCCTGTCCAACACCCAAATCAGTCACATAAGGCGTCTCAGCCATAGACACTCAACCTAGCTGTGAAGACTAACATGTACTCAGCCTCACAACTCGAAGTGGCCACAGTAGGTTTCTTCTTGCTCAACCATGATATACTTGAACTGCCAAGCATGAAACAAAAACCACTTGTGGACTCGCGTGTCAAAACAACCAGCCCAATCTCAGTCCGAAAAAGCATGTAAGTCTGGCGGCAATGATCCCCCCTTGGGATAAAACAAACCAAGATGTAAGGTGCCACTAAGGTAGCAGAAAATTCTCTTGACAACCTGCCAATTCTTAGACCCTAGGCTATACATAAATATGCTGACTTGTCAGACTGCAAACTAAATATCTGGCCTCGTGTTGCATACATAAATGAGGCATCCAATAGCAGTTTGGTAAAGAGTGACATTAGCAGGATCACCAGCATCATGTAGACTCAACTTCAAACCTGTTTCCATGGGAGTGGCAATAGGTTTGCAATCCTCAAGTCCAAACATACATAGTAATGTCTCTATGTAACCTTTTTGACACAAGGCAATACCACCATCACACTACTTAAACTGTATACCCAAGTAATGATGTAACATCCCCAAATCTTTCATCTTGAAAGAAGCATTCAAATCAGCCTTAAATTCAGCAATATGTCTCTCATTTGGTCCAGTGATCAGCAAATCATCTACATAAAGAACCACAATGAGAAGTACATCACCCTCACGCTTTACATACAATGTGCTTTCTGATGGACTATTACGAAATCCTTGTTTGACCAAATGAGTGTCAACTTTCTCATACCAAGCACGAGGAGATTGCTTCAATACATACAAAGCCTTCTTACATCTGCACACTTTGTCCTCTTGTCCTTTCTTGACAAAACTGCGAGGTTGCGTTACATAAACTTCCTCAAATATGTCACCATTCAAGAAAGCAGTAACAATGTCTGATTGATCTACATCCCAACCAAAATGAGCTGCCAATGCACATAGAAAACGCAGAGTAGTCATACGCAAAGTGGGAGCAAAAATCTCTTCATAATCTATTCTTTTTTGCTCTACATAACCCTTTGAAACAAGTCGAACCTTATGGCGATCTCACCATCCGGCTTGTATTTCAATTTTTAAACCCACTTCATACCAATGGCCTTTTTGCCACGAGGCAACTCACATTAAGTCCATGTGTCCTTTTCTATAAGTGCATCATATTCTGATTGCATGGCAGCCATCCAATTTTTTGAATTATGTGCTTCATCAAAAGATAGAGGTTCCTGAACATCATGTAAGCTATACATAGCCAAAGCATAACAATCTGATGCGATGCATGGTGAGAGCCTGAACGAGTACGACAAGACAAAGGTTCATCCAGTTTACTACCACGTAAAGTGTGCACCAGCCATTTTGGCATACCTCTAGCCTGCTCATTATGTACATCTGCATCAGTAATAGGCTGATCTATAATATTTTTGGAAACCCCCATAGGCTGTACATTTGCCTCATTGAAATTTAAATTCGAACTTCCACCACTAAAAAGAGGCAATAAAGTGTCATAAATGTCGTGTCAGCTTACATTACTGTCTCTAGTACATGACAGCAAGGGCTGAACAGAATCTTCCACAAACACTACATCCCGTGAAACCAAAATACGCTTTGTTTGCGGATGATACAACCTGTAACCTTTTCTTTCAGCATTATAACAAACCAAAATACATTTGACAGCCTTATCATCTAATTTTATGCGTTGTGTTTGTGGCACCAAAGCACATGCCAAACAGCCAAAAACAAACATATACTCAATAGAAGGCTTTCTATCATGTCATGCTTCATATGGAGTAATAGACTTCAAAGCTTTCATAAGACACCTGTTTAGTACATAAGTGGCACACATGATGGCCTCAAGCCAAAAAGAATGTGGCAAAGCTTGACTTTTGACCATACATCATGCCATTTCCATACATCATGACTTTTGACCATACATCATGCCATTTCCGTAAGTGACATGTTTTTCCTCTCAACAACACCATTTTTTTGAGGCATATCAGGCATTGTACATTGGTGTTTTATCCCACGACTAGTCATAAATGCATTAAATTCATGAGACATATACTCCCCCCCTCGATCGCAAAGGAGGGTGCCCATAGTACATTTTGATACATTTTCAGCCATAGCCAGTAATTGTTTAAAGCACATAAAAACTTCAAACTTCGCTTTAAGCAGAAATACCCATGCATGCCTCGAGTAATTATCAATGAAAGTCACGAAGTAAAGGTAATTTCCCAAGGATGGATTTTGCATGGTCCCACAAACATCACTATGCACAAGCTGCAACTTGTATGTGGCCCTAACTAAACCATCCTTTGGAAACATAGAATGCTACATTTTACCTAAAATTCAGCCTTCACAAACATGTTTAACAGGTGCTTCAAGAGGTTTCAAAGAAGCAACCATATCATATTTCTGCAAACGTAGAAAACTGGCAAAATTCAGATGACCAAAACGTGCATGCCAAAGTTTTGCATCGAAATAGCTCTTGAATCTGCAACTGCATTTGTAAAATTTTGTCCACACTTGTAATACAAAGTGATCTTATACAACCCACGACACAAAAGGCCAGATACAACAATTTCATCACCAAACTTAGATTATGAACTGTACACCTGCCATCCACAAATTTGACTACAAGTCCAAGTCTAGCAAGTGCAGATACAAACAAAAGATTCTTCTTGATCCCAGGTACATAAAATGCATCAACAAGTGTGTAAGAGCTGCCATTTGCAGCAGTAAGCACAATCTTTCCAGCTCCCTGAATTGGATAAGATGCATTGTTGGCACAAGTGACTAAATTCCCATGAGGGACAGACTCGAGAGAGGTGAACAATTCACGATGTGAGGTAATGTGCTTTGTAGCACCACTGTCAAAATACCACACATGTGAATCTGCAGCAACGGACATGCATGCATCATGGACATCAAGATTGTAAGTGCACTCTGCACTAAAATCCCATTCTGCATCAACACTAGCATCATAGTCTCCTTTCACAGAAGACTCAACAATGGATGCATTTGTAGTGGAACCAGCATTTGCAGAGGAACCACCCTCTTTCTTCTTAGCCTCTTTGGCCTTCAACTTAAGACATTGTTTGATCAAGTGATCATTAGATTTATAATAATGGCAACGCATCTTCTTTTTGACCTTATCACCAGAATTTCCAGACGAAGTGCTGCGAATAGAAGCATTGGGAACAACAGTTTTGCCACTCACAGCAGAACCATAAGAAGTGGCTGCATTGCTGTTACCACCCTTTCTTTGAGAAGCAATAAAAGCCTGTTCAACTGCACGCTGCCGCCAAGACCTGTTCTTTTTGGAAAGTGACTCTTGCAACAGCAATGTGCATAATGCATCAAACTTGAGAACTTAGGATTTCCTTGGGTCATGAGTCTCCAAGTACTAGCAAAAGTATAATATGAATGTGGTAAGGCATCAAGAACAGTCTGCACAAGGGAACTGTCTGAAATGACTTCACCTGCATAAATAAGCTGCTCATTGATATCCTTGAAACTAGCAAGGAAAGTGTCCATATCATCTTCCTCATGCATAGTCTTCGACTCCAACTCTTTATGTAGCAAAGCAACTTTAGCCTCATTGCGACTTTCATAAAGACCATCCAAAATATCCCAAGCCTGTTTTGTTGAACGAATGTGAGAAACAATGGTGCGCTTCACACACAACACAATCAATGCATGAGCCTGCGCATCCTTTACATCCCAACGTGATTGTTCTACAGTAGGCAAAACAACTCTAATAGCAGCAATCCTTGCAGCAAGACCTGCAACATCCTCAACATTGTATGTATCCTCAGAACCAAGACGTACATCAATGCCCTGCACAATATTCAAGACGTCCTTTGACACAAGAACATGTTGCATAACATAAGCCCACATAGGGTAATTGTCCCCATCCAATCTATCCTCAGCATCAAACATCTTGAACACATCTATGTTGTTGTCAGCCATAGTAAATGCTGCACTTGATGTGAAAACTGCCCGAAATAGGAGAAATGAAGCGGGAACAACACGTGCTATATAGCACAAACTTTAGAAGACTGTAAGGCACCTATTATGCAGAAAAAGACACTGACAAAAGTTCTCCACAAAATGACGAAATAGCCTGTGCAATACTGCCTGTAGACAAAGCTCTATGAGCTACCCAAATTTTTTTTCGACCTGCAAACACTCACCAAAGCTCACAAAAATCAAATAAAGTGAGCAGGCGTGTGTTGGAGCTGCTGGCGACTGAGCCCGAGAGGACGCAACCTGCTCCGATACCAATTGTTGGAATTAGGGTTGCAGAGAAACACACACCAGTTGGAGAAGACCAAGGAAGCTCAAGGAACACAATGGAGAGTGTGTTACTTAGTGTGCAATGGAAAGATAGATAGCCCTAGAGTGATGGGCGTATATACAATGCACCGGGAAAAAACCTCCTAAAGAGGGAAAAAATGTCCCAGCAGTCCTAGTGTGTGTTCACGGCTTATGTCAATGCGTAGAGCTCTTACCTACGGTTGTAATGCAACAAACGCATTCGCAATGTGAAAACCGGGGAGGGAGTAGGAAGCGCGAGAAGGAGAGAAGTGAGCGCCGTTAGCTCACGCTGTGTATTTCTTATCCAAAAACTTAATAAAATATTTAAAAAGTTGGCTTTTATACCTTAGCCAAGGTCTAAAATGTGTAATGTCCGGCGCCCAAGACCTTTGAGACTCCACACTTATTGTATCTGCAACTTAGGTACAGTAACTGACCTGTTCTTTACAACTTGGAACTCCCATTGAGCCCATAACACAGTAAAATATTACAATGGCTTGAAATAAATCGGGAATTTACAATACATGACCATTTTGGGAAAATGTGGAAAATGTGTAACTTCAATCTTTACTGCTTCTTCACTTTGATCTTGGATGTGCATCCGTACTTCTTCAGTCTTTAGCAGCTTCTATTAACTGACGTTGACTCAGTTAACAATCTCTCCTTCCTATTTTAGTGCCCGTCCCCGGGCACTATTGAAAAAGTGTCCTTGGAGGCTGTGGAAGGTTTTGATTGGTTGTTGATGGGGTGATCTTCATTTTGTCGTTGGATTTGTTGATGAGGTTCAATTTGCTGCAACATCTTCATTGATCCGAGTAGTTGATTTTGAGAGATGATGTTGCATTTGTCCGTTGTAATAGCATCATGATGAGGTTGCTGTTTATTTATGAAAAATATGTAGAAGGGAAGTAGAATGATGAGGTTCTAAATTAGGGTCTTATACCTGGATGAACAAAGGGAAAAAACCCAGTGGGGAAAAAGTGCCTTTGGTATACGGACATTATTGGAGTACTTATTAGCATGGGAAATATTAATAAATCACTTAAGGGATTATTTGCTGATAGATATGGAATTAAAAAGGTAGCAAATATGAAAGGGTAGCATGCTGCAACATTGGTTTGCCTGTTGCAGTCCACTCAAGGTGCATAGATGGAAGCAAAAAAGAGTGTCTAATGCATATGTCCAATGGTGGGACATCCTATTTATGCATACACAAAATGCATGGAAAACAATATACTATGCAAGTAAGATTTTGAGGGGTTCTTCAGAAAGATGGTGTAGCTATAAAAGCATATGACATGGCTTTGCAAGCTGGCACCCCTTTAAGAATGGTTTTCGTTGACGAGGATATGTGCTCTCATCTTACTGTGCATTATGTGTGAGTGTTGGACTCTACGATATCACCAATTGTAAGTTAATAGACTTTGACTCTTATGCTCATCTCATCTAGCATGAGCATCACAACTTTATACATACTCAACTCTTCTAGCTTGAGTGTAAGCCTAAAAACTACGACCTTAGCTCAGCAGCCCGACTCTGACTATGCCAAAGAGTTTTTTTTTCACCCTAGCGACTTGACTTTTTACATTCTTGTGCTTACTACAAACATTTCTTCAGGTAAAAGTAAGCTTGAATCCTCAAAAAGAGGATTAGTGAAGGACCAAGTTGGCATTGAAGGTTTCTTTTGCCATACCGGTTTTATCATCTTTGAATCTACATTCACATTGGTTGGATTGTCCTTCTTTGACTGTGAAGACTCCATTGGTTGTTTGATTCTTCAATTAGGCCTATTGATAGAAGTCTTTGATGTTGTTGGAGGCCTTTGTTCACTTTTGGCATCCGGCTTTTGACTAGGAGCATTGGAAGGCTTAGGAATCCAAACCTCTTGATGACCTTTGTAACTCCTTTGTTGACTTTGTTGAGCTTTAGGTCCTACTGAGATGTTGAGATCTTCATACAAGTTTGGTGTAGTTGCAGTTGTCTTGTGGTTGACTAGTAGCCAAATCTTTGTATACCCTGTGTAGAATCCTTGTCCAAGGAGAACATTCTTTGAGATCCATCTTTGTTCTGTATCCTTTTGTGAGCCGTGGTAGACTTCAACATCATTCAATGTTGTTTTGCTGTATACCTGCTTCTTAGGTATCCTCAGATATTGTCAAGGTTGATACCTTGTGGGCCTTCTTTCTTGGGAGGGACTTGAAGTTACTTCATATGCTCTAATATGTGGTTTTGGTACCCATATCTGTCTGTTACCTCCATAGTACTCTTGTTCCTTTAAGCTCCATTGTGATGCTATCCATCCCATGTGTTTGTCTTTCTGTGTTGATTTCTCATCCTTAATCCAAACCGGATCATTGACTTTAACTAAATTGCTCGGAACAAACACTTGCTTGACTTTCCTTTGCTTTCTTGAGTACTTTGGCTGATATACCTTTCCTTTGCTGGGTGTCTCTTTAGAGGTTTCAGTTGGGTCAGTAATTGACTTGAAGTTTTGAAAGCCTGACTTGCTTGAAGAAGCTAATCCATGAGGGTTCTCTAATGTAGAGACATATGCTATCAGATCTTCTTTGCTAATCGGTGGAAGTTCCACTTTAGCTTTACCTTTGTCTGTAATTTTGATCTTCGTTCCTTCTAGCTTTGGTGGCATTTTTTTTCCATAGCTATCGTGGTTGCTATTGCCTGATTTTCTTTAAGCTCTTCTGAAGTTCTGCTCGATGGAGATGAATCATCTTCAATGTGCTTTGCCTTGGCATCAGTCTCCATTTTAACTGTGCTTGAGGACTTTGTACTATCGTCCATGGGTGACCAGTCTTGGTCTTCATTCTTTGATGTCTGTGATGACTCCGTCATGTTTGAATTCAGTATCTCTAACATCTTCTTGGCCATTGGCATTCCCATTATGATGTCGTCTGGCATATCTTTTGTTGTGATCACGTGGAATTGAGCTTTGATGATCTGTGAACTTACTTCAATGGTTGTGGAGATGATTCCCCAGCATTCTGCTTGTTTGTTTCCTAATATGCTCACAAATTCAGGAGAATCTTTCAACTGTGGTTGTCCACATCTTTTCCAAGTGCGAAAAGACATGAGATTCTTATCTAGCTAAAATTCTAGCTTTACTTCTTTTGACAACTTTTCTTCATTCTCACCACAATGTTGCACTCGATCGTCTCAGGATTTCTTTCTTTATTGAGTGTTTTTGTGGTGGCAATGTCCATGGGTTGAACTTTTTCTACATTGGCTTTGCTTTGATCACCTACGTCTGTTGATGTCGACTCGTAAGATTGTGATACTGCACTTTTTTGCAATTGTTGAGCATTGTCCTCTTGCATTTGAGTATCCTTTGACCTTAAAAGGTCCATTATACTGTCTGGCAGAATCTGTTTCTTCAGAGGAGATTTTGGTGGTGACCTTTGTGTGGCCTTTTGGACTTTAGATTTCATTGATTTTGTCTTTTTTATCACCTATTCTAATAGCTTGAGGCTTTGCATCATCTTCAGATAGTCCTTGACTTCAGGTTTAGCATCTATAGGGGCTTGTACAAGGTCATGAACCTGCTGAGAATCATTGCCATTTGCATCTCGATATGCATATGGGAGATTGGTCTCATGCAATTGCTTGAACACTATGGGATTTATTGGCTTTTGACTATGATTCGTGGAGATCAAGTGAAACTTTTGTCCCTGATGATCTTCATAGAAGAATTTTTCAACAGATTTTGATGGTTTCTGGGTCAATGGAAAACTTCCAGCAACCATATGATCTTCCAACGGTTTTTGCTTTGAAAGGGTCTGCTGGCTAGAAGTTCTTGGGCTTGTAACTGGTGTAGCATTTTTTGGTGCTAGAGTTGATCTTGATGAATTTGCAGCTCCCCCCTTCCTAGGGTGATCACTATAGCCTGCTTCATTGTGAGAGCTCAAAACTGTTTGGCTTTGGCTGAGTCTCACCTTTTGGGATTGTGAAGGTACACTTTGGGTAGCACTGTTGATGTTTGGAATATGTAAACCTTCTACATAGTCTCCTATGTATCTCCGTGAAACATGAAAAATTATTCCCCAAGTCAAGCTGTAGATAGCATTATTGTTGCCCTGATATTGTCTATCCCATGGGTCTCCTATGATATGAGCTTCTGTGATTTCAGGACCCAAGGCATCATAGATGCTAGACTCTCGTCTATATCTACGACTATTTTGGTCAAGGTATATGTTTTTTTGGTCACAACATCGAAGCTTGATTTTCAATGGAGGAGAATTTGGCTCTGAATAGATTTCTGGGTTCACTCGGATAGTATCCTTCAACTCTAGAGAGGATAGGCTATAATCAATTCTTTCCTCTGAAATGAACCATCCTTTCTGATCTATCACTGGACGAACTTCTATGAGCTGGTATGTGGGCCGTTCAAACACTGGTTAATCCTTTTTGCACAGCTGTCCGTTTTGGTCCACATGGTGTGCATATGAATTATGGGTACCATACAAAGCTAACATCATTCTGTTTGATGTGTCTCTTAGACTCGTGAATGATTGCACACTTGTGTCAGTGGATGCAAAATCATTTGTAAACATAACAGACTTTTCAACCTTCGGTGATATCTCGATACCTTAACTAAATTTATGCAAGAATTTGTTGTTCAAAGAATCAATTTTAAGCTTTTCATGTGCCTGTGCATCTTTATGTTGATTTTGAACTTGCAATTCTTTCATTGGTGCTTCTAATGATAATGTAGAATCATCCGATTGCATTAAAAGTGACAAGTCAGTTGCACTTACATCAAGATTCACATTTTCAATTTCCTGTGTACCTTGCTTGTTGGCAGTTGATGTGTCCCTGTTGTCTGGATTTCTTGGACAATCTTCAGAAAAATGTTCACCTTTTCGTCCACAATCTGAGCAATATGCCATGACTGGTGGTATTTCATCTGGCTCTATCATGTCAAGCTCTAGCTGAGAAGGTACTGCTTCTACGGTTGCCAAGTTGTCGGCATCTTCTTTTAGAACACTGAGCATCAAGTTGTAGATGGCTTCATCTTGACCTTTGTACCGTCTTTGACTTGGTTCTCCAATTAGATTGGCTTCTATTGGTTGATCTGTTGGATCTTGAATTTCTAGTTCTCGATTGTAGATCTGACCACTGTAATCCATGTACAATGACCCTGATTTCATATGCACCAAATGTATGCTTTGCTGGCTTGTGCAGATTTCTAGATAACCACTTGGGTTGATTTTTTGCACCTCTATCTGCATTTTGTTTTCAAGCTTGCAATACCTGGCTCCACTGAAGTCTATGAACATCTGGGAGTTCTCTGAATCTGGTTTTACTCTGATCAATAGGATCTTGGTTCCTGTGCTGCTTTTGTTGTTCATCAAGTATCTATGGACTTTTGAATTAGTATGCAAGACTTTATCTCTATTGTAGCCATAGAGCTGTAAAATCTACTCTATTGTACCTGTGTTACCACTACTACTCGCTTGCTCTGTTGTACTTGAACTCTCAGCTCGAGATAAGTCCATGTCGACTGGTTCTATAAAAACTATCTCCTAGCAGACTTTGGTATTGATTAGCAAAAAAAATTCTGCTCAAGTTTGATAAGACTGCTTTTGCTAAAGTACTTTTGGCAGTTGATTTCTCTTAAACTCACAAGAGTTGATTAACTCTAGCTCGAAAGTGTCTGAATTGATTGCAGCCTTTGAAATGATGAAAATCTAGGCCTTGAATAACCTAACCTGCAGATTAGATTGTTATCCGTTTTTTCCCACTTCAATTGAATTCAGCTCTTGTCAAGCTCCCAATTCTCTGTCTGCAACCTGGTTCTTCAATCTGAGCTAAGTGAGTCAGCAATTGAGATTTCCAAATTCTACCCTTGCAAGGAGCTAAAGGACTGATTTGTAACTTGAAATTGAGTTAACATGTATCAATTTTGGATCCGATGGAACCCAAAATTGACCAGTGTCCTTGTATTATGTTGTTTTAGCATTGTACAAGCTCAAAAGTTCAAAATCTTGTTTCTAGGGCTCAAAAGTAAATAATCCCGATTATTTACTTTTCTCAGTTTCTATGCTTTTAGGCTTATTTTGCCAAGTAATTACCTTGTTGTGGTATCTGAACAAGTTTAGTTGAGTTTGATCAAGATTTGTCCAAGTTATCAATTGTTTAGTGTCCGCAGACTCTGATTCCAAGAATCTGACTTAAGTCTCAATTTTGTGATCCAAATTTCACCAAATTTTTTGTGGAGTCTACTTGATGTGCTTGACCCTATGCTATACCTAGTTGTGCAAAATTTCTCAACTCTGGAGAAAAAGTAAATAATCGCGATTATTTACTCCCTTTTTGAAAATAATCGCACTATACCTTTTGAAAAAAAAAGTTCTAAAAAAAAAGGGAGTAAATAATCGCGATTATTTACTTTTGGTGATTTTTTGTCATTTGAGCATGTACACTTGTTTAACACATCAAGATAATCCTATGAGTCAAGTTTCACTGAATTTGAACAAGATTTACCAAGTCACACTCAAGTTCTGAACATTCAGTACAGATTTTAGTTTTTATCAAGGTTTTGGTGTGTTTTGTGATCCAAACTTCATGAGCCTTCACAAAAGATGTTTGCAATTATGCTTAGAGTCTATGGTATCAATCTTGATCAGTTTTGAGCCAAACGTTCATAATCGCGATTATTAACTTTTGACCTAAAATGACAACTTTTTTCAACTTTTTCCCTAAGGAGCCTTTTTATGATCTCTTTTGAGCCTATGAATCAGTTAAAACTTAATTTGGACAAGATTCATGAAGTCAGACTCAATTTCTCGACATTCAATCAGATTTTCGTTTTTAGCAATTTTTTGGCATGTTTTGTGATCCAAATCTTTTGTGCTTTTACAAAAGTTGTTTGTACACATGTAATGAATCACTAGTATCAACCTTCATCAGTTTTAAGCCAAAAGTTTATAATCGCAATTATTAACTTTTGACCTAAAATGACAACTTTTTTCAACTTTTTTAAAGGAGAGTCTTTTTTTGATCTATTTTGAGCCTATGAATCAAGTTAAAAATTAAATTGAACTGTCAAAGTGCAAATTATAGTTCAATAATATGATTGTTGTGTTCAGTTGTTGATGTAATGGCAAGTTTTCCAACGAGCAAATCTTGCCGGAAGGCAATCACATGCCCCCTATCCATCCAGCCGCCGCTAAAAAGATTCTTACTAACTTGGGATTGGATTATCACAAAATACATGCATACCCTAATGATTGTATACTCTTTCACAATGAGTATGCAAATTTTGAACAGTGTCACACAAGGAAAATTTATCCCTGCAAAGGTCCTTCAACACTTTCCTATCATTCCAAGCATAAAGAGCATGTTTAGGTGCAAGTCTATAGCCACTTTGATGACATGACACTCAAATACTAGATCGACGGATGATGTGATGCGGGTACAAGTCAGACTCAAGCTCTCGACAATTAGTCAAAATTGAGTTTTTAGCAAGTTTTTGGCCCGTTTTTTGATCCAAATCTTTTGCGCCTTTACAAAAGTTGTTTGTACACATGTAATGAATCACTGGTATCAACCTTGATCAGTTTTGAGCCAAAAATTCATAATCACGATTATTAACTTTTGACCTAAAATGACAACTTTTTTTAACTTTTTAAAAGGAGAGTCTTTTTATGATCTATTTTGAGCCTATAAATCAAGTTAAAACTTAGTTTGAACAAGATTAATCAAGTCAGACTCAATTTCTCGACAATCAGTCAAAATTGAGTTTTTAGCAAGTTTTTGGCCTGTTTTGTGATCCAAATCTTTTGTGCCTTTACAAAAGTTGTTTGTACACATGTAATGAATCACTGGTATCAACCTTGATCAGTTTTGAGCCAAAAGTTCATAATCGCGATTATTAACTTTTGACCTAAAATGACAACTTTTTTCAACTTTTTATGATCTCTTTTGAGCCTCTGAGTCAAGTTAAAACTTAATTTGGACAAGATTCATCAAGTTTATCAACTGTTTCATGTCCGCAGACTCTGATTTCAAGAATCTGGCTTAAGTCTCACTTTTTTGTGATCAAAATTTCACCAAATTTGATTTGTGGGGTCTACTTGCTATACTTGAACTTGTATGCCCAAATATGCAAGATTGTCCATTTTTGGAGCAGATGTAAATAATCGTGATTATTTACTTCTGCTAAATTTTTGCAAGTTTTTGTTCCAATCTTGACACAGATCTGTTAAGCACCTCAAGTTAAGGTCTCTAGCCAAGTTTCATCAAGTTTGGACTATTTTTGGTCAAATGGTCATTAGTTTTCTGTCCGCAAACTGACTTTGCAAATTTGGTCACAATTTTCAATCCGGTGATCCAAATCTTACCAAATTTGGTTTGTGGGCTTATTACAACATGGTAAAACTAGTGGTATGCTGACTTGGTCAAAAAAGTTAAAAAATGAAGTAGATGTAAATAATCGTGATTACTCGCAACTTTTTTCATCTTTTTGATCAACTGAGCATATACACATGTTTATCATATCAATATAAGCTTATGAATTAAGTTTCATCAAGTTTGGACAAAGTTTTCCCCAATTTACACTCGAGACTCAAAAAGTCAATATAAACTTTAGTTTTTACCCATTTTTTTGTCAGTTTGGTAATCCAAATCTTTTGTGCCTTTACAAAAGTTGTTTTTACACATGTAATGAGGCAATGGTATGAACCTTGGTCAAATCTGAGCTGAAAGTTAATAATCTCGATTATTAACTTTAAGCCCAAAAAACTCACACTTTTTTGAACTTTTTCACTGGACAATCTTTTCATGATCTATTTTGAGCCTATAAATCAAGTCAAAACTTAATTTGGCTTAAAATGTCAAGAAAAATTAAATAATCTGAGTTTTGGCCAACTCTTGAAAATTTTACCTCAAAGTATCCTTGAGCTTACCCACTGGTTCATACAACTTTTAGGTTTACTCTCCAGTTGGATTGAGTGGTTTGGAGTCTTTTCGTGCTATTTCTAGCCGTAGATCTGAAACTTTGCAACTTTACATAAACAACTCACAGATGATTCTTTTGGAGCGAGGAATGTTCTGATATCCACCTTCGATCCTACTTACCCTACTCCTACGTTCTCATGCAATGGGGTTGTAGAAAGTGTCCACAAACACTCGTTTTCTTGTGTTTTTTATGTTTTTTAGAGCCTCGATCTTAAGACTTGTCTCGTCTACCAATCATTCTCCAAATCCTAATCTAAATTTACAATCCTACAATCCTAAAGGCACTCGGCAAGTACAACTTACCTCCAAGCTACCTCTACACAGCAAAAGACGACAATCTTAAGCTATACGGTTGCTTTTATAAAAAAAATTACTCTAGGTGAACCTAGAGAAAGTTAATGGAAAATTACACAAGACGCTCGTGTTTTTCCTAAATTAGGTCTATTCGTCCCCGATAGCGGTGCCAAATGTGGGACGCATGTCTTACCTCGCCATCTTATCTTATTGCAATATTAGCGAGAATCACGATTAATTTGTCAAACCATGGGACGAAGCTGACTCGACTAGTGCATAGAGGCTACAAGAGGTTGTCAATCTCTTGGAAAACAACTAACAGCTCGCATTTAACTCAAGCTACACTCAAGTGACTAAAATCACCAAAAGCCAATCGCTCATCGGCAAGCAAATCACATCCGTCACAGCATCAAATGATATCCAAACGTAATGAAACTTCTAGGACAAGTTTATCAAACCTAAGAACACATGCCCATGGTCACAAACCTCACTTTAGGTCAAGTTCCAAAATCGCGATTATTAACAGCAATGGATTTTTGACCTAGTCATTTTCGACCCAGAATGCATCTAAATGCTTAGCAATGATGCCCGAATACCCCGCCTATGCTTACTTTTTTATTTTGAACATATTAACAGCAATGGATTTTTGACCTAGTCATTTTCGACCCAGAATGCATCTAAATGCTTAGCAATGATGCCCCAATACCCCGCCTATGCTTACTTTTTTATTTTGAACATATAAATTCCTAGTTATGATGAAATTAGGCCGCAGGTCGGCGACGCCAAAAGCTACGAAATACTGTGAATGGCTTACGTCAATGCATAGAGCTCTTATCTGCGGTTGCACTGCAACAAATGCATTCGCAATGTGACAACCGGGGAGGGAGTAGGAAGCGCGAGAAGGAGAGAAGTGAGCGCCGTTAGCTCACATTGTGTATTTTTTATCCAAAAACTTAATAAAATCTTTACAAAGTTGGCTTTTATACCTTAGCCAAGGTCTAAAATGTATAATGTCCGGCGCCCAAGACCTTTGAGACTCCACACTTATTATATCTGAAACCTAGGTATAATAACTGACCTGTTCTTTACAACTTGGAACTCCCATTGAGCCCGTAGCACATTAAAATATTACAATGGCTTGAAATAAATCGGGAATTTACAATACATGACTATTTTGGAAAAATATGGAAAATGTGTAACTCCAATCTTTACTGCTTCTTCACATTGATCTTCGATGTGCATCCATACGTCTTCAATCTTTAGCAGCTTCTGTTAACTGACGTTGAATCAGTTTAACACAAAGCCTCAAGAACTTCATGACGCAAACCAAGCTCTCCGACAAACAAATGAGGTGGGCAAATTTTCTTTTGCAATTTAAATTTCATATTGCTCACATTGTTGGGAAGCACAAACAACTGGTCGATGCACTTTCACAACGACCAAGGGTAAATGTGGTGTCTATAGCAACTCACAGTGATCTATCTTTAATGATAAATGAGTATGCTACTGACCAAGACTTTAAGTTTGTAATTACAATCTTTGCATTAGGGAAGAAAAAATAACCATTCACCTTGAAGGATGGTTATCTTCCAAACGGCAATAGGCTATGCGTTAATCACCCATACAATACGAAAGTCATGTATGAATCCCATACTTCTCCTTATGCGGGGCAAAGAGGGATTCCATAGTCTACTCTTCAAGGAGTAGAAATGTATTTTTGTTGGTCTACCATGAAAATTAAACATACAAGAGTATGTTTGAAAATGCGTGGTATACCAAAAGTTGAAATTTAATTGAGGGAAGCAACTTGGATTGTTTCAATCGACACGCTTAACAAGAAAACACACTCTATGCCTATCAAAAAGACTATTAAGGCACATCAAATGGAAACCCTCCTCATATCTCAAATATTCAAGCATCATGGCTTTCCAAATCCATAGTGTCGGACAAAGATCCTAGAATGACTAGTAATTTCTAGAAGGGTCTCTTTTGGAATCTAAGTGGTAGATTTAATTTCTCTTTCGGCCTATCATCCACAAATGGATGACCAAAGTGAAATAACTAATCTAATGATTCTTGAATCTACTAAAAGCCTATGTCATGGAAGTAGATCAATGTTCTCAATGATAGAAGTACTTAACACTTATAGAGTATGAATACAATGACATTGTACATACTTCTATGGGGAAATCACCTTTCGAGGTTAAAGAGGGAAGATCCAAAAGTCCCTTACTACTTAAAGTACATGGGAAGATCTTCGCATACTGATGAATATAGCCAAAACTCACAATAATCTTTTCCAAAGATTACAGAGGTTATATCCATCTCAAAGCAAAGGCAAAAAGGGCTCCTGCTAATAAGAATAAAAGAGCCTTATCCTTTAAGTAAAACGATTGGGTCTTGCTAAAGTTTCTCAAGGCTCGTCTAAGTCATACTACGGGCAAGAATCCTATGGGCCACCAAGAGTATTATGGTAAACTAGCAAAAAGATACTATGTTCCTTTTTAAATTCTTAAGCCAATCAATGAGATGGCTTATCAATTAAAGTTGGCCCAACCATTGGCTCATGCACCATGTTTTCCATGAGATCCTATGTAAGCCTTACAAAGGAGTGCCATCAAAAGAAGCAATAGTTGCAGACCCTCCAAAAATCGGAGATCGAATACTTCAATCTGAGTCCATCCTATGACATGAAGACAAGGTATTAAGAAACGGTAAGATTATCTGACGACATCTTATTAAGTTTAATAATTATTCTTTTAAAGATGCTAGATGGATGCAAAGAACCTAGCTTAAGGATAATATGAACCGTATCAATGCTTGCAATGATTCCTTAAAGTAAGCATATGAAATGCATTATAAATGAACAATGTATTTGTCTTATAAGACTAGTTCTCTTTTTATTGTGGACAAATTTAAATTATATGCATGTTTAGGATCATGCTTGTTCTGACGACGTCTCATAAACACCCAATAGAACTTGTCACTCTACTTTGGAAGTATGATATGGACTAAAGAGCAGACATGCTTGCGGGAGCTACGTCCCCCAAGCACCAAATGGACTAGACGTCCATCTTGGAATGATGTTGAAGGGT
Organism: Adiantum capillus-veneris; assembly: GCF_014529385.1. NCBI lineage: Eukaryota > Viridiplantae > Streptophyta > Polypodiopsida > Polypodiales > Pteridaceae > Adiantum > Adiantum capillus-veneris. The sequence continues at coordinate 115,589,886 of NC_140951.1, read as the reverse complement.
AGAAAGGGATCCTCTATCCGCTAAGTAACATGGACTAATGACTAGGATTTATCTTCTCTACCTCATAGTCGAGGATGAATATGATTTCAAGAGAGAGGTAATGTCAAAAAATCTAATATCTAGCTTACCCAAATGATTTTCTCATATCAAGCAGATCATTTAATGTGGGAGAATAAACAGGAACAAGAGTTAGACTTGAGACATGTGCTTCTAGACCTATCTTAGTAGAGGACCAAAAGGAGAGATGATTGCATCTCAATACAAGTCCAAAAGGAGATGGTCTACCAAAGAGCAATGTGCAATAAGTGCTTCTAAACTTATCTGAGCAGGGGACCATGAGGAGAGATGCTTACATCTCAATATGGGTCCAAAAGGAGGTAGTCTATCAAAGAGAAATGTGCATCTAATGGAGCTTAAAAGACCTTAGGATTAGCTTCATTAAAGAAATTCCTTTTACCTTAGGAAAGCTAGGGCTAAGGTTGAGGTGGGAACCCAACCTAAGCTTCAGGTGCTTGTCGTGCTTGATGACTAAGGTTCTTGAAGTGCTTGTCGTGCTTGATGACTAAGGTGCTTGAGGTGCTTGTCCTGCTTGATGACTAAGGTACTTGAGGTGCTTGTCATACTTAATGAGGAAGGTGCTTGAGAAGCTTTCCATGCATGGGAGGTAAGGTTCTTGAGTCAAAAATAAACCCTACAAACTTAATAAGGAAGGTGCTTGAGTCAAAAATAAACCCTACAAACTTAATGAGGAAGGTGCTTGAGAAGCTTCCCATGGATGGGGGATAAAGTGCTTGAGTCAAAAAGAGACCCTACAAAGGAGGGGGAATTCCCAAAGTTAGGGGAATCTTTGACTTAACCTCCCACTCACCCAAAGGGCATCCCTTTTCTCAAGGGGCACATGGGACACATGTCAGACTCTCCCTATTGTTAGCCGCATAGTGTGCTTGAATGCTATTGGTTGGGCTAAAGAGGGGTCCCATGAGCTTCTAGTCCCATCCAACAAATATCTAGATATTTTCAAGCTATCTCTCTCTGAGGGGTAAGGAGGAAACTTGTGCAAAGTCTACCCATGTACTTGAATGCATGTTGCATGTGACTGGCTAGGGGGAGAGGGTTCCAATGATCTTGAAGCATGTGGAAAGGCTAGAACTCGCCCCAAGCAAGCAAGGGGGGTGCTGGGGGGTAAACGCCACACACACACACATTTTGTGGATCATTCTCACTTGGTGAAATTTGAGGAACTCCACCTGCTTCTCCAAGCTTGTGATAAGTGAGAGACTACACTAACACTCTTGGCTATGGAATGCAAATCCAACCAAGAGCAATGCTTCAATGCTTAAGCTTGCCCTCTTCTCCATCTTCATTACTATGCTATTATGTATGCTAGCAAGAAGAGTGATGATAAGTGAGGAACTATTTCTTTCTCATATGGAATGTTACTTCTTCCTCTTCCCTACCCTCATTCCCCCCTAGCTCTCTCCACCTTCGAAGGTGTTTGAGGCCTTGGGACTGAGTCTTGGGATAGTTAATGCTTTCTACAAAGTTTATTATTATGTTTGTGATGCATGAAACTTTGCATGTTCATTGGATCACCAAGGTCACAGAACACAAAAATTGTATTGTACCAAGTCTCTGGTGATAGGAGAAACAATAATACAAATGCTTATTGGAGGGGGGACAGGCTCCATATGAATCCGGTTCTCAATTATTGTCATGTTCTCTAAACTCACTCTCTTGCAAAAGTATTATACATGCCAAGTTAACTAAGTACCATGTTTATGTTGCTACCATCGATTAAGTTCACCCGCTATGCTCACAAAATAATCTCACAAAAGTCCTTTATCTAATTTCCTAATTCCACTACTCTCAAAGTTCATAGGCCATTTCCATTATAGAGGGTGAGCAAACTAAAGAAAAAGAGCCTGAACCAGAAAGAGCAGTCAGTCGTGAACCAAAGGACACAACAAGTTTTGAGCAACCAAAGGCACATGAAACAGAGGAAACACAGTATACAACCATACAAAAGGAAATGGTGGAGGCATCCATGAAGCCTCAAGAAGATAAAGCAGTAGAAGCAACCACCCAACCTCAAACAGAGGTAGAACCCCTGCCGCCACCGCAACCAGTCACACAGTCACAGTCTCAACCAAGGAGCCACACAAAGAGACTGTTGAATCATCTAGGCAGCCCACAGAAACCGAAGATTGGTAGACAAATGATGAGGTAATTCTCCAAGTTGATGAATATGCAAAGCATATGCAGGAGATGAAAAAAAAAACTGTGATTAGCAACACTTAGCTGCAGCACTAAGGCTACACAGTTGGAGATGGTGATAGAAGCTCTCTAGGAAGAGTTAGAGGACATATTAAATGTCATCACTGATCTGTAAAAACAAGTCCAAGAGCTGAAAGCTAAAGCTGAACAACACCCGCTAGCAAAAGAAAAGTGGCAAAAGAAAATGGAGGAGCTAGGTGAACTTCTCACGAATCTGTCAGACGCCTGCAAGACCAAGGACGAACAGCTGAGGTTACCAATGAGGTCTTAACTATAACTGTGACGGTTCAAAAGATCCAAGTACAGCTAGACGTAGCAAACACTTCATGGCAATATTTAGAGTAGAAAATCAATGACCAGGCAACCTTTTTACGACAGATAAGGGAAAATCCCACAGATGCCTCAATCAAAGGTACAGATGAAGTGTAGAAAGAACTGGAGAAAAAGAATAAAGATCTCAAGCTAGAGCAATCACAATGCAGAGACCTTGCATTAATGCGGGTACAAAGAGAAGAAGATCTGATCAAGGAAATAGCCGAGCTGAAGAGAGTTAACCAGCTACTGCGAGATGGACAGCAAGAGACACAGGAAGAAGAAGATACATCAGAACATCTCCACATTGATATTCCCTCAGTCTCTTTCGCTGAGATGGAAACACAGCCAAGAGAAGGGCTAGGTGGAGAAGAAGAATTTCAAGTACCATTAATAGAAGCTAATGAAGTGCCAATGGTCCACCAGCTGTCAAAAGCTGAAGACGATGCACTTAAGGAGAAGGTTTCCCAAGAGACAAATGAGCAGTCGAAAGCAGTGATGGATTGGGAGTTGAGAGTTCTTCACTCTGTCAATGTGAGTCAACTCACTCCCAACCAAATCAATGCACAATGGCATCCAAAATCACTTCCATATCCCTTGACCAAGGTAGAGCTGCTACACGTCAAGGAAAGACTATATAAAGACATGCAAGCAGAAGGCGCAGATGAAGTCCACCCCAAGTGGAAAAAGAGCTGGCTGAACAAGAATCCTAGATACTTGATTATGTTCACAAGAGCACTTGCAGCACTTCAAAAGAGGACGTGGCAAGCACATGAGGCAATGACAAAGAAGCAACCTACATGGCTGAATTATCCGAGATTACTAGCTCCAAAAAAGGGAACGCTGACAAAGGAATACATGGTGAAAACCCTAACGGGCACCATGGCATTCTTCAAAAGCCTCCCTGATCTCTCATGTGCTATGCTTTACAAAATTTGCCGAATGTTGCTCACATGTGTTCAAGCCTTTCATGAGAGAGAGCAAGCAAGAGCACCGTGGATGTCCTTCAAGGGCAATAAAGGTCTATGCTACGACCTAAGCGGTCAACCTTCCAAAGAAGTCCTTTATGGCTTCTACGCCCATTGCATGTTCTTGCCATTTCATAATATGTTGGCATTTGAGGAAGCGTTCAACACAGGGTTTTTCACTTTGTGAATGAAGATTTTTGGGACAATGATTAACAACCTGAATTCTAGATTCCTAGGCTACTTTGTCATCGAGCTACAGAACAAAGTCACTATGCAATTTTTGCAGGTTCTAGACAAAGAAAGAAAGATCAGACATGAGAAAGCTCTACATGCACTTGAGAACCGTCTCGCCAGCCGTCAACCCGAAGACTATTTCAACCCATAAAGCTGTGTCAAGGGACGACACAGGCAAGGAGGGGGGGAATGCTAGTAGCAAGCTAACTCGGACACCATTTTTTAGAGCTCTCATTGTAAAAACATTTATTATTTTGATGAATCAGGAATATTGTAACTCCTATTCTCCGGATTAACTTTTTAATTGATGAGCTGGGGCTACAAGCTTCCAGATTGTGTCAACCTATCTTACCTATCTTTAGTTAGAGTTCCCAGATTATTAGTTTTGACTACCAAAAATCTTGGCTAAGGTATAAAATCCAATTTTGTAAAGTTATAAAGTTTCGGATAATGAAATATACAGCGTGAGCTAACGGTGCTCACTTCTCTCCTTCTCGCGCTTCCTAGTCCCTCCTTGGTTGTCACATTATAGTCGCGTCTGTTGCATTACAACCACAAGTAAGAGCTCTACGCATTGACGTAAGAAAGTAGTAATTTACACTTCAAAATAAAAAACTAATTATAGGCGGGGTATTGGGGCATCATTGCTAAGCATTTAGATGAATTCTGGGTGAAAAACGACTAGGTAAAAAAACCACTGATGTTAATAATCCCGATTTTTGCACTTGACCTGAAGTGGGATTGGAGATCATTAGCATTTGTGCTTAGGTCTTATAAACATGTCCTAGAAGTTTTTTTACGTTTGGATGTCATTTGATGCTGTAACGGATGTGATTTGTTTGCCGATCAGCGATTGTCTTTTGGTGATTTCGGTCACTTGAGTGTAGCTGGAGTTAGATGTGAGTTTTTTGTTGTTTTCCAAAGACTGACAACCTCTTGTAGCCTATATGCACTAGTCGAGTCAGCTTCGTCCCATGGATTGACAATTTAATGGTGGTTCTCGCTACATCTGCAATAAGATAGGAGTGAGGTTAGATACCCGTCCCACAGTGGTGCTATTTAAAAGAGAATTCACACATCCGGATGCGGTTTCATGCGCATTCTTTGACTGTGTGGGGCATTTCAGGGAGCCTTTTTAGCACAATTTTGTGTAGTTTCATGCTGTGTATGCATTATGCGGATACAATTTGAGCTAGTCATAGCTCACAGGTAGCAGGTTTACAGGTTTACAGTGTTTTTTGCACAGGTACACGTCCATAGAGCTACTCGATCAGGACTGAGCCACTTTGCTAGGCTTTTGGCATTGCATGTAGACCATTTGTGTATTTTGCCTACTGAGATAGTGTCTATTGTCATGCTTATTTCGTGAGATTTTTTGAGTTTTTGCTCGATTTGTAGGAGAAACTTTGTCGGATTTTTTCCAGATTCTCACCATGGTTTATGCATATTCGCAGTTTTCTTTTTGATAGTACAGTGGTCGATATATTTCCACTTTGACAGTGATACTCTCACTTTTGACAGACTTTGTCAATTTGGACACGGTTTGGTGTTCTTGTACCCACTCTCACAGGAGTGAGGATTTGCGTATGCTTTTGTATGCTACGAATTTTTGGTACATTGTTCATTCATTGACACATTTTGGTAGCAATTTTTCACTCACATATGTATGTCATTTGCGGCATCGTTGAGTGATACTCCGGCTAGAGCAGTTTGGCTATGTGTATGACTTTGTGAGGTAATTCCAAACGGGTATATTCCCGGATTGGCCATTTGGGTATTTGTTGTTGCCTCCATTGTGATTTACAGTAAAGTTTTTTGCTCCAGTTCAAGGGAGACTCTGCCGAAATTTTGCCAGATATGTATGCCTATTGCAGAGGCTAGTGAGCTTGATCATTTGCGCACCTTCTTTGCTTGAGATAGTGGTTCTCTCAGGTGTAAGAGTCTTGTGATCTTGAGCATTGTTTGCCATAGTTTTGGCATGGATATGGAAACGCTTCAGGTTAGAGGCGGTTCTCACTCACGATCGCGATTGACATGTTGACACTGCGTCCACGATGGGCATATTAGGCGTCGTTGCTTCAGGCGTATGAGGCAACGGAAGAGAAAAATGCATGGTGCTACGATGATGACAGATGCTAGAGAGTATATATGTGATGGGCATGTCACTTTTGAGTCTAGCTTGCCTTCAGACTACTTTGTGTCTTGGGTTAGCACATTGTCTACGCGTTTTCTACTAGACGAGCATGCAATTTTTCACGTGATGCCACATCTTGATTTTTTTTGTTGTTTCTCTAGTGGGAGACTTGGTAGTATGCACTTTGCTGATGGTTCAACATATGACATAGAGGGTGCTAGACATATATGCATGTCTTTACCTAGCGGTGCATTGCTTACACTACTAGATGTACGGTATGTACCAGGACTCAGCCAGAGTCTCATTTCAGTGCTTCAGCTGTGAAGAGTAGTGGATATTGTGTACTACTTGGAGAGCGGTCATTTCATATGCATAGGAGATCATTGGTGATAGCCAGAGGTTCTGGGAGTGGTCTGGTATACCCTTTTCATATTTCTGACACACGAGGCGGTGTAGTCTCTGTGTATTTGCAGTCATGTTTAGAGAAAGAGACTAGGCGTGTCTCTTTTTCAGATGTGTTGCATCGAGAGCAGGTTGTGCGTTTGTTTTGTGGTGACGTTCACGCAGACAGTGGTATCTCTAGCAATGCACAGCTTTGTCAGTCATCAATTGAGGTGACATTAGTTGAGCCAGAGATCGATGCATTGTTCTATGATGCGTGGGATACGTTTGGGGGCAACATTGTCCTTCAGACAACTCTGTGTGATTACAGTGGTGTTGTTTTTTCTGTTTTGCAGTCATTCTCAGCAGATATGCCTTTGCCAGACGATGCTGACATGGTGATGCATAGTCAGGTGGTTCCTCATGAGGATGCGTATGGCACTGAGGTTGCTGACAGGGATAGGTTGGCACACGTAGTGCATGTTTTTTTGTCTTTCGTATCTCTCATGCCTGACCTTTTGGTCTCAAGATCTGATCTTGCTTATGCAGTTGGTGCATTTGCAGTGGGAGTTGTCAGTCGTGCGATGACTGACACTAGCATTGTGCATTGTGGAGCCATGCAAGTCATCACTCGATACCTGCATCAGGAGTGTCATCGTAGATCTAGCCCTAGTGGTATGCATGTTGCATCTACACTAGAGCGGTTACAGAGTGAGCCAGTGGGCATAGGTTGAGAGCCATCTTCTCTCACCTTTTGTATATACTAGTTGTAGGCTAGTCTTCTCGCCACTTATCAACACATAGCCTTTAGTGGGAGAATTTTAGGTAAAGGCGGTGTGCCTCACCGTGCTTTTCTCGTGTCTGCCGGCCTGGCCGCCCACATTTATCTCCTTATTCTTTATACACACAAAGAATAAGGAGCTCTCACTCATTTTCACATTTTGCTCATACAGTGATATTTGGGAGCTTCACCTCACATCCTGTGTACTCTCTCTTTCTCTCCCTCCTTCTCACTCTCTGCACACGCACCACATTCGGGCACTCACAACAATCTGATTCAGCTGTAGAAATCCGATTCAGCTTCAATAAATCGGATTCAACTTTAGCAATTCAAATTCAGATCTTCTATACTTTTGACACACTTTGGGAAACCCTTTGCTGGAAACCCTTTGCTGGAAACCCTTGCCGTTGCTTAACTTGAAACTGAGTTACCAAGCTTATAGATCTAAGAGCTCAAAGCTCAAAAGCACTCTCTCTCTCTGTAGGTCTGCTGCTCCATTTGCAATACCAAGATGACCTTGCTTTGAATCTTGCACATTGCTATAGTGACAAAGACTACCTGCACACTATGATGCTGAACCAGAACTCTGTTGTTGAAACATAGCTCTGATGTTGATCCACGCTCACCGCACCAGCTTGTAAAACCACAAATCTGACACCGGTTTGTAAGGATCAAGTGAATCTCAAATTTTAGATTCAGACTCAGTAGTTGGTCTATTCAATCTTCATAGACAAACTCAGCCGTTAGCACAATTCAGACACAACAGTCTGACTGTACTAAAGAATCAGACGCAACAATAAAGTGATGGAGATACACACATAGAAGATGAGAAGAAGTTAGTAATGGAGAGGATAGCTTCAACACACTGTTTTGTGGGTACAAAAAAATTATACCTCTTTGGGATTTTTTTTATAGATATAGTGTAGAATTATACTATCAACCGATAAAGTTGCGAATATACAACCGCACAATAAGGGTGCGGACGGGCACGTGGCCCTTTATCCTAACAGTATCTTTATATAGGCATTGTTTCATTATGCATAAACTATCTCTACATAGGCATATACAAAGAGGTAGCCAGTTGATACATTATTATATAACAAGATATACATACGGTTGCTCATGCATCCTTCAAAGACTATGCTTTACACATGGCTTGTCTACATGTAGAATGAAGTTCACACAAAATGGCTAATTTTACAAATGCTTCCACATAAGTGGAGGGTGTTTGCATACACAAGGTGCAACAAAAGCTCACACTCAACACTACCACCCTGTTAAACATTCACAATGCATTCCATGTAAGCCTCCTAAATACTTGCTTTGGGAAAATTGTCCCCAAATTGTAAAGAATGGCTGGCCATATGAGCCATAAGCCGTGCTCAAAATGAAGTATGGGTGACATGGACCGGTCTTTTATGTCAAATGAAAGGGACGCCCCATGACCGGTTGTACTTGGGTGCCTGAACAACAAAAGTTAGAATCTGGCTCATTTCTTAGTAGGGCTCTCAAAACAAATAGCTTCAGGAGGACACCAAGCTCTCTCAACCCCGACTCCTTTGGACCGCACCAGGAGCCATCATAGGTTTCCATTGAACGATAGAACAATGGGATTTGTATCTAGTACCTAGGATGCTTGGGTTGTTTGCTAGGCCGCCCCAAATTGTACACAACTATAAGGGAATAGTTGCACTGCACTCTAAATGATCTGGACTTCAAGTGCCATGGAATATGGGAGGTGGCTTCCCTAAGCCCCCCTCCGGCTCACAACCCGCTCACAGCCCCTCAAAGTACGAGACCTATAGTTGTACTCTTTCATCAATTGAAGTTTCTCTTTGGTTCAAGTTTGAAGTCTCAAGTCCTCAGCTCAAGTCTCACATTAAAATTTCAAGTTCAAGTTTCATGTGTGCTCTATTAAATGTGTTTGCAGGTTCATTCTCAAGAGATTGGACCCTTAGCAAGTCCCTTAAATCATGGCTAAGGTTGGTTTAGATTGTCAAACCAAGCAACTCTTCTCTAAGAACGCGTCCTCTGTGGCATACAACGGTTGGAGAAAAGGCAAGGCAATGGTTTTCGAATCCACCCTTGAATGGGCAGCCTCATACACATAGACACAGATAATGTCCAACGAAAACATGGGTAGAGATTTGAACCTACAACCCCACCACCAAAAGGAGAGGAGCCCCAACCTGATTCGCTGCTGCAAAAGCCTAAGATTATGCTAATGAGGTTGTCCATTAATGGTGTAAACTGTAAATCTGTGGAAAGGGTGAAAGGATGTGCGGATTGTTGTGCAGTCTGAACACAGCCTGAGGCCCTTTGTCACACTAAGGTGGGCAGTTGATGGCCAAACTGAGGTAGTAAATAGCGCCAATGCCCGTAGGCCATATGGTAGACTCTCTCCGCTTCTTGTGCTCACGGGCAAAGTTGAAGACCTATGTCGCTGCTTTTTGAGGGTTGGCCACCACTTTGGAAAGTTGGCCGAGCTTGTGAGGTAAGCAGTCTGCTACAACCTCGAGCCCCAAAATCACTTTTTGGCGGACGAATGAGGGGGCGCCACATCCCCTTGGCCACGGTTTGGGTACCCCAGTGTGACACAATGCTTGCTTTAGCGTGATTGGATGTTTGATACAGATCAAGCGTCTGTGACAGCCAAGTGGTGGCCACAACCGAAACGACCCGGTGCTCCAGAGTAAGAGAGGCCGTCTTGCGTCAACGTTAGCAAAGCAAACGGGGACATCGTACATGGGAGGAGGGAACTGTTGAGACTGGAGACTCGAGAGAAATGGAAGTGACCCACTCCGGAACTTCCTGCCTCATTACCTAACGCTGTCGTTTGTTCTCTCTCTCTCTCTCTCTCTCTCTCTCTCTCTCTCTCTTTTCTGTGTGTGTGTGTGTGTGCGCGTGCGCTGTCCATTCCATCATGAGTGGGGTTTAATCCTGAGTAAAACAAAGCACGCAGCTTATTTTTGCTGAAGGTGATAGGTGCGAGCATGATTAAAGCGCCAAGGAAGAGAGCAGCAGAAGCAAGAGAAGAAGATGATCATACGGCGGTGCAGTTATAACTCCTTAGTTACAAAGCTATCCGTCCTCTTCTGTGCAATGCTTCTGTTTTCATTGCCCTCGACCCTCTGCAGCTTAGCATCATCAGCAGTGACCCCTCGTTTCATGCCAAGCACATACAGCAGCCCCCACTCTCCTGTCTACGCAGTTTCCCGCGTGACACGCAGAGCCAGCTTTCAGGCGCCCAGAAATGGAGCGTAAATGGGCTCATGGGGCCCTGAGAGCCTGGCCCTCGACCCACATGGGGACGGACCTTATACTGGCATTACCGATGGCCGTATCATGAAATGGCATGGTCCCGCTATTGGATGGCAAGAATTTGCTCTCACTGGCCCAAACAGGTATATTTTGGCTTAACATATGCATCTGCAAGAGAACGTTCTCTTGAACGGAATTTCCTCTTCAAGGAATTTGTTAATCAGTATAACTCGTCGTCAACGATGACCGGTGGTCACCGCCTCCCTCGGTGGATGTAATATGTCCAGAGTGTGTGTGTGTGTGTGTGTGTGTTGGCGTGCGAGTACATAAGTGGCCCGTCCCTCTATGTGGGTAGGGGACAATGCATCACAATTACAACAAGATTGGGCTCATGCATGAGGTAAACCTTGTCGAGAAAACGTCGGTTCAAGTGTGAACTAGCACATAGTGCAACTAGCTAAGCGTTAGAGGTGTTCTTAGCCTTAAGCAAGACGGGGCTAAATTATGCAAACGAGCAAATGCACACAAGAATTAGGATCGATTGTGCATGCAACTACAAGCTAGTTTGATGGGACTGCGAAAGAAGGTAAATGCAAGCATGGAATTTTATGCCCCTATGTGGTTGTGTGCTACAATGTGTAAGGGTACGTCTATGCGCAAGTGGTCTTCTAAAGTTGTGATAACAATGCGTATGAGCATGGTATTTCTACTCTCGTACACATATGAAGACCAAGGTTCCTTTTAGAGGTGCTAGTCTCTCGGATTTCACCATCCATGAGCTAGTAATTTCTACTCGTCGAGTGACTTGTAGTTCATAACAGGTGAATTATGCTCTTTTATCATTGGTCGATGAACTAGATTCTGATGAAGCGGCTACATCACACTGTATCTGAGATGTCTTCTACTGAAGACAATGATACTTGGGAGTTTTCCATCTCACAGAAAGGTAATTGGTGTGAAGTAGGTACTGACTTGGAAGTTTTCGTACGACGTATGACTGATCGCATCGTACAATCATACAATAAACATTCGTATGTTCGTACGTATACAAATATGCTTCAAATATTTTTAAAAGAGTTTGTAGCATGTACCTTGAGTATTTGGTCTTTATGTCCATTCCCTAGGTCATTTACCATAAGTTTGTTAGCCCTTTAACCTTAGACCTTGTACACTCCTAAATCATGAGATAATTTGCAAATGGTTTTTATGGTTTTAAAGATATTTTTATTTATCTAAACGGTATGATATAATTTTAAATACACCATATTTTTCTGTATGACCGTACAATGACAACCTTGGGTATTGAAAGTTAGGTTTCATGAGAGTGATTATTTAAACAAGTACATGAGTCGTTTTATTGCTAAAGGGTATTCTCAAAAGGATGATATTGACTTTCTTGAATGTACAAAGAGCCTATATCATGGAAGTATATCAACGTTCTCAATGATAGAAGTACCTACCTCTTATAGAGTATGCATACAATGACATTGTACATACCTCTATGGGGAAAGCACCTTTTGAGATTCAAGAGGGAAGATCCAAAAGTCCCTTACTACTTGAAGTACATGGAAAGAACTTCGCATGCTAATGAATATAGCTGAGACTCACAAGAATCTTTTTCAAAGATTAAAGATGTTATATCTATCTCAAAGCAAAGGCAAAAAGGACTGCTGCTAATAAGAATAGAAGAGCCTTAGCCTTTAAGTAAAATGATTGGGTCTTGCTAAAATTTATCAAGGCTCGTCTAAGGCATACTACGGGCAAGAATCATAAGGGCCACCAAGAGTATTATGCTAAACTAGCAAAAAGATACTATGTTCCTTTTTAAATTCTTAAGCCAATCAATGATATGGCTTATCAATTAAAGTTTCCTCAACCATTGGCTCATGCACCATGTTTTCCATGAGCGCCTATGTAAGCCTTACAAAGGAGATCCATCAAAAGAAGCAATAGTTGCAGACCTCCAAAAATCGGAGATCAAATAATTGAATCTGAGTCCATCCTATGACAAGAAGACAAGGTATTAAGAAATTGTAAGATTATATGATGATATCTTATTCAGTTTAAGAATTACTCTTTTAAAGATGCTAGATGGATGCAAAGAACCTAGCTTAAGGATAATATGACCCTTGTCAATGCTTACAATGATGCCTTAAAGTAAGCATATGAAAATGCATTCTAAATGAGCAATGTTTTTGTCTTATAAGACTAGTTCTCTTTTTATTGTGCACAAATTTGAATAGTATTCATGCTTAGGATCATGTTTGTTGTGACGATGTCTCACAAACACTAAGTAGAACTTGTCACTCTACTTTGGAAGTATGATATGTACTAAAGAGCAAACATGCTTGTGGCAGCTACGTTTCCCAAGCACCAAATGGATTAGTCATCCATCTTGGAATGATGTCGAAGGGTAAAAAGGGATCCTCTATCCGCTAAGTAACATGGACTAGTGAGTAGGCATTATCTTCTCTACCTCATAGTTAAGGACGACTATGATTTCAAGAGAGAGGTAATGTCATAAAATATAATATATAGATTACCCAAATGATTTTCTCATATCAAACTGATCATTTAATGTGGGAGAATAAACGGGAACAAGAGTTAGAATTGAGACATGTGCTTCTAGACCTATCTCAGCAGGGGACCAAAAGGAGAGATGGTTGCATCTCAATACAAGTCGAAAAGGAGATGGTCTACTAAAGAGAATGTGCAATAAGTGCTTCTAAACTTATCTCAGCAACGGGACCAAGAGGAGAGATGGTTACATCTCAATACGGATCCAAAGAAGGTAGTCTATCAAAGAGCAACGTGCATCAAATGGAACTTAAAAGACCTTAGGGTTAGCTTCATTAATGAAAGTCCTTTGACCTTAGGCAAGCTAGGGCTAAGCTTGATGTGGGAACCCGACCTAAACTTGAGGTGCTTGTCGTGCTTGATGACTAAGGTGCTTGAGGTGCTTGTCCAACTTGATGACTAAGGTGCTTGAGGTGCTTGTCCACCTTGATGACTAAGGTGCTTGAGGTGCTTGATGACTAAGGTGCTTGAGGTGATTGTCGTGCTTGATGACTAAGGTACTTGAGGTGCTTGTCATACTTAATGACGATGGTGCTTGATAATCTTCCCATGCATGGGGGGTAAGGTGCTTGAGTCAAAAACAAAACCCTACAAACTTAATAAGTAAGGTTCTTGAGAAGCGTCCCATGCATGGGGGGTAAGGTGCTTCAGTCAAAAAGAGACCTTACAAAGGAGGAGGAAATTCCCAAATTTAGGGGAATCTTTGACTTAACCTCCCACTCACCCAAAGGGAACCCCTTTTCTCAAGGGGCACATGAGACTCATGTCAGACTCTCCCTATGCTTAGCCACATGGTGTGCTTGAATGCTATTGGTTGGGATAAAGAGGGGTCCAATGTGCTTCTAGTTACATCCAAAAAATATCTAGATATTTTCAAGCTCTCTCTCTCTAAGGGGTAAGGAGGACACTTGTCCAAACACTACCCATGTACTTGAATGCATGTTGCATATGATTGGCTAGGGGGAGAGGGGTCCAATGAGCTTGAAGTATGTGGAAAGGCTAGAACTTGCTCCAAGCAAGCAAGGGGGGTGCTGGGGGGTATGCACCACACACACACTCATTTTGTGTACCATTCTCACTTGGTGAAAGTTGAGGAACTCCACCTCCTTCTCCAAGCTTGTGAGAAGTGAGAGCCTACACGAACACTCTTGGCTATGGAATGCAAATCCAACCAAGAGCCATGCTTCAATGATTAAGCTTGTCCTCTTCTCCATCTCCATTACTATGCTATTATGTATGCTAGCAAGAAGAGTGATGATAAGTGAGGGACTATTTCTTTCTCCTATGGAATGTTTCTTCTTCCTCTTCCCTACCCTCATTCCCTGCTAGCTCTCTCCACATTTGAAGGTGTTTGAGGCCTTGGGACTGAGGCTTGGGATAGTTAATTCTTTCTACAAATTTTATGTTATGTTTGTGATGCATGAATCTTTCCATCTTCATTGCATCACCAAGGTCACAAGGAACACAAATATTGTATTGTACCAAGTATCTCTTGATAAGAGAAGCAATAATACAAATGTCTATTGGAGGGGGGACCAAATCCGTATGAATCCAGTCCTCAATTGTTTGTCATGTTCTCTAAACTCTCTCTCTTGCAAAAGTATTGTTCCTGCCAAGTTAAATAAGTAAATACCATGTTTATGTTGATACCATCAATTAAGTTCACCCGCTATGCTCACAAAGTAATCTCACAAAAGTCCTTCATCTAATTTCTAATTCCGCCTCAAAGTTCATAGGCCATTTCCATTACAGAGGGTTAGCAAAGTAAAGAAAAAGATCCTGAACCAGAAAGAGCAGCCAGTCCTGAACCAAAGGATGCAACGAGTTTTGAGCAACCAAAGGCATAAGAAATAGAGGCAACACCATCTACAACCACACAACAAGAAATGACCGAGGTACCCACGAAGCCTCAAGAAGACAAAGGAGTAGAAGCAATGTTAGTGGGTCGTCGCGACGGACGTCTGCAGCGTAGCTTTCTGGCACCAACATAATGTGAATACTCAAGGAAAGTGACTCGGATGGGGCACGGAGACTCTATGAGATCGTCAATCTGAAGAAGTGAACCTTAACAAGAAAACACAACAACTCTACAAGCAAACCAACACTCAATGATCAGGTAAATCTGCCTATGAAGTTTGCCTATGTCCTTTGTCACACAGCTCTAGGTCATCACGTCATTTCGGCACTCGAACGGACTCGAAATGCAATAAAACCTTAGGAGGACGTCTAGGACACCTAGGGGCAATATCCTAGCAAATCTGGACGCAATCTGACAAGGTACCAAAATCACGATCCATCATGAAAAAGGTCCTGAAATCTGCAAGAGAACTATCCAAAACTCTTGTCCTATGGTCAAAATGACTAAAAACAACAATTTAAGCACTCAAATCTGCAATTATAGCTCACAAACACGTAGTCGTGAACCACATCAAAACTGACAATGCTTACACTTAAATTAAAGAGCAAAGAGAGATGCAGAACACAAGGCAAGTTTCGGATTTGAAAACTGATTACCCATTCATTAGTTGCGTCGATTACAAATTGGAGCAGCTCCTAGCTTGAGCATACGTTTTTTGAGCTCCCTTCTTCTTCTCAAGATAAGTCTCTTTTCACATTACAGTTATTGAACTTTATACCTAGGGATTTGTAAATGGTCAGTGGCCGGTTCACATGGATTTTCTTTCAAGGTCCACTATAATTTGAGTTGTCTACAATAGGTCACCAATGTTTAAGCACTATGTGAGCCACGTATGGTTGTTGATGCCTCTTTTGTGGAGTTTATCATTGCTTGATGTTGTAGGCCATTCTTTGACTTGCCATTGTTAGATGGAGCTTTGTTGTCGCCCTTCAAGATAAAAGATACTCTTGATAAGCATATGGAGTCCTGCTGTGTTTTCTCCAATTCTTTGGCGATTGATTTGGGTAGCCATTTCTTTATTGCTGATGTAGAATGAATATATACAAGAAGATGATGTGATTCTAGATTAGGGTCTAAAAACTGGATGACCAAAGGGAAAAAACCCGGTGGGAAAAAAGTGCCTTTGGTATACGCTCTTATTGGAGTTGAGCATTTGGAATTGAAGTACCTGTCATGCAAGGTGAGTGCTCGGGAGAAACAAAGCAAGAGTATCTAATGCAAGTGCCAATTATGGGACACTCTATATGCTTATGAGAATTCTTCAAACAAAAGCATGTAATGTAGGAGATGGAGTTGATGGGTGCTTCAAGGAACAAATGTAGCACATGTGACATCAAAGGATGTTGGTGCAGCCAAAGTATGTCGACTCTAGAAGATGGCATGGACAGGTGTGTAGAGGCAAGCAGAAGCATGGCAAAGGGATGGAGCAGCCAGGAAGGTCACGGGATAGCAAGTAGCAGCGGGAGTGTATGCATGATGCGGTTTATAGGCCAAGAAAGGCTCCATAATGTGCTTATTGGGGTAGGAGGTGAAGGAGATGTAGAATGCAGCTTTTGGGTCCAGAAATGAAGAGCTTGAAGTACTGAAGGACCAGGTCCAGACGATTCATCAAACCGAGCTACAGAGCCCAAGTTATTGAAGGTGAAAGTTTTGGTGGTTTTCAGATTCTTGTCGGATAGGGCAGCTGGAGACAGATGGTCCAAATGGAAGTCAGGATATAGGTGTGTAGAGCTCAATTCATGGAGCCTACCCATCTTTTCGGATTGTCGATCGGAGCCACGGTTTGCAAGATATGGTCAGCTAAAGTTTTTCCAGGGACAGGGTCTGAGCCCACTTGACCGAATTGGAGTATGTGCCATCTGGCATCTTTTGGGCCTCGACAAGGTTCTCGATGAGTGTGTACATCATATGGAGCCCGCAGGAAGTGATTGCACACCAAACGGAGTCCGGAGCGAGGAGATATAGTCGTTGAAAAATTGGGAGTATTTGACCGGATCAGGTTGCATATACTTTTTCCATTTTTGGGAGCCCTGGTTCGAGGATGCCGAGATGTCAAAATGCAAAGACGGTACAGGTAGTCGGAGCCGGAAGGGTGGAGTTTCAGTGTTTTTTTTCCTGCTCGGTGATCGGGCCCAGGAGCAGAGAGTGGGAGTCAAGCAAAGGCAGTCTGCTAAAAGTTTTTTTTGTTAAACAGTAATGGGATTTTTTTGAAGCCCTCAAGGCTCATGCATGGCACATGGAGCCGCCACATGGTGGGCCACTAAACCCACATGCGCAGTGGGGATTCACAAGTCCGTGATATATATAATACAGCGTGGGCTCTACATAAGTATCCAAGGAGAGAGAGTGGAGCTCTCTTGGCCGTAGCTATGGCGTTCGCGCGTGGGGCAAGAGGTAGGGTCTATGCCCGCGCCCGTAAGCGGCAAAACATTTTTGAGGGGAAAGCCCCCCCCCAATAGTGACGTCGCTATTGCCTTGGAGGGGAGGGGTCCCACTGCAAGGAGAAGCCGACAAGGACAGTGGAAATGTAAAGGCACCAAAGGAGGAGGTCCGGCCGGCCAAAGGGAAGTGGCCATGTTGTAGCATGCAAGGTTTCCAAAAATACACTAGGCCAAGTGTTGGTACTGCATAAAATTTGTAAAAGAACTCCAAAGGGAGTGCACGACATGGATCACCCCACATTTTTTCTTTTTTGGGACTCCTATGCACACCCCTATAAAAGGGTGATTATGTTCATTTGTAAGGGTCTTTTGGACCAGTGTCTTTGAGCCAAGGAGGGTTTTTCGGCTCAGGCTTTTGGAGCTCTTGTTTTTGGTTGCCGAGGTTCATGCCGGGAGGGTATTGGATGTACATGCTATTGCCTATGCTAGTAGACGATTCCCTATTGTTTCAGGCGTACGTCATTCCCCCTTCCCCCTTCTCTTCTCTGCTTGTGTGCGTGTGTCTTCCAGGTGTGTGTCAGCGTGTGTGCCCCCCCGAGCTTGGTCGTGCAAAGAGAGATAGAGAGAGGTTTTGTGAGTGTGGAAGGTTGTGAATTGAGCGGAGCGGAGTGATTGAGTCTGTCTGGTGCATTGCAAGGCGCGTGTGCTTATGCTTGTGTGAAAGCGATGGTTTACTTGCGGGTAGTGTTGAGTTTTGAAGGTGAACTCTAGTGGATTGGGGCGTTGTGTATACCCTGGGCTATAGTGAGGCATTGTGTTGTGTGTTGGGTGTGTTCTCCTTTCCCCCTCTCCATCTTCTAGTGCCCCCACTGAGGAGCTGTTTGATGCTCCAATTTGAGGTTTGAAGTGGTGTTTTTTTGCCAACGAAGAGGTTGGCTCACGGTAGAAATGTTTGATGGTCGAGGTTGAAGCTGACAGAGATGGCGGAGCCAGGTTTTGGCCCCACATTTACGGGCGTCGAAGATCCCGAGGATTGGTTAAAAGATTTCGAATTATGGTTGTTGTCGATGTGTATGTCAACGGATGCAAAAAGGTTACAGACGGTGCCGTTGTTGATGCGAGGGCGAGCCAAGGTGTGGTTGGATGTCTTAGAGAGCAGTGATCGAGAATCATGGAAAAGGTTGCAGAGTCAGTTTCTGGAGCGGTTTTGAGAGGTGATTACGGCGGAAAAAGCCGGTGCAAAGCTAAAGGCGGTACGCCAGGATGTAAGTAAAGATTTCTCAATTTTCATTGAGCAGTTTGAAGCTTGTTGGAAGCAGTTAGAGATTGCTACTGGGGTCAAAAGCAATCAGTCTTTGAAGCTGTCAAACCTATTAGAGTGCTTGCATCCAAGGATTAAAGAAAAGGTCGAAGATGGCGCCGACACCTATGAAGACATGGTCTATTTGGAAAAGATAAATAGCAGAAAGGTGAAGCGGAAGTTGGAGGTGGGAATGCTAAAGCCAGCAGATTATATACCTGTTGCAGAGGTAGCGAAGTGCTCTTTGGTCCAATCAAAGGTGGTTCCAGTTATGCAAAATGCAAGGCCTGTGGAGGTAAGACCTAGTTTTGGTTATTTTCCTTGGAGGTTTCCGGTTTGTGATGTGCCTGTGCGGAGGGTAGAACAGCTTGTCAACGAAGAGAAGCTCCATGTCGATGTGAACCAAGATGCAAAAGCCGTAGCAGATGTGGAGGTTCCACTACGGATTGAAGAGGTAAAGCATGGTCTTGTTGAAAGTTTGCATGAAATGGTAGCAGAATGCAATCGAGACGCAGATACCGAGGGTTCAAAAGCTGATGAAGAAAGTGAGCAAAGCTGTGAAGATGGTCAAGATTTTGTGGAGCAACAAGTGGATGCAGATGCTGATACGGAGTCAGTATATGATGCCAAATACGATGATGATGCACGCTCGATTTGCTGGGAGGCAAGCGAGGAAGATAGAGCCGATGAATATACATCCTATGAAGAAGAGACGGAATCGGATGAACCCAAACTGGTAAAGGTAAAGCTGCCCTCTTATATGTTTGATGATATGGTAATATCACATGTTCAAGAAGAAAAGGGAAAAGAGCAAACCGAGGTAGCTGATGAAAGCCAAAAGGTGCGGTCTAGACGTACAGATGATGTAATGTAGGTGAAGGTGGTGTGTGGTGCAACAGATGCACCATTTTTTCAAGAGAGATAAAGCGGCCGTGTGTATGGCAGAACGGGAGATGAATGCGGTAGAGGACGAGTTTCTCTCTTTCATAGAGGAGCATGAGGCAGCGGTAGAAGAGGTGATTGAAGAACAGGTAATCGGAGCTGACCAAGCGGAAGTGCTAAGCGACCTTGAAGGGCCGGTTGACAAGGCAGGGATCGATGATGCTGGAACTGGTTGTGTGGCCAAAGAGGAGGTTGTGGTGCCAAAGACAGAGGTGATTCCGATGCAACAGACATGTCCAGTGGTGGAGAATGAAGAATCTCAAGCAGTGGCTTTGCTTCCAGTGAAGGTATGTGGCCTATGGTTAATGAAAAAGATGGTAGATACAACTCTATGGAGGCTGGTTCAGTAGGTACAGGGGTATATGCTCAAGGCTTCCACTTTACGTGGTTGGGAGGGAGGGTCAGACATGTGTTGTAGCTTGGTGTCAGGTACATGTTTTGTTGATGATGATATGATTTTTGCAGCTTGGTATGGAGTAGACAGGTTGCAAAGGAGAGCATGGAGTGCAGAAGGTAGGCTATGGACAACCTACACATATGGTGGTCTAGGTGCTTGGGTAGGGCCCTATTGGAAGTTGCTACCGATGGGTGGAAGATATCAACGGCAGGTGTTTAATCCAGGTGGAAGCTATGTGATGCAGGGGGTGGGGCAACACACTTGAAGGTTTGGCAGTAGGGTGCAATAAAACTATGTACATATGATTTGAGTTTTCTCATAGTGTGTGCCAGGTTTTGCAGTTTGTAGTGGAATAAAGCTTCTATGTGGTTGAGCATAAATGCTCAACAGGGGGGTGGCCAATGATGGTGCAGCCAAAGTATGTCGACTCTAGAAGATGGCATGGACAGGTGTGTAAAGGCAAGCAAAAGCATGGCAAAGGGATGGAGCAGCCAGGAAGGTCACGGGATAGCAAGTAGCAGCGGGAGTGTATGCATGATGCGGCTTATAGGCCAAGAAAGGCTCCATAATGTGCTAATTGGGGTAGCAGGTGAAGGAGATGTAGAGTGCAGCTTTTGGGTCTAGAAATGAAGAGCTTGAAGTGTTGAAGGAGCAGGTCCAGAAGATTCATCAAACTGAGCTACGGAGCCCAAGTTATTGAAGGTTAAAGTTTTGGTGGTTTGCAGATTCTTGCCGGATAGGGCAGCTGGAGACAGATGGTCCAAATGGAAGTCACGATATATGTGTGTAGAGCTCAATTCATGGAGCCTACCCGTCTTTTCGGATTGTGGATCGGAGCCACGGTTTGCAAGATATGGTCAGCTGAAGTTTTTCCAGGGGCAGGGTCTGAGCCCACTTGACCGCATTGGAGTATGTGCCATCTGGCATCTTTTGGGCCTCAACAAGGTTCTCGATGAGGGTGTACATCATATGGAGCCAGCAAGAAGTGACTACACGCCAAACGAAGTCCGGAGCGAGGAGATTTAGCCGTTGAAAAATTGGGAGTATTTGACCGGATCAGGTTGCAGATATTTTTTCCATTTTTGGGAGCCCTGGTTCGAGGATGCCGAGATGTCAAAATGCAAAGATGGTACAGGTAGTCGGAGCCGGAAGGGTGGAATTTCAGTGTTTTTTTCCTGCTCGGTGATCGGGCCCAGGAGCAGAGAGTGGGAGTCAAGCAAAGGGAGTCTGCTAAAAGTTTTTTTTGTTAAACAGTAATGGGATTTTTTTGAAGCCCTCAAGGCTCATGCATGGCACATGGAGCTGCCACGTGGCGGGCCACTAAACCCACATGCGTAGTGGGGATCCGGCAGTCCGTGATATATATAATACAGCGTGGGCTCTCCATAAGTATCCAAGGAGAGAGAGTGGAGCTCTCTTGGCCGTAGCTATGGCGTCCGCGCATGGGGCGCTGGGAGCGGCGCTGCAATAGCGTCTGGTGGTGATTTTGGGCGCGAAGCCGGTGGTGCAAGGTGATGGCGCACCCGCGGGCGACCGCACGGCGGTGGTTGACTCAGGGATGACGTGGCAAGAGGTAAAGTCTATGCCCGCGCCCGTAAGCAGCAAAACATTTTTGAGGGGAAAGCCCCCCCCCCCCCAATAGTGACGTCGCTATTGCCTTGGAGGGGAGGGGTCCCACTGCAAGAAGAAGCCGACAAGGAGAGTGGAAATGCAAAGGCACCAAAGGAGGAGGTCCGGCCGGCCAAAGGGAAGTGGCCATGTTGTAGCATGCAAGGTTTCCAAAAATACACTAGGCCAAGTGTTGGTAATGCATAAAATTTCTAAAAGAACTCCAAAGGTAGTGCACGACATGGATCACCCCACATTTTTTCTTTTTGGGACTCCTATGCACACCCCTATAAAAGGGTGATTATGTTCATTTGTAAGGGTCTTTTGGACCAATTTCTTTGAACCAAGGAGGGTTTTTTGGCTCAGGCTTTTGGAGCTCTTGTTTTTGGTTGCCGAGGTTCATGCCGGCAGGGTATTGGATGTACATGCTATTGCCTATGCTAGTAGACGATTCCCTATTGTTTCAGGCGTCATTCCCCCTTCCCCCTTCTCTTCTCTGCTTATGTGCTGATCCATGGTTTTTAGGACCCCTTCTGAAGATACAATAAAGGCACAGTCAGTTGTTGGGGAGATGAGGATACTCTAGTCCAAGGGATCTCGAAAGAGAAGAAAAATCTACTTCACAAGCACCAAAGAGTAAAAAGTGCCATGGACAGAAGATACGTGGGAACGAGCTCTTATGCATGCCTACAACCTATATCTTACAGAATAGCACATTCTAGGTGTGATTTTCTAGTGAAATTTACACGAGGATGTTCGTGTGGACTCACAACACAGCATACTCCGTTTTCACTTTTTTACCGACAGTAAATATTTTTTACCTACAGTAAATATTTTTCACCTACATGGTAAAGAAAAATCACTTTTTACCTACAGTAACTTTTTTTACCCATGGTAAATATTTTTTACTGCACCATAAGTATTTGATAGGTAACAGTTCACTGTTAGTAGAAGCAGTGATTGGGCATCAACAATGCAGTTACAGGAGGAGAAAAGGGGAAAATCTTATGGTAAAGGTGAGTCAACAGGGATAAAGACTTTTGAGTTGAAAAGAGACATGCTGATTTTTTCAAAGAACACATGTCAAAAGAAGCCATGGTTGAGGATTTTTTGAGAATTTGATATTCAAGAGGACCCAGCTGCCACCCCCCCCCGCAGGTCCCCCCCTGACATGTGCAGAACCTCCAGTTTCAACAGCCACCTTACCTGCTCTTAAATTCTGGTCAAGGCCTTATCCCCATGTGTCACAATCAGAAAAATCAGCATTTACCCTCCCCTCTCACATCACTCTAGAGAATATCTTGATGGTGACATATCAGGTGACCTCAATCTGTTGACCACCCTAAGCAAAAAGTAACCCCAATCAGTGGATTTAAGCATGTTTATCCCTAATCCTAAACCCTCTCAGAAACCTATATAAGGAGGCCTTCTCCCACTCAAAACCAACACTTCACCAAGCAACGAAGCTATGACGACATTGCTCACAACGAGGAGCTATGGATGGAGCTCTACTCTCTCTCCCTCTCTCTCTCTCCCTCTAGTATGCTACATTACTAGCCCTAAAACCTAAATAAGGAGTCTTCTCTCATGCTCCATGGCCACCATCCTCGCCATCATTCTCTAAGGTATTGATGTGTTGCTAGTAGGATCATACCTACTTGCTGGGTTGATTGTTTTTGACAAAGGATTATGCCATCCTTGGCTTGCTTCTCTATATCCTTGTTATGTATGATCAGATGCCGTTGTATTGTTAAGCTGATGTCTTGTGTATATATATGCTACATAGGGTCCCTAAGCTTCGTTTCTATGTGTTTTGCCATATTTTTTGATGCCATCATAATGCCAGAACTCTCACTTGCCTATGTGCACTATGTGTGAGGTCCCTAAACCTCTTAATTTAGGGTGGTGCCCCCTTTGTTTTGTTCTTTGCTCTTTTGCATGAGGCGTGGTTTGTGGAGTGTGCACGAGTACAGAGGCCACTAGATTGCACTGCTCTTTTTCTCGCTATCTTTTTGGTGCCCCCACGGAGGAGGGCTACACAGACCTTCAGTCCACAAGCAATGAAGATGTGCAATCTACAGCATGGACGAATGGCGTGAGGAGTTTGCAAATTGGAGAACAGAAGAGGAGGAGGCTTTAGAGGCCTTAAAAGCTTTCATCGAGGTCTTGTTACCAGGTTGCAGTGTCATTGAAATTCAAGAAGTAAGTTCTTCTACATGCCTTGTTCGTGATCGTCGCCAACGAAGGAGAGTAAGAAGAAGAGCTTGATATACCTCTCCTCTCAACCTATGAGTGCTCCAGAAACCTCCAACGCACACCAGCTTGAAATATTCTACATACACGAAGGTACTGTGGCACACATTAAGGGAAGAGAAAGCATCACCAGACCTCTCTTTCCTGAGGAGCCGACTAAGAGGAGGAAGATCACCTCTACACCTAAGTGGCCCAAGGCCGCAGCGCGTGCTCAAGCGTAAGGTAACATTTGGCTTAATCTCATTAATAAGGGATTACATGACCACTACAGGCAAGAAAAAGGCTAGTGAGCAATCAACTTCAACCTCCAATTTGCAACCACGACTCTCACCCCTAAATCCTCCTGAAGCAAAGAGGCGAAGGCTTGCCTACAAGATTGCCGCCCGTCTGCGAGTGCTCCCAGTGCACTTTGTGAATCCAGACACCACCAATCCCAAGCCAACCTCCTGTCCGCATGAAGATCACTTTGGATATTGTCCAAAGTGATTTGGAGACCGGGTGAAAAGCCTCCCTGCCCTACCTTTGCTGCTAATTTTCAAGAAGTTATCTCAATCTAAGGAAACTATCTTAGTTGATGATGTGCTGCACATTAATGGTGTCACTTTCATTCGTCATGCTGATTATGGTAATAGCATCCAATTGTTGCTTGCTAAAAGGCTCAGCATTGTACAAAGTGTTGCCATCACGCCTTACGTCTTCACAGATGCATCAGGAAGAGTCGAAGTGATCCGAGGTGCTGACCTTATGTGGCTGATCAGGCTCATTGGTCCCAAGGTGGTGCAACTAAGCTAAGCTCTTGTGTGTAAGTATGGATGCCAATAATGAGAATGATGATCCCCGCATGTTTCCTTTCCATTTTGTGCGTCATATCCGTGTGAATATTTGTATTGATAGAAAAATCTTTTATCAGCAAAGAATAGCCCTGTTGTTTGGAGCCGAGACACTTGGGGAAATCTTGCGCTCTCCTCATCCTGTCATTCTACCCTTACTAGACTATTACCATTCCTTTGATGTGTCGATCTTCATCCTATTTTGAGATAAGTTGTGCTAAAGCTCCAAATTGTAATTACCATACTCTATTTTAAAATAAATTGGAGCTGTTTGTGTAATTGTTTACTCTCTCACTTATGGCCTTCCCTAATTTTTATGGTAAGCTTGGGAAGGTTGCTCCAGACTTTTTGGATAATTTGGAAATGGCCTTTCTGGTATCGGGAAGGGATGACGAAGCTACTAAGTTAAGGGCCTTTCCTTTGGTCTTGAGGGAAGGTGCAAAATTATGGTATCAAACTTTGACACCTGAAGAAAGAAGAGACTGGGAGTCCTTAAAGATGGCCTTCATCGAAGAATTTCACCGCCATGAGCCTCCAGAGGAGATATAGAGACAGCTCTTAGAGTTACGCCAAACATCACCCAATGACTATAGAAGCTATGAAGGAAATTTTTCGAACCTGTGAGAGAAATGGTGTGCATCACTAGGTGAAGGAGAATGGGCGCCAGAATGCCTAAAGAAGGACTGTTTCCTGGCAGGGCTTTACCCCATCCTTCGAGAAAAGGTAAAAGGTAAATTCCCAGATACCTTTGATAAAGCTATGACTTATGCAAGGGAGAAGGATAGGAAGTTAAAATTCCAAGCTCAACTACAAGGGGGAATGGAGCCTCCACCGCTAGCTCAACCTATGGCAAGGGTAGTAGCAGGGACAGGAGCAACAGACCAAGAGTCCTCTCAACAAGAATTACTTCAACAAATCACCAATCAACTAGAGAGCCTATCCATCAATCTGGTTCAAGGTGTAAGGGCTCCCCAGCCAGGAAATGAACGAAATAGACAAGAAGGACAAAGGCAAGCACGTGAGTACATTTGCTACAACTGTGGAGAGGTAGGTCACGGCATGTATTATTGCCCCCATCCACGACGCTATCAAGGAAATGGTAATCAAAGACGGCCTCCTCGCCAGCAAGTCACTCCTCCTCGAGCTAGGACACTAAATGGACAAAATGCACACATGGCTCCACCAATCCAAATATTGAGACCCCCTCCTCCACCACCACAAGCACCAGCAGAGATCCCTCCACTACCATCGGGAGGGGAGGACAGGGCTGTCTCTGTCATAAGTCTTGACAATGGTAAGGATAAAGGGAAAGAAAAAATGGAGGAAGCTGTTGCCATGCCAATAAAGAGAGTTAGGAGACAAAGAACTGATGAAATGGAAGCTTCAGAGCCGGATAAAGGGAATGAGGGTTCCTCCCAAGTGATAGGAGACAAGAAAAGAAAGATTAGGTCAAGGAGGCACATAGGAGTAAAAGACTTTCCACTTGGGGTAGGATCCATATCTTACGACCTGGTAGCAGATGTGAGTAAGCAAGGACCAAAGATTTCATGGCAGCAACTCCTACACCTTTCCCCAAAGATGCGTAGAACCTAGTCTAAGATGGTCAGCACCAGGAGGGCTAAGGCAAAGTCAGTTGGGTCTATTACTGCAAGAGGCATGAAGGATATCGTGCCAGTCATTGATGCAGAGATTAAGAGTCAGCGAGTCTCCAATGTGTACGTAGATGGTGGAGCCGAGATTTGTATTATGACAGAGAAATTAATGCACAGGTTGGGTTTGGAAGTAAATGAGCAAACTTCCTTACAAGCTAAGATGGCAAATAATGTAAGGGTGGCTTGTGTGGGAAAGGTTAATGGAGTGAAGGTTTCAGCTTTTGGTGTGGCAATCTCAATTGATGCTTATGTGATCCAAACTAAGGGGGAGGGCTATCCGCTAATCCTTGGAAGACCTTGGCTTATGGCTATGAAAGCTAGGCAAGATTGGGAGACAGGCTCCCTTGAGTTGCGACCAAATCATAAGGTAGGTGGCAAGCAACAAAAAATTGTGTATGACATGAAGCAGGGTAGACAACAAGACCTAGAGATGGAGACTTCTATGGATGAATGGAGCACAAGCAGCTGCTCTTCATCTGAGGATGATCCATCTAAGGAGGATGCTAGCTCTTTGGAAGTCATGGGTATAATACTGCGAAACCCAGAAGGAGAAGGTGGTCAAGACTCTCTAAACAAGGAAGAAGCCACAGGCTTAGAGGAGATGCTAGCTAAGGACCTACTAGAAGAAGAGAGAGAACCCTATTTGCAGGTACTAAAGAAGCATGCTGGCCTCTTTATAACTGATTACGAGCACATTAAAGGAGTGAAGGTAACCCAACACCATATCCAATTAAAGGAAGGTGCCAAACCAGTGGTGCAAAGGCTAAGGAGATTAGGGCTAGTGCAACAAGATGCACTCTTAAAAGAAGTAAAAAGATTACTCAAGGCAGGATTTATCTACCCAGTGGAAGATTCTGAGTGGGTGTCTCCAGTTGTGGTAGCACCAAAGAAAAATGGGAAGTGGAGGGTATGTGTGGATTATAAGCCTCTAAACGCAGCCACAAAAAGGGACCATTTTCCTTTGCCTTTTCAAGATGAAATACTAAATGAAGTGGCTGGTCATGAAAGGTACACAGTGTGTGATGGGTACTCAGGCTACTTCCAAATCAGAATTGCAGATGAAGACCAAAGAAAGACTACCTTCATAACACCTTGGGGGTGTTTTGCTTATAGAGTTATGCCTTTTGGTTTAACTAATGCCCCAGCTACTTTCCAGAGGTTTATGAACTTGGTGTTTCAACCTTACTTTGGTAAGTCCATACGAGTCTTCATTGATGATTTTTGCATTTACAGCTCTAGGGAAGTACATCTGTCCAAGGTTGATGAAGGTTTCACCCGTCTGGCCCAATTGGGTGCGCAATTGAATAAAGACAAGTGCCACATAGGTGAGAGCAAGGTCACTCTACTAGGCCATGTTGTGTCTCAAGATGGTATTGAGGTTGACCCTGAAAAGGTAAAGACATTGTTAGCTTTACCTACTCCTTCAAACGTGAAGCAACTAGTCTCCTTCATTCAAAAGGTTCGCTACATGGGACGATTCATACATCTCCTTTCTCAGGCAATCTATCCTTTGCAGCAGTTCACTAAACACACTACATTGACATGGAGTGAGGAGGGTGAAAGGTGCTTTCAAGAAGTTAAAACCATTTTGAGATCATTGCCTGTCGTCCTACAACCCACATGGGGTGAATTATTCTATGTAAATCCTAGTGTAGCTCCAGAAGCTCTAGGAGCTGTCTTGATGCAAAAAGACCCAAAGACATCTCTCATGAGACCAGTCTACTTCTCTAGTAGAGTGATGACAGCTGCTGAAAAGGGTTTCAGCGCAACTGAGCAATTGGTGCTAGCTCTTAAGTTTGCAGTGGAGAAGTTTCGGGCTTACTTACTTCCGAGACAATTTGTGGTGATCACAACTGAGGAGGTTTTTCCATATGCCCTACAACACATGGAATTGTCTCAAAGAATAGCAAAGTGGGTGGTGCAGCTTCAAGAGTTTGACTACACACTACAAGTAGAGGATTCCACCCGTGCTTGTTTGGCAGATGTCCTCACACAAAGGTGTTATGAGAAGGCCAAGAAAGAGGCACCTAGTAAGGTACCGCCTATCCCGGAGCCTGAAGTTCTACTGGGAGCACACAGTCTGTATTTTGATGGGGCTTACAAGAGGACCAAAGACAAGGCATCAGCAGGCATAGTAATATTAGGTCTAGAGAAGGAGAATATTTTTGCAAAAGGGTTTCATCTAAAAGAGGTTCATTCTAACAATCAGGCAGAGTACCATGCCCTTGTTTTAGGGTTGCAATGTTGTCTTTCTCAGGGCATCACAAAGCTTAATGTTTTTGGTGACTCCATGTTGATTGTTAAGCAAATGGTTGGTGTATGGGCCTGTAAAAATGACAAATTGTCTGTTAAGATGAGGGAAGCAAAGGCCTTGTTGAAGGGTTTTAAAGAAGTTCGAGTGCACTTTGTACCTAGAGATCAAAATCGAGAAGCAGATGCCTTAGCAGGTGAAGAACTACAAACTCTCATAGTAGGTGCTATCCTTGTGAAAAGTCCTTTATACCAGGGAAAGGAGGAGCTGCATGATTTACTTTACTTTCTTGAGCATTGTGAAGCACCCTCTGGTATGAGTAAAAGTGAACGTAGGTGGTTGGCAAAAAAGGCTACCAGCTATAGCTTAGTGAATGAGGACTTGTATTGTAGAGGGAAAGATGCTGTCTTAAGGAGAGTTCCTGCATCCCAAGAGATAAAGGATATTTTGTTTAGTTGTCATGAAGGTGTGTGTGGTGGCCACTTTGCACAAGAGATTACTAGCAGAAAGATTTTACAAGCAAGGTTCACGTGGCCAAGCCTCCATCGAGATGTACAACATTGGTGCCGCACATGTGAGGTTTGCCAAAAAGCTGGACCAAGGCGTCTTACCCATGAAAATCAGCATCCAATCAAAACCTATGGGCCATTTGAAAAATGGGGGATAGATGCAATAGGGCCACTACCTTGCGCTCAATCAGGGAAGGAATACATCATTATGGGGGTGGAGTACATGACCAGATGGGCAGAAGCTCGTCCCACAAAGCGCATCACAGCCAAGGACGTGAGTGATTTCATTTTTGAATGCCTTTGTTGCCGTTTTGGCACACCTTTGGAGATTCTCTCGGATAGGGGACCGGGATTTTGAGCTGATTTAGTCGGGCAATTGATGAGCAAGTTAAAAATCAAGTGCAAGCACTCTACACCATACTACCCTCAGTGCAATGGTCTTGTGGAAAAGGTAAATGGTCTTATATGTAAAATCATCACTAAGCAAGTGCATTTACATCCTAAGGCATGGAACAAACACCTAGATGCAGCACTTTGGGCCTACAGAACATCCTTTAAAACATCCTTGGGGTATACACCTTTTCACTTGGTTTACGGGCAAGAGGCACTATTGCCTATAGAAGTGGAGCTAGGGAGCCTCCGAGTTCTAAAAGCACATCAAGAGGATAGTCAAGAGAAGCAGGTGGAAGGAAGAATCATCGATTTGGAGAGGTTAGGGCTAGATCGAGAGTCAGCAGTGAAGTACTATGCAGCCCAGGCAGAGAAGAAACGAAAGAAGTTCAATCGCAACCTTGTCAAGAAAGGTATCAAGGAAGGTTCTTTAGTGCTCAGATACGACAATCGCTTTGATCGCAGGAAGGATGGTAAGTTCTTGCTTAAGTGGGAAGGCCCTTTTGTAGTGATACAGAGGTTCTCAAATGGTAGTTACCAACTAGGTGACCTAGATGGTAAGGTACATCAGACCCCGGTAAATGGTTGGCGAATGAAGGCCTACCAATGTCGTCTTTCACAGCCATATGCTGGTGAAATCAATGCTAAGGATGGTTCAGAGGAGAGCTCATCATATTCGAGCTCCAACTAAGGTAACAATCATGTACATAGTCGTTTCAAAAAAAAGAAAAAAAAGGAAAAAAAGAGAGAAGACAAAAAAAAAGAAAAGAAAAAAAACAGGAAAAAAAGAGAAGAAAAAAAAAAAAGAAGAGAATGCTACCAGTGAAAGCGGATATTGACAATGGATGGGGTATGGCTTTCAAGGGTCTAGGAGACCAGCTGTTAGTCATGGATGGATACAATTATTCATCAGAAAGGACTAAACAGGGTGCATCAGCCAAGAAAGCAGTAACATGGAAAATTCAATTGGTACCAGGTGGGTAAGTATTCAAGAGAACCCTATTGTAGCACAACCTACAGCTAGAGGCATCAAATACCTCTAGCTTAAGGGGGAGGGCTATATGATGCATGGTTTTTAGGACCCCTTCTGAAGATGCAATAAAGGCACAGTCAGTTGTTGGGGAGATGAGGATACTCTAGTCCAAGGGATCTCGAAAGAGAAGAAAAATCTACTTCACAAGCACCAAAGAGTAAAAAGTGCCATGGACAGAAGATACGTGGGAACGAGCTCTTATGCATGCCTACAACCTATATCTTACAGAATAGCCCATTCTAGGTGTGAATTTCTAGTGAAATTTACACGAGGATGTTCGTGTGGACTCACAGCACAGCATACTCCGTTTTCACTTTTTTACCGACAGTAAATAATTTTTACCTACAGTAAATATTTTTCACCTACATGGTAAAGACAAATACTTTTTACCTACAGTAACTTTTTTTACCCATGGTAAATATTTTTTACTGCACCATAAGTATTTGATAGGTAACAACTCACTGTTACTAGAAGCAGTGATCGGGCATCAACAATGCAGTTACAGGAGGAGAAAAGGGGAAAATCTTATGGTAAAGGGGAGTCAACAGGGATAAAGAATTTTGAGTTGAAAAGAGACATGCTGATTTTTTCATAGAACACATGTCAAAAGAAGCCATGGTTGAGGATTTTTTGAGAATTTGATATTCAGGAGGACCCATCTACCACCCCCCCCGCAGGTCCCCCCCTGACATGTGCAGAACCTCCAGTTTCAACAGCCACCTTACCTGCTCTTAAATTCTGGTCAAGGCCTTATCCCCATGTGTCACAATCAGAAAAATCAGCATTTACCCTCCCCTCTCACATCACTCTAGAGAATATCTTGATGGTGACATATCAGGTGACCTCAATCTGTTGACCACCCTAAGCAAAAAGTAACCCCAATCAGCGGATTTAAGCATGTTTATCCCTAATCCTAAACCCTCTCAGAAACCTATATAAGGAGGCCTTCTCTCACTCAAAACCAACACTTCACCCACTTCACCAAGCAACGAAGCTATGACGACATTGCTCACGACGAGGAGCTATGGATGGAGCTCTACTCTCTCTCCCTCTCTCTCTCTCCCTCTAGTATGCTACATTACTAGCCCTAAAACCTAAATAAGGAGTCTTCTCTCATGCTCCATGGCCACCATCCTCGCCATCATTCTCTAAGGTATTGATGTGTTGCTAGTAGGATCATACCTACTTGCTGGGTTGATTGTTTTTGACAAGGGATTATGCCATCCTTGGCTTGCTTCTCTATATCCTTGTTATGTATGATCAGATGCCGTTGTATTGTTAAGCTGATGTCTTGTGTATATATATGCTACATAGGGTCCCTAAGCTTCGTTTCTATGTGTTTTGCCATATTTTTTGATGCCATCATAATGCCAGAAGTCTCACTTGCCTATGTGCACTATGTGTGAGGTCCCTAAACCTCTTAATTTAGGGTGGTGCCCCCTTTGTTTTGTTCTTTGCTCATTTGCATGAGGCGTGGTTTGTGGAGTGTGCACGAGTACAGAGGCCACCCGATTGCACTGCTCTTTTTCCGGCTATCATGTACGTGTGTCTCCCGGGTGTGTGTCGGCGTGTGTGCCCCCCCGAGTTTGGTCGTGCAAAGAGAGATAGAGAGAGGTTGTGTGAGTGTGAAAGGCAGTGAATTGAGCGGAGCGGAGTGATTGTGTCTGTCTGGTGCATTGCAAGGCGCGTGTGCTTATGGTTGTGTGAAAGCGATGGTTTGCTTGCGGGTAGTGTTGAGTTTTGAAGGTGAACTCTAGTGGATTGGGGCGCTGTGTATACCCCGGGCTATAACGAGGCATTGTGTTGTGTGCTGGGTGTGTTCCCCTTTCCCCCTCTCCAATGTCCCAATAGCTTCCACGTTTCCACGAAGGGTTTTTGATCTAGAAGATTCTCCACTCATTCCTCATTGTGCCAAGTGCGTGAGTGTCTTTATGACCTCCTCCTTCACTTACCACTATACTACAATGACTTCGACTCTTATGCTCACCTATACCAGCATGAGAGACACAACGTAATTATACTAAACTCTTCTAGCTTGAGCTGTACCTAGAATAACTAAGACGCTTAGACCACAGAAAATATTACATGAAGGTTTGGGACTAACACCTCGCTCATTTAGTGGCTTAGCTGCCCGACTTTGACTTTTATGCCATGTATTTTTAATGCGACTTGGACTTACCTGTTCAAGTCCAGAAACCCACTTCCATAAGTTCTAGAAATTTAGGCCTCTTCCATTGTGCTGGTCTTTGGATGCCACCATTTCGTCAAGTAGGTTGGCATATTTTGGCTCCTCTTGACTTTCTTGTCGTATGTTCACACTGCTTTGTGGAACAAGTCCTTCAGCTCTGATAGGGTTTGATGTAGCCTTTGCGTTATCTTGCATGCGAAGTGGTTGTCGAGATGTGTGGGTTCTCTGTGATTGAGTTTCCACTAGCAATTTTGGAACCCATCTTGTTTTTGGTCCTTGTGTGACCGTCTTTGGCATTTTATCTTCTTCTATAATTTGATGGACACTAGGCTTCGGTATCCAAACCTAATGATTTTCGTTGTAAAAGCCTTGATTTTGTAATTGATGATGAGGTATCTATCTAGACATTGTAGCAATCTTCATTGCAATTGGCTTCTGTTGGCTCTTGGTTTGCATTGCTTGCCTTTGGATAGAAGCTTGTGCTGCATGATTCTTGGTTGTTCCACATTGAGCTACACTTTTTGGTAACCATATTTGATTGTTACCTTCATAAAATCCTTGTGCTTCAAGTAGCTAACTGGAATAATCCATTGTTGCATCTTTTTGTGTTGGGTAGCTTCATTGAAGTTTGACTTTGGTACCCATACTTGTTGTGTTGATTTCTTGGAAGGTCTTTTCTTCTGTCCTTTTTTGTGGTTCTTTCTCCTGCTTGAGTTGTTTTTATTCCATTGATAGCTTGGTTCGCTCATTGTAGAAATTCTTTCTTGAGGTGAGTACATCCTTGCTGTTACTTTAGGCTTTTTGGCTTGGGTTTTGGCCCAAACATTAATGTTTCCTTGGAAGTAGCCCTGAGCAGTGATTCACTCATTTGATGCTACCCACCCTGTCACCTTTTGTTGTTGAGGCTGAACTTATGCTTCATGTATCCAAACTGGGTCCTTGACTTTGATGTGCTCTTTGGATACCAACACATGGTTGACATTATTTGGCTTCTTCCTAATGCTTTGATGTGATGGAAACTTTGGTTGATAGACTTTTTGTCTTGGTTTCCATTGCATTGTCGATGGTTTGTCCCTTGATGTCAAGGTTGATATACTTCAGTGTTTACCTTTGCTTTACCTTTTTCCATGATGGTTGGTTGCTCCTGTTTGGCATTGACTTGAGGTGCTTTTGGGATTTTTGATGGTGTCATTGCTGAAGATTTTCCTTGTGGTTGAAAGAAGATGTTCCTCCAGCTTTCTGTCAGGATCAGAGTTTCTTTGATATGATGGGAGTCAATTATGTGGAAAATATCCTTGTACTCCCCAGTACTCAACTTGAGTATATAGATTCTACCACTCCGAAGCTACGAATAGACATTTTTGAACTTGTGTACATGACGTCCTCTAGCTCGGTGATTGGTGGCTTTCCCATCATGATCCACGTTCCATAATTCATTATATTCTTTGTTGCTTCTGGATCTATCACAGCTGAACATGTGATTTTGAGTCTTGTTTCTGCGCATATGCTAAATTTGATCATCACAGGAGACAATCAATCTTCTTCCTTGTCCCTGTTCTTCTTTTGATCTTGCATTTTTTGAACATTTGACGTTGAATTTGGAAACTTTTTTCCTTCATTTGCTTTCATTTGCACTTTTTCTGGAGTTGGATTCTTTGAAACAGCTTTTGTCAATTCTTCAGGTATGTCAATGATGACATATTCTTGTGGTTGCTTTGCTTCCTTCACGTGTACTTTGGCATCATGCTCCATGATGTAGCTATCTGTTTCACCTTTTCTGCTTTCACACTCACAAAATTCATTAGCTTCCTTCAACACCTTTATCGTAAATATGAGAATTATGTCATACGCTTCCTCATCACAGAATTTAGTCAGGGTCACCTCATTCACACACCCATCAAGAGTCGCCAGTATTTGATCCCATCCAAAGGGTTCAAATAACTCCTCTGGAAATGGTTCTGGTACATATGCCTCATCTTCTACTGAAGCTCTAGGATGCAATCTTGCTTTCCAAGACTTCCACTCTCAGGAGCTTCGGACATCCAAATATGCGCTTTGCTTTCCAAATCAGTTGTGGAGTTTAAGTCTTCCCCCGAGGTTCGCACTACATCTTTATAACTATGATCTTTGACATTGATTTTCATAGTAATTTCCTTGTGTCTTAAGTAGATATAGTCTTGTATCATTTTGAGCTGACGCATGAAGGGTCTGCCCAATATGATATCAAAGTTGCTTCTCTTGTCAAAATCCATTATAGAAAAGGTATGCTCATACTCGATGCCACACGAGGATACGTTGATTTGTTCTAATATTCCAATCGATTTCTCCGTGTATCCATCCGCTAATTACAGTTTCATTCCAGTTTTCCTAAGAGCAGGCTTTCCCCATTTTTTCCATATCTCTTTGGTTGCAATGGTTATTCCTGCCCCACTATCTAATATAGCAACCGTCTTTACTCCTTTGTACTCAAGTGGTAATGTGGTGTTTCCTTCGTCTCCTTCATAGTAGTCACCCACCTTATTTACCGGTACTAGCTTTGTTTGTCGCTTCTTCAACGAGGTGTCATCCATGTTTTTGTCCGCAAGCTGGTCATGTGAAGGGATTTTCAACCCCATCTTTTCCACATTTTTGCCCATTTGGCCCCATAGATGCAGCCTAATATTTAGTAGCTCTAAGAGATAAAGTGTGCATTGTATAGGAGAATACATCATTCATGCAAGCTCTTGGTATCCATCATTTTTGGTGTGGCTTTCCATTGAGAAGGTACCATTTTAATCTCCGATTTTGTCTCGTGTTCTCCCATGAAAGATGGCAAAGTCTTTAAAGAGCGTGGTTTACTCTCTTCAGATGTGTCAAACCCAACATCCTCGTATAGAGATCGTAAATCTCCTGGGAAGAATTCATGATCCATGTTTATCTTAGGAATAGGTACTGATTGTAAGGTAGCACTACCATCTTTTTGGTTTCTGATTGATTTCCACAAGCATTGTGGCCACGGTTCTTCTACCTCTGGAATAGGCATCATTGCTTGTGAACCCACCCCATCTGTGGTATTGTCTACTTACCTTGTATCTAAAGGTGCCTCAACTCCCGGCTCTTCCTCTTTGTTTACGGTACCCTGGCTCTTCAATTCTTGGACTTTATCGCGGATCAGCACCTCCATTGTTGGAGCATCTGCAACATGTGGTTCCAT
The DNA here is from genome assembly GCF_014529385.1 of Adiantum capillus-veneris. Classification (NCBI taxonomy): domain Eukaryota; kingdom Viridiplantae; phylum Streptophyta; class Polypodiopsida; order Polypodiales; family Pteridaceae; genus Adiantum; species Adiantum capillus-veneris. Next base: position 115,554,119 of record NC_140951.1, on the reverse strand, counting down.
AAGAGCTTGGGCCTTCTGGATAAGCTCCTTGCACATTTTCAACCTCTCTTTGTCATACCGTGGATGAGCGTACGTTAGCCATCTATCCTCTTGGGCTTGGTTGGGTTTTAGCCTAGCTTCACAAGCTTTCAAGATCGTATCCAAAGATTCATTCACTTTGTCGACCAAGACTGAACCTCCCGAGTTAGTCTTTGACTCTTTAGGTCCCTTTGCGTTTTTCTTGCTTTCTTGCTCATGTTTAAGTTGTTCTTTTGTTTGGTGCAATTCAGTTTCAAAAGCCGCTTTCTCCTTCACCTTCGTCAATTTCATTTTGTCCAGTCTGCCTTTCCAGGATCTTCTTCCGAATCTTCTCACCGGTTTGTTCTCAAATTCTGTTTGAACAGCCAATGTACCTTTTTCAGCTGGTTTGTTTTTGGCAGCTTCTTGAGCTTGAGCTCGAGTTATCACGTTTAAAGGAATGGCGGGTTCTACCTCGGATCCGCTTGAAGAAGGAATCACGCCTACAATATTCATTTTTTCTTTCCCTTTGTAGTCTGGATTTTTAGCACAGTGTTGGCATAGATGGTCTATACCACAACGTTCATAGAATACAAATAATTCAATTTGTGCACCCTTCTTTGCACAACTTCCTCACCAACTTTTTAACACAGCGTTGGCGTAGATGGTCTATACCACAACGTTCATAGAATTCAAATAATTCAATTTGTGCACCCTTCTTTGGACAACTTCCTGGCCAATGATCACCTCCACACTCATAGCATGGACCTTCTTGTTTCACAGCTGGTGATCCAGCTAATGGTTGTTCTTGCCTTGTGAGGATTTTCTTTGAACCATACTCCTGATGATTGGCTATGAACATGAGCGTATTTGTATCCATGGAGTACTGATTTCTCATGGGTTGTGGCACATACATTGGCTGAGTGTAGTTAACTATCACTCTTCCATCATTCAAAAGTGGTAGTTGTTTCCCTAGCACACTTTGTGGCTTTGTCTGAGTGTTACACCATGCAGTGGGATGATCCCCTCCACAAGTATTACATATCCTCAATTGAGACTGTTGTACAATCGAGTTCTGTATGTAGCCTTGGTTCATTCTTCTAATCACCCCCTCCGCCACTTGATCAATGATTGGTTCCCAAGGAGTTTGAACATTTTGCTTTGTGGTGGGTTCTCTCTTTGGAGAAGAGGCACTACTAGTCGCGTTGTCTGTATCTTCACTCACCTCTCCATAGGCCTTGCAATTGTCAGCTAGATATAGAGCTTCTCTAATGAGTTGCTCAAACGTTGTGCATCCTTTTAGATGTAGGTCCTTTTTGGGAGTTTCATTCCTCAAGCCCTCTATGAAGAGAAATGATAATCTCTCATCTTGCAGTAATTCTCTCATAGGTCATCTATCTATGTACTGTTTGAAGCGAAGCAAAGCTTCCTTCACTCTTTCATTTGCTTTTTGTTTGAAAGCGTACATTTGGGACACTATGTTATGTTTGATGCCCCTTTTTGAGAATTCCTCTACAAACTCTTGTAAGAGTTGTGCTATGTTTGGAAAATCATCTCTATTTAGTGGCTGGAACCAACTAAAAGCTGTTCCTTCCAATGTTAACCCAAATCCCTCATATTGCGTATGGAAATCCGCAATTTGTTCAGCTCTCAAAACTTGTTTGAGAGAGAGACATGAGCATATGGATCCCCTAACCCACTGTACTTTGTCTTGACACATTGAGCCACTTGATATGGTCTTAATCATTGGGGTTTAGTCACTAATCTAACAAATTTGTGGTCTCTTGGAAAGATGTCTCTTGCTTTCTCCTCTTGCCTTGGAGAGAATCCCAGTGGAATCCTCTCTGAAGTGTACTCTGGCATCGTTTTTGGCTGAAAGTAAGTAGGAATCGGAGTACCCTTGTATGTGTATCTCTCTAAGTCAATTGGATCGACAAGTTTGTACTCTCTCCCATACTTATCTACAATAAAAACTTGCACTCCGTGGGCATCTGTATATGTGAAGGCATAGAGGTTTTTATGAGTGGTCAACTCTCTAGTATAGGTCTCTATACACTTGTAGAAGATGTATGGATCCCCGTTTGTGAATCTATATAAGCCCTCATGAGTGTAATTTGTAAGCACTCTCCTGGATTCATTTTCTTTGATGAATCTCACGTTTGGTTTGTCGATTAGTGGATGTCCCTCCTCTAGGTATTCTCCCAATCCCCCTGTTGAAGGCATTGCAGTGTTTTTCATGTCTTTGAGTGGAGTAGAAAACCCTGGTGGTGGATGATTTGTCATGGTCAAGACTCACTCTAATTTCTCAAGATAGTACTTGACAAGCCCACTTTGGCTTAATGCAACTTATCTCTTTTTGCCCTTGATGAGGTCTCTCAGAAGTTATGAATTTTTTACTTTTTGGTCTCTGGAAACTGGTCTTGGGGTACCCTAAAAGTTTGGATTTAGGAAACCTAGTAAAATTCAGCTCTAGCTATACCTGACTCAATTTGGAGTTGTCTATCAAAAGTTAGTGTTTTTGTGAATTGCACTTGAAACAGCACTCAAAACAGTTCCAAGACCAGTGCACAGGAACCTTGGCTTGTATCTTGGCCTCCCGAAGGTATTTTCAGACCAAACTTGAGATTTGGGATGTACTCAAGTATGTCTATAAGATCACCAAGTCAGATACCCCCACTATGCTTAGAGGTACATGGATCGCGATCCATATTCCCTGTCAGTTTTTTTTTCAAAATTTCCCAAATTTTTACTGTGTGTAGACAAGGTCATAAGCAGGCTATATACCAATCTTCAAAAAATTTTGAGGTGGAGGTACATGGATGGCGATCCATGTTCAACCACATCTGGACTTGTCCTCTTAGGAGTTTGTTCCTCACTATGTCCACAAGAGAAATCTCAAATATTTTTGGATTTGGACTTGGTTTGATAGGTCAAATGACCAACACTAGGTCTGCACTGCGGTTTTCAGTCTGTCACCTGTTTTTCTCCCATTTGACCCAAATTTACTCATTTTTTTCCAAAATTGGACTTGGGGATATGTTTTCTTGTGTAAGCACTACTGATCTAGAAAGTTTCAGGTCAAGCTGTCACTATGGGTACATGGATTGCGATCCATGTTTGGAGCCCAAATTGACTTCTCTTGGTACCATTAGAATTAGCATGACTAGGAGGTCCTATGGTATCAATTTTTTTGAAAATGGACCTCTAGATTGAAAGTTAGGCCAGTTTTGGCACTTGCACAGAGTACTTGGTAGTTCAGGGCTTTTGGTTTGGTTTTTGATATCCAAATTCACTTTTGAAAAGACCACTAGACTCCTGGTGATGTCCTCTAGCTATGGTGCAAGTTTGGTATCAGTCTGTTACAAAGGAACATGGATCGCGATCCATGTACCGATGTGTCAGAAGGTACTGAAACTTGGCACACAGCTTGTCCTTGGTCTCCTGATCCCTGCTATATGGTTTTTGTGTGATTTCGACTTGTTTAGGTCAAGCAAAAGTCAATTAACAGGTCTGTTTTAGGGTTTGAACAATTTTTGGCTCTTTTCACCCACTTTTTGAACTTATTTTTACAAAATTTCCTTGGGGACTTTTGTTCAAAATGGTCTCTGCTATGGGCTGAAAAGTTTCTGTCCAAAAATTTCTCAAGGGTAGATGCATTGCGATCCATGTTCCACCACTTTTGGGTCTGAATTTTTGGTGTACTGATAGCTTATGATGTTTGTAGCTTGCTCACCAAGCATTTTTGGATTTGGATCAATTTTGCCCAACCAAAACTGACTTCTACAGTCTACTGTGACAGTTTTAAAAATGAACTGTTTTTGGCTCTTTTGACCACTTTTTGCAACTGTTTTGCAAATGGTTCTTTTGGGGAAAGTATTTGTCTATGTCTCAGCTTCCTACTGCTCAAATCTCAGCCAAAAAGAATCCAATTTTTTTTTCATGAGGTACATGGATCGCGATCCATGTTTGACATCAATTTGACATGAAACTTGGTCAGCTTGTCGTCCATGTTATGGTGATACTCTTCCCCAAATCTTTTTGAATTTGGACAAATTTTTCCTACTCAAAAGTGAGTTTTCCTGTCTGCCTTGTGGTTTTTTGACTAGTTTTTGTATTTGGCTATTTTGACCAACTTTTTTCAAATTTTTGACATGGCCCCTTTTGGCAAAGTTGTTCCAAATGATATCAAGAATATACTTGTCAAATATCAGCCCCAAATTTCAAAAAAGTACATGGATCGCGATCCATGTTTGACAACATTTTTTCATGAATTTTGTTCTGCAGGTTCTCTATGCCATGTGGAAGCCAAATCTCATCTCTTTTTGAATTTGGATCCCAAAATCTCAAGCTTTGCCCAATTTTGTGTCTGAATTCTTGTTTTTGATGTTTTTGCCCCAACAGCCAATTTTGATGTGGTTTTTGAGTTTTTCTTTCAAGCAAACTTGATCAAAGCAGTATCCCACTGATGCTCAATGTCACTGATCACTTTTCACCAAAAATGGTCTCTGGGGTACATGGATCGCGATCCATGTTCCTCCACAAATTCTTGCCAAACTTTCCAGATTGATTCTAGAGAGTCTGTTGATGCCCTTGATCCACAAATTTTTGAATTTGGATCACTTTTGAGTCTCTACCATCAAATTTTCAGAATTTCAGAGTTATGGTCATTTTGGCCAAAATATGGTTTTCACCCTTTTTTCCTTCAATCTTTTAGCCCAAATTTGATAGTGGTAGTTTCTACTTACCCTACTCCTAAGTATTGAAATGAAACATGAAACAAAAACAAACAAAACGGTACAAAATAAAGTCGTAACGAAAACGGTACAGCACTCTGAAAGCATAGAGAAAATCTAAGAATGAAATGATTTTGGCTATCTCACTCACAAACCTCTTTACTACTCAAGAATAGATCTAGCAGGTCCTCGACTTCTAGACTCTATCAAGCACTAAACCCCGTGTCTAGCTGCTTCACTGCTAAGGTGTAAATGGAATGGAAGGACAAATCTTTAAAAAAAGAACGCTGTTATACGCACTAGGTCACTCACCATCTAAGGATCATATCCTCGGAAACGGCGCCAATGTTAGCGGGTCGCCACGACGGACGTCTGCAACATAGCTTTCTGGCACTAACATAATGTCAATACTCAGGGAAAGTGACTCGGATGGGGCACGGAGACTCTATGAGATCGTCAATCTCAGGAAGTGAACCTTAACAAGCAAACACAACAACTCTACAAGCAAAACAAAACTCAATGATCATGGAAATATGCCTATGTCCTTTCTCACAGCTCTAGGTCATCACGCCATTTCAGCACTCGAATAGACTCGAAATGCAACGAAACTTTAGGAGGAGGTCTAGGACACCTAGGGGCACTGTCCTAGCAAATCTGGATGCAATCTCCAAGGTACCAAAATCACAAGCCATCATGAAAAAGGTCCTGAAATCTGTAAGAACTATCCAAAACTGTCATCCTATGGTCTAAGAACATTCTCCTATGGTCAAAACGACTAAAAACAACGATTTAAGCACTCAAATCTGCAATTATAGCTCACAGACGCGTAACTGCGAACCACAACAAAACTGACAATGCTTACACTCAAATTAAAGAGCAAAGAGAGAGGAACACAAGGAAAGTTTCGGATTTGAAAACTGATTACCCATTCATTAGTTGCGTCAATTACAAATTAGAGCAGCTTGTAGCTTGAGTGTACGTTTTGTGAGCTCCCTTCTTCTTCTCAAGATAAGCCTCCTTTCACATTACAATTATTGACCTTTATACCTAGGGCTTTCTAAATGGTCAGTGGCCGGTTCACATGTACCTTTACAATTATCATTGACAGAATTACAACTCTGGGAATTGACTACTACTCTGGAATCAAGATTTACACAGAGTATTACTATACTAGCTCGGCAAAATAATAAACTATAAAGGTGGTTTCTGGCTACGTGTCCGACCAATTGGGTGCCTGTTTGATTTATCCTCAAACAAGCAACCGCCCAACCTCAAATAGAGGTAGAACCCTTGCCGCCACCACTACCAGTCACACTCACAGTCTCATCGAAGGAGCCACAAAAAGAGACTACTGAATCATCTAGGCAGCCCACAGAAACTGAAGATTGGTAGACAAATGATGAGGTAATTCTCCAAGTTAATGAATATGCAAAGTAGATGCAGGGGATGACAGAAAAACTGCAATCAACAGCACTTAGCCGCAGCACTAAGGCTACAGAGTTGGAGATGGTGATAGACGCTCTCCAAAGAGAGTGGGAGGACATAATAAATGTCATCACTGATCTGAAAAAACAAGTCCAAGAGTTGAAAGCTGAAGCTGAACAACACCAACTAGCAAAAGAAAATGGAGGAGGTAGGTGAACTTCTCATGAAGTTGTCAGATACCTGCAAGACCAAGGGCGAACAACTGACAGAAGTTACCAATGAAGTCTTAACTACAACTCTGTCGGCTCAAAAGATCTAAGTACAGCTAGACATAGCAAATGCTTCATTGCAATGTTCTGATCAAAGGATCACTGATCAAGCAACCTTTTTACGACAGATAAGGGAAAATCCCGTCGTTGACTCGATCAAAGGTACAAACGAAGTGTACAAAGCACTGGAGAAAAAGAATAAAGATCTCAAGCTAGAGCTAAAGCTAAATCAATCACAATGCAGAGAGACCTTGCATTAATGCGGGTACAAAGAGAAGAAGAGCTGCTCAAGAAAATAGCCGAGCTGAAGAGAGTTAACCAGCTACTACAAGATGGACAGCAAGAGACACCGGAAGAAGCATGTATATAAAAAAAACCCCACATCGATATTACCTCAGTCTCTTTCGTTGAGATGGAAACGCAGCCATCAGAAGGGCTAGGTGGAGAAGAAGAATTTCAAGTATCATTAACAAAAGCTGATGAAGTGCCAATGGTCTAACTGTCAAAAGCTGAAGAAGATGCACTTAAGAAGAAGGTTTCCCAGGAGACGAATGAGCAGTGGAAAGCAACGATAGATTGGGAGTTGAGAGTTTCTTCACTCTGTCAATGTTACTCAGCTCACTCTCAACCCAATCAATGCTCAATGGCATCCGCAATCACTGCCATATCAATGGAAAGCAACAATGGATTGGGAGTTGAGAGTTCTTCACTCTGTCAATGTTACTCAGCTCACTCCCAACCCAATCAATGCACAATGGCATCCGCAATCACTGCCATATCCCTTGATCAAGGTAGAGCTACTACAGGTCAAGGAAAGACTATATAAAGACATGCAAGCAGAAGGCCCAAATGGAGAAAGAGCTAGCTAAACAAGAATCCTAGATACTTGATTCTGTTCACAAGAGCACCTACGGCACTTCAAAAGGATCCAAAGTTTTGTCCTGTACCAAGAGTAAGGATGTGGCAAGCACATGAGGCAATGCCAGAGAAGCGGCCTACATGGTTGAACTATCCAAGATTTTCAGCTCCAGAAAAGGGAACACTAATAGAGGAATACATGGTAAAAACCCTAACGAGCACCATGGCATTCTTCGAAAGCCTCCCTGATCTCTCATGTGCTATTGAAGCGGTCCCGGGCGAGCAACAAGAAGAGCAACCTCTAGACACCCTTCAAGGCTCCCGTGCTGCTCAATGGGGCTTGGGCACAACACAACACAAACCAAAACAACAAACCCACAGCCAAATCACAACTACACAAGGGGCACCACCTAGTTTAAGAGCGAACTAGGACGCAAAAGAGGAGAATCGTTAGAGCAACCCACAAACAAGCAAGGAATTTACACTAACCCTAACACCAATGGAACACTCTCACACACTAAAACACGAGAGAGAGAGAGAGAGAGAGAGAGAGAGAGAGAGAGAGAGAGAGAGAGAGATGGTGCTCGGGCTTCTTTGAAGTGTATCGTTAATGATGAAGCAAACATAAATATATATATGTAAGAAAGAGAGAGAAGGGGGAAGGGGGTGCTTGTTGCACTAATGCCTTCTTACAAATCTGTCATGACCAATCAAAGTGAGATTAGTATTTGTTCAACATAGCCTGAGTAAATTACACCACAACACATCACAAGAAAAAAGCCACCCCAATCACTGTCTTAAGGCCAGGGGAGTCCTCTCCACCCTGTCGCCCTCTTACAGCATGTGGGATTTATGGCTAAATTGATAACAATATCCGGAGACAAGCTATCAAGAACTTAAATAAAAGACCAAGACACTTACACATCATTATTGTCCATGACTTCACGTTGGAAGGGAGACAAGGTATCCATGCTTAGTCCAAATTCACCCTCCTTGATTCAGCAAATGTTGGGCTTACTCTAGTAGGAGAAATGATAGATTTCCTACTCTCAATTTAATGATCACTCTCTCTTACAATGGCATAGAGTTCCCTTGCTAATCACCCCTAATACAACACATACATATGCCTAATGCCAATGAGATTCCACTCAAGAGCTCCTTCTCAAGAGGTTGAGCTTGGCTTCTCAAGCTATAGCATAGTGCTCTTTCTTCTCCCCCCTTTTTGTGCTAGCTACACCCTCCTTTTATAGCAATTTTGAAGTCTAGGGTTACTCCTCTAACCATGGTTGGGTTAGATTTTCAGCAATTTATCTAATTTCTTTTGCTTGGAATTATCAAGAAGTTGGTGGGGAAAGAGAGAGGAGAGAAATGGAGGTGATAGGACTTTTCATAGTGGGTTAGTGTTTAGTAGAGTTAGTATTAATTTACAAATGGAATTGGATATTTACAATGGGAGTATCCATGTAGGATACAAATAAGGAAGAAAAACTCTTAAGAGGTAAGAAAAGGTGGATTTCTTACAAGGTTGATGCTCCAAGTGTCTTGAGTAGGGCCAATTTTGACGCTTGTTGACGGTCCACTAGCTTTGACGGTACATTTTTTCTCCACTCTTGACCTTCCTTGAGTGACAAGGTAATTGAAGCTGAGTAATCAACCACCATGATGCTGTCTTTTAAGAGAAGAGGCTGAATTTTGTGGTTTTTTTGATAGATATGGGTAATTTGGAGGAGGAAAAATGAGACTAGGTGGTCAATTTTGGAATGGAATTGTGTGTGGGAGGTATGAGTTCACCATGGTTTCTCTTATTCTTCAAGGTTGAGGAGAAGGTGAGTAGGGTGCATAGAGGAGTGGTGAGAGAGGTGGGGATGATGAGTGGAGAAGTGTGTGTGAAAGAGGAAAATGATAAAGCTGAAGAGAGAGTGTGGCTGCATAGCATGGGAAAACTGGGGTCCACTCATAAAATCATAGCTCACAGCTCGTAGCTCAAAAAAATATGAAAACATTTGAGGCAAAAGTTCAGCCCACGAGCTACAACTTTTGTTTGTATCACCTTTTCAAATTCGGAGAGCAAGTGAACTTCAAAAAATCAGCAAAACCAACCGTTTTTTTCCACTGCACAAGGTCCTTGTGGGGTCCTTCTTTGGATGATTCTTTTGAATACCTCCAAGAGTGAGCCCTCAATAGTGCATGTATGCATGCCACCTACCCTTGACCTTATTTGGTAGGTCTATAATTGAAGATATTGTTGAGATCATGATATAAGTAAATAGTACAACTAAGAAAATCAAATATTAAGGGGTCTAAAAAATATGTACATGTCAAATATAAATAATATAAGTGGAAAAAATATAAAGGGGTCAAAAGAAATCTCTCTCATTATGAGGCTACCATAAAAAAATAAATATTTTTGGTGTTCTAATTTTTTTTTAAAAAAAACAAAATAGATGTAGGAAGGGAAAAATCACAATAGTGAAAAAATATACACATAAATAAAACTAGTTTTTTTGGATTTTTGTTGGGGTGGAGTTACACCAAATATAAGAGAAGCTTACATGAAAATATTTCTATATGGAATAAAGAGTATGAAAAATGGTAAGAAAAATTGTGGTAATGGTGAGGCAATGTACAGAGCATAAATAACACACACCTAGGTAGAAATATTTAAATAAATACCAAAATAATTATGAAAAAATATTTTATTTAGACCCTATATACAAAGAAATATTTACATACGCATGGGCCAAAATATACTTATATTTTTTATATTTTTTATTTTTTTGGCTCAACTAGCCCAATGACTAGCTAATTGATGGTTTTTTATTTCAGTAAGGAGATATGGGAAAAGTCCCCTAACTCACACGCACCTATATACAGTGAAAGGGTGAGGGTAACCACAGTGTTTGAGTGAATTGATAGGGTGAGATAACTCACTATGGCAATTACAGAGAGCCGAAAAACGGCTATCATTAGCCCTCCCCCAGGATGATGGTATATTCATGTACCATCATAAAGAATCTTTTCCAAAGAGAGTGCTTCAGAGTCCTTGACAAGATCTTCATTGTTTGGCCCCTTGGAATTTTGGTTTGTGTTACACTCATGCTTCATGGAACAATACTTACATGGGATAGTTGCCCTTTGCTCTGGTAGATCCTTTGGTAGAAGGCGACTCAAGTAAGGCTTCAAGCGATAGCCGTTTACCTTCCTGGAGTGCTCTTTCCCGTTCAAGTCCATAAGTTGATAGTAACTTGAATTGAAAGCCTTCTTGACTATGTATGGCCCCTGCCATCTTGTTTCAAATTTGGCATCAAAACGATTATCGAGTCGATTGTCATACCTTAGCACAAGATCTCCTTCATTGATGCCTTTGTCCTTCAGTTTCTTGTCAAGCTTCTCCTTTGTCTGTGTGGCTTTCCTCTTATAGCACTCGTATGCTGCTTCTCTTTTCCACTCAAGCTCAGCTAAGGTAAGAAGTCGATCCATCCATGCTTCTTGATCATTTTGTGCTGATTTGCCATGAAGTCGCATTGTTGGAATGTTTAGTTCAATTGGCTGTAAAGCCTCTTGACCATAGACCAAGTGAAATGGTGTGAACTCCGTGGCTTCCCTATATGTGGTTCGATACGCCCACAAGGCACCATCCAAGAAGTCATCCCACAACTTTGTCTTGTTTTTCACCATCTTTCTAATGATGCCTGCAATGACACCATTAGCTTTTTCTACCAAACCATTTGATTGGGGATAGTAGGGTGTACTGTGACGATGTAGAATGTGAAGTTCTTCACAGACTTCTGTGAGAAATCCCTTTCTAAACCCTGGACCATTATCAGAAACAATCTCCAAAGGTGTGACAAATCTACAACAAATGTGAGTGTAGACAAATTTGCTCACTGTCCTCTCATTTACCTTTGCCACACTTTGTGCTTCCACCCACCTAGTCATATAGTCTACAGCCACTAGAATGTAGAGTTTACCATTTTTTGTCCTAGGCAGAGGACCCATAGTATCAATGCCCCACTTTTCAAAGGGTCCATTTGAAAGCACGATTTGTCTTGGACCATAAACCAATATTCTATTCCCATTTACTTGACAATAGTGAAAACTTTTACACCAATGTTGGACATCCACATGCAGACTTGGCCAAACATACCCCGCAAGCAAAATCTTCTTCACAGTTAATTCTTGGGAAAAATGACCACCACATGCCTCTTCATGCAAACCTTTTAGAATGGCTGGAATTTCCTCGATAGTTGGTACTCTTCTGCACACTTGATCCTTCCCTTTTTGATAGAGGGAGCCTTCTAGGAAGAGATAGAAACTTGCCTTCTTCATGAGTCTCCTCTTCTGAGCCTTCGTGAAGTCTTGTGGAGACTCACCCTCCAAAATGTAGCCAATAATGGGAGCCAATGACTCCAATCCCTGGTATCTCGGTTGCTTGACAGCTGCTGCCACCATGATGACCTGCACTTCTCTCTCAACACATGTAACTGCTTGTTGTGCAAGTAAATCGGCATCTTCATTTTGTTTCCTCGGAATATGATATAGTTGCACTTCTTCAAACTGATTAAACATCCTACGAATGGCATGAACTTTTGTCCTTAAGCTTTCATTCTTGCATGCCCAAATTCCTAAAATCTGTTTAACAATGAGAAGTGCATCTCCCTTTACCATGAGACGTTTTATCCCTTGGCCAATGCACATCTTCAAACCATGAAATAGTGTGAACTAGGTAGATTGACCTTCTCTTTCATGACCACCTCTCCACTTGGGTTGAGCAACACTAGCCCTCCCCCTGCTTTCCCTATGGCTCGTCGAAAAGATCCATCAAAGAAGAAGGTAAAAGCATTAGGAATACTTTTTGGTGGTGGCAATGGTAGGGTCTTTACTTCATGCACCTTAATTTCCTTCTCATGTACCCTATAAATGAGAATCCCTGCCAATTGTGCACGCACACTATCTTCTACCTTGAAAGAGTATTGGAACTCTTGCAACTCCATAATCCACTTTGAGATCCTAGTACTAAGATTCATTTGAGATGACACCCAAGGGAACAAATTTTCTGCAGTGAGAATTACAAAAGTTTTTGGTAGCAGGTAGGGTCTAAACTTTCTCAGCGCAAACATGAGAGAAAGCATCACGAGTTCTGCTTCTGTGTAGTCTCTCTCCAAAGCATTCATGACCCTACTAGCAAAGTAGATAGGTTGCATCCTTGTACTGTGGGGATCTTGTTGTAGCAACACAGCAACAATTGTTTCCCTTCCAACACTAGAGCTAACAAAGAATGTGTACTCCCAACAAGGAGGCATGAGTGTTGGTAGCTCTGACAAAATGACTTTAATGTTACAAAAATACTCTTTAAGCTCATCAGACCATGCAAATTCTACTTGTTGTGTCAACTTTTGCAAAGGATGAAGCAACTCCGAGGCTAAGTGAATGAAGCGTGACATATACTTCACCTTCTGAATGAAAAAGATGACCTCCTTAAGACTCTTCGGTGATGGTAGCTCAATAAGAGCCTTTGCCTTTGAAGGATCCACTTCAATGCCTTTGTAAGAAACTTTTTGACCAAGCAAGATTACTTCATCCTCACCTGTATGGCACTTGTCGGGGTTGAGTTGACCTCCCATGTCGTAGAGCTTCTTTAAACCTTCTTCTACCCTTTGTAGATGCAATGATTTTGAGCTATAAATACAGAAATCATCAATGAACACCCTAATTGACTTTCCAAAGAATGCTTGAAACACCATATTCATGAAACGTTGGAATGTTGCAGGAGCATTTGTCAGACCAAATGGCATGACTCTAAAAGCATAACAACCCCAAGGGGTGATAAAGGTTGTTTTCAGTTGATCCTCCAATGCAATCCCTATTTGAAAGTAACCTGAGTAACCATCGCACACAATATACTTCTCATGACCAGCTACCTCATTTAGTATCTCATCCTGGAATGGGAGGGGAAAGTGATCTCTTTTTGTTGCCTCATTGAGGGGACGGTAATCCACACACACCCTCCACTTGCCAGTTTTCTTAGGAGTGACAACAACAGGAGAGACCCACTCTCAATTCTCCACTGGATAAATGAAACCTGCTGCTAGAAGCTTTCTTACCTCCTTGAGTAGATCCTGCTCCTTTATAACTCCTAGCCTTCGTAGCTTCTGAGCTTTAGGTGTGGCCTCAGGCTTTAACTCAATCTTGTGTTGAACAACATCTACCCCACGCACGTCGGTGTAGTCTTTAGCAAAAAGCCTAGGAAACTTCCTTAGCACACATTTGAACTCCTCTCTTTCATCCTTTGTAAGTGTTGTTGATAGCATACCTTCCAACATCCCTTCATCTTGAACACCTTCGTTCTCTTGAGGACCTACCTCCTCCAAGCCTTGACAAGAGGTCTCTTGGTTGCTTGGCTTAAACCTTACCCCCATGACTTCGATGGAAGACTCCTCTTCAGTAATGCTGTCGCTACTTTCTTCTTCTGAAGTGCTATTGGTCCAACCTTCTTCTGTCTCACTTTGAGATGATTCTTCATGGAGCTCCTCTTGGCGTTGCTCCTTCATGTCAAAGATAGCCTTCTTATGATTGTCATTCCTGCAAATTAATTTCCCACTCTCCCAATCCTGCAAAGCTCGCAATTTCATTAGCCATGGTCTTCCTAGGATAAATGGATAACCACTTCCCTTGGTCGACATAACATAAAAATCCACCGCTTTCTTAATGCCAAAGGCCTCTACAAAGACATTTTTACAAATACCTACACACCTAGCCTTGCTATTGTTTGCCATCTTGACTTTGATTTTAGGTGTCTCATGGATGTGCATGCCTAGTCTTTGCATAAGTCCCTCTGTCATGATGCAAATTTGTGCACCCCCATCCACTAGACCTTCCTAACCAATCTTCCTTTGATGTAACAGTCTAGCACCGGTGTAATGTCCTCATTCATTTCAGCTTGTGCAATTTTTACAACAGGCACACTCTCTTTTACCTTTCTCCTAGTGCTAACTGCCCTTGTTAAATCCCTCCTAACTTGTGGACATAATGCAAGAAATTGAGGCCATGAAATATCAGGACCCTTACCTCTCATGTCTTCCAAAAAGTTGTACGGAGCCATACCATGTCCAAGAGGGAAGTCTTGGAGGTTGATACGACGTCGAGCCCTCTTGGTTTCCTTGGTTTCCTTTGCCTTCTTGCCTTGTCCATGGTCACTCTGTGATGTGACTCCTTCTTTCTCTTTACCTTTTCCTCGGCCACGCTTAATGCCATTGGATTCCGTGTCAACCTCATTTGAATTTTTCACCTCTACCACATGCACATTTGGATCTGGCAAAGGTGGAACTCCTTCTACCCCTTGTGGAGGTGGTCTTGGTCCATTTAGCCTTTGTAGAAGCCTTGGTTGTTGACCAGCTCCTTCTCCTACATTCATCACTGGGTAATTCAAGTTAGGTCTCCCTGGCTCTCCACGGAGCCAAGGAAAATTATACATCCCATGTCCAGACTCTCTGCAATTCCAACATTGCAAGACTCTCCTAGTTCGTGGCTCTCTCTCTTCTGACTTCTTTGCTTGTCCCTTTGGACCTACAGCTTGTGCAAGGTGAATTGACAAGCTGCTTAAAGATTCATTTAACTTCTCAATCACTTCATCTGTTACCTCAGGAAGGTCCCTAGATGTTGATGCTTGTGACTTACCTTTGGGTCTAAGACCTTCTATTGGAACCTCTCCCCTCAAGCACTTGAGTTTCCTATACTTCTCAGCAGCCCTAGTTTCAGCTGCATCAAAAGTAGCAGGTGCACCCGCCTCAACTTTTACCTTAAGGTCAGGAAAGAGTCCGGCTATGAACCTCTCCTTCTTTAAAAATTCTGCACCATCACCAGGGTTAGCAACATTTCGTATCCATAGAGCCCAAAGACGTAGAAACTCTTGCTTGTACAAGTAGTAGTCATCTAAGTCTTTTTGCTTATGAGAAACAATGTCTTGCCATAGTTTTTGAGTGTTTTGGGGATCAAAGAATTATCTCTTAAAACGATTCAAAACTTCTCTGTAATTCCCCTTAACTTCCTCAAGCAAAGAGTCAAACCAAGTACTAGCATCTTTCCTAAGGACCACCTCAAACATTTCTACACGTTCTTGATCGGTTACTATCCTCTTGATACGGCAAGACATCTTGAAATTTGCTAAAAATAATTCTGCATCCTCTCCAGGCTCTCCAAAGAAAAGAGGATATCCAGACATTTGGCGTTGTCTCTCCATTATTATGAAAGATTACAACACGAGTTACAATAAGGGATACAATAGAGATTTAGAACCACTCGCCTGCAAATGAAGAAGTAAGAAAATACCACTCTAGGTTTTCTTCTTCAGCTATCCAAGCTTCAATGAGGTCTCGATTTGTTTGATAAAAAAAAAAGGTAGACTATTGATGAGCTCTAAGAAGGGTTGAAATTCGTCAAAGCTAAGGCGATAAACAGAAATCTCTAGAACTTCATTTTTTGGATCCAAAAGAGCAACCACGTCCCAAGTGATAAATTGCACTTGCTCTACAACTCCCAACGCACAAGCGGTTTGTATAAAAACTAGATCTTCATGCTCGTCGAAGGCCGTGAGAAAGTAGCAATTGACTAGGAGCTCCTTTCCTTCGAGTTCCACACAGTCGGAGTGAGGCAACCTTCTCACAATTTCATAAAGAACATCCTCATCAAGTCCAATCAAGTTTGCAAGATTTAAAGACTCCACTTGTGCTACAAAATTCCTGGACAAAAACTCCTTAGGATTATGGTTAAACCAATCAAGAGCATAAAGAGATTTACAATGTCTCTATGAACAAAGTGTCATAGAAAGTAGAGAAGGATGAGAATTTATACAAATTTGCAATCTTCTCTATACTCTCTTTATTAAGACAAGCTCTGAATAGCTCCCTATCTCCTTTGTTGAAAGCGAAAGGAAGACTATTAATAAGACGCAAATGAGGGAAAAATTCACCAAATGTGAGTCTATGAAGCATGAACTCTGGCCGCAAGTTTCCTGAAGAGTCTTCTTCAATGGTGAAATGCACTCGCTAAACGCCAAATTTCACTCTATTTACCAATCTTAGGGCACACACTAGTTGGATGAATGCGCGGTCTTCCTTAGTGCCCAACAACAAGAGGAAAATGGAATCCACGCGTAGGACCTTTCGTCTTAACTTCACCACCCTCTTGTTATGAGGGAGACGCCTTACTACTTGCTCCTACAACTCAATTGGTAATAGAGCTAGATCTCTAAGGATTGAACTTTCACTGCACACACATTCCCTGTTAGAACAAATGATCTTTTTTTGTTTCTTGTAACAACTTGGACAAAGAAAAAAACAAACATACACACTATTTTGCCGGGCTGCACTTCATTTTAAAATAAAATGAACACATGTACATCAAAAGAAGTGTGGTAGTTGATGAGAGGTAGAATGACAGGGTTTGGTGATGCAAGAATTTCTCCTACTCTTTGGGCACCAAACATGAACACCATTCGTTGTTGAAAATAGATCTTTCTACTAATTGCAACGTTTATTCTAATGTGTGGAGTAAAATGAAAGGGGAAAACCTCTATTCCTAGGCCATTATCCATGGCCTATGCATGTCCTAATGCTTAAAATAACACAAAAATATAGACGTCCAAGCTAATATCGTACCTAATGAGAGGCAAAATAAAAGGATTTACTGAAGTGTTTATCTCGGCTAGCCTAAGAGGACCTAAAATCCTACGAATTACCCGTTGAAATTGCAACTTAGTCCTAACAATTATGTGTATCTTTTGCCTTGCAATGGGAATGAAATGATCATACAAACTCTCCTGATTCATGCAAACTACTTGACTATGCTAAAAGTTGATTCTACACAAAAACATACACGAGTTGTTTTCCTCCGTGGGGGCACCAATTTGAAGCTTTCCAGGCGGGCAACAAGAAGAGCAACCTCTAGACACCCTTCAAGGCTCCCGTGCTGCTCAATGGGGCTAGGTCACAACACAACACAAACCAAAACAACAAACCCACAGCCAAATCCCAACTACACAAGGGGCACCACCTAGTTTAAGAGCGAACTAGGACGCAAAAGAGGAGAATCGTTAGAGCAACCCACAAACAAGCAAGGAATTTACACTAACCCTAACACCAATGGAACACTCTCACACACTAAAACACGAGAGAGAGAGAGAGAGAGAGAGAGAGAGAGAGAGAGAGAGAGAGAGAGAGAGAGAGAGAGAGAGAGAGAGAGAGAGAGAGAGAGATGGTGCTCGGGCTGCTTTGAAGTGTATCGTTAATGATCAAGCAAACATAAATATATATATGTAAGAAAGAAAGAAAAGGGGGAAGGGGGTGCTTGTTGCACTAATTCCTTCTTACAAATCTGTCATGACCAATCAAAGTGAGATTAGTATTTGTTCAACATAGCCTGAGTAAATTACACCACAACACATCACAAGAAAAAAGCCACCCCAATCACTATCTTAAGGCCAGGGGAGTCCTCTCCACCCTGTCGCCCTCTTACAACATGTGGGATTTATGGCTAAATTGATAACAATACCCGGAGACAAGCTATCAAGAACTTAAATAAAACACCAAGACACTTACACATCATTATTGTCCATGACTTCACGTTGGAAGGGAGACAAGGTATCCGTGCTTAGTCCAAATTCACCCTCCTTGATTCAACAAATGTTGGGCTTACTCTAGTAGGAGAAATGATAGATTTCCTACTCTCAATTTAATGATCACTCTCTCTTACAATGGCATAGAGTTCCTTTGCTAATCACCCCTAATACAACACATACATATGCCTAATGCCCATGAGATTCCACTCAAGAGCTCCTTCTCAAGAGGTTGAGCTTGGGTTCTCAAGCTATATCATAGTGCTCTTTCTTCTCCCCCCTTTTTGTGCTAGCTACACCCTCCTTTTATAGCAATTTTGAAGTCTAGGGTTACTCCTCTAACCATGGTTGGGTTAGATTTTCAGCAATTTATCTAATTTCTTTTGCTTGGAATTATCAAGAAGTTGGTGGGGAAAGAGAGAGGAGAGAAATGGAGGTGATAGGACTTTTCATAGTGGGTTAGTGTTAGTAGAGTTAGTATTAATTTACAAATGGAATTGGATATTTACAATGGGAGTATCCATGTAGGATACAAATAAGGAAGAAAAACTCTTAAGAGGTGAGAAAAGGTGGATTTCTTACAAGGTTGATGCTCCAAGTGTCTTGAGTAGGGCCAATTTTGACGCTTGTTGACGGTACATTTTTTCTCCACTCTTGACCTTCCTTGAGTGACAAGGTAATTGAAGCTGAGTAATCAACCCCCATGATGCTGTCTTTTAAGAGAAGAGGCTGAATTTTGTGGTTTTTTTAATAGATATGGGTAATTTGGAGGAGGAAAAATGAGATTAGGTGGTCAATTTTGGAATGGAATTGTGTGTGGGAGGTATGAGTTCACCATGGTTTCTCTTATTCTTCAAGGTTGAGGAGAAGGTGAGTAGGGTGCAGAGAGGAGTGGTGAGAGAGGTGGGGATGATGAGTGGAGAAGTGTGTGTGAAAGAGGAAAATGATAAAGTGGAAGAGAGAGTGTGGCTGCATAGCATGGGAAAACTGGGGTCCACTAATAAAATCATAGCTCACAGCTCGTAGCTCAAAAAAATATGAAAACATTTGAGGCAAAATTTCAGCCCATGAGCTACAACTTTTGTTTGTATCACCTTTTCAAATTCGGAGAGCAAGTGAACTTTAAAAATTCAGCAAAACCGACCGTTTTTTTCCACTGCACAAGGTCCTTGTGGGGTCCTTCTTTGGATGATTCTTTTGAATACCTCCAAGAGTGAGCCCTCCATAGTGCATGTATGCATGCCACCTACCCTTGACCTTATTTGGTAGGTCTATAATTGAAGATATTGTTGAGATCATGATATAAGTGAATAGTACAACTAAGAAAATCAAATATTGAGGGGTCTAAAAAATATGTACATGTCAAATATAAATAATATAAGTGGAAAAAATATAAAGGGGTCAAAAGAAATCTCTCTCATTATGAGGCTACCATAAAAAAATAAATATTTTTGGTGTTCTAATTTTTTTTTAAAAAAAAAATAGATGTAGGAAGGGAAAAATCACAATAGTGAAAAAATATACACATAAATAAAACTAGTTTTTTTGGATTTTTGTTGGGGTAGAGTTACACCAAATATAAGAGAAGCTTACATGAAAATATTTCTATATGGAATAAAGAGTATGAAAAATGGTAAGAAAAATTGTGGTAATGGTGAGGCAATGTACAGAGCATAAATAACACACACCTAGGTAGAAATATTTAAATAAATACCAAAATAATTATGAAAAAATCTTTTATTTAGGCCCTATATACAAAGAAATATTTACATACGCATGGGCCATAATATACTTATATTTTTTATTTTTTTTATTTTTTGGCTCAACTAGCCCAATGACTAGCTAATTGAGGGTTTTTTATTTCAGTAAGGAAATATGGGAAAAGTCCCCTAACTCACACGCACCTATATACAGTGAAAGGGTGAGGGTAACCACAGTGTTTGAGTGATTTGATAGGGTGAGATAACTCACTATGGAAATTACAGAGAGCCGAAAAAGGGCTATCACTATGATTTATAAAATTTGCCGAATGCTGCTCACATGCATTGAAGCCTTTCCTGAGCCAGAGCAAGAAGGAGCACTGTGGATGTCCTTCCTCAAGGGCAATAAAGGTCTATGCTACGACCTAAGCGATCAACCTTCCGAAGAAGTCTTTTATGGCTTCTACACCCGCTACATGTTCTTGCCATCTCATAATATGTTGGCCTTTGAAGAAGCGTTCTACACAGGGTTTTTCACTTGGTGAACGAAGATTTTTGGGACAATGATTAGCAACTTGACTTCTAGATTCGTAGGCTACTCCGCCATCAAGCTACAAAACAGAGTCACTATGCAATCTTTGTAGGTTCCCGACAAAGAAATAAAGATCACATATGAGAAAGGTCTACATGCATTTAAGGACCGCCTCGCCAACCGTCAACCCGACGATTATTTCAACCCATAAAGCTGTGTCAAGGGAAGACACAGGCGAGAAGGAGGGGAATGCTAGCAGCAAGCTAACTCGACACCATTTTCTGGAGCACTCATTGTAAAAACATTTATTATTTTGATAAATCAAGAATATTGTAACTCCTATTTTCTGGATTAACTGTGTAATTGATGAGCCAAGGCAACAAGCTTCCAACTTTACCCATCTGTAGTTAGAGTTCCTAGATTATTAGTTTTGACCAACAAAAACCTTGGCTAAGGTTTAAAATCCAATTTTGTAAAGTTATTATAAAGTTTTCGATAATGAAAACACAGCGTGAGCTAACGGCACTCACTTCTCTCCTTCTTGCGCTTTCTACTCCCTCCCCGATTGTCACATTGCAGTCGCGTCTATTGCGTTGCAACCGCAGGTAAGAGCTCTAAGCATTGACGTAAGCATATCACAATATTTTGTAGATTTTAGTGTCGTCGACCCGCGCGGGGTATTGGGACATCATTGCTAAGCATTTACGTGCATTCTGGGTCAAAAACAACTAGGTCAAAAATCCACTGCTTATAATAATCCCGATTTTTGCACTTGCCCTAAAGTGGGATTGGAGATCATAAGCATGTGTGCTTAGGTCTTATATACATGTCCTAGAAGTTTCGTTACGTTTGGATGCCATTTGATGTTGTAACGGATGTGATTTGTTTGTCGATGAGCGATTGGCTTTTGGTGATTTCAGTCATTTGAGTGTAGCTTGAGTTAGATGTGAGTTGTTTGTTGTTTTCCAAAGATTGGAAACCTCTTGTACCCTCTATGCACTAGTGGAGTCAGCTTCATCCCATGGATTGAAAATTTCATCATGGTTTGCGCTACATCTGTAATAACATACGAGAGAGGTTAGACACCCATCCCATAGTGGTGCTATTTGAAAGAGAATTCACACATCCGGATGCGGATTCATACGCATTGTTTGACTGTGTGGATCATTTAAGAGAGCCTTTTTAGCACCGTTTTGTGCAGTTTAATGCTATGTATGCATTGTGCAGATATAGTTTGAGCTAGCCAGAGGTCGCAGGTTTA
Organism: Adiantum capillus-veneris; assembly: GCF_014529385.1. NCBI lineage: Eukaryota > Viridiplantae > Streptophyta > Polypodiopsida > Polypodiales > Pteridaceae > Adiantum > Adiantum capillus-veneris. The sequence continues at coordinate 115,532,732 of NC_140951.1, read as the reverse complement.
CAGGTTTACGGGTTTATAGTGTTTTTTGGAGAGGTATACATCCATAGAGCTACTCGGTCAAGATTGAGCGAGTTTGCCAAGCTTTTGGCATTGCATGTAGACCATTTGTGGCATTTGCCTAGTGAGACAGTGTCTATTGTCATGCTTATTTCGTGAGATTTTTTGAGTTTTTGCTCGGTTTCTAGGAGAAACTTTGTCGGATTTTTCCCAGATTCTGGCCATGGTTTATGCATATTCGCAGTTTGCTCTCTGATGGTAGAGTGGTCAATATATTTCCACTTTGACAGTGATCGAGTGTTTACTCTCACTCTTGAGAGGTTTTATCAGTTTGGACACGGTTTGGTGTTCTTGTACCCACTCTCATAGGAGTGAGGATTTGTGTATGCTTGTGTATGCTACAATTTTTTGGCACATTTTTCATTCATTGACACATTTTGACAGCAATTTTTCACTCACATATGTATGTCATTTGTGGCGCCGTTGAGTGATACTCCGGCTAGAGCAGTTTCACTATGTGTATGACTTTTTGAGGTAATTCGGAATGGGTACATTCCCAGATTGGCCATTGGGGTATTTTTTGTTTTCTCTATTGTGATTTACAATTGAGTTTTTTGCTCTAGTCCAAGGGAGACTTTGCCAAATTTTTGCGAGATATGTATGCCTTGCAGAGGCTAGTGAGCTTGACCGTTTTCTCACCTTCTTTGCTTGAGATAGTGGTTTGCTCACGGGTGGAAGAGTCTTGTGATATCGAGCATTGTTTTCCATAGTTTTGGCATGGATATGGAGACGCTTCAAGTTAGAGGCGGTTCTCGCTCACGATCGCGACTGACATGTTGGAAATGTGGCCACGATGGGCATATTAGGAGTCGTTACCTCCGACGTATGAGGAAACGGAAGAGGCAAATGTATGGTGTTACTATGAGGACAGATGCTAGAGAGTATGCATGTGACGGGCATGTCTTTTTTGAGTCTAGATTGCCTTCAGACTACTTTGTGTCTAGAACTACAAGAGGTTGTGTGCACTTGTGACGCTGTTAGCGATGGAAATACATTGGGTTTTTATACTCCCCGGCGTTGCTAAGACCCTTGCTAACAGCATAACATCGCTGTGAACGTCGCTATATAGCAACACCTATAGCGACAATCATAGTGACGTTTACATGCCACCTATAGCGACGTAGCCGAGCCTTATATAGCGACGCCCGAGAGAAAAGAAAATTGGTGGCACGGAATTGAATGTTTCAATAATTGAGTAAACCTAAATGAATCCAAGATAAGACCAGATTCACCTTTGAAAGAAAGTGCAAGCTTAGATATAGACCCAGAGTAGTCACCCACAAGACAATATAACCATTAACTCCATCATCCATAGTATTGTTTGTAGAATAAAGATACAAAACTGACAAAAGTAAATTGATGAAAGTAAATCAATGACAATTGTACAAATCATAGGCCAAATCACTTGATTGTTAAACTTTGCAAATGTAATAGTTACAACACCATTGTCATTATTGAAAAAATATACATGGTTTTCCAATAGTTACAAAAAGAGGTATAAATGCCATCTCATGATACATATGCTATGAAAAAAGGAAACTAATGCTATCTAGCTACGGCTAGAGTGGCGTCATCTAATTAGACATCTCATTGCGTCTAAGTGGCATATTTGTCGGATTCTGCAAAAAAAAACAATAAGACAGCTTTCTGTAAGTATAAACATATAATCTATAAAACAATACAACAAATAGAAAAGAGTAAACCCTAATACTAACTATGCCATCGCGAGAACTGAGAATGTCCATCAGGGCATTTAAGCCCTTCCTGCCTGTGTACTCGCGCTCGTACGGTGTGGGGTCACGTCCTGTCACATCGACCACTGTCAAAACATACAAAGAATCCATCATGTTAGAATTTAAAAACCCCTAAACCCTAAACTATCAAACCTAAAGAGCAATGTGAAAAACTTACAAAATAGGCCTCAAATGATGCCCACCCACCGCTCCCCTAGTGGTGCGAGCTCCCTGCCTCTACTCGTGCTTTGGCTGTATCTTTTTGTTGCTTCCACTTGTCGGGATTCTCACGTGCTGCTTCCTTCGCATTCTTTCAATATTCTTTGGCCAACCAATTTGGTATGTTCCACCGATGCTTAATTTCTTTTTTAACTTTGGAATGATTGTTCTTGTAGTATTTGTGCATTCGAACCTTCATCAGGTCTTCATTGAGCGGTCATCCCGTGTTGAAACGGGAAACTCTTCATGCAGCATGCTGATGACTCTATCTTTTAAATCACTTGGTACTTCACTCCAGGTGTTTAGTATGTACTTTATAAACACCTGAGATCAAAGACCATGCATGTGAAAGATCACCTTCTTGCCTTCATCATCCAAGATGATGCCATCGCTGAAGTCGACGGGAAACTCTTCATGCAGCATGCTGATGACTCTATCTTTTAAATCACTTGGTACTTCACTCCAGGTGTTTAGTATGTACTATCTAAACACCTGAGAGCAAAGACCATGCATGCGCAAGATCACCTTCTTGCCTTCATCATCCAAGATGATGCCGTCGCTGAAGTCGACGGAGTAAGGCAAGCCCTCTCGCCGGTGACGTGTGAACTTGGGTGTCCTGACAGGAATCTCTAGCGGCGTGTCGATGGGGGTACAGAAATTGTTAGGAGTTTATTGGAGCAAGGGATTGTGCATATGTATATACACATGCATGGTGCATCGAATAAAGGATTGCCCATTTTCCAGAGATAGGTGGTTACGTGGGACCCACATGTGTACAAGTAGGACAACATGTACATAGTGCATCGATTTTCATCATCATTAGTATCAGTGTGTTTTTTCTATAATGAGGAGTTGGTAGCATGTAAAACTTCTCGAGGAAGCTATCCACGGGCCAATGCCATGAGGTACGCAGGTGCGTTAGATGGCATGTAGTGGCATCAGGAGGTCGAATGGGGTCAATATTTACACGTGGATAAGTATGGACACAACGTGGGTGTTTTCCTGTGATACTCATGCAAAAATATCATCATGAGGACCATCTTTTGGGTCCACTTCATGAGGTGGAGGGATGCATTATTGGAAAAAGTTGAATGCCAGGTGTGAGGATGGATGGAGCAGGGTGACAACTATGCACTTCGAGGCCACTTTTTGGCCTGTTCGCGGTCCGTTTAAGGTCAACTAAAAGGCCAAAGGTGCCCAAGTAATAAAGCTAAGTGTGGGAACTGTAAAACCTGAGAGAAGACCAGAAAAAACATGGAGAGAAGAGGAGGAACAGCCGTAACTGAGTTTTTGCTATTTTTGGAGCCTGTTTTGGCCATAAACTGCTCATCGGAGGTCGGATTTGAGCACACAATGGTGTTGTCTATTTAGAAAAATTCCTTTTTGGTTTTTTGTTTTTTTGGCTGTGTAAGTTTCTCCTATGAGTGAAGCTTCTGCTTGAATTTGTGATTGTATCTCGCATATTTTACCCATATTGTGTGAGCTATTTTCCCCATTGGTATTGAACCAAGCTCAATTGTATCTAGACATTAGAAATTCTCCTCTTTTGAGGTGAGTTTTTTTTTTGTGTGTGTGTGTGTCTCTCTCCGTGTGGAGTGGGCAAATGAATAGTCTCTCTCCTGTCACTCCATCGGTGTGTTCCCTGTCTCGGCCAGGTGGGTTGTGTAAGCCGAGTGGTGCCCCATAGTGTATGTGTGTATCATCCCAAGAGTGTGTGTCGGGTCATTATAGAGGCGTTGTATGTGTTTCCATCCCGCTCACATTCTTTTGGCGCCCCCACTGAGGATCTTCTTCGAGTACCTTCTGCTTCAAGCTTCAAGCTTCGAGATTCAGGATTACAGGTTGCAGATTACAGGTTACAGGTTACAGGGACAGGTACAGGTATAGGTGATTCACACAGGTACAAGTAGCTAGAGTAGACTGATATACTGGCAAGTGGAAGTCACTTGCAGTGGACGTGGGTGTGCATCATTTGGCACCTGTTTGAGTGCGTTGTCTGGCAACATCAGAGGATAAGTCCGGTGTGCCTTCTTGGGAGCTGCATGGTTGGCTTTAATGGATGATCAAAACGGACCTCAATTCACTCCTTTTCATTTAACAGAAAGAATCCAAAAAAATGTTCATTTGTCTAGGAAGATGTTTTTCCAACAGCACATAGTCTTTGTATTCGGGCCAAGAAGATTACGAGAGATCCTGGAAGGTCCTTTGCCAGTTGTAATTCCGATGATTATTTATGCAAACTCATTTGATGTGCATGTGTTTTTCCTTATCTAAAGTTGAGCTCCGTTGAAGTTTTTAGGGATTGAGTCAGTCAAAAGTTTTGGGTTCTTGCACGTGTGTTCGAAGGGGTTCTCAAAGCATTGAACTTGGGTAGCCATGCTTTCTCTTATCCAAAATTTCATGGAAGAATGATGAAGATATGGAAGACTTTTTTAAAAAGATGGAGGTTGCTTACATTAGCAAAACCAGATCCATGACCCGGCGTAAATGTTACGTCTTCTCCAAATTTGTTTGAAGAGTGATGCACGAGTTTGGTCCAAATCATTTGAAGAGGAGATGCGTGTGGCTGATCCACCTGTAAGATTGAGTCGGGACAATCTAAGCCAGGGATTGAAAGTGCAGTTTGTGAAGACAGAAGATCTTGACAAAATGTGGCAAGAAGTACAAGGTTTGGTGCAAAAGGAAGGTGAGCCAGTAGATGCGTACATTCGTAGGTTTTCATTGGCATGGGAGAGGATGTACAAGGCATTAGCACCACAAGTACCTCCACCTGACATGATGAAGAAGGATAGATTCTTGGCTGGTCTTTGAGAGAATATACGTTGGAAAGTGGAGCTAAAGAAGCCTAGAACATATGAAGATGCATTGGAGGTGGCAAGGAACAAAGCGTGGAAGCTGAGGAAAATGAGCCAGTTAGGGGTGGAGTCTTCGCCCATGAGGTCTGAGTTTTAGCCTATGGACTCTTTACAAGGTCGCATGCCAGGGGGTTCATCATGAACCAGTGATTTCTATTACTCCTCCAGTTATGCCAGTAGTGGTCACTACAGCAGTGCAAGATGATGGGCTAAAGCAAGATATGAGGCAAGTGGTAGATTTAATGAAGAATCTCAACCTAAAAATGGTAGGTAATGTGGGAAATAATCGAGGTCGGGAGAGGTTTGCAAATCAGCTAGGAGGTGAAGAAAGATCGAGGAATGGTGTTGGACAAAGGAATGGTAGATTCTGGATGCAGACACCTACATGTTATAAATGTGGAGGGTTGGGACACATCAGCCCGCAATCGGATAAGCCAACAATTATGGGGGGAGACATGTATCCATTTCCAAGACAGGTGCTAACTAGGTCAAATAATTATGGAATCAAAATTAAGGGAGAAGAAGGAACTAGTGGATTAACCAAGGAAGAAAAGGGAAAGACAAAAGTGATAAGTGTAGTCACCTTGGAGAAGGCATCAAAGCTATAGGATACATTAGTGATACCTATTGGGAAGAGGACCACAAAGGACAAGGAAGGAAGAAGTGCCCCAGGTCCCAGTAAGAAGAAGGGAAAGAGCCATGAAGGCGAGGATGTGAAGGCTAAGAGGAAAAGGAGGGCTCGTCGCTAGTTTCATGTTTTAGATTTTCCACTAGGGGATGGGCCATTAAGCTATGACTTGAAGGAGGATCTGACAAGCAGGAAGGCAGATGTTACTTTTGGGCAGCTTATAGAGATGGTGCCTAAGCTAAAGCGACAGTGGAAGAGAATGGTTAACGCAATGGAGAAAGAGCCAGAGAGAGGTTTAGTAAAGGTGTTGGCAATGGATGAGCTACCAGACATTTTTCTAATAGTAGATGTGTGGCATAAAATAAAATATTTGGGAGAGGGTTATGTGGATGGTGGAGCCAAAATATGTGTCATAACACACTCATGTGTTAAGAAGATGGGTCTTACAGTGACTGGGTGTCAGGATTCCGGATTAGATTGGCAAACCATCAGAGAGTAAAATGTTTGCGTGTTGTAAAGAGCTTAGAAGTGGAAGCATATGATGCAAAGGTGGTGGTTGATTTTCATGTGATGCCAGCTGGGTTGGGAGCATATCCTATTATACTAAGTAGATCATGATTACGTGTAGTGTGAGTTGTCCAAGATTGGCAATGTGGTATGATTAGCCTCTATGAAAAGACAGGTGCCAAGAAGCTATATAATATCGACACAAGGAAACTATTGGAGGAACATTATGAATATGAGGATGAGTCTAGTGATGAAGACTACTCCACAGTGACTGATGAGGATACTGATAGTACTACCAGTAGTGATGAGGATGTTGATGTTGCATTTCTTTTGATGGATAGAGAAATTCACGAGTCTGGTTTAGTCTCATTTGCAAATGAGATTGAAGATGAAAGTGAAGGGCCTTATGAAGTGATTGAAGGGCTGATGCAAACCAAGGTTGAATTGTCAAAGAAGCACGACTTGATGACACAAATGATTAGTGGAGACCTCTCAGCTATGGAGAAGGAGATATATTTGCATATGCTGGCTAGTTTTCCTGATTTGTTCATTACTTCATATGAAGAGATCAGAGGGTTCAAGGGAGAAGAGATGCATTTAGAGCTGAAGGAAGGTGCTAAGCCAGTGCGGTAAAGGCTAAGAAGGATGGGTCAAGAGCAACTGGAAGCCTTGCGGGAAGAGGTGGACAAGTTATTGAAGGCAGGGTTCATAGTCCCAGTGGAGACCACAGAATGGGTGAGTCCAATAATAGTCAACTCAAAAAAGGATGGAAATTAAAGTGGAGGATTTGTGTAGATTTTAAACCCTTAAATGCAGCCACCAAGAAGAACCCATATCCTCTTCTATTCATCAATTAGATCTTGGATTCAGTGGTGGCAGGTTGTGAAAGTTACACTGTGTGTGATGGTTTTTCATGCTATTTCCAATTGAAGATTGCTCTTAAAGACCGAACAAAGACAAATTTCATTACGCCATGGGGCTGCTATTGCAACACAGTATTGCCATGTGGGTTGTCAAATGGACCATCTTTCTATGAAGAGAGAGAAAATTGGGTATTGAAACCACTCATTGGTAGTTGTGTTAAAGATTTTATGGACGACTTTTGTGTCTATAGCACTAGGGCTGAACACCATGAGAAGCTACAGATGGTATTGGCTCGATATGATGAATGTGAAGGACAACAAAATCCAAAGAAATGTCATCTAGCACAGCCAAGGGTGAAGTTATTGGGCCACATGGTGTCTGATAATGGCATTGAGGCTGATCTAGAAAAGGTTAAGTCTATTATTCTTCTTCCATCACCTACAAGTACAAAGCAATTGGCAACTTTTATACACAAAGTGAAGTACATGGCGCGGTTTATTCCATTGTCTCACAACTCCTTTATCCATTACAAAAAGTGGCAAAGCATGATCCATTGCAATGGGATGACAAGTGTGAAGAAGTGTTTCAAGAGGTGAAAGAGGTGTCACGAGGAGTGTGAGACATGTAGGCTCCTAATTGGGAGCAAGCGTTCTATGTAAATCCATCAGTAACGGATGATGCCATTGGAGCCATGCTATTGGAAAAGAGGAAGGGAAGCCATTATATGAGGCCAGTGTATTGTGCAAGCTAAGTGAAGCTGGTAGCAGAGAGAAAATTCTCGGAAGTAGAGCTAGTGATGGCCAGTGTAATATTTGCTTGTCGACGATTTCATCATTACTTGCTACCACGATATTTTGTTTTCTTTGATGAGTTATGCCTTTTTGCCACAGCTAATTAATGATACTAACATGTCAAATGTGGTCAAGAAATGGGTAATTGAGCTGCAAGAGTTTGAGTTCTCTTTCTATTGGAAGAGAGTACAAGAGCTACCCTAGCCGATTTATTGACCTACAAGGAGAATCCCCTTATTGTTAAGGAAGAGGCGGTGAGAAAAGTAGTAGAAGAAGTACCACAAATCATCAATGCACATGTGTTGTTCTTTGATGGCTCATACAAAAAGAGCCATGATGCAGATTCAGGGGGTATAGCACTTCATGATCCAGAGGGGATATTGCTATTATGTAAGAGAGGGTTCAAATTGGATGCGCATAGTAACAATGAGGCTGAATAAGCTACGTTGGAAGCCGGATTACACATTTGTTTGAAGCATGGGATTAGAAGGTTGAGCATAAAAGGTGATGCCTTGGTAGTTGTGAAGCAAGTGTTGGGTGTGTGGAAGAGCAAGAACACCTCATTGAAGGAAATGTGTTTCAAAATTAAAGGCCTATTAAAGTTTGAATCATGAAGCATCAAACACATTGAATGACCCATGGATTTCTCTTATCCCAAATTTCATGAAAGAAGTGATGAAGATGTGGAAGACTTTTTGAAAAAGATGGAGGTTGCCTGCATTAGGAACCGGATCGCACAGAAGTTACGTCTTCTCCAAATTTGTGTGAAGAGTGATGCACGAGTTTGGTCCAAAGCATTTGAAGAGGATTTGCGTGTGGCTGATCCACCTGTAAGATTGAGTTTGGAAAATCTAAGGCAGGGATTGCAAGTGGAGTTTGTGAAGACAAAAGATCCTAACAAAGTGTGGCAAGAAGTACAAGGTTTGGTGCAAAACGTAAGCGAGCCAGTATATGCGTACATATGTAGGTTTTCATTGGCATGGGAGAGGATGTGCAAGGCCTTAGCACCACAAGTACCCCCACCTGACATGATGAAGAAGGACAGATTCTTGGCTGGTCTTTGGGAGGATATACGTTGGAGAGTGGATCTAAAGAAGCATAGAACATATGAAGATGAATTGGAGGTGGCAAGGAACAAAGAGTGGAAGCTAAGGAAAATGAGTCAGTTAGGGGTGGATTCTTCGCCCACGAGGTCTGAGTTTGAGCCTATGGACTCTTTACAAGGTCGCATGCCAGGGGGTTCGTCATGAACCACTCATTTCTATTACTCCTCCAGTTATGCAGCAGTGGTCACTACAGCAGTGCAAGATGATGGGCTAAGGCAAGACATGAGGCAAGTGGTAGATTTAATGAAGAATCTCAGCGCGCCTAAACCTGCTAGGTAATGTGGGAAATAATCGAGGTCGAGAGAGGTTTGAAAATCAGCCAAGAGGTGAAGAAAAACCCAGGAATGATGTTGGACAAAGCAATGGTAGAGTCTGGAGGAAGATGCCCACATGTTATCATTGTGGAGAGTTGGGACACATCTGCCCAAAATGTGATAAGCCAACAAGGATGAGGGGAGGCAAGTATCCATTTCCAAGACACGTGCTAACAAGGTCAAATGATTATGGCATCGAAATTAAGGGAGAAGAAGGAACTAGTGGATTAACCCAGGAAGAAAAGGGAAAGACAAAAGTGATAAGTGTAGTCACCTTGGAGAAGGCATCAAAGCTAGAGGATACATTAGTGATGCCTATTGGGAAGAGGACCACATAGGACAAGGAATGAAGAATTCCCCAGGTCCCAGTAAGAAGAAGGGAAAGAGCCATGAAGGCGAGGATGTCAAGCCTAAGAGGAAAAGGAGGGCTCATCGCAAGTTTCATGTTTCAGATTTTTCACTAGGGGATGGGCCATTAAGCTATGACTCGAAGGAGAATATGACAAGCAGGAAGGCAGATGTTACTTTTGGGCAGCTTATAGAGATGGTGCCTAAGCTAAAGAGACAGTGGAAGAGGATGGTTAACCCAATGGAGAAAGAGCCAGAGAGAGGCTCAGTAAAGGTGTTGGCAATGGATGAGCTACCAGACATTTGTCCGATAGTAGATGTGTGGCATAAAAGAAAAAATATGGGACAGGGTTATATGGATGGTGGAGCCCAAATATGTGTCATAACACACTCATGCGTTGAGAAGACGGGTCTTACAGTGATTGGAGTGTCAGGTTTCCGGACTAGATTGGCAAACCATCAGAAAGTAAAATGTTTGGGTTTTGTAAAGAGCTTACAAGTGGAAGCATATGATGCAAAGGTGGTGGTTGATTTTCATGTGATGCCAGTGTGGTTGGGAGCATATCCTATTATAGTGGGTAGACCATGATTACGTGTAGTGGAAGCTGTTCAAGATTGGCGACGTGGTACGATTAGCCTCTATGGAAAGACAGGTGCCACGAAGCTATATAATATGGACACAAGGAAACTATTGGAGGAACTTTATGAAGATGAGGATGAATCTAGTGATGAAGACTACTCCACAGTGACTGACGAGGACAGTGATAGTACTACCTGCAATGATGAGGATGTTGATGCTGCATTTCTTTTGATGGACAAAGAAATCTAGGAGTCCAGTTTAGTCACATTTGCTAATGAGATTGAAGATGAAAGTGAAGGGTCTTATGAAGTGATTGAAGGGTTGATGCAAACCAAGGTTGAATTGTCAAAGAAGCACGACTTGATGACCTAAATGATTAGTGGAAATCTCTCAGCTATGGAGAAGGAGATATATTTGCATATGCTGGCTAGTTTTCCTGATTTGTTCATTACTTCATATGAAGAGATCAGAGGGTTCAAGGGAGAAGAGATGCATATAGAGCTGAAGGGAAGGTGCTAAGCCAGTGGGGCAAAGGCTAAGAAGGATGGGTCAAGAGAAACTGGGAGCCTTGCGGGAAGAGGTGGACAAGTTATTGAAGGCAGGGTTCATAGTCCCAGTGGAGACCACAGAATGGGTGAGTCCAATAGTAGTCAACCCAAAGAAGGATGGAAAGTGGAGGATTTGTGTCGATTTTAAACCCTTAAATGTAGCCACTAAGAAGAACCCATATCCTCTTCTATTCATCGATTAGATCTTGGATTCAGTGGTGGCAAGTTATGAAAGGTACACTGTGTGTGATGATTTTCCAGGCTATTTCCAATTGAAGATTGCTCTTAAAGACCGAACAAAGACAAATTTCATTACGGAATGGGGCTGCTATTGCTACACAGTATTGCCATTTGAGTTGTGAAATGGACCATCTTTCTATCAAGAGGGAGCAAATTGGGTATTGGAACCATTCATTGGTAGTTGTGTTAAAGCTTTTATGGACGACTTGTATGTCTACAGCAGTAGGGCTAAACACCATGAGAAGTTGTAGATGGTATTGGCTCGATATGATGAATGTGAAGGACCACTAAATTCAAAGTAATGTCATCTAGCACAGCCAAGGGTGAAGTTATTGGGTCACATGGTGTCTGAAAATTGCATTGGGGCTGATCTAGACAAGGTTAAGTCTATTATTATTCTCCCATCACCTACGAGCACAAAGCAATTGGCAACTTTTAATACACAAAGTGAAGTACATGGCGCGGTTTATTCCATTGTCTCACAGCTCCTTTATCCATTACAAAAAGTGGCAAAGCATGATCCATTGCAATGGGATGACAAGTGTGAGGAAGTGTTTCAAGAGGTGAAAGAGGTGTCACGAGGAGTGTGAGCCATGCAGGCTCCTAATTGGGAGCAAGCGTTCTATGTAAATCCATCAATAGCGGATGATGCCATTGGAGCCATGCTATTGCAAAAGGGGAAGGAAAGTCATTATATGAGGCCAGTGTATTGTGCAGGCTGAGTGAAGCTGGTAGCAGAGAGAAAATTCTCGGAAGTAGAGCTAGTGATGGCCAGTGTAATATTTGCTTATCGACAATTTCGTCATTACTTGCTACCACGATATTTTGTTTTCTTTGATGAGTTATGCATTTTTGCCACAGCTAATTAATGATACTAACATGTCAAATGTGGTCAAGAAATGGGTAATTGAGCTGCTAGAGTTTGAGTTCTCTTTTCTAGTGGAAGACAGTACAAGAGCTACCCTAGCCGATTTATTGACCTACAAGGAGAATCCCCTTATTGTTAAGGAAGAGGCGGTGAGAAAGGTAGTTGAAGAAGTATCACAAATCATCAATGCACATGTGTTGTTCTTTGATGGCTCATACAGAAAGAGCCATGATGCAGATTCAGGGGGTATAGCACTTCATAATCCAGAGGGGATGCTAGTATGTAAGAGAGGGTTCAAATTGGATGCGCATAGTAACAATGAGGCTGAATATGCTACGTTGGAAGCCGGATTACACATTTGTTTGAAGCATGGGATTAGAAGGTTGAGCATAAAAGGTGATGCCTTGGTAGTTGTGAAGCAAGTGTTGGGTGTGTGCAAGAGCAAGAACACCTCATTGAAGGAAATGTGTTTCAGAATTAAAGGCCTGTTAAAGTTTGAAGCATGGAGCATCAAACACATTGAACCTGCTCTAAATGGAGAGGCACATGAAGTATGGTTTTGTGCGTAGAGAATACATGTACAAATTGATTGGTGATGTCTTATACATGAAAGGGGCTAATCTCGTGTTAAGACGTGTACCTTGGCGGGAGGAGATTTATAGAGTGTTGGAAGAGAATCATTAGGGCGCATGTGGTGGAAATTTTGCTCTAAAGATCACGTTGCATAAGATCTTGCAAGAGGGGTATGTATGGCCTAGTTTGCACAAGGGTGTTCACCATTGGTGTAGGTCTTGCAATAGGTGTCAAGTATTTGGGAAGAAAGTGTTGAAGCCAGGGTAATGAAAAACCATTATGGCATTTGTTGTGTTTTAAAAATGGGGGATTGATGCAATAGGCCCATTACCTATCACAAGCAGAAGCAAAAGCTATATTTTGACTGCAGTGGACTATCTATCTAGATGGACAGAGGCTATATCAGTAAAACAGATCACTGCAAAGGATGTTGCAAAATTTGTGTAGGATGAAATATGTTGCAAGTTTGGGGTGCCATTGGAGCTACTTTTAGATAAGGGTCCCAGATTTGGAGCTAAACTACTAGACTTCTTATGCACGAAGGTGAAGATTAAGCACCAGCATACCACTCCTTATTATCCCCAATGTAATGGCTTAAATGAAAGATTTAATGGTGAGTTAGTACAAATTCTTTCAAAAGTGATAGAGCACCAAGGAAAGAATTGGGATTTGGAATTGCCTAGTGCATTATGGGCTTACGGTACTTCGGTGAAGATAAGTACATAGTTTACTCCATTTCATCTGGTATATGGAAATGAAGCACTATTGCCTATGGAAGTAGAGTTTCTTGCGGTCAATATGTTAGAAAAGTTGCCTAGGCCGCCTACTGATGCATTCAAAGAGAGGCTCTTATAGTTACAAGAGGTTCAGCTGGATAGGATGAGTGCATTGGAATATTATGGGCAAATGTAGGATAAGGCTTTGGCAAAGATAAATAAAGAGGTCAAAAGTAAGGGTATCAAGAAGCATGACTTGGTTTTGCGCTACAACAGTAAGCTGGACAACACCTTCCAAAAGAAGTTTCAAATTAAGTGGGAAGGCCCTTTCAAGGTAGTGGAGTGATTTCCGAATGGTACATATGAGTTGGCTAACCTGTATGGGATTTTACGTAAGTTAAGGGTAAATGGCTTGCCTCTTAAATTATATCATTCCAGGTTAATGATGGTGGAGCAAGATGAGCTGTTTGTAGAACAAGTAATGTGTGTGAGGGATGAGGAGACCTATGACACGGCGAGTCTCATATCTCTTTTTGTTGTTGCTGCTAATCATGAATGATCTAGCAGGCTAGGGGATAGGCAAACTATGTTAGGAGTTTTTTAGAGCAAGGGATTACGCATATGTATATACACATGCATGGTGCATCGATTAAAGGATTGCCCATTTTCCAGAGCCAGGTGGTTACGTGGGGCCCACATGTGTACAAGTAGGAAAGCATGTAGATAGTGCATCGATTTTCATCATCACCAGTATCAGTGTGTTTTTTCTATAATAATGAGGAGTTGCTAGCACGTAAAACTTATTGAGTAATCTATCCGTGGGCCGACGCCATGATGTACACAAGTACGTCATATGGCATCTAGTGGCGTCAGGAGGTCGAATGGGGTTAATATTTACACATGGGTATTTTCTTGTGATAATTATGCAAAAATGTCATCATGAGGACCATATTTTGGGGCCACTTCATGTGGTGGCAAGATGCGTTATTGGAAAAAATTGAGTGCCAGGTGTGCGGATGGATGCAGCAAGGTGACAACTATGCACTTCGAGGCCACTTTTTGGCATGTTCGAGGTCCGTTTGAGGTCAACTAAAAGGCCAAAGGTGCCCAAGTAATAAAGCTAAGTGTGGGAACTGAAAAACCTGAGAGAAGACCAGAAAAAAAGTAGAGAGAAGAGGAGGAACAACCGCAACTGAGTTTTTGTTGTTTGTGGAGCCGTTTTGGCCATAAACTGCTCATCCAAGGTCGGATTTGAGCACTTTGACATTGTAGACTTTATACCGCCCCCGCACAATCAAGCTTATCCATAGGTGCCCCTTCTTTGTAGTCAACCACGAGGGAATGTTGTAGGTGACAATGACAACGGGCCATACATTGTAAGATGTTGATATTTGAACAAATGGATCTATGCCATCCATAGCCAAGCCTAGGCACAAATTTGGAGCTTCCCTGGAAACATCGGACCATGTTGCATCTATATGTTTCTAGGCTGTGGAATCTGCAAGAATCCGTAGCACACCATCCAAAGATTTATTTTCCTCATGCCATGATGTTAGGAAGGCCATGGACTTACATTCGAAGAAATGCTTGATGCGAGGAAGCAGAGGAAAATGTCGCAAAACCTTTTGTGGAATTTTTGTTCCATGGAGATCTACTCAATATCTCTCAGAATCACATTTCGGACACTTCTCCATGTCTATGTATTCCCCTCTGAAAAGAATGCAGTCATTAGGACAAGCATGGATCAAATTGTAATCCATCCCCAAGTGTCACAAGATCTTTCTTGCTTCCTCTCTGGAATCTGGCATCACACTATTAGTTGGCAGTATGTGCTCTTTGAGCAATCTACACAACGAAAAAAATCCAGTTCAATTGTGCAAAAATCTATCAGATCATTATACATCTAGAGTTTTTTATTAAAGTAAACACATTGTAACAGATCACCTGAAAAGCGTTGTGATGCTAGTGTCACTCCATCTAAACTTTGTCTGCATGTTGAGAAGAACTAGGAGCGCCTTCAATCTATACACACGTGCTCCATCATACAATGGCCTATCGGCTTCACTTTTCATATCATCATAGATAAGCCTTTCTGAATCCATGATCGTCTTGATCATTTCATCGATCTTGGGCTCAAACATTGCCTTGTTGGGAATAGGAGAGGGAAGGAGAGCATACCTGGCTCTCCTTCCTCTCCTCGTGTATATGTGTGTGTGTGTGTGTGTGTGGAGAAGAAAGAGAGAGAGAGAGGGAGAGCGCGGGTTACCTCTTTGCTTGCTTGAGTGCCGAAAACTCTGATCTGAGATCTAAGTTTTCGGGCGCTCTCGGTTTATTTTTTACCCCTCTCGGTGTCGCTATGGGCATCGCTATGAGCGTTGCTATGTTACAAATAAACTAGCGACACCGTGAATTTTCACTTTTGAGTGTCGCACTACGAGCGTCACTAATATGAAGTACCTATTGTAGATCTTGGGATAGCACATTGTCTACGCATTTTCTACTAGATGATCATGCAATTATTCACGTGATGCCACATCGTGATTTTTTTTGGTCTTTCTCTAGTGGGAAACTTGGTTGTATGTACTTTGCTGATGGTTTAGCATATGACATAGAGGGTGCTGGAGACGTATGCATCTCTTTACCTAGCGGTGCATTGCTTACACTACCAAATGTACGTTATGTACCAGGACTCAGCCAGAGTCTCATTTCAGTGCTTCAGCGCTGCTGCAGAGTAGTGGATATTGTGTACTGCTTGGAGAGTGGTCATTCCAGATGCATAGGGGATCATTGGTGATAGCCAGAGGTGCTAAGAGTGGTCTGGTATACCCTTTGTATATTTATGACACACGAGGTGGTGTACTCTCTGTGTATTTGCAATCATGTGTAGAGCAAGAGACTAGGCGTGTCTCTTTTGCAGATGTGTTGCATGGAGAGTAGGTTGTGCATTTGTCTTGTGGTGACGTTCACGGAGACAGTGGTATCTCTAGGGATGCACAACTTTGTCAGTCATCAATTGAGGTGACAATAGTTGAGCCAGAGAGCGATGCATTGTTCTATGATGCATGTGATACATTTGGGGGCGACAGTTTCCTTCATACAAGTGCGTGTGATGGCAGTGGTGCTGTTTTTTCAATTTTCCAGTCATTCTCAGCAGATATGCCTTTGCCAAATGATGCTGACATAGTGATGCATAGTCAGGTGGTTCCTGATGAGGATGCATATGGCACTGAGGTTGCTGACAGGGATAGGTTGGCACACATAGTTCATGTTTTGTCGACTTTCGGGTCTCTCATGTCTGACCGGGATAGGTTGGTGCATTTTCCATGGGAGTTGTCACTCATGCAATGACTGACACAGGCATTGTGTATTGTGGAGCCAAGCAGGTTATAACTTGATACCTGCATAAGGAATCTTATCGTAGCTCTAGCCCTAGTGGTATACATGTAGCATCTACGCTAGAGCTGTTATAGAGTGAGCCAGTGGGCATAGGTTGAGAGCCGTCTTCTTTCACCTCTTGTATATACTAGTTGTAGGCTAGTCTTCTCGCCACTAATCAGCACACAGCCTTTAGTGGGAGAATGTTAGGTAAAGGCGGTGTGCATCACCATGCTTTGCTCGTGTCTGCCAGCCCGGCCGCCCACATTTATCTCCTTATTCTTTTATACATACAAAGAATAAGGAGCTCTCACTCATTCTCACACTTTGCTCATACAGTGAGATTTGGGAGTTGCACCTCACATCCTGTGTACTCTCTCTCTCTCTCCCCTTCTCACTCTTTGCACACGCACTGCATTCGCGCACTCACAACAATCTAATTCACTTGTAGCAATCTGATTTAGCTGTAGCAATCCGCTTCAGCTTTAGTAAATCGGATTCAACTTTAGCAATTCAAATTCATATCTTCTACACTTTTGGCACACTCTGGGAAACCCTTGCTCGTTGCCTAACTCGAAACTGAGTTACCAAGCTTATAGATCTAAGAGCTCAAAGCTCATAAGCACTCTCTCTCTCTGTAGGTCTGCTGCTCCATTTGCAAGACCAAGATGACCTTGCTCTGAATCTCGCACATTGCTATAGTGACAAAGACTACCTGCACACTTTGATGTTGAACCAGAACTTTGTTGTTGAAACATAGCTCTGATGTTGATCCCCGCTCACCGCGCCAACGTGTAAAACCACAAATTTGATACCGGTTTGTAAGGATCAAGTGAATCTCAAATTGTAGATTCAGACTCAGTAGTCTATTCAATCTTCATAGGCAAACCCAGCTGTTAGCAGAATTCAAACACAACAGTCTGACTCTATTGAAGAATCAGACGCAACGATAAAGTGATGGAGATGAACACATAGAAGATGAGAAGAAGTTAGTTATGGAGAGGATAGCTTCGACAAAGTGTTTTGTGGGTACAAAAAAATTGTACCTCTTTAGGTTTTTCCTGATAGATATAGTGTAGAATTATACTACCAACCGATAAAGTTGCGAATATACAACCGCACAATAAGGGTGCAGACGGGCACGGGGCCCTTTATCCTAACAGTATCTTTATATAGGCATTGTTTCATTATGCATAAAGTATCTCTATATAGGCATATACAAAGAGGTAGCCTGTTGTGATACATTATTATATAACAAGGTATACATACGGTTGCTCATGCATCCTTCAAAGATTATGCTTTACACATGGCTTGTCTACATGTAAAATGAAGTTCACACAAAATGGCTAATTTTACAAATGCTTCCACATAAGTGGAGGGTGTTTCAATACACAAGGTGCAACAAAAGCTCACACTCGATCAACACTACCACCCTTTTAAATATTCACAATGCATTCCATGTAAACCTCCTAAAAGGATTCATCCTTGATACTCGCTTTGGGAAAATTGTCCCCAAATTGTAAAGAATGGCTCGCCATATGAGCCGTAAGCCATGCTCAAAATGAAGTATGGGTAACATGGACCGGTCTTTTATGTCAAATGAAAAGGCCGCCCCATGACAGGTTGTACTTGGGTGCCTGAACAACAAAAGTTAGAATTTAGCTCATTTATTAGTAGGGCTCTGAAAACAAATAGCTTCACCAGGACACCAAGCTCTCTCAACCCCGACTCCTTTGGACCACGCCAGGAGCCATCATAGGTTGCCAATTAACGATAGAACAATGGGATTTGTATCTAGTACCTAGGATGCTTGGGTTGTAGGCCACCCCAAATTGTACACAACTATAAGGGAGTAGCTGCACTCTAAATGATCTAGACTTCAAGTGCCATGGAATGTGGGAGGTGGCTTCCCTAAGCCCCCCTTCGGCTCACTACCCGCTCACATGCAGTCCCTCAAATTACGAGACCTATAGTTGTACTCTTTCATCAATCGAAGTTTCTCCTTGGTTCGAGTTTGAAGTCTCAAGTCCTCAGCTCAAGTCTCACATTAAGTTTTCAAGTTCAAGTTTCAAGTATGCACTATTAAATGTGTTTGCAGGTTCATTCTCAACAGATTGGACCCTTAGCAAGTCCCTTGAATCATGGCTAACGTTGGTTTAGATTGTCGGACTAAGCAACTCTTCTCTAAGAATGCGTCCTCTGTGGCATACAATGGTTGGAGAAAAGGCAAGGCAATGGTTTTCGAATCCACCCTTGAATGGGTAGTCTCATACCCCTAGACACAGACAATGTCCAACGAAAAACGTGGGTAGAGATTTGAACCTACAACCCCACCACAAGGAGAGGAGCCCCAACCTGATTCGCTGCTGCAAAAACCTAAGATTATGCTAATGAGGTTGTCCATTAATGGTGTGAGCTGTAAATCTGTGGAAAGGGAACAGGATGTGCGGATTGTTGTGCAGTCTGAACACACCCTGAGGCCCTTTATCACACTAAGGTGGGCAGTTGATGGCCAAACTGAGGTAGTAAATAGCGAATTATCCAGCCAAAAGAAAAGATGGCCTCGTTCTCGTGTCAAAGAACTTTTCAAGAGGGAGGCCAACTGCAAAAAGGGTGGTGGGAGATACCGCGAGACGGGGCTTGGACATTAGCAAAGCAAACGGGGACATCGTACATGGGAGGAGGGAACTGTTGAGACTGGAGACTCGAGAGAAATGGAAGTGACCCACTCCGGAACTTCCTGCCTCATTACCTAAAGCTGTCGGTTGTGCTCTCTCTCTCTCTCTCTCTCTCTCTCTCTCTCTCTCTCTCTCTCTCTCTCTCTCTCTCTCTCTCTCTCTCTCTTTTGTGTGTGTGTGTGTGTGTTTGTGCGCGTGCGCTGTCGATTCCATCATGAGTGTATTGAGTAAGGCAATGGTCACGCGAGGCTTAGTTATCAAATATTTGTTCAAATAACTAGGCCTCATTCTTGGTCACACGCAGAAAAGAGCATTAAATGACTTCCTAAGCCTACCCTTTGTAACTATGTCGAATTTGGCATAGTTGTGAAGTTGAAGGCATAGTTGGGAGGATGAATGAACAATTAAGCCTCGGGTGATCATGCAAGAGGCTTAGTTATTCAATAAATGCTTTGTCTGTGCATAGTTGGCATAGTTATCAATAAATGATAACTAAGCCTCGCGTGACCATGCCCTAAAACAAAACACGCAGCTTATTTTTGCTGAAGGTGATAGGTGCGAGCATTATTAAAGCGCCAAGGAAGAGAGCAGCAGAAGCAAGAGAAGAAGATGATCATACGGCGGTGCAGTTATACGTCCTCTTCTGTGCAATGCTTCTGTTTTCATTGCCCTCGACCCTCTGCAGCTTAGCATTATCAGCAGTGACCCCTCGTTTCATGCCAAGCACATACAGCAGCCCCCACTCTCCCGTCTACGCAGTTTCCCGCGTGACACGGAGAGCCAGCTTTCAGGCGCCCAGAAATGGAGCGTAAATGGCCTCATGGGGCCCTGAGAGCCTGGCCCTGGACCCACATGGGGACGGATCTTATACTGGCATTGCCGATGGCCGTATCATGAAATGGCATGGTCCCGCTATTGGATGGCAAGAATTTGCTCTCACTGGCCTATTGGATTCGCTATTGGATGCATGTGCAAGAGAACGTTCTCTTGAACGGCATTTCCTCTTCAAGGAATTTGTTAATCAGTATAACTCGTTGTCAACGATGACCGGTGGTCACCGCCTCCCTTGGTGGATGTAATATGTGCAGAGTGTGTGTGTGTGTGTTAGCGTGCGAGTACATAAGTGGCCCGTCCCTCTATGTGGGTAGGGACAATGCATCACAATTACAACAAGATTGGGTTCATGCATGAGGTAAACCTCGTCGAGAAAACGTTGGTTCAAGTGTGAACTAGCACATATATAGTGCAACTAGCTAAGCGCTAGAGGTGTTCTTAGCCTTAAGCAAGACGGGGCTTTATGCAAACGAGCAAATGCACACAAGAATTAGGATCGATTGTGCATGCAACTACAAGCTAGTTTGATGGGACTGCGAATTGTATGCACAAGTGGTCTTCTAAAGTTGCGATAACAATGCGTATGACCAAGGTTCCTTTTAGAGGTGCTAGTCTCTCGGATTTCACCGTCCATCAGCTAGTAATTTCTACTCGTCGATTGACTTGTAGTTCATAACAGCTGAATTATGCTATGATATCATTGGTCTTAGATTCTGATGAGGAGGCTATATCACACTCTATCTGAGATGTCTTCTATTGAAGACAATGATACTTGGGAGTTTTCTATCTCACAAAAAGGTAACTGGTGTGAAGTAGGTACTGACTTGGAAGTTTTCATACGACGTATGACTTATCGCATCGAACAATCATACAATATACATTCGTATGGTCGTACTTATACAAATATGCTTCAACCTTTTTTAAAAGAGTTTGTAGCGTGTACTTTCAGTATTTGGTCTTTATGTCCATTCCCTAGGTCGTTTTCCATAAGTTTGTTAGCCCTTTAACCTTAGACCTCGTACACTCCTAAATCATGAGATAATCTGCAAATGGTTTTTATGGTTTTAAAGAATTTTTTTTTCGAACACACCGTATTTATCTAAACCGCATGATATAATTTTAAATACACCATATTTTTCTGTATGACCGTACAATGACAACTTTGGGTATTGAAAGTTAGGTTTCATGAGAGTGATTATTTAAACAAGTACATGAGTCGTTTTATTTCTAAAGGGTATGCTCAAAAGGATGATATTGACTTCAATGAGACTTTTGCTCCCATTGCACGATTCACTATCATAAGTCTTGTGATTGCACTTGCTACAAACTATGGATGGCTTGTATATGAGATGGATGCAAAGTCTACTTACTTGAATAGAAGTTTATGTGGAACGACCCCTTGGTTTCCTTGTTGATGATTGTGAGGATTATGTCTACTTGTTGAGGCACTCTATGGTTTCAAGTAGTCACGCAGGGCTTGGTATCTAAAGATGGACACTTATCTTATTTGTTTGGATTTTGAGTCATCTCATGCCGATGCTAACCTTTATGTGCTTCTCAAAGATTGCGATATTGTGTCATTATCTTTTATGTGGATAAGATTATTATTTAAGGCTCGAAGGAGGATCTTGTTGGTTGGGGTGTCCTACCTTTGCTACATATGAAAGACCTTACTTTGTTACATTATTATCTTGGTTTGAAAATAGTGCAGTCTCCAAACGACATTTTCGTCTCTCAAAAGAGTACGTTCAAAAACTGATGCACAAGCATTGTATGGAAAGTTGTCCTTCCATTTCTTGTTCTATGTATCCAAACTCCAAGCTATCCACAGATGATGATACTTGTTGGTGGATGCTACGGAGTATAGGTAACTTATTGCAGCTTATTGATTCTCCCTTGTTCTTAATTAACACTCAGCCTTATGTTTTCTATGACATATTATGTTCAGTCACTTTTTAGGTCAACCTCATCTGTTTCATTGGTAGGGAGCTCATCAAGTACTTTGGTATGTTTGTGGCACTATTGACCATAAATATTCACTATACGTATTGTGATGTTTTTGCTAGATACAATGATTTTGATTGTGTTGGTCATGTTTACACACATAGATCCACTAGTGGTTATTGCTTTCTCTTTAGTAATCCCTTCATATCATGGAAATGCCAGAAGAAAAGCACCATCCGTCTCCTTCTACTGAAGTTATCGAGCTTATCTCGACACTACTAAAGCTGTATGGCTTGATCGGTAGATATTGGTGCATCTTGCCATCGCAGTTTCATCTTCTATCGCCATATATTTAGACTTTCAGAGTGCTATTCCTTTAGCACATAATCCTATTATTCATGAACGGACTAAACACATTGATGTCATTACAACTTTGCTAAGGAATATATTGAGGATAGTTGGATTAGCTTGGAGTATTGTCCCACCATTGACAGTTTCAAAAATTATTTCACCAAGCCTATACCTCAACCTAAATTGATTATCTTCTTCAGCGATGTGGAGTTGGACCATCCATCTGCCTCTAAAGAGGAGGTGTTGAAAGTACGTTATTACCACATGGTGACATCGGTTGTATGGTGAGATTGGCCTTGCATATGCTTTTTAGTCCATATAGGTCCATTTCTATTGTGTTGGATCTCTTATTCGGTAGTTGACTCTTTTTTGGTCAATTTGTTGCTTTTTTAGACGAGGCGGCATATTTATTAGCAGGACGTCCTTGTTGGATGCCCCATTTTGCACACCTCTAGGTCACCTTTCTCTCTATAAAGGTGACCCCTATCCTCTAATTCTCATCGTCCAATCACATGAGCATTCTCCAGAGTCTAGAGATGCTCTTGGATCTCCCAGCCAACATTTGTCTCCTCTATTTGCTCTCTAATTTTCATTCCTTCTATCTTCAAATGTGAGGACAACTAACATCTACTCATTAGTTCATCTCACTTAATCTTACACATGACTCACACATCTCATTTTCTAGTGCTATCTCGATCGAACATAAGCCACCAGCTTCTCCTGACCCACTTCTGATTGACAATGCCTTGTCTTGAATATGAACGGCTGGCCTACTTGCTTGTTTCAATGAACTTATGGGTGAAAAAGAAAACTTCCAAAAAAATAAGACAAGCGAGAAATAACTTCTTAGTGACAATGCACATGTGCCGGTTGTTGAGCTTATATGTGAAGCTACTCAATATATGGCTTCTCTATATATGGCACCCAAGTCCCCTCTATATATACATTCATTGTAAAAGGAGTGATGTACCTCCTCATGAACATTTGTATATTCAATGATTTTTATAATATAACGGTGGGTGTATATAGAGATGTGGGTTTTTCCCTTGATCCCCCA
This sequence comes from Adiantum capillus-veneris, assembly GCF_014529385.1. NCBI lineage: Eukaryota > Viridiplantae > Streptophyta > Polypodiopsida > Polypodiales > Pteridaceae > Adiantum > Adiantum capillus-veneris. Next base: position 115,509,546 of record NC_140951.1, on the reverse strand, counting down.
AGGGTTTTTTCATCCACAGTTAGGGACCCTTATTTGAGCGGGGGTGTTGAGCTTATATGTGAAGCTACTCAATATATGGCTTCTCTATATATAGCACCCAGGTCCCCTCTATATATACATCATCTCATGTGTGTATTCTACACACTTTGGGGTTCTATTTCTGTGCTCTCTCTTTCTCTTTCAACATGTTGAGCTTATATGTGAAGCTACTCAATATATGGCTTCTCTATATACACCCACCGTTATATTATAAAAATCATTGAATATACAAATGTTCATGAGAAGCTACATCACTCCTTTTACAATGAATATTTTATGAGAAGTTACATTACTCCTATCCTATCAAATACAATAATGAATACAAAGGTTCAATAAAGAGGTGTAAAGGCTATCGATTAGCTCGTAATCAGAAGTGTCTCCATGAATCTGCTATGTAGCTTGTCATCACTATCGTATCACCAAACATATCTTCATGTTGTCATCAATATGACATCACCAAACATATCTTCATAAATCTTTTATTGTCACCAAGTTTGTCTTCATAAAATCAATTCTTTGATGAATCCTACATAGATCATAGACTAAAAAAAAAACATAGTCATGAAAATTATTAGCATCGTTAGTGAAATAATTTACGTTCACAATGCCATAAGAGATGGTTCGCGACGCCACTCTTTTGACGACATATATACGCACGAAAACATATGGTACATAGAGTATGAACGTAAAAGTACAAGATGCGTGATTACGTGATGCAAATGATATGTGTATATACTACATAAAACAATATTTATCAACGTAGTGATCAATGAATATCATCAAAGTATTAACAAAACATCATCATTGTATCAATAAAAATTAATAAATCATCATGGTATCAACGAAAAGCATCATGATATCATCGAAAATAATCATTGTATCAACCAAACAACATCATGGCATCACCGAGAATAACCACGGTATCAACGAAACAACATCATGGTATCACCGAGAATAACCATGGTATCAACGAAACAGCATCATGGTATCAACAACAATCACCATGGAACTAACGAAATATCATCATGGAATCACCGAGAATAACCATGGTATCAACAAAACATCATCATGGCATCACTGAGAATAACCATGGTATCAATGAAATATCATCATGGTATCAACAAAAATCACCATGACCAAAGTACTAACAAAACATCATCATGGTACCATCAAAACCACTATGGTATCAACGAGAAATTATCAATAAAACGACGAAACTATATCTCTAAATGAATAATTATACGAGAATCAATGAACGAGTATATCATATAACAAAAGATCATGTACCAACAATAGATCGATAGAATTTGGACGATCATCAACTGCTCGACTGAATCGGAACGATATGTAACTGGCTTTTGCAGCAAAGTTACGTCAGTAACAAATATATGATTGATGAAGAAAAAATATATTGAGAAGTTTTCAATTATGAGAAAAATCAAAAGCAAAAAGTAAAATTTTGCTTTTCAAACATATTCACAGTCCACGAACGATAACTCAAAATCGGTGCAGAATTTAGAGAAACTTTCTTCTGCAAAATTATAGACCACATCAATTCCGATGGCTCAAGCGAATAGTTTCTCATCGATTCCGATACCTGCAGCGGCTAGCTTCTTCTGCAAAGTTGTAGACCACATCGATTCCGATCCCTCACACGGGTAGTTTCTGCAAATTGTTTTCAATTAACAGAAAAATCAAAACATAAAACGAAACTTGCTTTTCACGTATGTATGCAGTCCGCGAACGATAACTCAAAATCGGTGCAGAATTTGAAAAACAAACTTCCTTCTGCAAAGTTGTAGATCACATCGATTCCGGTCCCTCACGCCGGTAGTATTTGCAAAATCATTTTCAATCATGAGAAAACTCAAAAACAAAAAGCGAAAGTTGCTTTTCGGGTATGTACGCAGTCCGCGAACGATAACTCAAAATCGGTGTAGAATTTGAAAAAACTTTCTTCTGCAAAGTTGTAGACCACATCAATTCCGATCCCTCTAGTGGGTAGTTTCTGCAAACTCGCTTTCAATTAGCAGAAAAATCAAAAACAAAAAAAAGGAACATGCTTTTCAGGCATGTACGCAGTCGGCGAACGATAACTCAAAATCGGTGAAGAATTTGAAAAAACTTCCTTCTGCAAAGTTGTAGACCACATTGATTCCGCTCACTTTGACGGGTAGTTTCTGCAAAATTATTTTCAATTAGCTGAAAAATCAAAAACAAAAAGCGGAACATGCTTTTCAGGCATGTACGCAGTCCGCGAACGATAACTCAAAATCGGTGAAGAATTTGAAAAAACTTCCTTCTGCAAAGTTGTAGACCACATCAATTCCGGTCACTTTAGCAGGTAGTTTCTGCAAAATCGTTTTCAATTAGTAGAGAAATCAAAAACAAAAAACGGAACATGCTTTTCAGGCATGTACACAGTCCACGAACAATAACTCAAAATCGGTGCAGAATTTGAAAAAACTTCTTTCTGCAAAATTGTAGACCACATCGATTCCGGTCTTTTTAGAGGGTAGTTTTTGCAAAATAGTTTTCAATTAGCAGAGAAATCAAAAACAAAAAGCGAAAGTTGCTTTTCAGGTATGTACGCAGTCCGCGAACGATAACTCAAAATCGGTGAAGAATTTGAAAAAACTTTCTTCTGCAAAGTTGTAGACCACATCGATTTTGGTCTCTCGAGCAAGTAGTTTTTGCAAAATTGTTTTCAATTAGGAAAAAAATCAAAAACAAAAACATACTTCTCTGATACCATGTTGAAAGAGAAAGAGAGAGCATAGAAATAGAACCCCAAAGTGTGTAGAATACACACATGAGATGATGTATATATAGAGGGGACCTGGGTGCCATATATAGAGAAGCCATATATTGAGTATCTTCACATATAAGCTCAACACCGGTCAGTTGCTTTTGTAAATTGTAATTTCTCAAAATTGATTTGTTATAGGCAGTACTATTTTGTGATGCAGGTCAAAAGAGTTTTGTGATCAGCCTATTGGCAGGCCATTGCAGAATCTATTGAGAGGGAAGAGTATGTGGGTGGCCCTCAGGGATGCGCTTTCATAAAGCTACATGCGACCTCTATATTGCAGATGCTTGTCCGGGGCTTTTGCGAGTTGGACTTGAGGGAGGTCAAGCCCAGCTCCTTGTTAGCTAAAAGGAGCCTTATACTTTGTAGAGACCCTTGGGATGCTTAACGAGGCCTATCTCCCAGAGGAAGTACAAAATGGAGGAGTACAATGTGTACGTGTACTTAGCTATACAACAAGGTGGCATTTAGGACGAGTGCAATATGAACCACCGTGGAGGTGCATAGTGCCATGTAATGTGTCCTCAATCCATATCCAAAAATGCTGCTGAATGTGCCATAGTAGAAGAAAGAAGTGTCTTCCCTGCTACTCTGTTGTGGAGTAGCCTGTTGATGTAGCCAATTGGCTACGAAGCGTATGTTGAGAACGTATAGATTGGAAGAGTGTATACACTTTCTATACAACAAGGTGGTATATAGAACAAGTGCAATATGAACCACCATGGCGGTGTCCCATGTATTGTGTCTTGGATCCATGTTGAAAAATATGGATGAATGTGCCCATAGTTGAAGAAAGGAGTGTCTTTGTTGCTCGGGTGCCTTGGAGGAGCTTGCTTGTCTTGTGCACAACTATAATTAGACAAGATGTAACTCCTTTTTCTAGGGATTAGGATAGCAAGCGCCTCAAAGGTCGATTTGCGACCCAAGTAGCCATGGTAGTTTACTGCTCGTCTCTTTTTCCGTGATTGCTTCTTGGTCTTCATTAGTTTGCTAACTCCTCACTCTACAGCTTCGTCAAATTCATCCTTTGAGTACACTTTTTGTCTAGATGCCACTGGTGTATGTTTCTTCTTTAGAGCGGACTTGAGCGGTGAGTGGATGGCAGCACGCTATCGACTGTGCACCTCGTCAAGGGGATCCTTGCAATACCATATCATTTGTTGAGCACAATTGTCGACCTACTGTTGACTTTGTATCTCCATTCTTTCAAAGAGTGAGGATGGGAGCGGGTGTGAAGAACACGCTTACTATGTGTGATTATTCATATTTAAACTTGGATGAAAACTGAACTTTGAACATAACTTGATAACAAGAGACTTAAAGACTAAATGTGTGTGATTGATTCAAATGCATTGGATGTTCTTATATAGAATCTGAAGAGACACGATGAAGAGAGATGATCTCAAAAGACATGACTCTAGGCAAATAGTCGTGTCCCTCTGCTGTAGAGTTGTGACCATTCGGCATAGAGGTGCAGCCATTCGCTGAAGAGGCATGGCTATTTACCAAATAGGTGTGTCTCTTGGATGAAGAGGCACATCGTTTCAAGAATAGGGGTCTCTGATGTGGTATGTCTTTGTATTTGCAAGAGAACCAAGCGAGAAAGGTAATACAAACATAAAGAATACGTCACAATCGTGACATTCCCTCCTATTTAAGAAAAAACCTTGTGTATTAAATTATAGACATTTGTTTATCAAAGAACTCTTGTAGAACCTGAGGGTATTGTTGCATCTCTTCATCTATTCGCCATGTAGAATCTGATTCATCAAAATCCATCCACTTGACTAGGAATTATATAGTAATCTTTCATCTTCTCTCCTTCTAACGAACATCAAGAGTAAGTTCTAGAACTAGAATCAAGTGTTATTCTTCTATTTCTGGAATATAGGATGAGACATTTGGAATACTTGAATCTCCTGGAATATATTTCTTAAGCCAAGAAATATAAAATGTTGGATGAATCTTTTCCCATACTGGTGGAAGTTCAAGTCTGTAATTGATTGTAGAATACTTCTTCAAAATCTTGAAAAGACCATAATGTTTGGGCCGTAACTTACGAAAACCAAACTTCACTGTCTTACATTGATGAGAAACAACATATAGTAACATTGAGTCTCCTTCTTGAAACTCTGTATGGCGACGACGTTTATTTGCTTGCTTTTGATAAGTCTATCGAGCATGTGCGAACTTGTCCTTGATCTAAATAAGAATATCTTCCATCTCATTTACCAACTGATCTGCCAAAGCAACCTTATGTTGTATCACAAAGTTTGTAGGAATCAATGGTGTATGTCCGAAAGCTTCTTGGAAGGGAGTCGTGCCAATTCTTGAGTGAAAGGAGTTATTGTAAGAAAACTCCATCAATGGCAAATATTCTTCCCAAGAATTAAGGTGAGTCTGTATATAGGGTGAGTCTGGATTCCATAGTCTACTCTTCAAGGAGTAGAAATGTATTTCTGTTGTCTACCATGGAAAGTAAACATCAAGAGTATGTTTCAAAATGGGTGGTATACCAAAACTTGAAATTTGATCGAGGGAAGCAACTTGGATTGTTTCAGTCGATAGGCTTAATAAGAAAACACACTCTATGTCTGTCGAAAAGACTATTAAGTCACATTAAATGGCAACCCTGTTTAGATCTCAAATTTTCAAGCATCATGGATTTCCAAATCCACAGCGTCGGACAGAGATCCTAGAATGACCTGTAATTTCTAGAAGGGTCTCTTTTGGAGTCTAAGAAGTAGATTAAATTTCTCTTTCAACCTATCATCCACAAACGGATGACCAAAGGGAAATAACTAACCTAAAAATTCTTGAATCTACGAAAAGCCTATGTCATGGAAGTAGATCAACGTTCTCAATGATAGAAATACCTACCTCTTATATAGTATGCGTACAATGACATTGTATAGATTTCTATGGGGAAAGCACCTTTCCAGATTCACAAGGGAAGATCCAAAAGTCCCTTACTACTTAAAGTACATGGGAAGATCTTCGCATGCTGATGAATATAGCTGAGACTCACAAGAATCTTTTCCAAGGATTAAAGAGGTTATATCCATCTCAAAGCAAAGGCAAAAAGGGCTGCTGCTAATAAGAATAGAAGAGCCTTAGCCTTTAAGTAAAATGATTGGGTATTGCTAAAGTTTCTCAAGGCTCGTCTAAGGCATACTACACGCACGAATCATATGGGCCATCAAGAGTATTATGCTAAACTAGCAAAAAGATACTATGTTCCTTCTTAAATTCTTAATCTAATCAATGATATGGCTTATCAATTAAAGTTTCCTCAACCATTGGCTCATGCACCATGTTTTTCATGAGAGCCTACATAAGCCTTACAAAGGAGCGCCATCAAAAGAAGCAATAGTTGCAGACCTCCAAAAATCGGAGATCAAATACTTCAATCCGAGTCCATCCTATGACATGAAGACAAGGTATTAAGAAACGGTAAGATTATCTGACGATATCTTATTAAGTTTAAGAATTATTCTTTTCAAGATGCTAGATGGATGCAAAGAACCTAGCTTAAGGATAATACGAACCTTGTCAATGCTTACAATGATGCCTTAAAGTAAGCATATGAAAATGCATTCTAAATGAACAATGTTTTTGTCTTATAAGACTACTTCTCTTTTTATTGTGCACAAATTTGAATAGTATGCATGCTTAGGATCATGTTTGTTGTGACGATATCTCACAAACACCAAGTAGAACTTGTCACTCTACTTTGGAAGTATGATATGGACTAAAGATCAAACATGCTTGCGGCAGCTACGTCTCCCAAGCACCAAATGGATTAGTCATCCATCTTGGAATGATGTCGAAGGGTAAAAAGAGATCCTATATCCGCTAAGTAACATGGACTAATGACTAGGCTTTATCTTCTCTACCTCATAGTCAAGGACGACTATGATTTCAAGAGAGAGGTTAGGTCATAAAATATAATATCTAGCTTACCCAAATTATTTTCTCATATCAAACTGATCATTTAATGTGGGAGAATAAACGAGAACAAGAGTTAGAATTGAGACATGTGCTTATAGACCTATCTCAACAGGGGACCAAAAGGAGAGATGGTTGCATCTCAATACAAGTCCAAAAGGAGATGGTATACCAAAGAAAATGTGCAATAAGTGCTTCTAAACTTATCTCAACAGGGGACCAAGAGGAGAGATGGTTACATGTCAATACGGGTCCAAAGAAGGTAGTCTGTCAAAGAGCAACGTGCATCTAATGGAACTTAAAAGACCTTAGGTTATCTTCATTAATGAAAGTCCTTTGACCTTAGGAAAGCTAGGGCTGAGCTTCAGGTGGGAACCCTGAACTAATCTTGAGGTGCTTGTCATGCTTGATGACTAAGGTGCTTGAGGTGCTTGTCGTGCTTGATGACTAAGGTGCTTGAGGTGCTTGTCCTGCTTGATGACTAAGGTACTTGACGTGCTTGTCATACTTAATGAGGAACGTGCTTGAGAAGCTTCCCATGCATGGTGGGTAAGGTGCTTGAGTCAAAAAGAAACCCTACAAACTTAATGAGGATGGTGCTTGAGAAGCTTCCCATGCATGGGGGGTAAGGTGCTTGAGTCAAAAAGAGACCCTACAAAGGAGGGGGAAGTTCCCAAAATTAGGGAAATCTTTGACTTAAACTCCCACTCACCCAAAGGGCACCCCTTTTCTCAAGGGGCACATGAGACACATGTTAGACTCTCCCTATGCTTAGCCACATGGTGTGCTTGAATGCTATTGGTTAGGATAAAGAGGGTTCCAATGTGCTTCTAGTTCCATCCATAAAATATCTAGATATTTTCAAGCTCTCTCTCTCTAAGGGATAAGGAGGACACTTGTCCAAAGACTACCCATGTACTTGAATGTATGCTGCATGTGATTGGCTAGGGGGAGAGGGGTCCAATGAGCTTGAAACATGTGGAAAGGCTAGAACTTACTCCAAGCAAGCAAGGGGGGGGTTGGGGGGTATACACCACACACACACACTCATTTTGTGGATCATTCTCACTTGGTGAAAGTTGAGGAAGTCCACCTCCTTCTTCAAGCTTGTGAGAAGTGAGAGCCTACTCCAACACTCTTGGCTATGGAATGAAAACCCAACCAAGAGCCATGCTTCAATGCTTAAGCTTGCCCTCTTCTCCATCTTCTTAATATGCTATTATGTATGCTAGCAAGAATAGTGATGATAAGTGAGGGACTATTTCTTTCTCCAATGGAATGTTTCTTCTTCCTCTTCCCTACCTTCATTCCCCGCTAGCTCTCTCCACCTTTGAAGATGTTTGAGGCCTTGGGACTGAGGCTTGGGATAGTTAATGCTTTCTACAAAGTTTATGTTATGTCTGTGATGCAGGAATCTTTCCATCTTCATTGCATCACCAAGTCATAAGGAACACAAATATTGTATTGTACCAAATCTCTTGATGGGAGAAACAATAAAACAAATGTCTATTGGAGGGGGGACCGGCTCCATATGAATCCGGTCCTCAATTGTTGTCATGTTCTCTAAACTCTCTCTCTTGCAAAAGTATTGTTCCTGCCAAGTTAACTAAGTACCATGTTTATGTTGCTACCATTGATTAAGTTCACCCGCTATGCTCACAAAGTAATCTCACAAAAGTCTTTCATCTAATTTCCTAATTCCGCTACTCTCAAATTTCATAGGCCATTTCCATTACAGAGGGTGAGTAAACTAAAGAAAAAAGAGCTTGAACATGAAAGAGCAGCCAGTCCTGAACCAAAGGACACAATGAGTTTTGAGCAACCAAAGGCACAAGAAAAAGAGGCAACACCGTTTACAACCACACAACAAGAAATGGACGAGGCATCCACGAAGCCTCAAGAAGACAAAGAATTAGAAGCCACCATCCAGCCTTAAACAAAGGCCCAGTCACAGTCACAGTCTCACCCAAGGAGCCACACAAAGAGACTACTAAATCATCTAGGTAGCCCACAGAAACTGAAGATTGGCAGACAAATGATGAGGTAATTCTCCAAGTTAATGAATATGCAAAGCAGATGCAGGAGATGACCGAAAAACTGCGATCAATAGCACTTAGCCGCAGCACTAAGGCTACACAGTTGGAGATGGTGATAGAAGCTCTCCAGGAAGAGTTAGAGGACATATTAAATGTCATCACTGATCTGCAAAAACAAGTCCAAGAGTTGAAAGTTGAAGCTGAACAATACCAGCTAGCAAAAGAAAAGAAGAAAAAGAAAATGGAGGAGCTAGGTGACCTTCTCATGAAGTTGTCAGATGCCTGCAAGACCAAGGACGAAAGACCAAGGACGAACAACTGACAGAGGTTACCAATGAACTCTTAACTACAACTCTGTCAGTTGAAAAGATCCAAGTACAACTAGACGTAGCAAATGATTCTCACTGCAATGTTCAGAGAAGAGGATCAATGATCAGGAAACCTTTTTACGACAGATAAGGGAAAATCCCGGAGTTGACTCGATCAAAGGTACAGATGAAGTGTACAAAGCACTGGAGAAAAAGAATAAAGATCTCGAGCTAGAGATAAAGCTAAAGCAATCACAATGTAGAGACCTTGCATTAATGCTGGTACAAAGAGAAGAAGAGATGCTCAAGAAAATAGCCGAGCTGAAGAGAGTTAACCAGCTATTGCGAGATGGACAGCAAGAGACGCAGAAAGAAGCAGGTACATCAGAAAAGATTCACATTGATATTCCCTCGAACTCTTTCACTGAGATGGAAACACAGCCAGTAGAAGGGCTAGGTGGAGAAGAAGAATGTCTAGTACCATTAACAGAAGCTGATGAAGTGCCAATGGTCCAGCTGTCTAAAGCTGAAGAAGATGCACAGGAGACGAATGAGCAGTGGAAAGTAGCGATGGATTGGGAGTTGAGAGTTCTTCACTCTGTCAATGTTACTCAACTCACTCCCAACCAAATCAAGCATCCACAATCAATGCCATATCCCTTGATCAAGGTAGATCTGCTATAGGTCAAGGAACGACTATATAAAGACATGCAAGCAGAAGGAACAGATGAAGTCCACCCCAAGTGGAGAAAGAGCTGGCTAAACAAGAATCCTAGATACTTGATTCTGTTCACAAGAGCACCTGCGGCAATTCAAAAGGATCCAAATTTTTGTCCTGTACCAAGAGTAAGGATGTGGCAAGCACATGAGGCAATGCCAAAGAAGCGGCCTACATGGCTGAATTATCCAAGATTGCCAGCTCCAGAAAAAGGAACTCTCACAGAGGAATACATGGTGAAAACCCTAATGAGCGCCATGGCATTCTTCAAAATCCTCCCTGATCTCTCATGTGCTATTCTTTACAAAATTTTCCCAATGCTGCTCACATGCATTGAAGCCTTTCATGAGCTAGAGCAAGCAAGAGCATTGTGGATGTCCTTCCTCGAGGGAAAAAAAGGTCTATGCTACGACCTAAGCGGTCAACCTTCCAGAAGTCCTTTATGGCTTCTACACCCGCCGCATGTTCTTGCCAGCTCATAATATGTTGGCATTTGAGGAAGCGTTCTACACAGGGTTTTTCACTTGGCGAACGAAGATTTTTGAGACAATGATCAGCAACCTGACTTCTAGATTCGTAGGCTACTTCGCCATCGAGCTACAGAACAGAGTCACTATGCAATTTTTGTAGGTTCTAGATAAAGAAACAAAGATCATATATGAGAAAGCTCTACATGCACTTAAGGACCGCCTCACCAGCTATCAACCTAAAGATTATTTCAACCCATAAAGCTGTGTTAAGGGACGAAACAGGCGAGGAGGGGGGGAATGCTAGCAGTAAGCTAACTCGAGATTGGAAAAACATTTATTATTTTGATGAATTGGGAATATTGTAACTCCTATTTTCCGGATTAACTTTGTAATTGATGAGCTGGGGCTACAAGCTTCCAACCTGTCTTTACCCATCTTTAGTTAGAGTTCCCAGATTATTAGTTTTGACCACCAAAAACCTTGGCTAAGGTATAAAAGCCAATTTTGCAGAGTTATTATAAATTTTGGATAATGAAATACATAGCGTGAGCTAACGACACTCACTTCTCTCCTTCTCGTGCTTCCTACTCTCTCCTCGCTTGTCACATTGCAGTCGCGTCTATTGCATTGCAACCGCAGGTAAGATCTCTACACATTGACGTAATCATCTCATGGTATTTTGTAGTTTTTGGTTTTGTCGACCCGCGCGGGGTATTGGGACATCATTGCTAAGCATTTAGATGCATTCTGGGTCAAAAACGACTAGGTCAAAAATCCACTGCTATTAATAATCCCGATTTTTGCACTTGACCTAAAGTGGGATTGGAGATCATAAGCATGTGTGCTTAGGTCTTATATACATGTCCTAGAAGTTTCGTTACATTTGAATGTCATTTGATGCTATAACGGATGTGATTTGTTTGCTAATGAGCGATTGGCTTTTGGTGATTTCAGTCACTTGAGTGTAGCTTGAGTTAGATGTGAGTTGTTTGTTGTTTTACAAAGATTGGCAACCTCTTGTAGCCTCTATGCACTAGTCGAGTCAGCTTTGTGCCATGGATTGACAATTTAATTGTGCTTCGTGCTACATCTGCAAAATAAGCTAGGAGTGAGGTTAGACACCCATCCCATAGTGGTGCTATTTGAAAGAGAATTCACACATCCGGACGCGGCTTCATGCGCATTGTTTGACTATGTGGAGCATTTCAGAGAGCCTTTTTAGCACGGTTTTGTATAGTTTCATGCTATGTATGCATTATGCGGATACAGTTTGAGCTAGCCATAGCTCGCAGGTAGCGGGTTTACAGGTTTATAGTGTTTTTTGGACAGATATACGTCTATAGAGCTACTCGGTCAGGAGTGAGCCAATTTACGAGGCTTTTGGCATTGCATGTAGACCATTTGTGGAATTTTCCTAGTGAGACAGTGTCTATTGTCATGCTTATTTCGTGAGATTTTTTGAGTTTTTGCTCGATTTCTAGGAGAAACTTTGTCGGATTTTTCCCAGATTCTCTCCATGGTTTATGCATATTCGTATTTTTCTCTCTGATGGTACAGTGGTCGATTTCCACTTTGACAGTGATTGAGTGATTACTCTCACTTTTGACCGGTTTTGTCAGTTTTGACATGGTTTGGTGTTCTTGTACCCACTCTCATAGGAGTGAGGATTTGTGTATGCTTGTGTATTCTACGGTTCTTTGGCACATTGTTCATTCATTGACACATTTTGGAAGCAGTGTTTCACTCACGTATGTATGTCATTTGTGGCGCCGTTGAGTGATATTCCGGCTAGAGCAGTTTGGCTCTGTGTATGATTTTGTGAGGTAACTCCAAATGGGTACATCCCGAGATTGGCCATTTGGGTATTTTTTGTTTTCTCCATTGTGATTTACAGATGAGTTTTTTGCTCCAGTTCAAGGGAGACTCTGCCAAAATTTTGCAAGATATGTATGCCTATTGCAGAGGCTAGTGAGCTTGACCGTTTGCTCACCTTCTTTGCTTGAGACATTACGAGTTAGGTAGCCTTACTACTGTCACAGAATACTAGCCTTTATGTTGACTCTGCCTTGTGAGCAAATACTACCACTCAAATAGTTTAGTTCTGAAAACATTGCGGGTGAAGCTGAAAGGTAAGGGTGCTCGGACGTGTTTCCAATGGTTCCTTGTCGACGAAAGTGGATGCACGCTATGCAAATGCCAATGCAAAAGAGCGCGAGGGATCCTATCTCCAACTCGTTCAATATCCGCATAGGAGGCAAGTAGATATTGGTACTCAAGATCTGGGACATCGGATACTCGGATGCCGATCTTCGTTCAAAGACATAGCGATGAAGACAGGGGTGCAACCGATGCCCGATGGACTAAAGGGGGAGAGGGTCTTTGGGTTCTTGGTGGTTCTTCCCTTGAGTTCGCGAAGCTGAAGCATGCATAGAGCTCTAATACCAATGTCAAGTGTAGTGGAAGTGTTTAAGGATTTAGCTTAGATCTGGTACTCCGCACAAACACAAGGTTACTTTACTTCATTGGAAAAGAGAAAGTCAACTGAAGACAATAAAGGAGAGAGTAAGATAAAGAGAGAGAAAAGAGACCCGACACGGCATGTCGGGTCCCAACCACCCTCAAGGGCCCCCCTGCTCTATTTCCAGAGCAAGTACTTTCTTTATTACTTGCACAAATGCTGATACAATGATACTAAAGGATGAGATGTTGAGATGCTAATGGGTACTTGATGTAAATGCTTGGTACTGTTGAGATATTTACGGGTATTGCGGTAGAAGTTGAAGGGTACTATGGTGGGTTCTTGGTACTTGTGAGGCTAAGTGTTGGGTACTGCAAGTATTTGGGTATTGAAGGTACTTGGGTGCTAAGGACACGGCGGTCGTGATGATCCCTACACTGAGCTAGGCAAGAGCCAAGCCAAAATGCAATGGGTGCTAGATGTTGGGGTAGTGCGTCAACGATGAGGGTACTTCAATGACAATACTCTCAAAGTCGACGATGCGAAAGCGTAGAGAGAGAGAGAGAGAGAGAGAGAGAGAGAGAGAGAGAGAGAGAGAGAGAGAGAGAGTCTCCTGAATTAATCAACCTTGGCAATGAATAACTGAATGTGTATCAACAACCTTGGCAATGAACAGCTGAATGTGTATACAATGGAGGCAAGGGGTTGCTTATATAGAAATCTCACTAAATTGCCTACCCAAGACTTTGACAATTAAGTAAAATAAATACCTAAAAGCCAAACTAAATAATGGGATCACGTTGGGCAGTCCACTTGAGATGTCAAAGCTCTAACACCCTCTCTGCAGCTCATAGTGAACATCAATAGTGATAGCAAAAGAGGTAGAAGAAGTGTTATCAACTTATACATTTCATCCAAGTGGCCCAAAAGGGGTTAGGATTAAAAAGGTCGAGGAGCTTAAACCCTTAAAAATAAAATCAATGAGCCAAATTGTGTAGAGTATGCTAACATGGCAATGCCATACGAACTAGCCCACAAATCACGGAGCTGTTGATGTGGCACTATACGGACGCCCACGTTTTATGAAAGGCCCAAAGGATATATGCTTTTGGACCAAGATGCTTTTAAACTTATGTTTTTCATGTATAATGATTTTGAATAGCCAAGGGACTTTGAATAAGTTTCCAAGGCCTCACTTTTGGCAGATTAGGTTGGGATCTTGCCAGAAAGAGAACCTTAAACATTATAGTTGTTGAAGCTTAATAATAAAGGAATACCAAGAAGGGGTCACTCTTCGAAGTTTGGGGAACCGTGGCGACCAACGACTCGCAAATATGTTTAGCTTCAGTTATACTGCCACACGAATGTCCTACAAGTAAGATTTTTTGTAATCTTGCAATGGTAGCTTGCATCTGTTGAACAAATTGGAACCAAGCAACATCAACATCCTCAGAGATCTATGATAAAGAGGAATGGTTGCATGAAAACCATTTCTTTGATCTGTTTGTGTTGCAAGTAACTGTTTTTCAGCTATAGCAAGCAAGGGGTAGCATTCCAAGCTGCATCATTTGGCAAGCCAAAGTACAAACCCAACTATAAAGGTGCATGATCCGACATCAATAAGGATTTGTCTATCCACATTTTGCATACATAGTGTTCAAATTGACCAGCATGAAGCAAATACCATGTATCCAATCTAGACCATATATGCTTGAATGCATTATGATGAAACATGTAACCCGAAGTACTCGGATGAAGTTGTGCCCAAAGATCTGATATTCCTAATGCAACTGTCATATCCTCCCAAGTAGCATGCTCTGAGCCAAGCATGTGAATATGACCAATAGAACTGTATTGTGGTGCAGGAATATTATTGAACTCCCCACAAAGAAGAGCATTATGTAACCAAGAATAATGTAGAAGCTATCGCTAAATCTGTGCACGTTGTGTAGAGCTATGAGGGGCATATACAGTGGAGAATTTGAAGATCTAACCATAGAGACAACATTGTGTCACTAACTACTGAAACCCTAATTCTGATGCCAAAAACCCTAACCCTAATTTTGGCATGATCATGGCAGTAGTACGGACGTCCGAAATATGCGTCGGAATTGCATTGGCTGTTTACGACAGCTTTTTGACATGCTTTTTCTACGCTAATTGAAAGAGAGAGAATGAGAACCTTTTTTTTTGTTTATTTTTACAAGCAAGAGAAAGAAAAGCTTTGCTTGCTTTATCTGCCTCTCAAGAGAGAGAAAGATTATCAGAGACAGAGAAAGCTTTTGCTTAGCTTTTAATTTTGGAAAGCTTTTGGGGCTCTACTTTTGGCAACCCTTGTACTTTAAATAAGTGGGCTTCCCTCTCACAACTGAGAGCATCTGGATGCAGAGTCTGAGTGTGAGCACCTACCCACACTCTTGTACTTTGAACTCATATTAATACAAAAAGAAATACCGAAAGGGGCACCAATCTTTGGGGCCAATATCTCTAGGCACAAAACTCCGCCGGGCCAGTGTTGAATCAATTGTGAATTGTGAACTCTTTTGAAGTGTTTAGTTGGTGCTGTCGTGGTAGATTCTTGACTTAGAGTGTCCAAGTCTGTTTCAATGGTATCAGAGCACGGCTGATTTCTCTCCTACGGGAAATTCGATCCCAATATTTTTTCTGCAACACCTAGGGATTCAGGCAAGAATTAGTCGAGTCCCTTTGCATCCGTCCCTCTGCATTTGGAGATGCGAGAAGGGATCACAACGAAGATTTCAGCAAGGAGTATGGCCTACTCAGGTGGAGCGTCGAGAGATGGAACGTCAACAATTGATCGACGAAGCAACAAAGATGATGCTCAATTTTGCAAAGGACCCAAAATTTGTAAAATATATGAGCGAGACTTCCTTCCAGGAGGTGCATGCGTAGTGGCAAAAAACCACAACACCACCCCCAAAACCTGCTCTCAAGAAACCTTCTATTCCCAAGAAGTATACAGAGAAGGAATTAGAAAAGGTGGTTGATGCACAAATTTCTTAGCTTTTTGACGCTCAAAACAAAGCTGAAACGTTAAGATTCAGAGAGCTGCCTCTTACTTTAAGGGGAATGCTCAAACTTGGTGGTCCACCCTTCTTTTAAACAAGACTACGCTAGTTAAATGGCTGAAATTCAAGAAGCTTTTTATTTCTCCTTGGCTGACTCGCGAGTATGAATGCGATATACGAGCTGCTTGGAACCATCTTCGGATGACCAAGAAAGATACAGTGGACGCTTATTGCGAGAGATTCTGGAGCTCTTTTCTACCTGCCTCTTCATTCAAGAAGATCTCATTCAAAGAACAGATTGAGCAATTTACCTTGGGTCTACCTATAGAGATATGAGATCAGTGCTTGGAACAGAAGTCAGCTTCTATTTAGGAGTTGATGAATCATGCGAAACGGGTTTTCTCCATTCACTCTGATAGTTTGACCTACCCCACCGATGAGATCATGACACAAAGAGCCAAACAGACTTCGACGAATGAAAGTAGAAAGAGGAAGAGCAACCCAGAAAAGAAAGATGCACGACGCAAGCTCACTCCTCAGGAAAGAGCTCGCTTCATCAGGGAGGGGAAGTGCTTTGGATGCATGGAAACAGGACATATCCCCACGAGGTTCCTTGACAAGGGACCACATGAACAGGATGAAGAAAGGCTAGAAATTTTGAAAGCAGCTGAGAACGTGGCAGAAAAGGTAGATAAAAGCATAATTGGTATCACATTGAGTGGGGCCTGAACTGAATCAAATGAATGAAAGTACAAATTTTTCCATTTTTAGGGCAAAAAGGAAAGATCAAAAAGCTCTTTTGAGGGAGCCAAGGCCAACTTCTTGAATTGGCGGCTCGATTTGGAATTACGCCCGACAGGTTGAGGCCACAGGCGGACGTAGTTCGAGTGGCACTCGGACGGGATGTTTCCATTACGTCGAGCATTGGAAAACTTCGTTTGCAATAACAGGGGTGTTTTTGGAACGCGGAGTTTTATGTAATTGCCTTGGAAGGTTGTGACATTCTACTCAAAATCAAAACAACCCCGTGGTTGACTACCGGGCCGAGAATGCGACTTTGACAAATGAAGGGCTCAGAGATTGTACTTAATGAATTTCAGTTTCTTTACTCACTTTTTTGGGAGAGAACTGAATAATGGATTAAGGTCAAATATGTTTTTGACCTGAACAAAAGAATGCCAAGATTTTCTCCACACTCGTGCTGATTGCTTTTCAGAGGGCCTATCAGGCGAGTTACCACCCGCTCGTCCTAAAGATCATACTATTGATTTGATACCAGGAAGCACACCATCGAACCGGCCACCTTATCGTGTGAGCCAAGCACAAAATGAAGAGATTATGAACCAACTGAAAGACCTCTTGGAAAAGGGTCTTGTCCAGCCTAGTACTGCTCTCCAGTGTTGCTGGATTTGAAGAAAGATGGAAAATGTGCACCGATTATAGATATCTCAACAAAATCACCATCAAGAATAGATTTCTGATTCCTAGGATCGATGATATACTCAAAAGATTACAGGGATCCTCGTGCTTTAGCAGGATTGATTTGAAGAGTGGCTATCATCATATCAGAATTGCGCCAGTAGACGTCTACAAGATAGCTTTTTGGATGACTTTTGGGTTATTTGAGTTTTTGGTGATGCCTTTTGACTTAACCAATGCTTCTGCGACATTTAACCGGATGATGGACATGATTTTTCGAGAGTATAGGCTATTTGTTGGCACGTTCTTTGACGATATCATTGTTTTCTCCAAGAATGAAGCAGAACATAGAGACCATCTAGTTCAGATCTTTCAGGCATTACGAAATCACAAGTTAGTGATTAACGCATAGAAAAGTGAATTTCTCCTACCAGAGATACTTTTTGGGACACATTGTCTTAGTAGCAGCAGGAGTGGAGATGGATCCGGCCAAGATAAAGACTATCCGTGATTGGCCCGATTTGAAGAATGTCCATGAAGTTAGAAGCTTCTTGGGACTGTGTTCGTACTACAGGCAGTTCATTCGAAAGTTTGCAAAGGTTGCTTTCCCTTTGCATATCTTGACACAGAAAGGATTCCCTTTGTCGTGGGGACCCACAAAGGTGACTGCCTTACATTGAAAGAGAAATTGACTATGGGACCAGTTTTCACTCTTTCGGACTTGCAGAAGTATTTTGAAGTATATTGTGATGCTTGTGGTCATAGTTTGGGTGCGGTCTTAATGTAAGAAGGCCATGTCATTTCTTACTAGAGCCGATTGTTCTCAAGCCCGGAGATGATAGCATAGATTTCTGAGAAACCATGCTCTTACTCAGTGGCAACACTACCTACTCGGAGTGGATTTTACTATCTTTACAGACCATCAGAGTTTGCACTACTTCTTGTCACAGAAGAAGCCTATCAGAAAAGCAGATGTGGTGGGCGAATATCTTGTCAGTTTCACTTCCAGATTGTCCATGTTCAGGGAAAGAAGAATATGGTGGCAGATGCTTTGTCTGGGAAGCCGTTGGTTCTGGCTATTTCCACGATAGATCATAGGAGCTTCGAGGATATGGTCGACCAGTATGCCATAGATACATATTTTGTAGATGTTTTTACACGAATACGGGATGGGGAGACTTAGACACAGATTTTGCCAAGGTCCGCGAGGCTTTGTAGAAATATCAAGAACGACAAAAAACGGTAGCGCATCGCCATCATCGAGATTTGAAATTGAAGGAGGATGATTGGGTGCTCTTACATTTTGAGAAGGCACGCCTGAGTAGAAGAAGGGAAAGGAGAGGCTTTTTCCAAATCTTAGTATGCGATATTACGGACCTTTCCAGATCTCTGAAAAGATGAATGATGTCTCCTTCCAACTGAAACTGCCTGACACTTGGAGGATTCACAATGCAATCCATGTGAGTCTCTTGAAACCTCTTAAAGGTGATGTGCCTGATGAGCAACCCGAAGTGAAAGAAAACGAGGAGATCCTTGTTCTTGAACATATTTTGGCACATAAGCAGTGATTTTAACTACGCGATGACGCATTTTGTTAAATGTTAATTATTGTTGTTATTATCACTATTTTTCATGTTAATAACATATCTAATGTCATGACCTACGAAAACTGGTAGAAAACGTAGAACCGGCGGGACAACCAACAACCCCGACAAGCCCGGCGGGTTTAACATGAAACCTGGAGGGCCCAACGGGACAAGCAAGAATCTCGTTGGGCCCGTCGTGTACCCCCTCCATATTTGGCGGCTCTATATAACCCCTTTATAGACATCACATCACATCACCTCTTCCTCTAAATTTGGTCATCCTTTAAAATTTTGAAGAAAAACTAAAAGGTAAAAAAATGAATAGTCTTTAAAAAACATTAAAACTTAATGTAACTTTGATCATGGATCATTAGTTCTTTTTTGGACTGAACTGATTCTTGAAAGGAGGTAGAAAGGTGAATCTTTGGGTCGGTATCTCTACATTTGGGATGGACTGATCTCATGTTTGGTTCACCATTATATTTGCTAAATTGATTGCTATATTGATTAGAAATTCTATCATGGGTCATTAGTTCTTTTTTGGACTGAACTGATTCTTGAAAAGAGATAGAAAGGTGAATCTTTGGGTCGATATCTCTACTTTTGGGATGGACTGATCACATGTTTGATTCACCGCTGTATTTGCTTGCTATTCCAATTAGAGCTCCAATCATGGGTCATTAGTTCTTTTTTGGACTGGACTGATTCATGAAAGGAGGTAGGAAGGTGAATCTTTGGATCAATATCTCTACTTTTGGGATGGACTGATCACATGTTTGATTCACTGCTATATTTGCTTGCTATTTCGATAAGAGCTCCAATCATGGGTCATTAGTTCTTTTTTCGACTGGATTGATTCATGAAAGGAGGTAGGAAGGTGAATCTTTGGGTCGATATCTCTACTTTTGGGATGGACTGATCACATATTTGATTCACCGTTGTATTTTCTTGCTCATGTTTGAGTAGATTGAGGTTTATTCCCTTCAGGCTTCACTACTACGCTTGTGTGTGATATTGATTATAACACTAATTTTTGGTTTGAATAATACTTGAAAGAAGAGATAGCATACTGAGCTATGTTTATTGGTATTGCAGGAATCCAATAAGTATGTCTTCCACCGGGAATGTGAGGGGTGATGTTGGTGTCTCAAGCCTGGCTTCCTTGAGGAGACCTCCTACCTCAATGCCAGGTCCTGCTTCATAGGGCACCACTTTGCAGGGCAAGCGAAAGGTAGGTGGAAAAAGTCTAGGACCCGAGTGGAATTTTGCCACTGATCTGAGCCTATCACAAATTTTTGTTTATTATATTTTGATGGTTTTCCTTGCTTCTAGAGGTTTAAAATAAAATAAAGAGTGAGAACAACCTCTTGGAAAAATTCAAAAAATGATTTGATGGGAATTTTTCCTTGACTAGTTCACCGGAGGTGAAAGGGAGCACCTAGTGGTAAAGGGAAGGGAAAATATGTAAATGTGAAAAGAAAAGATATGATGTGTTTGTGGGGCCATGCACCCATGATTCAAGGGTCATGAGTGGCTCATATCATCATGGCTTTGGAGCCATATGATGATTCAAACAGATGGGACCCAGGTGGAAGACTTGGTAAAGGAAGGAAACAGACACATGATTTTGCTGGATTTTAAAAAAATACTTCCACTCCGATCCAAGAAAAGTTGTCTTCATCAAAGTTGTAGCTGATGAGCTGGAGATTCTGACCATTTTTTTTAAAAAAAACTTGCATCTACGGTCTAGGAGATATGGCCAAAATGGTGGACGCTAGTGTTTTCAACTGTGGTGGAGACCAGCCCCTCTACCTTTACACACACATCCTTCCTTTTCCACATTGAGTCCTTCTCTAAAAATAATCCATTAGTCTTCTCACCCTCCCCTCCTTCCTCCTCTCTCTCAAGCTCAAAAAACCATCACAAATTCCTCTTCTAATCACCTCTCAAATCATGCTTAATCTTGTTGTAATTCATAAGTTCTCATTCAACCCCTTTCTATTATTACTAGATATGTATTGATTTTATGTAGATTCTTTACATTTTAAAATAAGGAAGCTCTTGGACTCAAGCTATGGAGGAAGAAGTGAAGAAAACACAAGTGATGATGGAGCCAATTAGTTGCAAATTGGTCAACAAATCACTTGGAAGGAGCTTCTTCATTGGTTGAATGTCCCTAATCAAGCTTCATTTGTACAAATTGCACTTGGATCTTAACCTCACTCCTAATAACTCTCTTTCCTATATAAAGAGCCCCCCCCCCCCCTTTTGTAATTTCAAGTCTCCCTCAGCCCCATTGAGTCTTTGTATCACTCACCATGAGCCCATAAAGCTCATTAATTCACTCTATTCTTGCACATTCTAGAGTGCAAATTGTTTTATGCTAGTAACCTCCCCTCCTCTTACTTATGTTAATTAAGAGAAATCTTTTATGTGTGTGTGAGAGTGCTTGATGTGATTTTGGCTAATTCATGAGTTGTTGTTTAGTAATCTACATGCTATTTGTGTTGGGAGTGCTTGAAGTTATCCATTCCTTGTACACACACTAAGGTTAATGCTTCATTCATAGTGATAGCTCTCTCTCTCTCTCTCTCTCTCTCTCTCTCTCTCTGTGTGTGTGTGTGTGTGTGTGTGTGTGTGTGTAGCGGTCCTAGTCCACGCTTCCAAGACTAGGTGGTGCCCTCATCTCATTTCCCTTGTGACGCAATGGAGTTTTTTTTGGTGTAGAGGCCGCCATTACAAATTTCCTTCGTCATAAATTGGTGCCCCCACAGAGGAGTTCTCAAGCAGCGGTCTGTCAATCCTATGAAGGAAGATCCATCGAATTCTCCGAGACTTCCACTATGGTCTCCCCAAGAAGCTCGAGAAAAGAAGCGTCTTTATCGACAAATGGCTTGTATGCGGGTAAAGAGAGTTAACTACATACACCCTTCTTTGCTTCAAGGAAAATCTTGTAGTCATCAAGTCCCTAGGTCAAAGCATTGTGTTGAGTGCATTGTGGATAGTGTGAAGACACTTCCTTTGAAGCCTCGACTTCAGGTGGTGAAAGCACTCTCAAACTCGGGTATTAACAAGTTTTTGGAGGGGGAGCTACACATCAATGGGGTGCGGTATTGGCAAGAGGCTACATATGGTGATGCACTCCAACTTTTACTAGCAAGAAGGCTCAAGGTGGTTGAGAGGGTAGCCATTGAACCCTATGAACTCTACAAAGCTGAAGATGGTCACACCAAAGCTAGGCTTATCACTGGTGAGCAAACTCTTCGCATCTCTCAAATGGTGGGATCCAAGAGAGCTCAACTTCAATGAAGTGCTTCATGGAAGTTTGTATTTAATGCACCAATGAATAATCCCATTTTCTACAACTTTCAATCAGTTCAGAATATTAGGGTGAATGTGCGCATTGATAGAAATATTTTTTTCCAACAAAGATTGGTCTTCTATTTTGGAGCTGAGAGGTTGAGAGAGATATTAATGTCCCCTGACCCTATAATATTTCCTATTTTGGAGTATAATGTATCTTTTGATGTTCACATCTTCATCTTGATTTAAGCAGACTCCATGAATCATAGGGATTTATATGTACCTTTCCAACCTCTTGCTAGACAAACTGTGCATATAATAGCTAGCACAAAGCTTAGGTTCCAAAACATCATAAGGGACTTACTAGGCCCTCGTCGTCTAGCTGAGATTAATGCATCTATCAATCCATTTATTCTACCCTTAATAAGATATGATTTGGGCCTAGACGTTTTCATCTTTGTGCTATATTGAGAGGAAGGCAACCCATTTTATGATGGCTTTCCCTAATTTTTTTGGGCGTAGTGGGGAAAATGCTGGGGATTTTTTGGATAACTTGGAGATGTCTTTCCTTGTCTCTGGGAGGGATGACGAAGCATTGAAATTGAGAGCTTTTCCTTTGGTTCTCAAAGAAGAAGCTAGGGTATGGTTCCAGGCTCTAGATCCAACCCAAAGAGCTGATTGGGAGGGATTGAAGGCGGCTTTCCTACGAATATTTCAACGAGCCAATTCGGCAGAAGAACTATGGCAACGGCTTCTGGCCCTTCATCAAGTTGACCCTCATGCTTATGCAACCTATGAGGAAGGTTTTCTGAAACTTTGGGGGCAATGGTCAGACTCACTAAACTCTGGTGAGCGAGCTCCCAACTGCCTCCAAAAGGATCAATTTATCTCAGGTTTGTACCCCTTGCTAAGGGAGAAGGTAAAGAGAAAATTTCCAAATACTTTTGAAGATGCCTTAAGAATTGCTAGGGAAAAGAATAGAAAGATTCTCTATCAAGCCCAAGCTGGCCACCTAGCTTTGGGAGGCAATATCACAACTATGGAAGCTTCTCACGTACCTCCAAATGTGCCTAATGCACCAGACCTCAATAGAGGTCAACAAGAAGATATGCTCCAACAAATAAACAATCTCACAAACCAGCTTGAGGGTTTGAGAGTAAATCTTGTGCAGGGTGCAAGAAGGCCTATTGAGGGGAATGGTGGGAATCGGCCACCAATGCGACATCAAGCAAGGGAAATGTTGTGTTACAATTGTGGGGAAAATGGCCATGGCATGTATAATTTCCCTCATCCCAGAAGATATGACTACCCTGTCAAAGGTCCTCGACAACAAGTAAGTCCTCCCTGTGCTAGATCTCAAGCACAAGAGCAACCGCAACCTCAAAATTTTGCAGCCACCTCGTGCTCAAGCTCAAGCCCCTGCTACTCAACCAAATGTGAGCATCATAAGGATGGAGGAGGTCGTCAAGGGCAGAAGAAACCAGTAAGAAATAGCTAAAGGGAAGATGAAGATAGATGAAGTGTCTACAATGCCTATCAAGTGTGTGCGTGTCCAAGATGAAGTAAGTAAAGAAACAAGCAAGGATGCAAGCAATGAAGCAAGTACATCTCGGGCAACTAAAGATGAAGCCAAGAAGAGAAAGACCCGTACTAGGTCTCAAATTGACATCTCTGATTTCCCTATGGGATCTCGGACACAACCTTATGACTTGACAGCTGATGTGAGTTCTCAAGGACCAAAGATTACTTGGCCACAACTACTTCATATCTCCCCAAAGCTGCGACGACAATGGTAAAAAATGGTGAGCACGAGGTCAAAGCGAAGTAAGATAGTAAGTCTAATGAAAGAATATGGTCTCAAGGATATAGTGCCTTTGGTGGAGGCTCAAATCAAGGGACAACGGATTCCAAAAACTTACATTGACAGTGGAGCAGAGGTTTGTGTCATGACAGAAAAGCTAATGCATCAATTGGGTTTAGAGGTACTGGAATCATCAAACTTTAGGGCAAAAATGGCCAATAATGTCTCTGTCACTTGTGTGGGTGTAGTGAAAGCTTTGAGAGTTTCTGTTTTTGGAATCACTACAGAGGTTGATGCTTATGTGATACCAGTAAAGGAAGAAGGATACCCCCTTATTTTAGGACGACCTTGGCTCATGGGTATAGGAGCTAGGAAAGATTGGGCAACAGGAGACTTGGAGTTGAGGCCTCGTGTGGGTGGCCATAGTCGGAAGGTGGTTTATAACTTGAAGAATGGGCGACAAGCGAACCTTGAACTAGAGACGTCAGCTGATGAGTGGAGCTCAAGTGGATGCTCCTCATCCATGGATGAGGAAGAGAGTTCAAGTGAAGAGAGTGATAGCACTCTCGAAGTCATGGGCGTCACCATAAAGGAAACTACCTCATCAGAAGACAACCCAAGGATCCAAATGGAGAATGTGTGGGATGCCAGCCTAGAGAAGATGTTATCCAAGGATATAAAGGAAGAATAAAAGGAGGGTTATGTAAATGTTCTCAAGAAGCATGCATCATTGTTTATTTCTGATTACACTCACATTACAGGTGTCACTGCAGTGAAGCATCATATCCATCTAAAAGAAGGGAGCAAGCCAGTAGTACAAAAACTAAGAAGATTAGGAGTTGTGCAACAAAATGCACTGTTGTCCGAGGTGAAGAGACTCTTAGAAGCAAGATTCATATACCGAGTAGAAGATTCAGAATGGGTCTCCCCAGTAGTGGTGAGGCCAAAGAAGAATGGTAAATGGCGAGTGTGCGTGGATTACGAGCCACTAAATGCTGCAACAAAGAGGGACCACTTCCCTCTCCCATTTCAAGATGAGATTCTAAATGAAGTAGCAGGCCATGAACAATACAGAGTGTGTGATGGCTACTCCAGCTACTTTCAAATACGCATTGCAGAGGAGGACCAGAAAAAGACTACTTTCATCACACCATGGGGCTGTTTTGCATTTCGAGTCATGCCTTTTGGTCTCACCAACGCTCCAGCCACCTTTCAACGATTCATGAACATGGTCTTCCAACCTTACTTTGGTAAGTACATAAGGGTTTTCATAGATGACTTTTGTATTTACAGCTCCAAAATTATGCATCTTGGCAAGATTGATGAAGGATTTACTCATTTAGCTAAGCTGGGTGGACAACTAAACAAGCACAAATGTCACATTGGGGAAAGCAAGGTTATACTATTGGGGCATGTAGTGTCCATTGATGGAATCGAGGTAGATCCTGAAAAGATAGAAACATTGCTAAATCTACCTTCCCCAACTTCCATCAAAAAATTAATCTCTTTCTTGCAAAAGCTAAGATATTTGAGTAGATTCATACACTTACTCTCCCAAGTGATATTTCCTCTACAACAGCTGACTTGTCAAGAGACGCTTGTTTGGAGTGAATAAAGTGACGGGCATTTTAGAGAGATAAAAAAAATGTTAGGGTCACTCCCTGTAATCCTCCAACCTTGTTGGGAAGAAACATTCTTTGTAAACCCTAGTGTGGGAGAAGAGGCCATTGGTGCTGCCCTCCTACAAAAAGATCCAAAAACATCCTTTATGAGGCCTGTGTATTTTGCTAGCCGCCTCATGGAAAACACATAGAAGGCCTACACCCTGATGGAACAGCTAGTGTTAGCTCTCATGTTTGCGGTAACCAAATTTCGGCCATACTTGCTGCCAAAGAGGTTTGTAATCATCACTATAGAGGATATGTTTCCCTATGCACTACAACATATGGAAATCTCTGACAAAATAGCAAAGTGGGTGGTGCGACTTCAAGAGTTTGATTATACAATACAGGTTGAAAGAACAACTCGAGCATGCTTAGCCGACATTTTAACAAACAAGTGCTATGAAAAAGTTTTCCATTTGAAGAGAAAGGAACTTCCACCACCTCGAGCTCTAGAGGCTCTGGTCAATGCTTATAGCCTCTACTTTGATGGAGCATACGAGAGAACCAAGGATAAGGCAGCTGCAGGCATCATGGTCTTATCTCCATTGGGAGAGAGGATCCATGGTGAAGGGATCACTCTAGAAGATGTCCACTCCAACAATGAAGTAGAATATCAAGATCTAATTCATGGCCTTTGTTGGTGCCTAGATAACTCAATTAAGAGATTAAATGCTTTTGGTGACTCCATGCTTTTGGTAAGGCAAATGCAAGGTACATGGGCTTGCAAAAATGCCAGTCTCTCTACTAAAATGAGAGACACCAAATCTCTTATGAGGAGATTTAGGGAGGCACAAGTACATCATGTGCGAAGAGACTAGAACAAGGATGCAGACCACCTAGCATCATCGAAGTTAAATGAGTCAATAGTGGGAGCAGTGGCCATCAAACTTCCACTTCAGCAAGGCAAGGAGGACTTAGAAGATATTATGCACATTCTGGAGCAAGGAGAGGCTCCTAAACACTTGAATGCAGGGGAAAGGCGATGGCTAGCTAGGAAGGCTACCAGGTATTGCATAGTAAATGATAACTTGTATTGTCTTGGTAAGGATGGTGTGCTTAGGAGAGTGCCTTTGAAGAGATTTTAAAAGCTCGTCACGATGATATGTGCGGAGGACACTTTGCACATGACATCACTAGTAGAAAGGTTCTACAAGCTGGTTTTACTTGGCCAAGTCTTCATCGTGATGTCAAATACTGGTGTCAAACATGTGATGAATGTCAGAAAGCAGGACCACGACGACCCAATAAACGTATATGGGCCCTTTGAGAAGTGGGGAATTGATGCCATAGGGCCTCTACCACACACTCAGTCAAGTAAAGAGTACATCATCATGGGAGTAGACTACATGACTAGATGGGCTGAGGCTATGCCGACCAATAGAATTACTGCTAAGGATGTGAGTCAGTTCATCTTTGATCACATCTGTTGCCGGTTTGGCACCCCTCTTGAAATACTATCTGATAGAGGACCAAGGTTTAGAGCATACTTGGTAGGAGAACTCATGCAGAAGCTAAATATTCAGCATCAACACTCTACTCCTTACTACCCTCAATGCAATGGCTTGGTGGAAAAGGTAAATGGAATCATTTGAAAAATTCTCACCAAATAGGTACATGCCAGGCGCCAAGATTGGGACAAACACCTGAATGGAGCTCTATGGGCCTATAGAACCTCCTTCAAAACCACATTAGGGTACACACCCTTTCATTTGGTTTATGGAAGGGAGGCACTTTTGCCCATTGAAGTGAAGTTAACAAGTCTTCGAATATTGGGTAGCCAGGTAGGCTCTCAAAAGGAGAAAGTACATCAAAGGATCATGGATCCAGACAGGCTGCAATTGGATCGTGAAGAAGCCATCAACCACTATTCTCAAGAAGCAGAGAAGCGAAGAGAAAGTTCAACAAAAATCTAGAATCCAAAGACATCAAAAAGGGATCTCTGGTGCTTCGATATAACAATCGCTTCGACACTCGTGAGGATGGAAAGTTTCTTTTTCGATGGGAAGGCCCGTTCTTGGTCACCAAAAAGTTCAAAAATGGCTCTTACAGACTTCAAGACATTGATTCTAAAGGGTACAAGACCAGGAAAAATGGATGGCGTCTAAATCCTTATCACATCAGGATAAGGTCAGCCCAAGATCAAAGAAAGTGGGCTAGAGGCATAAATACCCCTAGCCTGGTTTGGGGGGGCTATGATCCGAGCCTATCACAAATTTTTGTTTATTATATTTTGTTGGTTTTCCTTGCTTCTAGAGGTTCACAATAAAAGAAAGAGTGAGAACAACCTCTTGGAAAAATTCAAAAAATGATTTGATGGGAATTTTTTCCTTGACTAGTTCACCGGAGGTGAAAGGGAGAACCTAGTGGTAAAGGGAAGGGAAAATATGTAAATGTGAAAAGAAAAGATATGATGTGTTTGTGGGGCCATGCACCCATGATTCAAGGGTCATGAGTGGCTCATATCATCATGGCTTTGGAGCCATATGATGATTCAAACAGATGGGACCCAGGTGGAAGACTTGGTAAAGGAAGGAAACAGACACATGATTTTGCTGGATTTTAAAAAAATACTTCCACTCCGATCCAAGAAAAGTTGTCTTCATCAAAGTTGTAGCTGATGAGCTGGAGATTCTGACCATTTTTTTAAAAAAAAACTTGCATCTACGGTCTAGGAGATATGGCCAAAATGGTGGACGCTAGTGTTTTCAACTGTGGTGGAGACCAGCCCCTCTACCTTTACACACACATCCTTCCTTTTCCACATTGAGTCCTTCTCTAAAAATAATCCATTAGTCTTCTCACCCTCCCCTCCTTCCTCCTCTCTCTCAAGCTCAAAAAACCATCACAAATTCCTCTTCTAATCACCTCTCAAATCATGCTTAATCTTGTTGTAATTCATAAGTTCTCATTCAACCCCTTTCTATTATTACTAGATATGTATTGATTTTATGTAGATTCTTTACATTTTAAAATAAGGAAGCTCTTGGACTCAAGCTATGGAGGAAGGAGTGAAGACAACACAATTGATGATGGAGCCAATTAGTTGCAAATTGGTCAACAAATCACTTGGAAGGAGCTTCTTCATTGGTTGAATGTCCCTAATCAAGCTTCATTTGTACAAATTGCACTTGGATCTTAACCTCACTCCTAATCACTCTCTTTCCTATATAAAGAGGCCCCCCCTTTTGTAATTTCAAGTCTCCCTCAGCCCCATTGAGTCTTTGTGCCACTCACCTTGAGCCCATAAAGCTCATTCATTCACTCTATTCTTGCACATTCTAGAGTGAAAATTGTTTTATGCTAGTAACCTCCCCTCCTCTTACTTATGTTAATTAAGAGAAATCTTTTATGTGTGTGTGAGAGTGCTTGATGTGATTTTGGCTAATTCTTGAGTTGTTGTTTAGTAATCTACATGCTATTTGTGTTGGGAGTGCTTGAAGTTATCCATTCCTTGTACACACACTAAGGTTAATGCTTCATTCATAGTGATAGCTCTCTCTCTCTCTCTCTCTCTCTCTCTCTCTCTCTCTCTCTCTCTCTCTCTCTCTCTCTCTCTCTCTCTCTCTCTTTCTCTCTGTGTGTGTGTGTGTAGCGGTCCTAGTCCACGCTTCCAAGACTAGGTGGTGCCCTCATCTCATTTCCCTTGTGGCGCAATGGAGTTTGTTTTGGTGTGGAGGCCGCCATTCCAAATTTCCTTCGTCACCACAAATTTAAATAAGTATCAAGATTGGAAATGTAACTTTTGTGGCGAAGAGAAATCTAGATGAGCACCAAGAATAAGGGATCAATTGCTAGGTGGAAATACCAGAATCCAAGGAGGAAAGTGCAAGGGCTTAGGTGTAGAAGAAGAAGCTATGCACTTAAAAGCTTTAATTGGTAAGCTGATTTCCACGAGCAAAAGATCAAAAATCTCTACTTTCAACCATCACACCCCCGTATCGATAAGATCAAACCAGTAAGAGGGATCATTGGGTGTAACGCCCACCAATGGAAGCACTCAAAGCAGGGAACCAACTTCTCATATGGATGGAACTACACCTCCAAACCATGGATCTCCTGACTTTCAGGTAGGATCGTCAAAAAGTAGACAGGTTAGCTTACATACGAGCGTCAGAACGCTTGCCTTAGAAGAAGCACAACTTGCACTAGTGTTGACCGCTGGGTCAACAACACAACATAACTCAAGTTTCATACCAAAGTCTTATCTTTTGCGAGTTATGAAATGCTGCGGATTATGGCTATAAACGTCATTTGTAATGAGTAGTTATTCTAGTTTCA
This sequence comes from Adiantum capillus-veneris, assembly GCF_014529385.1. Classification (NCBI taxonomy): domain Eukaryota; kingdom Viridiplantae; phylum Streptophyta; class Polypodiopsida; order Polypodiales; family Pteridaceae; genus Adiantum; species Adiantum capillus-veneris. The sequence continues at coordinate 115,479,680 of NC_140951.1, read as the reverse complement.
GAAGCCGGGGTGCAATGGCACTTCCAGATTGTAAATACAAATCCATTTGACCCTTTCAACCCCATTTTTGGTTAAACCTAAGGTAGCCTTAGTATATAAGGTACCTAGGTCATTTTGTAAAGGAGTTTTATCATAATCAAGTTTTAGCGCTGCCGTCTACTGTGTGTGAGAGAGAAAGAGAGTGAGCATGACCTTCATCCTCTCGCTACGCACGGCTCGCTCAACACATTGGAGATCCGACTGCACCATTGCGGTAGGCTCGAGGAGAGCTACGCGACAACGCCAAGCATTCCCCGCGAGACGAAGCGCACACTCCGACGCATCTACGAGCCATTTGTGGCCGTAAGTGTATCAAACCATGTCTGTTTTCTGCGTGCTAGTAGTCTATAGAATCGTGGCGACATAAGCTACGCATAGGTACTCATAAATTTCAGTTTCGGGCACTTTCAAAATTCGGCTCTGTCATCCTACGCATTTTCGGCAGATGGGTTTTGAGTGAGGATTTTGAGTGTAGAAGCTTAGGGACAGGTGTATCCTAGTGAGGGGATGGTGTTCCTTAAGTTTTGTAGGAATCTGGCATGATTAGGTGAGTTACCTTTCGCATGTGTGTATGTGGCTAGGTGGTGTAGTTGAGAGCAGTGAGGTTCTTGATTGTGGTTTAGTTGGCCTTCCTGAGTGTTGTATGTGTAGGATGGTCTCAGCTTGACAAGCTAAAGAGATTTCCTCCGTGTGCCTATCGTGTCATCTGTGTCCTCGATTGACATTATGTTGATCTAGGTAGTGTCTGCATGCACTTCATGGGTGTGTGAGTAGCTTCCCGTCCAACAACTAGCTAAAGCCGTCTATTTCATTGGGGGATCATTGGCCATTGTCACCGGTGATGCATGGAAGTCAACTTGGAAACGCATTGGGGAGTATGGTGCTGGCTTTACCCCTCCAACATATCACCATATGAGAAACCAACTGTTGGATAAATGTTACACAAGCACACAACAGGATATTCAAAGGGTAATATTAAATGCAACAGAACAATCTGGATACACCATAGTTAGTGATGGTTTGTCCAATGTTCAAAGGCAGCCATTGATCAACATCATGCTTGTATGTCCTCGTGGTGAATGTTTTATCAAAGTTGTGGATAGCTCTGGTCAAATAAAGTCTGGCAGTTTTATAGTTGACATCATTGGCGACGCAGTTGAGGAACTTGGAAAAGAAAATGTTGTCCAAGTAATCATGGACAATGCCAAAAATTGCAGGGCTACAGGTAGGATACTTGAAAGTCGCTTCTCTCACCTATATAGTGCTGTTGCAGTACACACAGCTTGAACTTGGTATTGCAAGATTGGTACAAGAGTAATGACATATAGTGGTTCAAATGGATAGTAGACAATGCTCGCTTAATAGTCAAGTTTGTTTTGAAGCATCAGAGGGTTCTTGACATGTACCGTCAGAGGATGTCTACTATGTTAAAACTGCCATGCGAAACTAGATTTTGCACCAACTACTATACGGTGGAATCACTAATAAAAAATAAGAATTTTGTGATGAAGACATTTGTTTGTGCCACTTTTTCAGAATGGGAGGCCGGTCAAAGGGAGAAGATAAAAAGAGAAATAGGGGTGATCAGAGATCTACTAGCTGATCGCCACTTCTGGGATGATGTGGTGGATGTGCACAATGTCATGATGCCAATTATGCTCGCATTACGCCAACTGGATTCTGCCTTGCGTAACATAGGTAAGGTGTGGATGACTTGGTGGAGTGTTCAAGAAAGCCTTGCAAATCCAGAGGAGCCCCAAGAGCCAATTGTGAAGCCTTGGAAGACACCATTCACTCAAAAGAGGAGAGAAATTCTGAGAAAGTATGTGCATGGTCGATGGGTTGGAGCACATAGTCCAGTACACAGCGTAGCGTTCTTATTGGATCGAGAGTATTGGGCAATGGAAATAGACAAACTTGATGAGGAGGTGATGGAAGGCTTTTATGATGTGATAGGCAGGTTTTATGCTGATCCTGATGAGCATGCATCAGCTGTTACTAATCTTACAAAGTTTAAACTCAAAGAGGGTAAGTTTGGTACAGAATTTGTGCAGAAACTTGCCATGGAGCAACCAGCGTGGAAGTGGTGGATGATGAATGGTGGTAGTGCACCCACCCTTAAATGCCTAGCTGTTATAATCCTAGCCCAATGTGCATCCAATTCAAGTTCTGAGAGAAACTGGAGTACATATAAATATATACATTCCACCATCAGAAACTGCCTTCTAAATTCAGGAGCTGAAAAATTGGTGTATATGTACTACAACCATCGGCTATTGGCAAGAGTGCAAGCTGAGAACTACAAAGAGGAGATGCCACGATGGACTTATGATGTAAACAATGATGAGGTGGACGAAGACAGTGAGCTGCAAGGGGAATCTCATGAAGTAGAAACTACATGTACTTTAGAAGAGATTGAAGAGAATTGGGAAATTGAACCAACTTTGACCCGTCGTAGCAAGCGATGGTGGTTTAATTAATAGATTATCAAATCCATTGAGTGACTTCTGTTTAAGTTCAAAAAAATGTTTATCTTATAAGCTTTTTTTTATATTTAGTTTAAGGTTTAGACATTTGCAACCGTCATAAACGAAGCCCTTAAAAAACTTTACAAGGCCACAAATCACTATTAAAGCTTCATAATATACAAATCCCTAACAAATCTTTGCATTATCACATATCATAATTGAAGCTGAAGTGAAGACAATTCAAAATTCACTAATAAATTCTCGCAAGACAACGAGTAAATGTTTTCAAATGTTACAAAAACTATCCAAGTGATAGTGAAATATTTGTGAGAATATCTTCATTATCCTGTTCACGCTGACCTTTAAGCTTATTATAGTCTTCAGACATTTTAAACATTGCATATAGATTTTTGGATATCTCATACTCACATATAGCACAATGAAAGCTATTCAATATGCTTTGCATCAAGCATGATATATGGTACATATGTCCGCATGGCAATCTGAAGTGACCACACCACTCATGAAAGAATGATCTACATATGGGGCAAGGACCACCGTGCTCACCAGAAGCTGGAGGGGCCTCAATAGATGTTGGGTGCTCAATCAATGTGGCAGCATTTTGTTTTCTTATAGTTGCCTCTAACTCTTTTACGTGGCGAGATAGCACCTTCACCTCCCTTTGCAAGTCTCTATTTAGGGTTGCTTCAGAATGAGAGCCTTGTGTAGCTTGTGATTCTTGCCTGAGTTGAGTTTGAAGATCCTACTTAACTTTGTGCACTTCCATTGATGCACCTTCTAGTGCCAATGACATCTCTTGCCGTGTGACGGTGATTGCACTGCTGCAAATGTCCTCAACCGTCATATGAGGTGTCCTTGAGCTGAAGTCCACTGCTTCACCCAAGACATAATGCATGTATAACATCTTGGAAAACCACAATGGACAATCCATATGATGCATAGGATGACCCATAACATTGAGATATATGTTCTCTCCATTGTCTCGTATGTCTACATTAATGCATTGTGATAGCTTGAGTCGGCCTTTCTTGATGTTGTCATCTGCAACGCCTTGCCATATGGATTTTACCATTTCTTGGTCAATCCTAGAGTTCACCTCTTTCCATTGTGTACCCACTGGGTTGGCCCACTGGGAGCAATGAGCTGCAATTCGAGCGGTGTCATTCACTCCACCGCCTTGACACATGGATCTGAGACGCTCAAAAGCATGCTTAGCACTTTGATTCTCATTATCCATATCCTGATTAAACACTATACTTTAGTTACGGCATATAAACTAAATGATAATCAATTGCTATAAGAGTAACCACCATTTTACGACAATCAATTGCTATAAGAGTAACCACGACAATCAATTGATATTAGAATAACCACCATCTTACGACAATCAATTGATATAAGAGTAACCACCATTTTTAAAATCAATGAATGACAATCAATGATTCCACGTGGCTTATTGCTTGAAACTTAAGAGAAAAAACAAAACTCATAGAAAATCTGTTGTCTATTGAGATATAACAAAGTGTTTTTATTACTCATACATCATCCATGGCGCATAAAACCCAAATTTTAAAAGTTCTTTTATAAGTCAAAAGTCTCAGAAAACCCTGCTTCATAACGCACATCATATATCCATAAAAAAAAGGCTACACTCATTTCAGAGGGAGGGCATAAGCATCGTTCTGGCTGGGCTTCAAATATTTCTAATTCTTCGTCCAAAAGTGCCAAGGTCTTTCTCTCTGTGGTTTTCTTCCTCACCCAACCTTCCACAACAATCCTAGATATGGCTTGTACCTCCACTGAAACCTTATGTTTGAACCAATTGGTGCTGTAGTAGTAAGAGAACTCTCCACAAAACTTACAGAATTTCCATATCACCCATCCTATGGCGTACACATCTGTGGCCTTGGTCCATGGGCACGAGTGATTGCCATCTAATAACTCAGGATCTCTCCAAGGATGAATCTTTTGCTAGTTTTCATCGGTATTGTTGGTCTTTTGTGTCTCTAAGCCAACACGCAAAGACAATACCCAATCAATTATTCCAATACGGGGAGTGAGATCCTTGGTAAAGTCCAACATGATGTTCCATGGATGGAGATCATTGTGGATCACTCCCTCGTCATGTGCGAATCGCAATTCCTTCACCAAGGCATGGATCAATGAGGGAGCATGATTGCACAGGATCTTGATACGTATTTTCTGGTCTTCAGAGGGCTGCTCCCATTTAAAGTCTTCAGGGATCTTTCCTTTCCCCTCTTGATGAGCTACAAGCGTTATGAAAGAGCCATGTGGATGGGGCACTGTCTCCATAAGATCACCTAAAGTTCCCCCATTGAACTAGGGGAATATCAGAAACCATGGCAAAGTTACAGAGTGGGCAATAATCCTCACAATCCCTCTATGGTTGAGATCTACCCCACTTTCTGATGCAAAGATTTTCCACTGATGCTTGGCCTATCCTTTGAACTCCTTGGCACAATAAGTATTCGTTGCAGGAAGGAAACTGCTCCCTTTGATTTGGACTTGCCACCCTCTGCCATAAGCCCCTGACCCAAGTTTCTTGATCTTCTTAATGGACTTATTTGGAATGCCCAGAGTCATGCTACATTCAGAATTGTATATACTGCTCTCCAAGTGACTGGCAGAAGTAGTAGAACCCGATGTTCCCTCAATGGTAGCCTCCTCAATAAACGGTTCTCCAACTTGGCTGCTCCCCACAACTCTGGTGGTAGACATTCGCATTTTCTTGATTAGGCCAAACTGTGTGTCTATGAGGGATGCTCGCCTTGACCTCTCCTTTTCAGCTCTCTATCTAGTGTTCCAATGCTCTAGCTTACCCTTGTCTACTTCTTGAGGGCATTCCTCTTTCAAATCAGAGGCCACCTTGGGCAAATTTCCCACCCAACTGCTCAGTAATGAGATTATTGATTCGATTGTTTTGTCTGGATATAACAACAACATTTTGCGGGAAATCTCACTGTATAATGATTGCAATCAAGACTCATCTGCAACAATCTGCGCTATATCGTCGGGATCTAGTGCACTGACGATCGTAACCAACAATTGTCTAATTCTCTTTTTGAACTCTATCATTGAAGTAGCAGAAGGATCCATTTTTCCTGCAATGGTATTATTGCAAACAACACATTGTGAAATATAACTATGTGCCACTGCATTTGGATCTTTTCTACGTGAAATGCAATATAGACCATAGATCTCGTACGCTTTTGCAGTGACACACCTAATCGCAATTGCAACCATGTGCCAATGCCTCACTGTACGATAACTTACAAATAGATGCTCCTGTCATTCTAGCAGCAACACACTTAGTCGCAATTGCAACCATGTACTGAAGCATGAATGACTGGGAGAAACATAAAACATAGTCACCCTACGCTTTTGCAATGACACACCTAGCCGCAATTGCAACCATGTGCCAGTGCATCCATGCATGGTGACTTCTTTCAAACAGATGCTCATGTCATTCTAGCAGCAACACACCTAGTCGCAATTGCAACCATGTGCCGAAGCATGAATGATTGGGAGCAACATAAAACATAGTCATCCTATGCTTTTGCAATGACATACCTAGTCGCAATTGCAACCATGTGCCACTGCATCCACGCTCGATGTCTTCTTTCAAGATTCAAGCATATGAAGCATTATGAAATTATTTGAGCACACATTCGTGCATTAGATGCTACCGTCAATCTAGCAGCAACACACCTAGTCGCAATTGCAACCATGTGCCGAAGCATGAATGACAGGAAGCAACATAAAACATAGTCATCTTGCATTTTTGCAATGGCACACCTAGCCGCAATTGCAACCATGTGCCAGTGCATCCACTCACGGTGACTTATTTCAAACAGATGCTCCTGTCATTCTAGCAGCAAGACACCTAGTCGCAAGTGCAACCATTTTCCGAACCATGAATGACTGGGAGCAACATAAAACATAATCACCCTACGCTTTTTCAATGACACACCTAGCCGTAATTGAAACCATATTCTAGTGCATTCACACACGGTTACTTCTTTCAAACAAATGCTCCTTTCATTCTGGCAGCCACACACCTAGTCACAATTGCAACCATGTGTCGAAGCATTAATGACTGGGAGAAATATAAAACATAATCATCGTACACTTTTGCAATGACACACCTAGCCGCAATTGCAACCATGTGTCAGTGCATCCACGTACGATGATTTGATAAAGGTGGTTCTTGGTTAAGTTCAAGAACTATCTTGCATTGGATGTAGAGTGGATGGAGGAGGACCTAGCAGATACTCCTCAGATTGTGAAACTTTACCTCAAATCTTTTGGTTTAGCATAGTCTACTCCAAATGGAACCCAGAATTTAGCTTGGCCGGAGATCTGGTGCGGTGGGATGCACAAGAGGGGAGTTACTCTCCTCCTTTGTCAACAGATGCCTCGATTTTGATACTAGAGTCACTGATGTCTCTTTGAGCTTCAGGGATACTGAAAGCTGATAGTATTCTACTGTATGACTTTATGAAATGGAATTCATGAATATGAAACTGACTTGTTTGTAAGTGCAGAAACTGATAGACAAAATGACTGCAACATTTTGGTCTAATTGATCTCGAGTAGACATGGTTGCAACAGGGGTTAGTCAATCGGGCATCGATGAGGTCCCGACTGGATCTAGATGCGATTTCTAGCTGCATTGTCAATAAATAATGGTCAAAGATCCGAATGAATGTTGAGTGTCATGTGATGTCCTGCAATGTCGAGTGATGTTCTGTGATGTCTTGTGATGTGATTGTAGATTGGTACATGTGCAAGATGTGTGTTCCTAGTGTGTAGGTACTAACAGTTAGTGTCTACTAAGAAAGTTTATGGCCTCTGTCTGTTTTGCAGGTATAATGTAGGGCGATTACAATACTTTCGAGAGGGGGGTATGTCACAAAGTGATGACATGGTTGCCTAAAAACCTAACTGTTGAAACCCTAATTTTGTTGCCAGAAACCCTAACTACAAAAACCCTAACCCTAATTTTGGCATGACACGTGGCAGCAGTACCGATGTCTGGAATCTGCATTGGCTGTTTACAGCAACTTTTTGACATGCTTTTTCTACGCTAATTGAAAGAGAGAGTGAGAACCTATTTTTTGGTTTATGTTTACAACCAAGAGAAAGAAAATCTTTGTTTGCTTTATTTGCCTCTCAAGAGAGAGAGAGATTATTAGAGACAGAGAAAGCTTTTGCTTTAGCTTTTGATTTTCCATTTTTGGAAAGCTTTTGGGGATCTGCTTTTGGCAACCCTTGTACTTTAAATAAGTGGGCTACCCTCTCACAACCGAGAGCATCTGGACTCAGAGTCTGAGTGTGAGCACCTGCTCACACTCTTGTACTTTTAACTCATATTAATACAAAAAGAAATACCGAAAGGGGCGCCAGTCTTTGGGGCCAATATCTCTAGGCACGGAACTCCACCGGGCGAGTGTTGAATCAATTGTGAATTGTCAACTGTTTTGAAGTGGTTATTTGGTGTTGTCGTGGTAGATTCCAAGTCTGTTTCACATTGAACTACCAACTAACGGGTTGCTTCATCATTATGCGCCATGATCAGGTCCAAATCATGTCTGATCAATATTGTTGTTCCAGAAAAGTCGCGAGTACCAGCATAGAAGATATCATATCCAACAAAATGATCAATCTGTCCCGTCAAAACATGGTGATTATGCTCCTAGATGCAGACAACATGCGGGTGTGTAGTATTTACATAATGCCAAAATAGCCTCCATTTATGCAAATCACAGAGGCCTTTGACGTCGTATGAAAATTTTTATTGGAGCTTTAAATAGCGAACGGGTGAAAGCATTGTCATTCTCCTCTTCTCTCTTCCTCTCTCTCCTTCGACACATCTCTACCTCTCTCTCCCTCTCTTATTCTCTATCTAAAAAGAACCATCATTCGTGCTAAGTAGTACACATTCAATAGACAAAAGAAATAACGATATGTGGAAGTGTAAAGTCTAGATCTTGTCACCATTTCAATTCCGTTGCACCTAACATTTGCTCTGAATTGTGCTACCTTTTGTTGGGATTTCTTCATCTGATAAGCACACAGAGACAAAAATAGAGATAGGTAGGTAGACAATGTTATAGGCTTGGACACTCCAAGCGAGAAATCAATAGCAACACAAGAACAAAAACTGCAATATCACTGAACTGTACGAGAGAGAGAGAGTCAACACGAAGTGGCGGAGTTCTGCGCCCGGAAGCACCGGCCCCAAAGACTGGCGCACCTTTCGGTATTTCTTTATTATTATGCTCACAATAATACAACTCTTGAGAGTCCGCAGTACAACCCTACACTCTCACATCTATTGTAAGGTGCAACGGAAGTGAATGTTGAACTTTTCTCAAGATGAGTGCTCTGAACTGTGCTCAAGGTTCCTTTTACTTAGGAAAAGGAGAGCCTTCCGTTCTTTAATGAGAGAGTGCAAGTGATCACAAATAACGTGAATAGACACTGTGCGTGAAGGTGTTGAGACTGAGAGATAGAGAGAGAACAGAATACAACACCAGAATGTTGTCAAACCCTCCTCCAAGGACCCTTCTCCCAATGACAAGCAGTCTATGCTATTGATTTCACAAATCTCTACAATGCTTTGGACTTGCCGACGATGAGAACCGACGAGACGGGCTGAAAAATGCTGAGAGCTGAAATCTCCAAATCTTTATCTGCTAAATTGTGACTCTATGTCGGCGACGATGTTGATGACAACGATGCGATGATGATGCACTAAAAATGCAGATGCTGAAATCTATGTTTTTCGGGCTGAATGCAAATTTCGTGGGATCTAACCGTGTAGTGAGGATCTACTACGGGAAGGTGAGATCTACAAGGTTCGGGACTTGTACTGCGGGTTCTACCTGCTGAAAACTGAAAACGCTAGTGTTCTTGATGGTCTTGTCACAAAGATCTGCAAAAACGATGATGGATCAGGCTGATGCAAAAACGCTAGGCTGAATCTGTATTCTGCTCCAAAAACGCTAGGCTGAATTCTGTCCTGCGAGGGAATCTGCTAACACTAGAGAATCTGCCCTCGTCATGCTGTAGCTTGTCCACGAACACATAGGGTTGGATGTGTCACGTGACATCCCCTCCTTTTCAAAGTGAGGTACTGATACCAAAATCTACGGCATCGAGGAAGATGACCAACAACATTCGAATTCCTTAAAAGGACTCTTCGTTGGCCCACTCTTATGCGTGGGTCGTGCGATACTTGAACTTCATGAAGATTTGCAACGCTTGCTTCTTTGGGCCGCGCCGAAAGCGACGCAAAGTCCTCTATGTTACCTTCAATGCTTCAACTTTGTCTAGAGTCATGCGTCTACCTTCTTCAAGAATCTCTGAGGTTGAAAATTCCTGAAACCACTTCCAACACAAAAACATGAACATACCCATTCCATGTAAAGTGACTAGAAAATCTATAGTCTTCCTTAAAGACTGTGCATGCAATGTAGATGAACATAGAGACGGAGTGCCAAACCGTTCATTAAACACATGCAAACAATGAGATCGAATCTTTTCTTTCTGATCTAAATCAATCAACTATGGAAAAACACAATGGAAATACCTATGCTTGATGCTCAATCCTTCTTGTTCTCTTTCTACGACAGTGTCATGCCAAGGAAGAGACATGGAATGTAACTTCCTTGAATGCATAATTTTTAGCTTTTCATGAAAAATCCACATACATCCATGCTCATTCATGAGTGAATCATGCTCAATGTACAATATGGCATGCCTATGAAAAGGGATCACATAAGGATGGTGACTAAAATATAGGAAAGCATCACGAATGAAACAGTCGAACAATGAGTGCTGACTAATCACTTGTACACATAATACTTCCTGTGGGGGTTCTTTGGAGCTTCACTTGAGAGTCAAGATCAGTTCCTTGTGATCGATTGAATCTGCAATGGGGTTAGCTTCACTAGACAAATTAGCAACTAAACCATAATCCTTGTGAACAATCACATCATCTTCCTGCAAATCCTCATGCTTGTGAGAAATCACATCTTGATCATGCAAATCATGATGCTCATGATGATGATGAGAGAGAGAGAGAGAGAGAGATGATGATGATCATGCTTATCATCATCATGCAATTACTCATGCTTATCATAATCATGCAAATCATGTGTGTCATGCTTTGGAAAAGAGGACACTGAGAGAGTCTCCTTTTCCTGATCCTTTGCAATCTGTGTCTGCATACTTTTTCCTACCTCACGTCGATTGGTCGGCCGCTTAGTGCACGGTCTGCTCTGAATGAGTGAAAAGAGGTACAAGGGGAGGTAATTGGACAAGCCCTTCTTTCTTGGGTTTCCTGTCATTCTTCAAAAACACGATTAGGAATCAATACGCCCAAGAGAACTTGGGTTACGTACGACCACAACAAGCAAAAAAGTTTTGTGGTTGTTTCCTTGAGTGATACAGAACACTGCCAAAGCCTTGATACCAATGTAAGATGCAGCGGAAGTGAATGTTGAACTTTACTCAAGATGAGTTCTCTGAACTGTGCTGAAGGTTCTTTTTACTTAGGGAAGGGAGAGCCTTTTTTTCTTTAATGAGAGAGTGCAAGTGATCACAAACAAAGTGAATAGACACTGTGTGTGAAGGTGTTGAGACTGAGAGATACAGAGAGAAGAGAATATGACACCAGAATGTTGTCAAACCCTCCTCCAAGGGCCCCTCTCTCGATGGCGAGAGGTCTATGCTATTGATTGCACAAATCTCTACAATGCTTTGGACTTACCAATGATGTCGACAACGATAAGAACGCCGACGAGACGGGTTGAAATTTGAGAATGCTAAGGGCTGAAATCTGCAAATCTTTATCTGCTCACTTCTGACTCTATATCGGTGACGATGTCGATGACGACTAGGCGACGACAATGCACTGAAAACGCAGATGCTGAAATATGTGTTTTCCGGGCTGAATCTGCAAACTTCATGTGATCTGATGGTGCGACGAGGATCTGCTGCAGGAAGGTGAGATCTGCGAGGTTTGGGACTTATACTACGGGTTCTAACTGCTAAAAACTGAAAAGGCTACTGTTCTTGATGTTCTTCTCGCGAAGATCTGCAAAAACGCTGATGGATCAGGCTGATGCAAAAACGCTGGGTTGAATCTGTATTCTGCTCCAAAAATGCTAGGCTGAATTCTATCTTGCGAGGGAATTTTCTAACGCTAGAGGATCTGCTGGTCTTGCTGTCGCCAAGAATCTGCAATTTCAAAAAGGTTGACTGATCTGATTCAAAAATGCTAGGTTCTCAGATAGCTGAAAATGCTAGGTCTACTGCGAGTGTTGGTCTTACTGAGAAGTTGCCTGTTGAGCAAAGTACTCCTGCTGCCTCTTCTGCCAAAAAGTGCTAGGGCTAGGTTTCTATATATACAAACTTAGCAAAATTTCCCTACCTAGTTTTTGACAAAAGTCACATAGAAATATTAAGTGAAAAATGTCAAAAATAGGGAAAATAGGTCTTTGCATTGTAAAAATGCTATTGATGGGTTCTAATTGGAATCTGATGATCATGTTATATGCAACCAGAGGATATGCATCTAATCTAAGTGTCTAGACATGCACGGTCTGCGAACATACTCACAAAAGTGCCAGAACACTTCCTAATCTAGAGTGACTTGACTGAACTGAACCCTGGTCATGCTGTAGCTTGTCCATAGACACATAGGGTTGTATGTGTCACGTGACATCTACCGAGACAAGCCATTTTTTGGACCTCGGGGTGCAACATCCATAACCTTATTTTGCATACCTTGCACGACCCTGTCATTAGGGTCTAGTCCTTACCTTTCACTCTATCCCTGAACTTGTTCCCACAAAATCTTGCTTCTCCCTATCAAACCCACACAATTTCTCCCCTAGTACACCTCTCTATACTCCCCAAATTTTTGCATACCTCCATCAACTAAACTCCATCGATCTCTTGCCTTCTTCCTTCTACACCTCTCGCAAAAGCTTAAGCCAACCTCGATTACCAAAGGCATCTCTTGTTTACTAACTTGGTATAAACGTAAACAAAAGCTAATAAAAATCCTCCCCTCTTTCCTCCCCCCCCTAATGTAAGCCTATCACTTCATCCTCTATCTTTCTTCTCTCCCCACTAATTTTTGGAATCAAATTACACCCTTACCGTCACCTTCAAAGAACTTAACTCTATCAGGTACAACTTGTCTATCTCTCACCAATAAACCAAGTACTACCACTTCTACCCTAACTCTTTCCCTGTGTACTTTGGTACATTACCATTAACTCCCTCCCCCCCCCCCCCCCCCCCACCCACCTCCCACCTCAAACTACCCCTCTATAAAACCCTGCTCACCTCCTCTACTTGTATCTCTAAACACACACCACTGATGAGCTCATTATGAGCGAAATGCATTTTTTTACCTTAATCACCCCTTAACCTCTTCTTTTATACCTATCTACTTTTTGGTTCTTCAACGTCCCACCATTTTTTGTCCCCCTATACTTGGAGTCGTTTCTCACGCTTTTTAACCTCACTAGGGACAATCAGGGGTAGCCCTTGCGAGCAACAAGACATGCGTTGGAAATTTTGAAAAGGTATATGCGGATACTGAGACTTTGCAGGATAGCGGGCAACTTAGCAATGCACTGGTAGCATCACAACAACATCTTGTACTAGGAGATAAGTGGCCAGCAACAAGTCACACATAGGTCAGATGCCTCGACCAGTGCAACAACAAATTGCTTAACAAAACACGCTCATAGTTACGTGGAATGGGGAATGGCAATGGTCATGAAATGCCATTCCCTGTTTCAAATGCTTGCATCTGAAACATGAAACATGGATATGGAATAGGAGGTTAGAATGGGAATGGGGAACAGAGACTTGAAAATGGCTATTCCCTATAACCACGACTAAGTGTATAGTAAATGGCGAACAATAGTTGTTATTAAGCTTGGTGCTCTCTCTCTCTCTCTCTCTCTCTCTCTCTCTCTCTCTCTCTCTCTCTCTACACACACACACACACACTTACACGACACGTGAAGTACCGATGCATAGAAATAAGAAATGTACATTTACTTATTTTCAAAGGAATTTCTATGGATTCCTTTATATGCTTTTGTTTGTGCCATGATAAATGTACATGCGAATACTCATGCACACACTCGGGCGCATGCGCACGCACACACACAATCTCTCTCTCTCTCTATGTATATACATATATATATATATGTGTGTGTGTGTGTGTGTATACACACACACATATATATATATATATATATGTATATATGTATGTACACATATATGTGTATATATATATTAATCAAGGAGAATTGGCAGGGATTTCTTCTTATTGATGTTGTCGCGGAACGATATGGGGCGAGTTCTGAAATACGATCTTAGAAGTGGAGAGACAAGTGTGGTGGTAAAGGATGACCTTCAATTCCACAACTTTCTTGTAATTGTTGAATCGGTTCCTGGCAGGTATTAATATTGCGCTCTGTGTGTGTGTGTGTGTGTGTGTGTGTGTGTGTGAGAGAGAGAGAGAGAGAGAGAGAGAGAGAGAGAGAGATTCTATTAATGTCCATTGGAGGCCAAAGCCTATAGGGAGTGCATTCCACTTCATGCATTGTGCCATGGAGGTACATAAGCCAAAATGGAAAGAAAAGGGCTAAAGTCTAAGAAGCTCTTTTGACTTGCAAGAGCTGATTTTTACAATGATTCACCATGTGTATGGCATGTATAGTGTGCATTGTAAAAGATAAGGTTTTATGCTTTCAGGCTTGGTGGTGGATTCTTGAGCTCTATGACTGCTTTACCGCCATTGTAAACTGCCCACTTTCCATTCTTTCGTGTCTCTCCGACTTAAGCTACTTCAATTGAAGTGGTGTCAACTGGTTGGAAATCTTTATTGATGTGCCTTGAAGCGATGTTGTTTGTTTCATTACCCTTATCTTCTCACTGAAATCATAACTACATATTTTTGCTTGCTTCCCCTCGACTTCGATGAGTATAGGATTCTCGAATCCCACAAAGGGTACGACCTTGGTTAAACTTTTGTTTGAGTCTATGATATAGTTTGGTATGTCCTCTTCCGGGCCCTCTGTTTGGCCAATCTTCAAGCAAGCCCCCAATTGTAATAATGTAACTTCCTTTACTAGATGATTGGAACTTGTGGTTTGATGTTGTCATTGCTCTTCTTTCTTGGTCTTTTCTTCCATAGTGTGTAGCTGTGCTTCAAGGGTGGTTGGTGATTCTCGTTTATTTGTTAAGTTCTCGACGAACTTGGGTTCTTGTGGGTCTTGGGTTCTTGGGGGTCTTGTGTTCTTGAGTTTCTTGAGGATCTTCTTTTGCTTGCAATCTGTGTTAGAGAAGGGTCTTCTCTTCACCCGAGTTCTTCTTTGTTCCGCGGGCGCACCCCTTTGCGGCCTTGCACTCACACCAAGGTTTTCCCACCTCACGTCGATTGGCCGGCCGCTAAGTGCACATTCTGCTCTCAATGAGTGAAAAGAGGCACAAGGGGAGGCTGGACAAGCCCTTCGCTTGCAATCTATGTTAGAGAAGGATCTTCTCTTCACCCTCTGTTCTGTGGGGGCACCCCTTGCCGGCCTTCGGCTCACACCAAGGTTTCTTTTCCCCACCTCACGGCGATTGGCCGGCCGCGAAGTGCACGGTCCGCTCCCAATGAGTGAAAAGAGGCACAAGGGTAGGCTGGACAAGCCCTTCTTTCTTATATTTCCTATCACTCTTCAAAAACACGATTATGAATGACACGCCCAAGAGAACTTGGGTTACGTGCAATTGCAACAAGCAAAAAAAATTTATGTGCTTGTTGTAGTTCTTTCCTTGAGTGATACAGAACACTGCCAAGGCTCTGATACCAATGTAAGGTACAACGGAATGAATGTTGAACTTTGCTCAAGATGAGTGCTCCGAACTGTGCTCAAGGTTGCTTGTTCTTAGGGAAGGGAGAGCCTTCCGTGCTTTAATGAGAGAGTGCAAGTGATCACAAACAAAGTAAATAGACACTGTGCGTGAAGGTGCTGAGATTGAGAGATAGAGAGAGAAGAGAATACGACACCGGGAAGTTGTAAAACCCTCCTCCGAAGGCCCCACACTCGATGGCGAGAGTGGTCTACTAATGATTGCACAAACCGGTACAAGACTCTGATTCAAACTTGAGAACTATGATGCAATGTGTGGAGATGACGGTGACGATGGCGGCGATTCGAATTGCTACCTGCTATTGTGGACTTAAAGGGTGAAACTCTTCACAACGGCTAGGTCCAAAAACGCTAATGGCTGTAGAATGAAAATGCTGATTTTGCTGGTTGTTTGTCGTTGTTTGGTTGCTGAAAAAAATGTTGTCTTATGGTGCTGAAATGCTTCCCTAAAACGCTGTATAGCTATTGTGGTGATGCTGCAAAAAGCAATGCGTGCTGGTGCAAAAAAATGCAGAATAGGCTGGCTGAAAAATGCTACTTCCAGAGGCTCTTTCTTGCTGAATTTGTTGGTTGAAAAGGCTGCCTGAGATCGCCAAGGTAGGGCTGAAATTGCTGATGCTCTTGGAGAGAAAATGTCAGCTTTGGTGGGGAGATCTTGCTTGAGAGAGAGAGAGGGGGAACCTACTGCACTTGTGCCTGTGTTCTCCTTGCTCTTCTGCCAAATGATGATGGCCCTGGTTTCCTTATATTTTATCTTTCCCATTTTGCCCTACTCAGTTTCCAACAAAAATCACTTAAAATAATAAGTGAAAAATGTCAAAAATAGGTTCTGTGCACTGGAAAATGCTCCTGATGGATTCTGATGGTAATGCTGATGATCATGCTGTGTGCGACCAGAGGATATACATCTACTCTAAGTGCCTGGGCATGCACGGTCTGTGAACAGACTCACAAAAGTGCCAGAACACTTCCTAAGCTAGACTCACTGGACTGACTGAACCCTTGTCATGATGTAGCTTGTCCACGGACACATAGGGTTGGATGTGTCATGTGACAACAATTTCTTTTGGGTGAAGTACTTTTGAAACTGATGCTCATGAGGCGCTCGCTTTGAAAGCAGGGGACCCTCAAGAGTTGCATTGTTGGGAGCATAATAATAAAGAAATACTGAAAGGATCGTCAGTCTTTGGGGTTGGTGCTTCTGGGCGCGGAACTCCGCCATGCCATCTCTCTCTCTCTCTTGCATAAAGTTCAATGATATTGCAGCTTTGTTCGTGTGTTGCTATTGATTTCTCTCTTAGAGTGTCCAAGCCTATAACACTGTCTACCTACCTATCTTTATTTTTGTCTCTATGTGCCCATCAGATGAAGAAATTCCAACAAAAGGTAGCATAATTCAGAACAGACGTCAGGTGTAGCGGAATTGAAATGGTGACAAGATCTAGACTTTACACTTCCACAAATCGTTACTTCTTTCTTCGATTGATTGTGTGCTACTTAGCACGAATGATGGTTATTTTTAGATAGAGAATGAGAGAGAGAGGTAGAGTTGTGTAGAAGGAGAGAGAGGGAGAGAGAAGAGGAGAATGACACTCGATGAGGTGCAACCAATCCTCTCAAGGGCCCCCCACACCGTTGCCGTTGTGGGATCATCTGTGATGTTGGAGCAAAAACACAAGACAAGCTCTTTGAGAATACTACGGCTGGATCTCTACTAGCGCTCCACACTTTTTTTGAAAACGCTTGGCAATGTGGTCCCTTATAGCACTTTTAAGCCAGGTCGGGAATTTCCTGACGATAATTCACTATTCTGTGACCCATTTGACGAACCAATTGGACCGAGACGTTCCTCTAACTTAGACCTACATGCTCGTCATGTCAAATACCCACCGCAATGTAATAACAAAAGGATTGTACAAACCATTTATGCAAGAGGGTTCCAAAACTAGAAAACCTAATCCAATGAACTCGTTTGAACATGCAGGTCCTGTGAACAAGCTCACAAAATTGCCGATACTAATCCTCCTAGGATTCTAGACAGTCCTATCTAGGGACAGGTGCAAGATTGGCTCTGGAAGTCGATGAAGTATGTCCACATGGCACGCAGAGCCATGTGCGTGTTACAGAAAATTTAGTTAACACTAGAATGGTAACAGGACACTTTTATTTCCTTGGACACTTTTGTGTCTTGTTAACACTAGAATGGTAACCTAACAGGACATAAAAGTGTCCTTTCAGGGTTTTGGAAAAAAAATCAAAAACCATAGTAGATCCACTCATTTTGAAAAATCCTTTCATGAGCTTATAGTTCAAGGACTACTACATATGGAAAAATTGAGAAACTTGTAGGATTTCTCATCTCTTGGTCACTACAAGCCTCCAAAGTTGATGGACTAGTGCATTTTTCCCAAAACAACAATTTCTTACAGTCAATTGCATATAAATAAGAGTGGAGAATTTTGTAGGACATGAGATAAAATGCCCTGTTAACTTCAATGGGTTGGTGATAAAAAAATATGGTGGCTTTTACCTCACTAATGTTTTTTTTGGCAAAAAAAATAGGTACAAAAAAGTTGCATTTTTTCCATTCTGCGGACCTATCATCAAAGTCTCTATAGTCACGCTCAATACAAATACTATATACATGTTTTTTTAGTTTTCTTTGGACCTTTGGATTCAAAAGGATCCATGGAGCATATCAAAAGGATATGGATCTCTTACTAAGTGGAACCTTGGGGGCAATGATAAAGTGCTAAATACAGCAAACATGGAAAAACTGGGTTTAGCATTATGACCTCTAGAAACCCATAGAAACTACTCAATATCTAGCCAAGTTTGTATTTTATGACTAGATATGGTTACTACCTACAAAATACACACAATTGGTCTAAGAAACTAGCAATATTGAGAAAGTTATAATTGCTACTCTAAAATGTCTCGTATTCTTCAGCAATCAAAAAACTTAACCATCATCATATACTATGCTATACAGCGTATTAGGTCCCCCAAAACTCAAGGAAGATTAGCTTTATGTTATACATTATACTTATACAATCAAAATTGAATTTGGATATCAAGAAAGCCACCAAAAAAATCATAAAAGGACTAATTTTGGCCAAAAAAACTGGATTATGCAATTCTTGTAAGTTGGTCATAACTTTCAATTTTAACACCTAGCTTGCCCTACAAGGATCAAAACATGTTGAGAACTATGAAGGCTTATCCTATAGCAATGTAAACCTCACAAACATGAAGTTTAGAGTGGTATAGTTGCAAAAATTTGAAAAAAAAGCCAAAAATAGGACCCGTTTTTTCACACAGTTTAGGTTCAAAAATGTTGTGCAAGAGATAGATTAATGATGAAATCGATAGTCCAAAAACAATGTCAAGTTTTTTTCAGCTCATGAGGCAACTTTGTGGATATATAGCACCTAGAAATTCATTTTCATACTCTTCAAAATATTCAAGCAAAATGGTCACTTAAGAACCAAGATCACAGTCTATGGTCAACACCCGAAGCGGAATGGATATTTCGCATGGAGGTGGTGAACATGGGAGTGGCGAAGAAGAGTTTTCCCCACCAGGAGGTTTTCCCGACCCTCCCCCTTCCCCATCTACGCCACGGATTGTACCAAATCCTATGGAGGCGATGGTCAAGTCGCCGATGGAGATGATGGCACAACAACAAGAAACGAATCACATTGCAATGGCACAACTAGAAAGAAAAGCAGAACAACATGAAGCCTTGGAGCATGAACGCCAACACAGACAAGAAAGCTTGGAGCGTGAATGCCAACTCAGACAAGACACCTTGGAGCATGAGCGTGATCAAGCGCAATTGGCGGTTCAAGAACGATAGGCAGAGTGTGCGGCACCGAGTCAACAATGCGTGCAAGAGTTTGGTCTGACATGTTCTCGCCTCGAAGTTGAACTGGCCAAAGATGTTGGTAGTTCATCAAGTGGTGCAAGCCGAGATTCGTACTCCAACAACCCAGTGACAGAAAAGTTGACTTTCAGTGAGTATGATGGTAAGATGGATGCCACGGTTATTCATTCTTGGTTGCATCAATTTAATGCTTATTTTGTGACAACTAAGAAGACATGAAATAGCAAGGTTTTGATGGCAGCTATGTACCTTGCCGGTGATGCCATCAATTGGTACCACGCATGGCAATAGGCACAGTTAGCCACGCACTTAGAGGAAGCCGACAAATTCACGTTCCTTTCCTTTAGTTGGGCCAATTTCCAAGACAAGCTCAAGGTGCGTTTTATGCCACCTCAGTACCTCGCACGATTGAAGGATGATTGGCGACCTCTCAAGCAAAATGGTATGCCTGTTATGTCTTTCTCTCATCGTTTTTTGCAGCTCGGCACTATGCTAAGGAAGTTAGATGTTATCAATGTCATGTCAAGGATTATATTAAGAAGGCTTGTCCTAAGACAGCCCCACCTAAAGAATCAAAGGCACCCACAACAACCACAAGCACGTTAATAAACCAAGCTGAATCTTCTCATGTCTCTGACACACACATTGATGAGTCTCTCATAAAGTGTTATGGTCATGTAAAGGGTGAGCGTTTTGCAGTATACACGATGTGATTAATGCCTCTCTTGTTGAGAGAGCCCCCTTAGAGGTTAGCCAGAAATCTCCTCTCGATGTTTCTAGCTTCGCTCCCGGTATGGACTCTCTCATCACAAAAGAGTTCCTTGATGCGTTTTTTACACTTCATCAAGCTGCTTTTTGTAGAAAATTTCTCGTGTCTCCTCTTTCAGGGTGTGATATGCTTTTGGGCATTAGATGGTTACGTGAGCATAACTATCTCATTGATTGGGAGGCTAACACTCTCACATTAAATGCCAAAATTGAATCCCCCATCATCATTCATGTTGAGGAAGATTTCCATTCTTTTCCTCTCATCTCTCATGTGCAAGTAAAGCGTGAATTATGACAAGGTGCACAAGCGGCATTCATCTATGCTACTCCAGTTTCCTAGAGCATTCAAACTCCAACCAAGTATTCAGATTTGTTTACCAAGTTTAAGAATCTCTTTTTGCAGGATGATCTTCCATCCCGTCTCCCACCTGAGCAGCCGGAGGACCATCGCATAGAGCTTATGGAGGGGGCACGGCCTGTTAGTAAGGCTCCCTACCGTTTGAACAAGACACAGAAGGAAGAGTTAGAGTGACAACTCATGGAGTTGGTGGCCAAAGGATTCATACGTCCTAGTGTAAGTCCTTTTACTGCTCCTATTTTTTTTGTTCACAAGAAGGATGGTTCGTCTTGTTTGTGTGTTGATTATAGGGCTGTGAAGAAGATGACCGTCAAGAACAAGTTTTTGATGCCTCGCATTGAGTATATCCTTGATAGGCTCAATGGGGCAAAGGGTTTTAGCAATGTCGATCTCAAGAGTGGGTACCATCAGGTACGTGTATTCAAAGGCGACATCTTCAAAACCTCTTTTTGCATCGAGCAAGGGCAATAGGAGTATATTGTTATGCCTTTTAGATTGACAAGTGTCGTGGGTACATTTAATCGTTTCATAGTAGGCCGTTTTGGCGATATGGTCGGTGTATGTGTGTTCATCTTTTTGGATGATATTCTCATTTTTTTGCATCGTGGAAACAACATAAAAAGGATGTTGAAAGAGTACTAATCCGCTTGGATGAGTGTTAGTTGTACATTGCAACTAAGAAGTCTGAAGTTTTTCTTACTGAAGTCACTAATCTGGGTTATATCATTTCTATAGAAGGCGTCAAGCTAGATCCCATTGTGGAACATGTTCGTAATTGGGATTTACCTAAAACTACATATGATGTGCATTCTTTTCTTGGTTTATGTCAAGCATATAGTTTGCACATAAAGAATTTTTCAAGGACTGCTGCACCTATGATTGATGTTTTGAAAGGGGTAAAGACTCGCCGTCAGCGTGTAGACTTTCCCAAAGCAACCATTGAGAATTTTGCAGCTCTCAAAGTTGCGGTGACAGAAGCACCGCGTCTTATCCTTGCCTCTTGGGATGACCCCTTTGAGGTATGGACAGATGTGAGCAATGTCGCCATAGGCATTGTGCTTCAGCAGCATGGTTGTCCTGTAGCTTTCCTTATCCGGAAGCTCAATAGTGCAGAAAAGAATTATTCAGTTTATGATAAGGAACTTTTGTCTATCATTCACTCTCTTAAGCATTGGAAGTATTTTTTGTATGGTAGAGAGTTTACAGTTCGCACAGATCATCAAGCCCTCAAGTGGCTCCAGTCTATGCCTAGTGCACATTAGAGTGATCGCCAAGCACGATGGTCATAATTTTTTGAGCAATTTGGAGGTTTGATTGAGTATGTGCTTGGAAAAGCTAACCCTGTTTGCAGATGCGTTGAGTCGCAAAGGACAAATTTTGGCTCTTGAGTGAAGGTCCACATTTTCTATTCAAGGTGTGTCTTTCGATAGCATGAAGAATTAGTATGCGGATTCCAAGTTTGGTAAGTATTGGTTGTAGGATCTTGCTTCCCAAGGGCCAAACAAGTATCTCATTCGTGATGGTTTGTTGTATTTTCGTCAACGTTTATGTGTGTTGCCCTCTCTCAAGCCAACCATATTGCATAATACACATGATTCTCTCACGCGTGGGCACAGGGGAATGAATACCACTTTGGAAAAAATAGAAATATTATTTTATTGGCCTAGAATGCGAAAGGATGTGTTTCATTATGTCACACAGTGCACTATATGTCAAAAGGTAAAAGCTCCTCGGGTAAGCAGCAAGGCCTCTTGCTTCCGCTACCTATTCCCGATGGATCTTTTCAAGATATTTCCATGGATTTTGTGACTAACCTTCCACCAAGTTTGCATTCAAGGAACACTCAATGTTTAACACTAGTTTGGTACCAAAAAGGACACTTTAATATCCTTTTTTGTAAATTTAAATAAAATGATACATGAAATCTAGAACACATCTCAAGAAATGATTTTGTAAACTTATAAAATGCTATTCAAAGTACTCATAGAAATTATAATCCCTCACTTTTGATATTAACTTCAATAGTAACTACATTCATGAAAATAACCTACGCAAAACAGCATTCAATGTTTCATTAAACCTTGTACTCTAGCCTAAGAAAAAAATGAGCAGGGGGTACATGCAATAATCCGTGGTAACCACTTATATATTTGTTTGATATTTTTATAATTTTCATGTGAGAAAAAAATCCTTTCTGACTAGAATTAAATATAGAAAGTCTTGTGGGTCAAATATGCAACGTTCACAAATTCAATTATCAATCACAAAGAACATTTAGTTCATCTAAATTTACAATGTCATATGATACATATATACTAGATCTATGACTCTATTACATAAGGTGATAATTTTTAATGGTTATGCAAGCCACATTTGGTGCTTTATGGCGTATCCAAAAATCAGCGCATGTTGTAACTATGATTTTTTGTTTATCAAAGTAAGCCTTAAAATAAAGTCCACTTTTAGATTTTTTCATTCATCTCACTTATTTGTATACAAATACCTCATATGCACACAATTGGGAGATATATATACACATTTCATTAGTTTTTCATAGCAATGTTTTTTCTTGCAAGAAATGATTTTAAAATGGTCTTAAATTACAAGTTGCCTATGAGTTTGAACCCTTGAAAATGCTTAGTGGATGGGTATTGACCTATAGATACATTATACACCTTAGGTTTTGTCCCATAACCTCATCATGTTAATGAAAGAGGCCTTGAAAGACCAAAATTTTCCTCTTTGTCAGCATTTTGAAGATTTTGGCTTTTGATTATAACTAAAATCTAGTCCCATAACTAAGTTATGAAGCTCAGTTTCTTGCTATAATAAGTTTTTTCCTATCCATACACCTTGAAATCTATGAAAAATCTTATTTTGATGAGAAGTTATATTCAATTTATGAAAATTTTGTTAAAATTGCACTTAATTTCTGTGATTTTTCATCTTAAAACTTATCATTATAATCTTAATTTGGTATTAATTTTGGCAAAAGTAAA
Source organism: Adiantum capillus-veneris (assembly GCF_014529385.1). Lineage (NCBI taxonomy): Eukaryota > Viridiplantae > Streptophyta > Polypodiopsida > Polypodiales > Pteridaceae > Adiantum > Adiantum capillus-veneris. Next base: position 115,456,167 of record NC_140951.1, on the reverse strand, counting down.
ATTTGGTTATGTTCTTCACCTCATAGTTGACCTAAGATATGGACGTGACCTCTTAATGTTTTTTCTAGTTTCACCAAATAATTATGACAAGTTGCTAGAAAAACAGGATACTTTAGTGTCTAAGGACATTTGAGTGTCCGATTACAGAACTAGTGTTAACAATTGTTGATCGTTTCAATAAGTTTTGCATGTTGATTCCTTGTAAATCCACAGTCACCGCACAAGATATAGCACGATTGTTCATTAAGCATTGGTACCCCCTCTGTGGTTTGCCAAAATCAATTGTTTCAGATAGGGATGCTAAGTTCATGTTCAATTTTTCGCGCCCACTCTGAAAATTTTGACACTAGGTTGACTTTTTAATCGGCTTTTCATCCACAGTCATATGGTCAGACAGAGATTTACAATCAATTGGCTTTTGATGTTTTAAAGTCATATGTGCATGATCAGCAATCTCAGCGGGAGCTCTATCTCCCATTGGTTCAAGCTATTTTGAATGACTGTTTTTCCTTTGCCATTGGTCGAACTCCATATGAGACAGCTTTTGGCCGTTCCTTCCAGTCACTTTTAACTCGCTCGATCAGTCAAATGCCTGATGCCAATGCTGAAAGTGAGTCATTGGATGAGATTTATGAGAGTGTGAAGCTTCGGCTAAGCAAGGCTCAGTAATCTTATTCACGACAGGCTAATAAGCATCGTCAGGATGTTTTGATCAAGGAAGGGGATTGGGTGTATTTAAGAATCATGAAGCAACGTCTTAAGCAAGCTAGAAAGAAGTGTCCAAAGTTGTCTTTTTGGATGTATGGTCCATTTCCAGTCATTAAAAAGATAAACGAGGTTCAATGAAATTGTAGTTGACTAACTCATGGTCAATGCAAAACTTTTTCCATGTTTCTTGGTCGAAAGTGTTTCAGGGAACACCCCCAAAGGACATTCGGAAGAAGAAGAACCGGAGATCATCAATGAAGCTGAAGTCATGGAGCCGGAGCAAGTGTTGTTGCATTGGTTTTGACATGGTTCGAAGAAGGAAGTGAGACAATACGTTTTGAAGTTCAAGGATCGAAGGACCTACGAAGCAGTGTGGGTCGACGAAGAGTTTTTCAAGGGTTACCCATAGTTGTTGGCAAACTACAAGGAATCTATGCAATTCGGTACCAGTACCTCACTTTCACAAGGAAAGGATGTCACGTGACACATCCAACCCTATGTGTCCATGGACAAGCTACAGTATGACAAGGGTTCATTCAGTCTAGTCAGTCTAGCTTAGGAAGTGTTCTGGCACTTTTGTGAGTCGGTTCGCAGACCGTGCATGCCCAGGCACTTCGAGTAGATGCATATCATCTGGTTTCACATAGCATGATCATCAACCTTACCATCAGAATCCATCAGGAGCATTTTCCGGTGCATAGAAATATTTTCCCTATTTTTGACATTTTTCACTTATTATTTTAAGTGACTTTTGTTGGAAACTGAGTAGGGAAAAATGGGTAAGAGAATATTCATACCCGTTTTTCAGCTCTCCGTAATTGCCATAGTGAGTTAGCCCACCCTACCAAAATCATCCAAACACTGTGGCTATCCCTACCATTTCATTGTATATAGGGGTGTGTGAGTTAGGGGACTTTTCCCATATCTTCTTAAAAACCCTCAATTAGCTAGTCACTGAGCTAGTTGAGCCAAAAAAAAAAAGAAAATAAAATAAAAATTATAAGTATATTATGGCCCATTTGTGTGTAAATATTTCATTGTATATAGGGCCTAAATAAAAGTATTTTTCATAATTATTTTGGTATTTATTTAAATATTTCTACCTGTGGTGTGTTATTTATGCTATGTACATTGACTCACCATTACCATATTTTTTCTTACCATTTTTCATACTCTTTATTCCATATAAAAATAATTTCATGCAAGCTTCTCTTATTTTTGGTGTAACTCCATCCCAACAAAAATCCAAAAAAACTAGTTCTATATTTTTTCACTATTGTGATTTTCTCCTTCCTACATCTATTCTCTATTACTCTCATAAATTAAACCACCAAAAATATTCATCTTTTAATGGTAGACTTATAATATGAAAGATTTATTTTGACCCCTTTATATTTTTTCCACCTATATTATTTATATTTGACATGTACATGTTTTTTTAGACCCCTCAATATTTGATTTTCTTAGATGTACTATTCACTTATATCATGATCTCAACAATATCTTCAATTATAGACCTACCAAATAAGGTCAAGGGTATGTGGCATGCATGCATGCACTATGGGAGGCTCACTCTTGGAGGTATTCAAAAGAATCATCCAAAGAAGGACCTCACAAGGACTTTGTGCAGTGGAAACAAACAGTCGATTTTGATGAATTTTTAAAGATCACATGCTCCCCGAATTTGAAAAGGTGATCCAAACAAAAGTTTTAGCTCGTGGGCTGAAGTTTTACCAAAAATTTTCTCATATTTTTTTGAGCTACAAGCTATGAGCTATGATTTTATTGGTGGACCCTACCTTTCTCATGCTATGCAGCCACACTCCCTCTTCCACTTTATCATTTTCCTCTTTCACACACACTTCTCCACTCATCATCGCCACCTCTCTCACCACTCCTCTCTGCACCCTACTCACCTTCTTCTCAACCTTGAAGAATAAGAGAAACCATGGTGAACTCATGTCTCCTACACACACTTCCATTCCAAAATTGACCACCTAATCTCATTTTTCCTCTTCCATATTACCCATATCTATCAAGAAAACCACAAAATTCAGCCTCTTCTCTTGAAAGACAGTATCATGGTGATTGATTACTGATGTTCACTTACCTTGGCTCTCAAGGAAGGTCAAGAGTGGAGAAAAAACGTACCATCAAAGCTAGTGGACCGTCAACAAGTGTCAAAATTGACCCTACTCAAGACACTTGGAGCATCAACATTGTAAGAAATCCATATTTTCTTACCTATTAAGAGTTTTTTCTTCCTTATTTGTATCCTATATGGATACTTCCATTGTCAATATCCAATTCCATTTGTAAATTAATAAAAACACTAACTCTACTAATTTACTAACACTAACCTACTATGAAAAGTCCTATGGTCTCCACTTCTCTCCTCTCTCTTTTCTTCATCTATCCCCACCAACTTCTTGATAATTCCAAGCAAAATAAATTAGATAAGTGCTGAAAATCTAACCCAACCATGGTTAGAGGAGTAACCCTAGCCCTCAAAATTGCTATAAAAGGAGGGTGTAGCTAGCACAAACGGGGAATCCATAAGCAAGAGCACTATGCTATAGCTTGAAAAGCCAAGCTCAACCTCTCTAGAAGGAGCTCTTGAGTGGAAGCTCATTGTCTTATGCATATGCATGTGTTGTATTAGGGGTGATTAGCAAGGGATCTCTATGTCATTGTAAGAGAGAGTGATCATTCAATTGAGAGTAGGAAATCTATCATTTCTCCTACTAGTGTAAGCCCAACATTTGCTGAATCAAGGAGGGTTGATTTGGACTAAGCTTGATACTTTGTCTTTCTTCCAACGTGAAGTAGTGGACAACAACGATGTATAAGTGTCTTGGTGTTTTTTTAAGTTCTTGATAGCTTGTCTCTGGGTGTTGTCATCAATTTAGCCATAAATCCTACATATTGTAAGAGGGCGACAGGGTGGAGAGGACTCCCTTGGCCTTAAGGCAGTGATTGTGGTGGCTTTTCTTATGCTTTGTTGTGGTGTAATTTAGTCAAGCTATGTTGAACAAATACTAATCTCACTTTGATTGGTCATGACAGATTTGTAAGAAGGTATTAATGCAACAATCACCCCCTCCCCCTTGTCTCTCTTTCTTACATATATAATTGTGTTTTCTTTATCACTGCCGATACATTTCAAAGCAGCCCGAGCATTATCTCTCTCTCTCTCTCTCTCTCTCTCTCTCTCTCTCTCTCTCTCTCTCTCTCTCTCTCTCTCTCTCTCTCTCTCTCTCTCTCTCTCTCTCTCTCTCTCTCTCTTTGCGTCCTAGTTCGCATCCAAAACTAGGTGGTGCCCCAAATTTGTGTAGGGTTAGGTTGCGGGTTTGTGTGTGTCTTTGTTGTTTTTTTCCAACCCCAATCCAATTGAGCAGCACGGGAGCTTAGAAGAGTGCTTAGAGGCCACTCTTCTTGTTGCCCGCCCCGGACCGCCTTCAAATTGGTGCCGCCCGGAACTGCCTTCAAATTGGTGTCCCCACTGAGGAACCAACTTGTGTATGATCAATCTTTAGAATAGTCAAGTAGTTTGCATGAATCATGAGAATTTTTATGATCCTTTCATTCCGATTGCAAGGCAAAAGGTACACATAATTGTTAGTACTAAGTTGCAATTTCAACGTGTAATTCTTAGAATTTTAGGTCCCCTTAGGTTGGCAGAGATAAATGCATCAGTAAATCCCTTTATTTTGCCTCTCATTAGGTACGACCTTAGTTTGGACATCTATATTTTTGTTTTGTTTTAAGCATTAGGTCATGCATAGACCATGGATAATGGCCCAGGAATAGAGGTTTTCCCCTTCCATTTCACTCCACACATTAGAATAAACGTTGCAATTAGTAGGAAGATCCACTTTAAACAACATATGGTGTTCATGTTTGGTGCCCAAAGAGTAGGAGAAATTTTGGCATCACCAAACCCTGTCATTGTGCCTCTTATTGATTATCATAGATCATTTGATGTGAATATTTTTATTTTGTTGTTGAATAGATTGCAATTTAGAAAATATTACTGTGTAAATCTTTTTTTTTTTTTTTTAAACAAACAAACAAAAACGTGTTGTCACCTTAAAACTGATTCATCAATGGAGGCCCAACGCCAAATTTCTGGATATCCTCTTTTCTTTGGAGAGCCTGGAGAGGATGCATAATTATTTTTAGCAAATTTCAAGATGTCTTGTCGTATCAAGAGGATAGTAACTGATCAAGAACGCGTAGAGATGTTTGAAGTGGTCCTTAGGAAAGATGCTAGCACTTGGTTTGACTCGTTGCCTAACGAAGTTAAAGGGAATTACACGAAAGTTGTGAATCATGTCAAGAGATACTTCTTTGATCCCCAAAACACTCAAAAACTATGGCAAGACATTGTTTCTCATAAGCAAAAAGACCTAGATGACTACTAGTTGCACAAGCAAGAGTTTCGACGTCTTTGGGTTATATGGGTGAGAAATGTTGCTAACCCTGGTGATGGTGCAGAGTTCCTAAAGACGCAGAGGTTCATAGCCGGACTCTTTCCTAACCTTAAGATAAAAGTTGAGGCGGGTGCACCTGCTACCTTTGATGCAGTTGAAACAAGGGCTGCTGAGAAATATAGAAAACTCAAGTGCCTAAGGGGAGAGGTTCCAATAGAAGGTCTTAGACCCAAAGGTAAGTCACAAGCATCAATATCTAGGGAGCTTCCTGAGGTAACAGCGGAAGTGATGAGAAGTTAAATGAATCTTTAAGCAGCTTGTCAATTCACCTTGCACAAGTTGTAGGTCCAAAGGGACAAGCAAAGAAGTCTGAAGAGCGAGATCCACGACCTAGGAGAGTCTTGCAATGTTGGAATTGCGAAGAGTCTGGACATGGGATGTATAATTGTCCTTGGCCCTGTGGGGAGCCAGGGAGACCTAACTTGAATTACCCAGTGATGAATGCAGGTGAAGGAGCTAGTCAACAACCACGGCTTCTACAAAGGCCAAATAGAGCAAGATCACCTCCAGAAGGAGTGGAAGGAGTTCCACCTTTTCCAGACCCAAATGTGCATGTGGTAGAGGTGACAAATTCAAAAGAGGTTGACATGGAAGCAAATGGCATTAAGCGTGGCCGTGGAAAAGGGAAGGAGAAAGAAGGAGTCATGTCACAAAGTGATCATGGATGAGAAAAGAAGGCAAAGGAGACCAAGGAAACCAAATGGAGCAAGACCGCCTCCACAAGGAGTGGAAGGAGTTCCACCTTTGCCAGACACAAATGTGCATGTGGTAGAGGTGACAAATTCAAAAGAGGTTGACATGGAAGCAAATGGCATTAAGCGTGGTCGTGGAAAAGGGAAGGAGAAAGAAAGAGTCACATCACAAAGTGATCATGGACAAGAAAAGAAGGCAAAGGAGACCAAGGAAACCAAGAGGACTCGACGTCGTATCAACCTCCAAGACTTACCTCTTGGATATGGTATGGCCCCATACAACTTGTTGGAAGACATGAGAGGTAAGAGTCCTGATATCTCATGACCTCGGTTTCTTGCTATGCCCACAAGTTAGGAGGGATTTAACAAAGGCAGTTAGCACTAGGAGAAAGGTAAAAGAGAGAGTGCATGTTGTAAAAATTTCACAAGCTGAAATGAATGAGGATATTATACTGGTGCTAGATTGTTACATCAAAGGAAGATTGGTTAGGAAAGGTCTAGTGGATGGGGGTGCACAAATTTGCATCATGACAAAAGGACTCATGCAAAGACTAGGCATGCACATCCATGAGACACCTGAAATGAAAGTAAAAATGGAAAACACTAGCAAGTCTAGGTGCGTAGGCATTTGTAAAAATGTCTTTGTGGAGGCCTTTGGCATTAACAAGGCAGTGGATTTCTATGTCATGTCTACCAAAGGAAATGGTTACCCATTTATCCTAGGGAGACCACGGCTAATGAAAATGCGAGCTTTGTAGGATTGGGAGAGTGGAAAGCTAACTTGCAGGAATGACAATCATAAGAAGGTTGTCTTTGACATGAAGGAGCAACTCCAAGAGGATCTCCATGAAGAATAATCTCAAAGTGAGACGGAGGAAGACTGGACCGATACCACTTCAGAAGGAGAAAGTAACGGCAGCATTACTGAAGAGGAGTCTTCCATCGAAGTCATGGGGGTAAGGTTTAATCCAAACAACCAAGAGACCTCTTGCCCAGGTTTGGAAGAGGTAGGTTCCCAAGAGAACCAAAATGTGCAAGATGAAGGAATTTTAGAAGGTATGTTGTCTACAACACTTACAAAGGACGAAAGAGAGGAGTTCAAATGTGTGCTAAGGAAATTTCCTAGGCTTTTTGCTAAAGACTACACCGATGTGCGTGGAGTAGATGTTGTTCAACACAAAATTGAGTTGAAGCCAGAGGCCACACCTAAGGCTCAGAAGCTACGAAAGCTAGGAGTCATCAAGGAGCAGGCTTTACTCAAGGAGGTAAGAAAGCTTCTAGCAACAGGTTTCATTTATCCCGTGGAGAATTCAGAGTGGGTCTCTCCCGTTGTTGTCACTCATAAGAAAAACGGCAAGTGGAGGGTGTGTGTGGATTACCGTCCACTCAATGAGGCAACAAAAAGAGATCACTTTCCGCTCCCATTTCAGGATGAGATACTAAATGAGGTAGCTGGTCATGATAAGTACACTGTGTGTGATGGCTACTCAGGTTACTTTCAAATAGGTATCGCATTGGAAGATCAGTTAAAAACAACCTTCATCACTCCTTAAGGTTTTTATGCTTTTAGAGTCATGCCATTTGGTCTGACAAATGCTCCTACAACATTCCAATGTTTCATGAACATGGTGTTTCAAGCATTCGTTGGAAAGTCAATCAGGGTGTTCATTGATGATTTCTGCATTTATAGCTCAAAATCATTGCATCTACAAAAGGTAGAAGAAGGTTTAAAAAAACTTTATGACATGTGAGGTCAACTCAACCCGGACAAGTGCCACATAGGTGAGGATGAAGTGATCTTGCTTGGTCACAAGGTTTCCTATAAAGGTGTTGAGGTGGATCCAGCAAAGACAAAAGCTCTCGTTGAGCTACCATCACCAAAGAGTCAAAAGGAGGTCATCTCATTCATTCAAAAGGTGAAGTATATGTCACGCTTCATTCACTTAGCCTCGGAGTTACTTCACTCTTTGCAAAAGTTGACACAACAAGTAGAATTTGCATAGTCTGATGATATTGAAGAGTATTTTTGTAATATTAAAGTCATTTTGTGAGAGCTACCAACACTCATGCCTCCTTGTTGGGAGTACACATTCTTTGTTAGCTCTAGTGTTGGGAAGGAAACGATTGGTGCAGCTTTATTACAACAAGATCCCCACAGTACCAGGATGTGACCCATCTACTTTGCTAGTAGGGTCATGAATGATTTAGAGAGAGGCTACACGGAGGCAAAACTCATGATTCTTTCTCTCATGTTTGCAATCAGAAAGTTTAGATCCTACTTGCTAGCAAAACCTTTTGTAATTCTCACTGCAGAAAATTTGTTTCCTTGGGTGTCATCTCAAATGAATCTTAGCACTAGGATCTCAAAGTGGATTATGGAATTGCAAGAGTTCCAATACTCTTTCAAGGTAGAAGATAGTGTGCGTGCACAATTGGCAGGGATCCTTACTTATAGGGTACATGAGAAGGAGATTAAGGTGCCTAAAGTAAAGACCCTACCATTGCCACCACCTAAAAGTATTCCTAATGCTTTTACCTTGTTCTTTGATGGAGCTTTTAGACGAGCCACAGGAAAAGCAGGGGGAGGGCTAGTGTTGGTCAACCCAAGTGGGGAGGTGGTCATGAAAGAGAAGCTCAATCTACCAGGTTCAACTAGCAACAATGAAGCAGAATACGACACACTACTTCATGGTTTAAAGATATGCATTGGCCAAGGTATACAACGTCTCATGATAAAAGGGGATGCACTTCTCATCCTGAAGAAAATTTTAGGTATTTGGGCATGCAAGAATAAAAGCCTAAGGACAAAAGTTCATGCCATTCGTAGATTGTTTAATCAATTTGAAGAAGTGCAACTATATCATATTCCTAGGAAACAGAATGAAGATGCCGATTTACTTTCACAACAAGTAGTTACATGTGTTGAGAAAGAAATGCAGGTAATCATGGTGGCAGAAACTGTGAAGCAACCGAGATAACAGGGATTGGAGTCATTAACTCCCATTATTGGCTACATTTTGGAGGGTGAGTTTCCACAAGACTTCACGAAGGCTTAGAAGAGGAGACTCATGAAGAAGGCAAGCGTGTATCTCTTCCTAGAAGGATCCCTCTACCAAAGAGGGAAGGATCAAGTGCGCAAAAGAGTACCAACTATTGAGGAAATCCCAGCCATTCTAAAAGGTTTGCATGAAGAAACATGTGGTGGTCAGTTTGCCCAAAAATTAACTGTGAAGAAGATTTTGCATGCGGGGTATGTTTGGCCAAGTCTGCATGTGGATGTCCAAGATTGGTGTAAAAGTTTTCACAATTGTCAAGTAAATGGGAATAGAATATTGGTTTATGGTCCAAGGAAAATTGTGCTTGCAAATGGACCCTTTGAAAAGTGGGGCATTGATGCTATGGGTCCTCTGCCTAGGACAAAAAATGGTAAACTCTACATTCTAGTGGCTGTAGACTATATGACTAGGTGGGTGGAAGCACAAAGTGTGGCAAAGGTAAATGAGAGGCACACCTTTGGAGATTGTTTCTGATAATGGTCCAGGGTTAAGAAAGGTCTTGCTCATAGAAGTCTGTGAAGAACTTCACATTCTACATCGTCATAGTACACCCTACTATCCCCAATCAAATGGTTTGGTAGAAAAAGATAATGGTGTCATTGCAGGCATCATTAGAAAGATAGTGAAAAACAAGACAAAGTTGTGGGATGACTTCTTGGATGGTGCCTTGTGGGTGTATCGAACCACATATAGGAAAGCCACGGAGTTCACACCATTTCACTTGGTCTATGGTCAAGAGGCTTTACAACCAATTGAGCTCAACATTCCAACAATGTGACTTCATGGAAAAGCAACACAAGATGATCAAGAAGCATGGATGGATAGACTTCTTACCTTAGATGAGCTTGAGTGTAAAAGAGAAGCAGCATACGAGTGATACAAGAGGAAAGCCACATAGACGAAGAAAAAGCTTGACAAGAAACTGAAGGACAAAGGCATCAATGAAGGAGATATTGTGCTAAGGTATGACAATCGACTCAATAATTGTTTTGATGCCAAGTTTGAAACTAGATGGCAGGGGCCATACATAGTCAAGAAGGCTTTCAATTCAACTTACTATCAACTTATGGACTTGAATGGGAAAGAGCACTCCAGAAAGGTAAACAGGTATCGCTTGAAGCCTTATTTGAGCCGCCTTTCTACCAAAGGATCTACCAAAGATCTGTCAAAGGGCAGCTGTCTCATGTAAGTATTGTTACATGAAGCATGAGTGTAACTCCAGCCAAAATTCTGAGGGGCCAAACAATGAAGATCTCATCAAGGACTCTGAAGCACTCTCTTTGGAAAAGATGCTCTATGATGGAACATGAATATACCATCATCCTGGGGGAGGGCTAATGATAGCCGTTTTTCCGCTCTCCGTAATTGCCATAGTGAGTTAACCCACCCTACCAAAATCATCCAAACACTGTGGCTATCCCTACCATTTCACTGTATATAGGTGTGTGTGAGTTAGGGGACTTTTCCCATATCTTCTTAAAAACCCTCAATTAGCTAATCACTGGGCTAGTTGAGCCAATAAAAAATAAAAAATAAAATAAAAATTATAAGTATATTATGGACCATTTGTGTGTAAATATTTCATTGTATATAGGGCCTAAATAAAAGTATTTTTCATAATTATTTTGGTATTTATTTAAATATTTCTACCTATGGTGTGTTATTTATGCTATGTACATCGACTCACCATTACCATATTTTTTCTTACCATTTTTCATACTCTTTATTCCATATAAAAATAATTTCAAGCAAGCTTCTCTTATTTTTGGTGTAACTCCATCCCAACAAAAATCCAAAAAAACTACTTCTATATTTTTTCACTATTGTGATTTTTTCCTTCCTACATCTATTCTCTATTACTCTCATAAATTAGACCACAAAAAATATTCATCTTTTTATGGTAGTCTTATAATGAAAGAGATTTATTTTGACCCCTTTATATTTTTTCCACCTATATTATTTATATTTGACATGTACATGTTTTTTTAGACCCCTCAATATTTGATTTTCTTAGTTGTACTATTCACTTATATAATGATCTCAACAATATCTTCAATTATAGACCTACCAAATAAGGTCAAGGGTATGTGGCATGCATGCATGCACTATGGGGGGCTCACTCTTGGAGGTATTCAAAATAATCATCCAAAGAAGGACCTCACAAGGACTTTGTGCAGTGGAAACAAACAGTCGGTTTTGCTGAATTTTTAAAGATCACATGCTCCCCGAATTTGAAAAGGTGATACAAACAAAAGTTGTAGCTCGTGGGCTGAACTTTTACCTCAAAGTTTTTCATAATTTTTTGAGCTACGAGCTGTGAGATATGATTTTATTGGTGGACCCTAGCTTTCTCATACTATGCAGCCACACTCCCTCTTCCACTTTATCATTTTCCTCTTTCACACACACTTCTCCACTCATTATCCCCACCTCTCTCACCACTCCTCTCTGCACCCTACTCACCTTCTTCTCAACCTTGAAGAATAAGAGAAACCATGGTGAACTCATGTCTCCTACACACACTTCCATTCCAAAATTGACCACCTAATCTCATTTTTCCTCTTCCATATTACCCATATCTATCAAAAAAACCACAAAATTCAGCCTCTTCTCTTGAAAGACAGCATCATGGTGATTGATTACACATGTTCACTTACCTTGTCTCTCAAGGAAGGTCAAGAGTGGAGAAAAAATGTACCGTCAAAGCTAGTGGACCGTCAACAAGTGTCAAAATTGACCCTACTCAAGACACTTGGAGCATCAACATTGTAAGAAATCCATATTTTCTTACCTATTAAGAGTTTTTTCTTCCTTGTTTGTATCGTATATGGATACTTCCATTGTAAATATCCAATTCCATTTGTAAATTAATAAAAACACTAACTCTACTAATTTACTAACACTAACCTACTATGAAAAGTCCTATGGTCTCCACTTCTCTCCTCTCTCTTTTCTTCATCTATCCCCACCAACTTCTTGATAATTCCAAGCAAAATAAATTAGATAAGTGCTGAAAATCTAACCCAACCATGGTTAGAGGAGTAACCCTAGCCCTCAAAATTGCTATAAAAGGAGGGTGTAGCTAGCACAAACGGGGAATCCATAAGCAAGAGCACTATGCTATAGCTTGAAAAGCCAAGCTCAACCTCTCTAGAAGGATCTCTTGAGTGGAAGCTCATTGTCTTATGCATATGCATGTGTTGTATTAGGGGTGATTAGCAAGGGATATCTATGCCATTGTAAGAGAGAGTGATCATTCAATTGAGAGTAGGAAATCTATCATTTCTCCTACTAGTGTAAGCCCAACATTTGTTGAATAAAGGAGGGTGGATTTGGACTAAGCTTGATACTTTGTCTCTCTTCCAACATGAAGTAATGGACAACAATGATGTGTAAGTGTCTTGGTGTTTTTTTAAGTTCTTGATAGCTTGTCTCTGGGTGTTGTCATCAATTTAGCCATAAATCCCACATACTGTAAGAGGGCGACAGGGTGGAGAGGACTCCCTTGGCCTTAAGACAGTGATTGGGGTGGCTTTTCTTGTGATGTGCTGTGGTGTAATTTACTCAAGCTATGTTGAACAAATACTAATCTCACTTTGATTTGTCATGACAGATTTGTAAGAAGCTATTAATGCAACAAGCATCCCCTCCACCTTCTCTCTCTTTCTTACATATATAATTGTGTTTGCTTGATCACTGTCGATACATTTCAAAGCAGCCCGAGCATTATCTCTCTCTCTCTCTCTCTCTCTCTCTCTCTCTCTCTCTCTCTCTCTCTCTCTCTCTTTACGCGTCCTAGTTCGCATCCAAAACTAGGTGGTGCCCCAAATTTGTGTAGGGTTAGATTGCGGGTTTGTGTGTGTGTTTGTTGTTTTTTTCCAACCCCAACCCAATTGAGCAGCACGGGAGCCTAGAAGAGTGCTTAGAGGCCACTCTTCTTGTTGCCCGCCCCGGACCGCCTTCAATATATAAGGAAACCAGGACTAGCATCATTTGGCAGAAGAGCAAGGAGAACACAGGAACAAGTGCAGTAGGTTTTCCCTCTCTCTCTCAAGCAAGATCTCCCCATCAAAGCTGGCCTTTTCTCTCCAACACCATCAACGATTTCAGTCCTATCTTAGCGATCTCAGGCAGTGTTTTCAGGCAGTAAATTCAGCAAGAAAGAGGATCTAGAACTAGTGTTTTTCAGCCTCTACACATAGCATTTTCAGCCAGCCTATTCAACGTTCTTCTGCACCAGTAGGGAGAATTTTCTGCAGCAGTACCACAATATCTATACAGCGTTTTAGGGCAGCATTTCAACTCCATAAGACAACGTTTTTTTCAGCAGCAAAACAACGACAATCAACCAACAAAATCAGCATTTTCATGCTACACCCATTAGTGTTTTTGGACCTAGCCGTCATCAAGATTTTCAGCCTTCAAGTCCAGAACAGCAGATAGCAATTCGAGTCGTCACTGTCATCTCCACACATTGCATCATTGTTCTCAAGTTTGCATCAGAGTCTTCTACTGGTTTCTGCAATCAATAGTAGACCACTCTCGCCATCGAGTGTGGGGCCTTCGAAGAAGGGTTTTACAACTTCGTGGTGGAGTATTCTCTTCTCTCTCTATCTCTCAATCTTAGCACGTTCACCCACAGTGTGTATTCACTTTGTTTGTGATCACTTGCACTCTCTCATCAAAGCACGGAAGGCTCTCCCTTCCCTAAGAACAAGGAACCTTGAGCACAGTTCGGTGCACCATCTTGAGCAAAGTTCAACATTCATTCTATTGCATCTTACAACTGCTCTCAAAAGCATCTCGTAAAAGTGTCCATCGGCTAGCAGCGCAAAACGTGAAAATCCATACAGCCTGCCACGTTAGCACCAGCAACATAGTTTATGAAAAATCGTACAGTTTGCCAAGTCAAAAATTCTGTATAGCTTGCCACATCAGCATGCCAATGTAATTTGCAAAAATCACTTCCAAAGGTCAAGCTTCTGATATTTCGGGTTTTAGGCCTCACGGCCAGTGCTCAAAAGTTCTTTAAGTTGGTCTGTTGAGTCTCTCTTTTCCACTCGGCCATTTCTTTTCCAGTTGGGCATGCACGTCATTACTTTGTGATGTTCCTCCCTCTTGAAAGAATTGTTATCGCCCTGGACTATGCCTGCAAAAACAACCAAAGGACAGAAAGTTTCTTTAGTAGACACTGACTCTATGTACTCATGCACCGGACTCCACCAATCCAACACTCCTACAAAGACATTAGTCACTGATCATTTACATTTCTTCCGAGGGTCTCGAATACAAATTCTTATCATTGTAACCATTTAGCAATCACATCCAGGCCATATTGATCTTTTCAAGGATGTCTTGATCTAGGAAGTCTTGCTACTATCAGATTCATATCCTTTCTTTTGACATTTCAATCAAGCAAACCATGCCCATGGCCATCCCCACAAGACAATACATCCGGATAGCATGCAATTCACAAACTCAGACACTTAGTTTTTATGGAACACTTGTGTTTCAATCATTCAATCTAGCCATCTCATTCCTTCCAGAACTGTTGATGCACCTAGATCATTGCGTAGCCATCTCATCCTTCTAGAACTCTTTATGCACTAACAATAGTATACAATCATCTCATCTAGATAGACATCTTGATATACTAGAATCTTATTCAGTTCACTTTTAGTTCTCATTCACTTAGCCATCACATCCGGATCCTACTGGTCTCTAACGGATGTCTAGATGCACTAAGTTCAATCATTCATCGGACAAAATGTTGCAAACATTTTATCTCTCTTTGCATGTCTGTTATAATACACACATGAAAGAGCATATGTTTTGAATTCAATCAAGGAAATTTGCAATTCTTTGCACATCTGTTGATAAAGTCATGCTGCAAAATACTATGAGCCTGTTAGTACCCTAAATATCTATTCAATCTAGGCAATCTGTGACAAAGGATTGGAGTGGCTTCCCTCATGTAGTCGGCACCGCACCAGATATAACATACTGATTCATCGGTAACTTTTGGCATATACATTGGTAATGGCCAAAATCTTCAAGGGATATCTCTCTCTAAAGAGGGTTTGCAATGTTCTTATCCATCCACTTTGCATCGAGGCCAAAAAGTACCCTCGACAAATTATCCGGTGGGCCTAGCTTACCTTTCTGTTCTTTTCGGGTGCCCTGTGATCTATTAGTAACCCTGTTCGCCTCCCTATCCTTGGCACTTCAATCTTGATCTGTGGAATTCTCTGATCTACCGGTTGATTCCCTTTCCTTTCCTTTTTTGTGTTCTTGGGCCTATGGGTTGTCCTCTAGCAGGTCAGTCTCAATTGTCGAAACTCTAAGCGGTACTATCATTTGATCCCCATTCTTCTCCGGAATCCTCTGATGAGCTTGCGTCTGGTTCCCTAAGGTCGTTGGAACCCTCAGATGCGCTACCATTTGATTCTCTTACTGCTCTAGAATCCTGTGATGAGTTGTCATCCGGTTCCCCTAATTCATTCTCTTCACTGGAAGCCTCTTGCCTTGTTGAGGTGGATACTGTCCTGTTCTTAGGATAGATCAATGAGCCGGCATGCATCCCAAATTCTTGCTTAGCATGTCCCATAAGTATTTGAATAGAGTGAGACTTGTGCTCTAGACAATACTCTCGATCTCCTTTTGGCAAACCATACAGAAACCGATCAATTCAGTCCCTAAAAGTAATATTTTGAAACAAAGACATCATCCCAAAACCTCTGGTAGAAGTGATCCAATGTCTCTTTCTTAGTCATTCTCAAATGATGCAAAGCCGTGATGACATATCTTTCATATTCATCTAATATTCAAGTCGACGTGAAATTTTCTTGAATTTTACCCACGTCATAGGTGCCTCTCTTGTCAAGTGGACATCTAACCCTATGTGCATGTGGAAAAGCTATTCCAACTTCTAGGGTTTACGTATCCTAGGAAGTGTTTTGACACCCTTGTGAGCCTGTACACAAGCCGTGCATGTGCAGGCACTTAGAGTAGATGCATACCCTCTGATTTCACATACCATGTTCATTAGCATGTCCCACTGCATGAGCATGTCCCACCGCATGGATCCAGCGTGAGCATGTCCCACCACATGGACCCAGTTTTGCGACTGCATGTGAAACACCTCCTACATGTCATTTAATCAATAAGTGAATTTATTAATTTCCAAATTGTGGAAGCCTCATAAAGGCTGCTCGACCCAACAAAAAGTGCCTATAAAAGGAGGAAGGGGGCATCCAATAGAAGCAGAAGAGGTAGAAGACACAAGGAGGCTCAACACCCAACATTACCTCAGGCTCTTCAGCGTTCTCAGGAAGCAGCAAGACCATTGTTTCAGCCAAGAGAACCATTGTTTTCAGATCAGCCCTTAGCCTCGACGTAGCGTACCCCTTTCGATAGCAAATCCTCGCAGCATTCTTCCTATCGCAGTAGATGAGCCAGCAACCAGAATTCAGCCCTCATTTCAGCCAACATTTTCAGTTTCTAGCTTATAGACAGCAAGACCACTATGACTAGCAAGAAAACAAGTAACGGTAAAGTTTTGATGGCTGCCATGTATCTAGGAGGTGATGCCATTAATTGGTATCAAGCTTGGTCGGAGTCGTAGGTGGTTGAGCACCTTGAGCATGCCGAGTCAGGCCTTCCCCTCTCTTTCCATTGGGGCGACTTGCAAGACATGCTCAAGGCTCACTTTATGCCACCACAGTACCTTGATCTGCTTAAAGAAGATTGGCCTGATCTAAAGAAAAATGGCACTCCTGTTATGTCTTTTTTTAATCGTATTTTGCAGATTGGCATCCAATTGTGCAAATCGGATGCCAAACAAAAAGAGGCTTTCCTTTTCGGGTTAGACAAGTACATCAAGTTTGATGTGCAAGTATTTAACTCTACGGACTACAATGGCGCCGTCACAATCGCCTTAGCACAAGAGATGAAACACAACATAGGCAAACCGAAGGAGAGCAAGTTGAGTACCTCTGAGAATCAACCGCACGGTAAGACCAATCGTAAGAATGGCGGTAATTCTTCTTCTCAACCTTCTTCTACACTTAGAGAACAGAACTCTCACAATGAATCTAAAGAAAAGGCTAAAACTCAAGACACCCCTAAGTTGATGCCTGATGGCTCAAGGAATCTTAGAAGGTAGGTTAACCCTTGAAGAACGAGCCAAATATGCAGGAGACAAAAGATGTTTTGAGTGTCACACTAAATGACACATTAAACAAGATTGTCCTAAGAAAGCACCTAAAGAACCCACATAATCCATATCATCTGCTACTGCACTCAATGAGAACACTAACGTGTCCAAAGTTTCTTATTATTATGTAGATGAGTCTCTCATGTAGTGTTATGGTCATGTGAATAGTACACCCATTGTGATCTTGTTTGAATTGGGTAGTATTCATGATGTGATTAGTGACTCTCTCGTGAAGAGCCCTTGTTTAGAAGCTCTTCCCATAGATCCCATTGTGATCTTCGGATTTGCTCCTGGCATGCACTCTTCTTTCACGCATGAATGTCTTGATGATGTGACACTGTTAGTTCAAAATGTCGTTTTTTTTTTTTTTGAGAAAAAGATCCTTCCATTAGTTACTAATATTGCCCACAGGGCTACAACCAACCTCTACTAGAGAGGGCTACATCAAAGACAAGGGGAGACTCTCCTAGTGAGAAAAACAAATATGTACAATGGGGCCTTAATCACGAGATGGGAGGAGGGAAAAGCCACACAGGTGGACATTAGTGCCATCTGGGTGCACCCTAGACCATGGTGAAGAAGGGCCCAGGGCACCAAGGTCGCAGGAAGGCCTCTCTGCGCTTCCGCATGCGATCAGAGCTGCCTTACACTCTCTTGAACTAAGCCTTGAGAGTATGGACCAACTCTAGCCAAAAGTCACGACTACTCTCCACTGGTGGGACTGGGAGATCCTCGAAGATGCGAAAGCAACGGGTCTACCAAATGAACCAGAGTGTTAGGCCACAAACGAGCTCCCAACACATCTCTCTCATTGCTCCACTCCTGTGGGGTAAGCTCTAGAGCAGGTTGAATTGTAGGTCGAACCTGCTATATCACTATCATCCTACTAGTGGATGATAGCTCAAACTCTAGCGCCGGCCCATGAGGGTTGGACCAAGCAGTAGCTCCCCAAGTGTACTGTTGAGCTGTGGAAAGAGCTGGCATCAGTTGAAGAACCTGAAGCCGAACTTGTTGTGCCATGGGATAGTCCCACAGACAGTGTCACTGACTCTCCGAAGGGTGACCACAAGCTGCATAGGCTACCAAAAAGCCACTATGTACTAGCCAACTCCCAACTTCTATAGCTCTGTGTGCAAGAATCCACTGGAACAAAGCAATCTCCTCGGTTGTCTAGAGTCCCACAATCCCTCCCAAAAACCTGATAGAAACTCAATGGTGAGACCCTCCTCCTACCAATGAAGTGTTGCAGTAGGACAAGCCTCCCTCTCTGTTGCCAGTATGTGATGCCCCAATCATTGTGTACTCAAATAATGGGATCCCAGGGTGATTGGATGAAGAGAAAGGGTCTCTCCAGGGTCCCATTGCACTCGTGCCGAGGGCCAGCTCTCTGAAGCCTAAAGTCGCCAAGTGGCCTGCTGTCTCAAGATCTGTAGGGTCAGGATCTAAGACACAGGTCCTCCCTCTGATGCCCAAAACTCAGATGCTCTGGAAGCAGCACTCTGCAACCTGAGGAGCCTCTACTGAGACTCTGTGAAGGTGACCCTCTCCCTGAATCTCAAAGAACATGTGAGGCATGGACTCCGAGCTAGCCCGAACTACGATGAGGACCTCCAGTAGTGGAAGGCCCCCATCCATCTGGGAGCTGTTGTCTCGAGAGGGGTGAGCCACTCAACTTGTAAGGCCTCTGTAATGTGCTGGCACACCTCTCTCAACACCTCTCATGCCACATGGCTGGATGCTCTGAGACTCCTCGGACAAACCTGAAAACTGTAGCCAGTCGCCGAGAGTGCAGGCTGGACCCTCTACCATGGGACCCCAATAAACATGAGGCCTGCTTGCTAGGTGTACTCTGTGCGTTTCAAAACTTCTCGGTGTCGTATTCTTCTCTCTCTATCTCTCAGTCTCAGTACCTTCATACAGAGTGTATATCCACATGGTCATCACCCAAAGCGCAATGGATACTTCGCATGGAGGTGATGAGCATGGAAGTGGCAAAGAAGAATTTTTCCCACTAGGAGCTTTTTCCGACCCTCCCCCTTCTCCATCTACACCAATGATTGCACCAAATCCTATGGAGGCTTTGGTCAAGACGATGATGGACATGAGGATACAACAAGAAGCGTGTAACAGAGTTGGACCCTTCAAGTGGAGAATATACCGCGACACCAAAATTTCACTTCAAAATAGTTCACATGTTGCAATTGATACGACACTGGCCCAGCGGAGTGCCGTGCCTAGAGATATTGGCCCCAAAGACTGGCGCCTCTTTTGGTATTTCTTTTTTGTATTAATCTGTGTTCAAAGTACAAGAGTGCAGTCAGGACTCATTTTCAGACTCCTCGTCCGGATTCTCTGAGGTGTGAGTGGCCTACCCACATATTTAAAGAGTTTACAAGGGATACCAAAAGCAGAGCCCCTAAAAGCTGAAAATCAAAAGCCTTTTAATTAAAATCCCTCAAAAAAAAAATAAAGCAAAGGCTCTTTCTCTGTCTCTCTCTCTTATGCTTTAATAAAACAAAGAAACTTTCAAAATTGAGTGAGATTTCTACCCTTGCATAGCCAAAAGCTTGCTTTTTTGCTCCCGTAAAATCGGTCGTGATTTGCGGGTTGCCACATCAGCATCAGTACGGATTTCCGTCAATCTCACAACAAAACGCGAAGGTTTCAACGTCAGCATTTTTGCCCGCATTTCCTGCAATTCTCGGGCTCCCACAGGGCAGCCACATCATCATTGCCTTTGCTAGAGAGAGTGTGTGTACTGGGCAGCCCATCACGAGTTTGTGACAAGCGCAACGCGCCGCCTTGGAGTGCAAGCGCGAAGAAAGAAAATCATAATTGGATTGTGAACACAAAGAAAGAATAGCTGAATTTGATCTCAAATGCGAAGAAAGAATAGCCGAATTCGATCGCAAGTGCGAAGAAAGACGCCTAGAGCGTGAAGCGCAGAGAGCCCAACACATGCAAGAGTTGGTCCTACTTTTTTCTAATGTGCAGGCGCAAATTGAAGAGAATTAGGAGAAGGAGACTCTCTCAATCTTTGCTTCTCCAAAGCATGACAAACAAGAATTGCGTGATAATGATAAGCATGATGAATTCCATGATAATGATCAACACGATGATTTCCACGAAGAAGTTGTGATTTTTTACAAGGATGATGGTTTAGTTGATACTTTTTCTAGTGAAGCTAACCTCATTGCAGATTTGATCAATCATGAAGAAACGATCTTGGCTCTCGAGTCGAGGTCCAACGAACTCCAACAAGAAGTATTTTGTGCTGGAATGATTAGTCAGTACGCATTGTTCGAGTGTTTCATTCGTGACGTTTTCCTGTATTTTAGTCACCATCCTTATGTGATCCCTTTTCATAGGCACGACATATTCCACAATGAACGGTTTGACAGTCCGTCTATATGTTCATCTACATTGCATGCACAGTTTTTTAGGAAAAGACTAGAATTTTTCCAGTCACTTTACATGGAATGGGTATGTTCATGTGTTTGTGTTGGAAGTGGTTTCAGGATTTTTCATCCTCAGAGATTCTTGAAGAAGGTAGACGCATGACTATAGATGAAGTTGAAGCATTGAAGAAGCCACAAATGACTTTGTGTCGCTTTTGGCGCAGCCCAAAGAAGCAAGCATTGTAGACCTTTATGAAGTTCAAGTATCGCATGACCCACGCTTCAGTGTGGGCCGGCGAAGAGTCCTTTCCAAGATTCCAAACGCCATTGGCGATCTCCCTCGATGCCATACAATTTGGTACCAGTATCTCAATTTGAAAAGGAGGGGATGTTACGTGCACATCTAGCTCTATGTGTACGTGGAAAAGCTACTTCATGACAAGGGTTCAATTCAGTGTAGTTAGCCTAGCTTAGGAGGTGTTTTGGCACATTTGTGAGTCTGTTCGCAGACCGTGCATGTCCAGGTACTTAGACTAGATGCATATCCTCTAGTTGCACACAACATGACCATTAGATTACAGTCATAACCCATCAGGAGCATTTTTACAGTGCATAGACCTATTTTACCTATGTTAGCCATTTTTCACTTAAGATTAATAAGTGACTTTATTGGGAAACTGTGATTTGCAAATTTTTGCCCTTAGCGTTTTCAGATTTTAGCCCGTCTCATCGCCACCCTCATCATCGTCTCGACATCGTCGGCAACTCCATTGCATTGTAGAGATTTGTGCAATCAATAGTAGACTGCTCTCTTCATAGAGAGTGGGGCCTTCAAAGGAGGGTTTGACAACTTCCTGGTGTTGTATTATTCTCTCTCTATCTCTCAGTCTTAGTACCATACCTTTATGCATAGTGTTTATCCACATTGTTTGTGATCATTTCCACTCTCTCACTAAAGGAACGGAAGGCTCTCCCTTCTGTAAGTAAAAGGAACCTTGAGCACAGTTCGGAGCACTCAACTTGAGCAAAGTCCAACATTCACTTCCACTGCACCTTACATTGGTATCAGAGATTTGGCAGTGTTCTGTATCATTCAAGGAAAGAAACACAAGAATTTTTTTGCTTGTTGCGGTCGCACATAACCCAAGTTCTCTTGCGCATGTCGATTCCTAATCGTGTCCTTCAAGAGTGATAGGAAACCCAAGAAAGAAGGGCTTGTCCAGCCTTCCCTTGTTTCTCTTTTCACTCATTGAGAGTGGACCGAGCACGTAGCGGTCGGCCAATCGATGTGAGGTGGAAAAAAGCAACCTTGGTGTGAGCGCAAGGCCGCCAAGGGGTGCGCCCATAGGAAACAGAAGAGCTCGGGTAAAAGAAGATTCTTCTCTAGCACAGATTGCAAGCTAAATAAGAACCTCAAGAACCCAAGAACCCCAAGAACCTCAAGACCCTCAAGAACCAAGAACCGAAGAACCCAAGTTCCTTGTGAACTTAAGAACCCAAGACTTCAATGTATGGTCATCACCCGAAGAAGAATTTTCCCCACCAAGAGGTTTTTCTGACCCTCCCCCTTCTCCATCTACGCCAAGGATTGCACCAAATCCTATGGAGGCTTTAGTAAAGATGATGATGGACATGAGGATACAACAAGAAGTGTGTAATAGAGTTGGACCCTCCAAGTGGAGAATATACCGTGACACCACAATAAAACACTTCAAACAAGTTCAGAGTTCACAATTGATTCGGCGGAGTTCCGTGCCTAGAGATATTGGCCCCAAAGACTGCTGCCCCTTTTGGTATTGCTTTTTGTATTAATCTGTGTTGAAAGTACCAGAGTGGAGTCGGTGGGACTCACTCTCAGACTCCTCATCCAGATGCGCTGAAGTGTGAGTGACCTACTCACATATTTAAAGAGTTTACAAGGGATGCCAAAAGCAGAGCCCCTAAAAGCTGAAAATCAAAAGCCTTCTAACTAAAAGTCCTCAAAAAAAAATTCTAAGGCTCTTTCTCTCTCTCTCTCTCTCTCTCTCTCTCTCTCTCTCTCTCTCTCTCTCTCTCTCTCTCTCTCTCTCTCTCTCTCTCTCTCTCTCTCTCTTATTCTTCAAGAAAATAAAGCAACTTTCAAAACTGTGTGGGATTTCTAGCCTTGCGTAGCCAAAAGCTGGCTTTTTTGCTGCCATAAAATCTGCCGCAATTTGCGGGTTGCCACGTCAGCATCAGTACGAAATTTCATGAATCTCGCCGCAAAACGCGGAGGTTACCATGTCAACGTTTTAGCCCGCATTTCTTACAATTCCTGGGGTTCCCACAGAGAAGCCACGCCATCATTTCCTTTGGTAGTGAGTGTGTGTGTGTACTGGGCAGCCCGTCAGTTTGTGACAATCGCAACGGGCAGTCTTGGAGCGCGAGTGTGAAGAAAGAAAAGAAAAATTGGATCGTAAACACAAAGAAAGAATAGCCGAATTCGATCGCGAGTGTGAAGAAAGAATAGCCGAATTCGATCACAAGTGTGAAGAAAGACTCTTAGGGCGTGAAGCGCAGAGAGCCCAACACATGCAAGAAATGGTCTTACTTTTTTCTAATGTACAGGTGCAAATTGAACAGAATCAGGAGACGGAGGCTCTCTCAATCTTTTCTTCTCCAAAGCACAACACACAGGAATTGCATGATAATGATAAGCATGATGAATTGCATGATTTGTAGGAAGAAGCTGTGACTCTTTACAAGGATGATGGTTTAGTTGATACTTTTTCTAGTGAAGCTAACCTCATTGCAAATTCAATCAATAACGAAGAACCGATCTTGGCTTTTGAGTCGAGGTAACGAACTCCCATAGGAATTATTATGTGCTCGAAAGATTAGTCAGTACGCATTGTTCGAGTGTTTCATTCGTGATGCTTCCCTTTATTTTAGTCACCGTCCTTATGTGATCCCTTTTTATAGGCATGATATATTGCACGATGAACACGATTTACTCATGAATGAGCACGGATGTATGCGGATTACTTATGAAAAGCTGAAATGTTTGCACCCAAGGAATTGACATTCCATGTCGCTTCCTTGGCATGACACAGCATCCGAAAGAGCACAAGAAGGATTGAGCATCACGCATCGGCATTTCCATTGCCACAATTGGTTGATTTAGATCAGAAGGTCAAGCTTTGACTCCATTTTTTGTGTGTCTTTGAAGAACGGTTTGGCACTCCGTCTATATGTTCATCTACATTGCATGCACAGTTTTTTAGGAAGAAACTAGAATTGTTCCAGTCAGTTTACATGGAATGGCTATGCTCATGTGTTTGTGTTGGAAGTGGTTTCATGAACTTTCATCCTCAGAGATTCTTGAAGAAGGTAGACGCATGACTATAGACTAAGTTGAAGCATTGAAGGAGCCACATATGACTTTGTGTCGCTTTCAGCGCGGCCCAAAGAAGCAACGTTGTAGATCTTTATGAAGTTCAAGTATCGCATGATCCACATTTCAGAGTGGGCCGGCAAAGAGTCCTTTCCAGGATTCCAAACGCCATTTGCCTATCTCCCTTGATGCCATACAGTTCCGTACCAGTATCTCACTTCTAAAAGGAGGGGATGTCACATGCACATCTAAACCTACGTGTACATGGACAAGCTACTTCATGACAAGGGTTCAATTTAGTTGAGTTAGCCTAGCTTAGGAGGTGTTCTGACACTTTTGTGAGTTGGTTCGCAGACCGTGCATGTCTAGGCACTTAGAATAGATGCATATCCTGTGGTTGCGCACAACATGACCATTAGATTACAGTCAAAACCCATTAGGAGTATTTTTGCAATGCATAGACCTATTTTCCTTATTTTATCCATTTTTCACTTAATATTAATAAGTGACTTTGTTGGGAAACTGGGTAGGGCTAAACCTAGAGCTAGCACTCTTTGGCATAAGACGCACCATGAACCTTATGTTCAACAATGCACCTTCTCGACAAAACGCGCGGCCACAACTTAGCGTTTTCAACCATTGTAGATCAGCACCTGCGTTTTGTAGCTGCAGACCAACCTGGCGACATCAGGACCCTGCAGAAGCCATAGAGTTTTTGCAGAAGACACCAGATTAGCCGTAGCGTTTTTTGGATGAACAGGAAATCGAGCGTTTTGCAGCTTCTCCACGACAGAACCAGCAGATAGATTAGCATTTTCAGTTTTCAGCATAGGGACACTGTAGAACAATTCTCGAACCTTACAGATCTCACCTTGCCGCAGCAGTTCCTCGCCCCACAGTCAGATAAGCGAGCGTGTCAAAAAGTGATGATGTGGCTATGGATAGCAAAAATCCTAAGTTTTATTAAAAAAACCCTAAAATTCTTGCAAATCCTAATTTTTGCCAAAATTCCTAATTTTTGGAAATCAGGAAGGTGGAAAAAAAAATAAAAATTGAGCGGACGCAAATCCCAGCTTTTGGCTTTTTGCTACAAAAATAATTGGATGAGAGAGAGAGTTGAATTGCTTTATTTTTACTCTCATTGAGAGAGAGAGAGAATTTTCTTTTGCTTTCAAGCTTTTATTGGTAATCTAGGCAGCCTCCATCTTTTCCAAAAAGTCTTTCACATCTTCATCACTTCTTCCATGAAATTACGGATAAGAGAAAGCCATGGCTACCCCAAGTTTTAATGCTTTGAGAACCTCTTCTAACACAGATGCAGGAACCCAAAACTTTTTACTGACTCAATCCCCAGAAACTTCAATGGAGCTCATCTTTAGATAAGAAAAAACATATGCACATCAAAATGAGTTTTCATAATTAATCATCACAATTACAACAGGAAAAGGGGATTCCAGTATCTCTCTTAATCTTCTTCTCCCAAACATAAAGACTATGTGCTGCTGGGAAAAAATCTTCTTCGACACGTGAACATTTATCTGGATTCTTTGTGTTAAATGAAAAGGAGTGAATTGAGGTGCGTCATGATTATCCAAAGGCAAACCATGCCGTCCCAAGAAAGCACACTTGACTAATTACCCTCTGATTTTGCCAAAATTTCAGCAACATAACAACATAAATGGCTCAAAAGACCAAAAAACCAGCCATCACAACTTGGAAAAATTTTGGCAGAGTTTTCCCAAAAGTAGAGCAGGAAGAACCCAAAATATAGGCTGTATGTGTATGCATAACCTCCCAACAATGGAACTCAAGCATCAAGTAGAAATCACTAGTACATAGCCTATGACGAGGTCATGAAAAGGATGCTCTAGCCACCTATATCACCAAAAGGATCTCACATTTGAGAATTCCCCAGCTCACTAAAACCTCACCACCACGATCCTCTCACGAAGGTTTATGCAAATATCAAATATTCAAGTCTCAAAAATGAATATCTTCTAGACCAAGTCTTAGAAATGGTTGGGACTGCCAAATAAAACCAAGTATGGCTCCACAAAGCCGTACAATGGCGGTATCCACAAGTCACGTACAATACAAGACAATGCACTCAAACAAGTGCCAAATGATGCATGCTCACAAAAACTGCAAGTGACTTCCACTTTCCAGTATATCACTCTACTCCAGCTACCTGTACCTGTGTGAATCACCTGTACCTATACCTATAACCTGTAACCTGTAATCCCGAATCTCGAAGCTGAAGGTACTCAAAGAAGATCCTCAGTGGGGGCACCAAAAGAATGTGAGCGGGATGGAAACACACACAACACCTCTATAATCACCCAGCACACGCTCTTGGGATAATACACACACACACACACACATTGGGGCAGCACTCGGCTTTACACAACCCACATGGCCAAGACAAGGAACACACCGATGGAGTGAGAGGAGAGAGACCATCCATTTGCCCAATCATCACAGAGACACACGAGCACAGACACACCCAAAAAATTCATCTCAAAAGCGGAATATTGGATGTGTAGATACTATTGATCTTGGGCCAACACCAATGGGGCAAATAGATCAAACAATATGGATAAAATATGTCAGATACAATCACAAATTAGAGCAGAGGCTTCGCTCATAGGAGAAACTTACACATCCAAAATCAAGAAAATAGTAAGTAATTTGGCAGAATGAAGAGCACCATTGCATTCAGAACGGCCAAAAACCCCAATCTACAATATCAAAGTGCTCAAATCCGACCTTGGATGAGCAGTTTATGGCCACAACAGGCTCCAAAAATAGCAAAAATTGAGTTGCGGCTGTTCCTCCTCTTCTCTCCACACTTTGCTGGGTTTTTTCTTAATTTTTTCAGTGTCCACACTTCAATTTATCCCTTGGGAACCTTTAGCCTTTTGATTGACCTCAAACGGATCCCGAACAGGCCAAAAACTGGCCACATAGTGTGTTTTTGTTACCCTTCTACATCCATCTACACACTTGGCACTCAACTTTTTCAAATAATGCATCCCACAATCACGTGAAGTGGCCCCCAAATATAGTTCTCATGATGACCTTTCTACATAATTCATCACAAGAAAACACCCCCGTTGTGTCCTCGCTTACCACGTGCAAGTATTGACCCCATTCAACCTCATGACGCCATTGGATGCCACTTGACGCACCTACTTACCTCATGGCCTTGGACCACTGATAGATTTCTCGAGAAGTTTTACACTCTACCAACTCCTCATTATTGTAGAAAAAACACATTGATACTGGCTATGATGAAAATCCATGTACTATGTACACATTGTCCTACCTGTACACATGTGGGCCCCACGTAACCATCTGGTTCTGGAAAATGGGCAATTCTTTATTGATGCACCATGCATGTGTTACAACCTTGTCGAGCATTCACAAATAATTGACTTTGTAACATTGTACCACGTATTGAAAAGCAAAGAAATACTTGCAAAGTATGTACCTTGAACCTGCTAGGTTTGATTACAATTGTCCTTGACCTTATGATTTTTCTTAATTGAGAGATGTGTAAAACTAGTTTGCATAGGAGCCATGCCCTACCAAATTTGCAAGTCCATAATACAATAGAGAAAAACCCCTATCGGCTTCTCAAGCTATAACAAGTGGTCTGGGGACTTTCCTGTCTCGATTGCGGCTTATAGCCATTACACGTCTTATGCGATCGATTAAAAAAAAAAAAACTCCATATTGCACCTTGCCTTCGGAGGAGTTGCCTCTTATGGTAATACCAAGTCTAGCAATAGGCCATGCCAATCTCCTTGACACATGCTAAAGAGGCAGTTTGTACTCAAGCCGTGCTTGATTTTGGTTTTCAAACTAATCATTGGTCCTTTCCAATGCTATACCGAGAGAGAGAGAGAGAGAGAGAGAGAGAGAGAGAGAGAGAGAGAGAGAGAGAGAGAGAGAGAGAGAGAGAGAGAGAGATGCAACTCTCCTTTCCCTCCCCTCCATGGCTGCTCTCCCTAGTGCTCTGATACCAGTGTGAGACAGAGGGAAGTGCCGTGAAGGATTCTTCACCCTACCATCCATAATATAGGCCCTTGGACATCCATACTTAGAATCCCCTATCCACAACTAGCAGCAGGCCCTTGGCCTGGGTCTGTGAATCCCCTTGGGTTTTCCCTAGGCATTACATATTCCATGATCGGGTTAACCTACGGGTGTAGGAGTGCAACCAAGGGGGAGTACCATATGACGTTCTAAGTTGGTCAAGTTTTTTATATATAATTTATGGTCTATTTTGGTGAGTTGATTTCAAGTGTTATATGTCCATAAAATTATATGAGGATATATGGTTCATCAACCCAAATTGTACGTACGGGCATATATTTATGAATAAAGTGGATTTCTTTTTGTGTTTTCATTTGTTGCATGAGTATCATAAAGGCA
The DNA here is from genome assembly GCF_014529385.1 of Adiantum capillus-veneris. Lineage (NCBI taxonomy): Eukaryota > Viridiplantae > Streptophyta > Polypodiopsida > Polypodiales > Pteridaceae > Adiantum > Adiantum capillus-veneris. Next base: position 115,427,816 of record NC_140951.1, on the reverse strand, counting down.
AAGTGATGTGATAAGGTGTTAGTCTATATTATGGACCTGATCTTGATGCATTGGTTTCCTGTCAAATACTTTCATTTGCATGTTATTTATGCACCCAAAAATGGTAAAAAGTTGTTTTTCACATATATGTGAAGTTATTTTTTATGGTTGATCAAAGTGACACAACTGTTTTTCATCATGTTTATGTTGATGCAATGATGTCATATGATGTATGGAATCTCACGGATGGATGTGGATGCCTCAAGTGCATGTGTATGTTTCTTTCCTATGTGCTAGGGGGTGAGATACAACTGTAGTGCATCACTTATGCATGATTGGATATTGTCAAAACTGGCTTTTGATATCATATTTAGTTATTGGTTGGACTTATTTTATGCATAAAAGTTCATGTCTCAAGGGACATGTGTGTGGGTTTAGTTTGATTGCAGTGGATATGTTAAACTTCAAGTGCGCAAGTTGGTTCAATATGGAATATGGTTTATGGTCAAGGACTGAGATCCCTCGTGGATTATGGTTGTGATTTTTGATTGTGGAAACCGATGTGGCTCTTGGATCTTTATTTATATGATTATGATGCAAATTTTTTGCATCCATGTTATGTGCTAAAGTGGTTCTGGCAGGGATGGATGTGCATCACCTTGAGTCGGTTGGAGTGCTCACCCATGTGATGTGATTAGATTATGTCTTATGATTTCAAGATTGAAACGTAAAGTGGTTTTGATGGTTTATAGTGGACGTGTAAGGGTAGAGACTATGTACACTCTAACTACTTGGAAAATGTATTTTGTGCATATGGAAAGTGCTAATGTGTTACATTTCTCATGGCAGCATTGCTACAAGACTACATTCACCTACATCACTTAGTCTTAATTAAAAGGATCAATGATCGACGGATTTGTTGGATTTGGGGTGTTTCCTAGGTCTTCTTTTTTCTAGACTCATTTAAACGATTAGTGTGTCGGGGGTTGAACGACCTACACAGCTAACGTGTTGGGGATCTTCCCTTCGCTTTGCCTAAACACCCAATAATGGGCATCAAAGGCACATGGTGCCTAATCTGGTATGGTTGGTGTTGATTCCCTACCACTTGCTAGTTTTTGTAATTCATCCAGCACTTGGGTACATGGAGGGAGGTGAAACGACCTCACCCTATGTCTAGCTTAGGTCGGTTGGAGGCGTTCTGGCTCGCACCCAGCAAAGTGAAATTATCTTTGTCTGTAGTAGAGCAAAACCGGATGGGTGGACCGGTTAATTCCTACACAGAGCTCGTTGCTCGACTAGTCATCTGAAATTTTTGATTTTATGGTATACCTAGATTTTTTTATTGCATTAATATATGACTACATGTTTCATTTAGATGGGGCATTTAAAGACTCTCTTTTGTCATTCTTTTGTGTCTCTATATGCACTATGTTTCATCCTTCACTATTCTCTCTCTCTCTCTCTCTCTCTCTCTCTCTCTCTCTCTATATATATATATATATATATATATATATATATATATATATATATATATATATATATATATATATATATATATATATATATATTCCCTCAATGTGGTGTACACATATACTCACCCTCCACAATGTTATTTTTCTTGAGTACGCTTTCATTCATATCACCCATTCATAGGTAGCACTAGTTGCTAGGTGCCTTTAGATGCAGTCCGGTCATGGCTTGAACTCCATGCTAGTTTGGGTGATAAGAACTCCTCCGCTATGCAAACAATTCCACATTGATGTATTTAAAAATTGTATATGGAAAACTGATAAAAGTGTAAACTGTGTTTTTTTTTCATAGACCCCTACGGAGGGGTATGTCTCATCAAGGATGGTAGTATCAATACTTAGTTAGTTGCCTCAGTACCCATGAGGTCCAAAAACCAATTTTATACATGTGACATGATGCTTTGTTTGGATTTCAAGTTTGAATTCAAAGAAAAAAGCAGGAACTAACAAAGAGACATATGCAGTGGCCACAATACCAAATTTCTAGTCAGGGGCCATTTCCGCCACTAGCTTCAACTAGAGAGAGGCTTGTGAGTGACAAGGAGGGGCAAGTAGTGCTCCGTATAATTAGTTTATACCCTTACAAGCTATCGATATTTGAATCCATGGTTCAAAGTTCAAGGCATATCCATATGGCAAAGAACCAATTTGACATATGTAAAACACTATGGAATATGAGTGCTCTAATTTATTGTTGCTGGTCAGATTATGGACATGATGTGTTTTCAAGTTCATTATCTAGGATTATTTTGGATGTGATGTGTTCATAGTTCACGGATGGGGATTCTTGGACATAGAGTACTCTACATTTTAAAGTTTCTAAAAGGAAATCGATGCTCAAGATGGCATTCTTCTCAGGTACAAGTTGAGGGTAACAAATCCGGAGGTACATCCAACATGAAATTTTTTGTGGAGGGCAGGTGCCCATGGTAGCTTCTTCACATCGACTTGGTCTCATTATTATGTCCCCTCTAAGCTGTAGAGAGGGTGTTAGAGTTTTATCATCTCAAATGAACTACCCAATATGATCCCAATATTTGTTTTGGCTTTTAGGATTTTATTGCACTTACTTGTCAAAGTCTGGGTAGGGCAATTTATTGAGGTGGTCATATAAGCAACTCTCAGTCCCCATTGTATTTGTATCAGTTATTCATTGCCAAGGTTGATTGGTTTAAGAAAGTGTGTATTCTCTACTATGTCATTGAAGAAGAATAAGTGAAGATTTGAGCATTTCGAGTGCGAGTGGTGCAAAGAGAGTGAAGTCGTTTTTGTTAGACTACACAACAAGTAGCTCATTTGTTTGATCATATCTCTCACTAAGAGTGTCCGATTGATTCACCATCTAGCTCTACAAAAATCCCACTTTGAATGCTACAACTTCTTAGAAGAAATATGTAGCAAATTTTGATTTTATCAGCTCCGAAACAACACTTGAATAGAGATGTTTTTTGCACATAGATTTTCCCTAAATGGCTTGGTTGATATCCGATGGTTTTTGCACACAAATTTTCCCTAAATTGCTTGGTTGATAAGTAGAAAATGGCTTATGGTGCGTGTGTAATAAAAGAGGTTGGAGGAAGTTTTTAGACACTTGAAGCTTATGTATGATGTTGTGGCTTATTGCACATACTTGCATATAGAGATTGTATAAGTAAAGAGACTTGCATATGCAGCATATGTTGATTGTAATTGTGGTTTGAACTATTTGAAGAAGTTATGGCTAATTTGTCATGGAAAATAACTCAATATGTTGGTGAAAAGCTCACAAATGCAATCTACCATGTATGGATGTATCGAATGGAGAACTTCTTGATGGGCAAAGGTGTAAGGGATCTTGTCCTAGGTGAAGATGTATGTCCAAAATTTCCTTTGGATTCTTAAAAAGAGGAAAAAGAAGGCCATAGAAATCATGGATCAAAAAGTCACAAAAAGTGTTACATTTGATCTCCATATGTATTTCAAAAATCTTATAACCTCATATCAAGAAGAGTAGTACATCAAGGGATGCTTGAGATGCTATCAATAAGATGTATGCTACAAGTAATGAGGTGCATAAGATTCAATTGAAGAAAAGGTTGCATGGAATATGGAAATAAAGCCAAATAATAACAGAATATGTGGCTAAAATTACACGAATTGCGAAAGGTTTGGCATCCATAAATTGCATAGTTGTAGATGATGATTCTGTTTTAGTTATGCTAAATGGTTTAGGACCACAATATAAGTCATTAAATACCTTTATTTTAGTAAGAGGTACTATGATGTACTTTGAGGAGTTGATTGCTTTATGTGTGGCAGAAGAAGTGAACCTTGGTATTAATGCATCTACAAGTGCCTCGAATAGAGATGCAGTTTTATATCATAATTGTAGAAGAGGAAGAGATGCAATGTGTAAAAGAGGAAATCATGCAGAAGGAAGAGGTAATTATTATGTCAAAGGACACCTATGCGAAGAGGAGATGGTTTTATGCATACATCAAAGGGAGAGTCATGCCACAAAGTAAAGGTGGTGCATTTAGGCAAAGAGATGGACATTGTAATTATTGTGGTAGATATTGACATTTTGAGAGATATTTTTATCATAGAAAAACTAAACCATGGCATGGTAGAAGTAGTGGGAGAGAACAATAATCTCATTGTTCTAAAAGAGGTGGCTATAGTGATGCTCATGGTGATGATTTACATGGTCATTTTTTTGCTATGCAAACCGGGAAGTGATAGAAATCGGTATGTTGACTCTAGATCCACTAATCGTATGACTTGTCATAACAAATGGTTTGATGGAAAGAAAACTATGCCTAATGAGGAGATTGTGGCTATTGGCGGAGACGACACTATGCATGCAATTACACATATAGGTAATGTACCATTGATAATGGAGAGTGGCGTGAAAAGTACTTTGGGAGATGTGTTGTATGTGCCAACTATTTACAAAAGTCTTGTTTTCATTGGAGAAATGGACGATCAAAACATGCAAGTATACATTCATTAAATTTGGTTGTTTTATACATGATTTTAGCCGTGGTAGATATGAGAAGTTTCTTGGAAGAGACAAGAAAGTTAGACGGTTACTTTTTTGGATAGATAATCTGATTTCTCATGAGAATATGTATATAAGCGCTACATATAATGATGAAAATGTGGAATTATGGCACAAAAGAATTCAACATGTAAACTTAAGAAAGCTGAAAAATGATGCAAAAGCATCAGATTGTAAGAGGATTGCTATGTTTTGGTCTCTTGGAATTCAACCATGTATGTGAAGCATCCTAATCTAGAAAGCAAACAAGATTGCTATTTCTATGTACGGAGCGAGTTAATGCACATCCATGGACTTGATTCACAGTGATGTATGGGGTCCTTGTAATCATACTTCACTTGGAAATGCATCTAGTTTTTTTTTCGTTGATGATTATAGTCGCTATACTTGGATTTACTTTATGATTAATAAACATCAAGTGTTTGAGAAGTTTGTGTAGTTCAGAAGCATGGCTAAAAGGAAAGTTGAAAGATATGTTAAATGCTTGAGGTCCAATGGTGGTGGGTGTATATCTCACATGATTTTGATGCATATGTATGTGAGCATGGTATTTGAAGGCAAGATACATGCCGGTATACCCCACAACAATATGATGTGGCCGAGAGAAAGAAAAGATTGATTATGGAAGTTGCATGGGCTATGTTGAATGAAAAATATATGCGGATTGAAGCATGTCATATTCTTGTGCATATTCTTAATAAAACACTTATGGCAATTATTCATGATGTATGTCCTTATGAGAGACTTTGGGGAGAAAGCCTACTATGACTTATTTTTGTGTATTTGGAAGAATTTGCAATGTACATGTACCACATGAGGTGAGAAGAAAAATGGATACAAGATCAATCAAACGTGTGTTTCCTGGCTATCGGGTTGAGAAGAAACGATACAAGTGTTATGATCCGACAATAAGAAGGGTGTATATAAGTCAAGATATAGCTTTTTTCGAGGATGATTCTTGGTATAAACCAAAGATAGTTGAGGTTTTTTATGAATATGAGAATGAAGATGATCATAATGTACATAGAAGTCGTGTGGAAAAGAAACATGTAAGTAGAAGTCTATCTGGACCACAAGTCACATGATACAATTACATTAGAGAACCCGTGGAGAGATATATTGCGTTAAATGACTAAAGAGAAGGTTAAGGAAAAGATAAGATGATCATGATGTAGATGGACATGTTTTGGACAGTAGTATGGATAGTGACAATGCTTTTCAAAAGGTGCAAACTTTGAGTGTATTGAGAAGTAGTGGATGCTATGTACCACCATATGAAAGGCAAGTGCAAAGTGGGCCGATCTTTGCAAAGATCACAAAGAGTGAAGTACCTGGTTGATATATTGACATATAGTATCTATATGAGGATGCATTATTCTTATATGACAACAAAGGCTCAACATGTAGATCCTACTTGCTATAAAGAGACAACCCAAAGTGACAATTGGAAAGATGATATGTACAAGGAGATGAAAGCTCTTGAGAAGAATAAGACATGGGATTTGGTAACACTACCTCTTGGGAAGAAAGAGATTAATTGAAAATGGGTTTATAAGGTCAAATTCAAGGCTGATGGAAAGGTAGAAAGATATAAAGGAGGGTTAGTTGCAAAGGGATATGCACAAACATATGGTGTGGACTATGATAGAACATTTGGTCCAGTTGTGAAAATGTCTATCGTGAGGAGTATGGTAGCATTGGTAGCAATGAATAGATGAAAATTCAAACAAAAAGATGTAATAAATGACTTTTTGAATGGAAATTTATATGAGGAGTTGTACATGTATCAACCGCTACATGTAGAGCCTACTTGCTATAAAGAGACAACCCAAAGTGACAAATGGAAAGATGATATGTATGAAGAGATGGAAGCTCTTGAGAAGAATAAGACATGGGATTTGGTACCACTACATCTTCGGAAGAAAGAGACTAGTTAATAATGGGTTTATAAGGTCAAATTCAAGGCTGATAGAAAGGTAGAAAGATATAAAGCAAGGTTAGTTGCAAAGGGATATGCACAACCATATGGTGTGGACTATGATAGAACATTTTGTCCAGTTGTAAAAATGTCTACCGTGAGGAGTATGGTAGCATTGGAAGCAATGAGTAGATGAAAATTTCAAACAAAAAGATGTGAGAAATTCCTTTTTGAATGGAAATTTATATGAGGAGTTGTACATGTATCAACTGCAAGGGTGAGAACGAAAAAGCACCTAAATCTGGCAGTAATGATCCCCCCTTGGGATAAAACAAGCCAAGATGTAAAGTGCCACTCAAGTAGTAAGAAATCCTCTTGATAGCATGCCAATGCTTAGACCTTGGGCTATGCATAAATCTACTGACCTATGAGACTGCAAGCTAAATATCTGGCCTCGTGTTGCATACATAAATGAGGCATCCAATAGCTGTTTGGTAAAGAATGACATCAGTAGCATCACTATCATCATGAAGACTCAATTTCAAACATCTTTCCATGGGAGTGGAAATCGGTTTGCAATCCTCAAGTCCAAACTTACATAGCAATGTCTCCGTGTACCTTTTCTGATAGAAGGCAATACCACAATCACACTGCTTAAATTGTATACCCAAGTAATGATGCAACCACCCCAAATATTTCAGCTTGAAAGTAGCATTCAAATCAGTCTTAAATTTGGAAATATATCTCTCATTTCATCCAATGATCAGCAAGTCATCTACATAGAGAACCACAATGAGAAGTACATCGACCTCATGCTTTACATACAATGTGCTTTCCGTTGGACTGTTACAAAAGCCTCCTTTGACCAAATGAGTGTCAGCCTTCTCATACCAAGCATGAGGAGATTGCTTCAACCCATAAAAATCTTTCTTACATTTTCTCACTTTATCTTCCTGCCGTTTAATGACAAAACCACAAGGCTGTGTTACATAAACTTCCTCAAATATGTCACATTTCAAGAAAGCAGTAAGAATGTCTGACAAATGTACATCCTAGCCAAAATGAGCTACCAATGCACATAGAAAATGCACAGTAGTCATACAATAAGTGGGAGAAAAAATCTCTTCATAATCTATGTCTTTTTGTTGTGCATAACCTTTTTCAACAAATCGAGCGTTAAAGTGATCAATCTCACCATCCGGCTTGCGTTTCAACTTGTAAACCCACTTTGTACCAATAGCCTTTTTGCCAGGAGGAAAATCACATAAAGTCCATGTGTCATTTTCTAGAAGTGCATCATATTCTGATTGCATGGCAGCCATCCAATGTTTTTGAAGTTTGTGCTTCATCAAAAGGTAGAGGTTCCTCAACATTGTGTAAGCTAGACACAACCAAAGCCTGACAATTTGATGCATAAAATGCATGGCAAGAACCTCAATGAGTATGACTACACAAAGGTGCATCCAATTTACGGTCACACAAAGTATGCACTAGCCATTTTGGCATACCTCTAGCCTGCTCATTCTCAACCCTTTCCTCATCAAGTACATCATGTACATTTGCATCAGTAATATGCTGATCTGTAATATTTTTAGAAACCCCCATAGGCTAAAGATTTTCATCATTGGAATTTACATTTGACCTTTCACCACTGAAAAGAGGAAACAAAGTGTCATAAATGTCATGTGAGCTAATGTTATTGTCTCTAGTACATGCTAGCAATGGCTGAACAGAATCTTCCACAAACACATCTCGTGAGACCAAGATACACTTTGTTTGTGGATGATATAACCTGTAACCTTTGATTTCAGCACTATAGCCAACAAAAATATATTTGATAGTCTTATCATCCAATTTCCAGTTGTGTTTGTGGCACATGCAGGTTGCAACTTGTCCGTGCAAACTCCATCCTTAGAAAATTACCTGTACTTCATGACTTTTATTGATGATGACTCCAAGCATGCATGGGTATATCCACTTAAATCCAAGTTTGGAGTATTTATGTGCTTCAAACAGTTTTTGGCTATGGCTGAAAATGTCTCAAAATGTACTATGGGCACCCTTCGTTTCGATTGAGGGGGGGAGTATATGTCTCATGAATTTAATGCATTTCTGCCTAGTCCTGGGATAACACACCATTGTATAGTTCCTTATAGAACTTAGTAAAATGGTGTTGCTGAGAGGAAAAACAAGCCACTTACGCAAATGGCACAATGTATGGTCAAAAGTCAAGCTTTGTCGCATACTAACTAGGTGTCCTATGAAAGCTTTGCAGCCTATGACTCCATATGAAGCATGACATGATAGAAATCCTTCTATTGAGAACATACATTGAGCCATCCTTTGGAAACATTGAATGCTGCATCTTATCCAAAATACAACCTTCACAAACATGTTTGATAGGTGCTTCAAGTGCCGGAAAATAAGCAACCATATCAGATTTTTGCAAACGTAGCAAACTAGCAAAATTCACATGCCCAAAACGTGCATGCAAATGTTTTGCATCTCAAATAGCCTTAGAATCCACAAGTGCATTTGTAAAATTCTACCCACACTTGTCATATAAAGTGAGCTTATATAGCCCACGTCATAAAATGCTAGATGCAACGATATCATCAACCAAAATGTACTCATGTATTGTACATCTGTCATCGACAAATTTGACTACAAGGACAAGTCTACCAAGTGCAAATACAAAAAATAGGATTCTTGATTTTAGGTACATACAATGCATCAACAAGTGTGAAAGAACTTCCATTTGCAGTAGTAAGCACAATCTTTGCAACTCCCTTAACCGATAAGAGGTATTATTGTCACAAGTGACTGAATTTCCATGAGGGACATCCTTGAGTTAGGTAAACAAGTCAGGATGAGAGGTAATGTGCTTTGCAGCACCACTATCAAAGTACCACATTTAAGCATCTGCACTAGCTGACAAACATGCATCATGGATATTAGGATCATAAGTGCACTCTACACTAAAAACCCATTCTGCATGAACATAAGCATCATAGTCTCCTTTCACAAAAGACTCAACAATAGCTGCATTTGTAGTTTATTAATGGAACTATCGTCTTTCTTCTTAGCCTCTTTGGCCTTCATCTTAGGACACTTCTTGCTCAACTGATCATTATCTTTACAAAAATGACAATGAATCTTCTTTTTTCCCTTATCACGAGAATTCCCATACGAATTACTTCCAGAAGAAGCATTAGGAACATGCAATTCACAAAAGTGGCTACATTGTTGTTACCACCTTTTCTTTGAGCAACAATAAAGGCATGTTCAACTTCACGCTGTCTAGTCCTTTGTTTTTGGAAATCGACTTTTGCAATAGCAATGTGCATAATGCATCAAACTTGACAACTTTAGGATTTCCTTGGGTCATAAGTCTCCAAGTACTCGAAAAAGTCTGGTAAGAATCTGGCAAGGCATCAAGAACAATCTACACAAGGGAGCTGTCTGAAATGACTTCACCTGTAGAATTAAGTTCCTCATTGATATCCTTGACACCATCAAGGAAAGTTTCCATGTCATCTTTCTCATGCATAATCTTTGACTCCAGCTTTTTATGCATCAAGGCAATTTTTGCCTCATTGTGACTTGCATAAAGACCAGCTAGAATATCCCAAGACCGTTTTACAGATTTCACTGAAAAAATGTGAGGGGTAATAGTGCGCTTCACAAAAAAGCAAGTAATGCATGAGCATGTGCATCTTTTACATCCCAACTAGCTTGCTCAATCGTAGGCAAAACAACTTTAGCAGCAGTAACCCTGCCACCAAAACCTACAACATCCTCAACATCGCCTACATCCTCATAACCAGGATGTATATCAATGCCCTGCACAATATTCCAAATGCCATTTGACACAAGGACATGTTGCATCATGTAAGCCCACATAGGGTAATTGTCCTTGAGGATGCAACTTGCTTGATATCAATTGTTGGAATTAGGGTTGCACGGAAACACACACTGCTTGGAGAAGACAAAGGAAGCTGAAGGCACACAACAAAGAGTATATTACTTAGTGTACATTGAAAAGATAATGCATGGGGGGGAAAACCTCCTAGTGAGGGAAAAAACACCCCTGCAATGATAAAGTGTGTTCACACACATCACTACCACGTGTATATGGTAACAGCTAACACATGGACCAAGGATACCTATATATCACATGCGTTCAAGGAATATATATAAAAGCCCTTAGCCATACTTTTTTTGACAATAAAAGAGACCCTTTTCCTACTCAATCTGTAAATTTTTTCTCGAGATTATTTTTTCAATATCCGCCTATATGTGAAAATGTGAGGAAACATAGAATAAGCTAATCCTTACTTTTGAACTCACGTGATAGGACATTTTTCAATTTAGTGACTCCCCCGAGCCAAGGATGCACCAAGCATAGGAGGACATGAGAATTGTTTTTCTATTAGTCTTGTATAGTTTTAGGCTTACATTGTATATCCTATGGATGTGAGCCTAATTTAATTGTAATAGATAAAGTCTTGGAGTCCATGCCTTCATAAGAAGCTCCTTATGCAAAGAGGATTGATTTTTGTCGTCATTCTTGAGTATCATTTTTTGATGGCCTAGCCTTGAGCTTAATACCCATGCTTAGAAGGCTAGTGCTAATCCTTTGTAATTAGAGAATCTCTTTCTTGAATAGTATAATCTCTACCTTGCTCTTTAATCTTGTTTCTTCTATATTACATTAATTTCATGAAGTATTTTTAGCCTTTCATTATTCTAGATTTAGATGTTGTAATGCCTTCTTGCTTTGATGAATGACTCTTAATATTCTATGAGTACTCAATTTTTAATACTTAGCATCTCTAAATAGGTTGATTAGTGAAGTGTGTGTACACTTTTGATCTTGTGGTGGAGTATGTGCGCGATTGTGTGCTCAGAAGTGGGTAGGTTTAATGAGATTCAAGTACCATTAATTCACCCTTGTGTGTGGAGATTTTGATCAAGTACCTTGGTTGGCATGTGGTGATTGGGGAGGCCAACATGAATGCAATTATTACTGTGTTCTTGTCAAAAGAGTGCTTTAATATTCAATTCATTGGCAAGTCGGTCTTTAGTGGTCTTGATGTGTGTAGGTGATTCTTGATTGATCATGTTGGAATTAGGGTTGCAAAGAAACGCACACAGCTTGGAGAAGATGAAGGAAGCTCAAGTCACACAACTAAGAGTGTATTACTTAGTGTGCAATGGAAAGATAGATAGCCCTAGAGTGATGGGAATATATATAATGCACAAGGGGAAATGACCTCCTAAAGAGGTAAAAAATGCCCCGGCGGGCCTAGTGTGTTCACACACATTACTACCACATGTATATGGTAACAAATCACCCCTGGAGTGATGCGGTGAACGAGAGCTAGCACATGAGTAAAGGGAAGTGACATGCCCTAAGGACATAATCAGTCCATAAAGAGGAGTAAGACCAAAGCTTTGAGCTTCTCACAAGACAATGCCTTTGTGAAAAGATATGCAAGGTTGTCCTATGTTGGCACATAAGCCAAGCTCATCTCTCCTATTCAGAGCCTCTCCCTGACATAGTGGTAATGCACTCGATGTGCTTCGTGCGAGCATAAAAAAGCTTGAGCTTCTCACAGGACAATGCCTTTGTGAAAAGATATGAAAGGTTGTCCTATGTTGGCACATAATCGAAATTGATCTCTCCTGTTGAGAGCCTCTCCCTTACATAGTGGTAATGCACCTCAATGTTCTTTGTGCGAGCATAAAAAACTCGGTTCCTTGCAACTACCAATCCGCTCTGACTGTCAGTGTATATAGTGTTGGCAGTGTCCTATCTAACACCCAAATCAACCATAAGGCGTTTGAGCCATACACACTCAACCGTAGTTGTGAAGACTACCATGTACTCAGCATCACAACTAGAAGTGGACATATTAGGTTGCTTCTTGCTCAACCATGATATATGTGAACTTCCAAGCATGAAACAAAAACCACTTGTGGACACTCGCGTGTCAAAACAACCAGCCCAGTCTGAGTCAGAAAAAGCATATAAGTCTGGCGGCAATGATCCCCCCTAGGGATAAAACAAGCCAAGATGTAAAGTGCCACTAAGGTAGAAAACAATCCTCTTCATAGCCTGCCAATGCTTAGACCTTGGGCTATGAATAAATCTATTGACCTATGAGACTGCAAACTGAATATCCGGCCTCGTGTTGCATACATAAATGAGGCATCCAACAACAATTTGGTAAAGAGTGACATCTGCAGGATCACCAACATCACAAAGACTCAATTTTAAACATGTTTCCCTGGGAATGGAAACAGGTTTGCAATTCTCAAGTCCAAACTTACATAACAATGTCTTTATGTAACTTTTCTGAAACAAGGCAATACCACCATCACATTGCTTAATTGTATTCCCAAGTAATGATGCAACAGCCCCAAATCTTTCATCTTGAAAATAGAATTCAAATCAGCCTTAAATTCAGTAATATATGTCATAATGACTAATATATAATTCTCCTAAATGATTTTCTCATGTTAAGCCGATCCTTTAATATGGGGAAGTAGAGTAGGGATCCAGAGGAGGGAAAATAGGGATCCAAAAGGGGGGGGCCATCTGCAAAAGAGCAATGTGCAACAATGGACTTTAAACACCCTAAGGTTCAGCCCATTAATACTTCCAAAATGCTAAGGTTCCAAAATTCAAAGGTTGTGTCCAAAGGTCATCACTAGGGAAATTGGATTCTTTGTGTGTGTACCAAAAAATTCTTCATTAATCCTACAAAGCAGGGGATGAGCATTGCAAGTAGGGGATGAGAGAGAAACACACACACACACACACACACACACACACACACAAGCCTCCTTTACACAAAGGGAATGAGGGACACATGTCAGCTCCCTAGCCCAGATGCCCACAAGGTGTACTCAAATCCTACTGGATGGCCATGGAGGTGGACCGATGAGAATTAGGCTAGAGTAAATCTAGTTTGGTTAATTTACAAACGCTTAATAAAAGAACTAATCATAATTAATCTCTCTATAAGACTATTGGACAGTCTCCCAAGGGGTCCAATGAGCATTCAACAGCCCAATGGCTTGCCTGCTTCCTATTGGCCAGGAGACAAAGGAGTCCAATGAGAGTTTAGTTGCATTGATTAATTACCTAAAGCTCTCACAAAAGGGGAAAGGGGGACACATGTTAGAAGGCTATCACTTATGCTACTTAACTTTCATTGGCTAAGCTGGGAGAGGTCCAATGAGGTGCTAGCAAGAGGGGTCGACCAAGACAGAGAAGGGGTTGAATTTTACAAGGAATTATTGCATACACACTCACAGTAACTCGTGTGTGAAGCAAGAAGACTCTCTCTCTCCTTCTCAAGATTTAATGGAAATCATATCACCTACTCCATGCTTGTGACAAGGGAGGCCTACACCAACATCTCTTGGCTTTGTGATGCAAATCTAGCCAAGAGCCAAGCTTCAATGCATGCTCATCTCCTCTACCATGATAAGTACTAAGCTAAGCTATGCTAACATGAGTGATTATGTGAGGAGATACATCTTTCTCGGAAGGATACTCCTTCTTCCTCTCAATCTACTCTCATACCCCGCTAGCTCTCACCATCTTCAAAGGTGGGTGAGGTCTTGGGTTTGAGACCGTGAGGGAATTGATGTTGTGTTTTGCAAGTGTTTTGCTTAGTTCTTGAAGCTTCCATCTTCATTCCACTAGCTAGTATTGAAGGAGCACAAAGAATTGTATTGTAAAATTTCTCTCTTGATGGGAGAAGCCATAATACAAAGCCTTTTGGAGGGGGGACCGGCTCCATGTAAATCCGGTCCTCAACTGTTGTCAATAGCTTAATTTCTCTCCGTTTTGAAGTATTGGTCATGCTATCTAACTAGGTGTTATACTTTTTGTTGCTCTCTCCACCCAAGCACTCTTGTTATTCTCATTAGGAATCTATTCTGATGAAATGTTCACTATGTTCATGCTATTTTCCACTACACACAAGTTACTAGGCCATTAAATGTTTCATTGGTATCATAGCACAAGGTTTCTCTTTTCTTGCTCAAGAAGGGAGGTCCTCATGATAGGTATAAATGGTTTGTACTATTAATTGCATTTGAGTAAGTAGAATAGGGATTTTTCAACTTGCAGTGGCCATGCCTTCGTCCCGATAGCAGGGCATCACCGTTGAGAGCTATGGTCTTCATAGTGGAGTCCTACGGGGCTTTCCTACGGCTTAACCACTATTCAGCTATTAGAAGCTTGACAGGAGCCGGTGTTATTTTGGTGTTGAACGACTCTCTATTCTATTCCTTGCAACTAATGGTATTCGAACCATGGGTACAGTAGCTTGAGTGCTTTTTCTAAAGGTGTAAAGAGGAGTAGCAACTAGGGATTGAAGTGTAAAAGTATACCTAAAAGTTGTTGGAATGGCTCACAATAGTAAGAGAGTGAAATTAATGTTGATAGCTTTGATTTTGCTAATGATCAAGGTACTAATGATGCCCCTATGCTAGTTAACTACCTTGTTTCTAGGCTTCAACAAGCCATGGGAAAACCATCCCTCCAAAGTGAAGTGCAACAGTAGCTTCGTGCTCCCCAAGCTCCCCACCATGAAGACAGAGTACATAGGAAGCCTCCTTGAGAGACTTCCAAAAGAGGCCTCTCTCGGATTTGGGAAGAAGAAGAGGATCCATACGAAGGGCTCATAAATTGGCTTCTTGATTATGCATCTCCTTCCCAAAGGATAACTCAAGAGCCCCCACCAAAGGAACAAGAAAGAAGTGAGTCTCATGCCACCTAGATGCAAATGGCTCCACGAAGATAGTGGGCTAAACACTCTCCATCACCTCCAAAACGGAGAAGATTGTCCCACACTTCGTCACACCATAATTCAAAGAGGGATGACAAAAAGTAAGAGAATAAAAATGGGATAAAGAGGACACCCTCTTCTCCATCTTCTTCATCCTCTTCCTCTTATGAAAGAGATGGTGCAGACAAAGAGGATCAATGTAAGAAAAAGGCAAGAAAGAGGCCACCCTCTTTTCCATCTTCCTCAAATTCTTCATCTTCTGAAGAAAGTGATGGTGCGACTTTTGAACCATCAAAAAGAAAAGGCCATAGGAAAGCCGCATGGAAGAGGTTGTCCAAGCTCAAGAAGTTCAAAGAGAGAGAGAAGAGAATCTCTTTCCTTACCTACGATGGTACCTTTGGTGCTACGGATAATGTCTTAGCGTTTATCCAACAATTCGATGCCGTGTTTGGAGATGAGGGCTTCACGGAGTCCTCTAAGCTATGTCATGTAGCTTCCCACTTTCAAAAGTCCACCAGGTAATGGTGGTCTAGCCTACGGTCCAACCGTGAAGCTGCACAAACATGGAAATCTTTAAGAGCTTCCATTATGAAGCAGTTTTTGGCCGCGGATTCCAAAGACAAAGTACTCACCGAATGGAGAAGCTTGAATCTCTCTCCCTATGAATCCATTCACAAAAATGTAGACAAGTTTTGGGACTTACATCTCAAAGACACTGTCTTCAAAAGGATGGATTTTGGAGAGAAAAAGCAACAATTTTCTGCGGGCTTAACTGAAGCAATGATGGAGTATGTCAACTCCCAAAGGCCATGCACCATATCGGTGGTTATACACCATACTATGGTGGCTTCTCGAATCAATTTCCAAACAGCGGTGATGGGGGCTTTTCACAAGCCAAGCTCCCATACCCCTCTTCTCTCTTCCCCACCCCATGAAAACCCCCTCTTAGGGAGGAAGTGATAAAAGGCAATGGAAAAAGTAATAAAAAATAAAGTATGATTATGTAAATATATGAGAAAGGTAAAATAGGACACCTCATGCCTGCGGGGCAGCCCATCCCCACCTTGCCTCCTTTTTCTTGACTGTTGCCCCGTCGTGTGTCCCTTTTCCTCTCCTCCACTCAAAAGGTCAACCCCCTCTCTCTTCCCCTTGTACTTTCTCCTTTCTCTCTCCCCTCAAGCTACCCCACCTCTCACCAATAATGCATTCTAACTCACCAATAATGCACCCTAACTCACATGCAACTTACCCTATCTTCCAAAATAGTATACCCCACCCCCCCTTTCTCTCTCCTATCATATCCCATGACCCAAATACCCCCCCCCCCTCTCTCTAAAGGGCGCCATGTCTCTTTTCTTGTAGCTAAATAACCTCCCCCACACTCACACACACTTAGTTTCACTAAAAAAAGGTGCCCACAGACCCATCCCCACCCGGTGGTTACCTGATTTTTCTTGTGTTCACACACATCTGCACACATATTCACCTCTTAACACACTCCCCTCTCTCCCCTCTTGTAATTACTTTATTCTCCATGTCACCTCTCACTTTTTTCCATCAACCCATCTCTCTCTTAGTCTCTCTCTCATGAGACTGCTGTTCTGGCACATATACACAGAGCCAGACAAGTGGGGCCCACAGTCACATGGCCTATGTAGATAATGATTTCTTCATTTCTAAATTCTAGAATTTCTCCCCCCTCCTCCCCTATATAAAGAGGGTTCACCATCACACTAAAGACACACAACATCACCAAAGAATACACTATGCACTGTGTGTGCCTAGTGCACACACACACACCCACACCATCACCATCACCACAATCACCATGCTCGTCTTGAGCATGACCTCTACACCCTTGGGCCATGGAAGATGAAGGGAAACTAAATGAAGGATGATGGCCATAATCCTCGTGCGAGTTTTCGCCATCAACTCCCACCTATCCGCCATGTGCTCTACCACTCTCTCCCTTCTCATTCCCCTACCCAATGCTCCCCATTTCATCGCCTTATTCTCTAAATAAAGCTTGAGGTTTTGTGAGTATGTTTTCTTGCAATGTTTTGCCCATGTGAGGTGTGCGGAATCGCCACCTAGTCTTGTGTTTGGAGTGAGCTCGTGTATGTGTGAAGGGTGTGCGGATTCGCCATCCTTTTTTGGTGCCTAAGTACTAAGCCGCAATACCCCCTCACTCACTCTCTCTCTCTCTCTCTCACTCTCTCTCTCACTTGATCTCATTTCCCTTCCTCTTCATCATTACTCCCAAGCATCCATCTCTCTTGGATGAAGACTTTGTTATGGTGGTGTGTTGTTTGCGTCCTAGCCGCTGAAGCTAGGTGGTGCCCCCTGTTTGCTTTACCATGACAGGCTCGAGGCGCGCCATTTGGTCCCCGGTGTTTTAGAGGCCGTCGGGGTTTGGGGTTTGCTTTGCTCCCGTCAGCGACTAAGAGAAATGCGAAGCCCACAGAAAACAAGGGTTCCAATGACCCTAAGGGGAAGGACAATGTCCAAAAGTCTTCTAAGGGCAATTCCAACAAAGCTAAGGATAAGGGAGTTTAAAAGGCAAAAACAAACTCTCTCCTGAAGAGCTTGAGCGTTATTGCAAGGATAACTATTGTTTCAAGTGCGGGGAGCAAGGGCACGTGTACCGTGCTTGTCCCCAAAAGAACACCTACCATCAGCCTCCTAGAGCTACCTTGGTTGAAATCCAAGAGGAGGAAACTCACCACAAAGGATCTCCTCTATGCAATGCTTGGGGAAAGGTAAGAGAAAATGATTCTTTTATTCTCTTTGACCCAGTTCTAGTCACAATTTCATATCCATAAAGTTGGCCATCAAGCTAGGCATGCAAGCCTATGAGATGGGAGATGTCCTACCGGTAGATGGTGCTTTCAAGGGGCAAGAAGCTTCAGTCACTCCCTTAATCAGTAAATTGAGGCTCTATATGGACAAAGAGGAATTCATTATCTCTACTCTCAAGCACGAGGATGTAATCCTAGGGGCACCATGGTTTGATCACATGGTTGCCAATGTTAAATTCCCTGAAAGGAGAATCTACTTTAGGTTCAGGGAAAAAGATATGTACATACACAAGATTTTAACAAGTCAATAAAGAGCTCTATTTCAGTGTACATGATTTTTGTTAAAGATTCTCAAAATGAACCTAATGCTTTAGCAAAAGAAAATTTAAACAATCACAAGGAATTAGAGTTATCCAATTTTCTCAAGGGGTTTCAAGATGTCTTTATTGACGACATCCCTTGTGAGCTACCTCCTAAACGAGGCAATGATAACCATGCAATTGAACTTCTTCCAGGATTTCACCGCCAAATAAACCTCCTTATAGAGTTTCTCAAGCTCAACAAGAGGAGATTATGCAGCAAGTGCATGAGTTAGTTTTGAGAAGGGCATGGTAAGGCCTAGCTCATATCCATTTTTCTCACATGTGCTATTATTGCAAAAGAAAGACGACACATATCGTATGTGTGTTGACTATAGAGCATGAAATAGGATCACTATCAAGAACAAGTTTCCCGTTCTACGAATAGAATACCTACTTGATAAGCTACAAGGGTCCACCTACTTCAGTAGGATTGACCTAAAAATTGGCTATCATCAAATAAGGATTAGTTCATCAAGACATTGTAAAGACCGCATTTTGCACTACGTTTGGTCTTTACGAATACATTGTCATGCCTTTTGGCTTGACCAATGCACTAGCCATATCTAACTTCTTGATGGAGAAGCTATTCAGGCCTCATTGAAACTTTACGGGAGTGTTCTTTGATGATATCATCATCTACTCTAATTCATTAGACAAACACAAGAAACACCTCCATGTAATATTTCAAGTTCTAAGAGAGAATAAACTTTATGTTAATCGATAGAAAAGTGATTTTTTCTTACAAGAGATTCAGTATTTAGGTCACATTATCTCTCAAGATGTCATCCAAGTGGATCCATCAAAGTTAGAGGTAATAAAAGGATGGCCTAAACTAAGGAATCTTCATAAACTAAGAAGCTTTAAAGGTATGTGTGCATACTATAGACGCTTCATAGAAAAGTTCTCACAAATTGCAGAAACATTACATGACCTAACAAAGAAAAATGTTAGGTATACATGGTCTGCCAAGGAGAACAATGCTTTCAAAAATCTTATCTCTCAATCTGTGCTTATACTACCGGATCTCTCAAAGCCATTTGAGGTCCAATGTGACGCTTGTAGTGATTGCCTTGGAGCTGTTTTACTCCAAGGATGGCACACCATAGCCTATGAAAGTTGAAGGCTCGATCCTAGTGAGCAAGCTCTAGAGATATATGAAAAAGAACTTCTCATAGTTCTACATGCCTTAGACTCATGGAAGCACTATTTATTGGGGACTCCTTTCATTCTGCGAACAGATCACCAAAGTCTTAAGTAATTCCTAATGTAGACCAAGCTCTTCGACAAACAAATGAGGTGGGAAAATTTCCTTTCGCGATTTCATTTTCATATTGCTCCCATTGTTGGCAAGCATAATCAAGTAGCCGATGCACTCTCAAGACGGGTGAGAGTGAATGCGGTTTCCATAGCAACTCACAATGATCTATCTTCTATGATAGATGAGTATGCTATTGATCCCAATTTTAGAGATGTGATTTCAGCCCTTGCATTGGGGAAGAAAGAGGAACCATTTACTTTACAAGATGGTTATCTTCTCTATGGCAATATACTATGTGTTACTAACTCACTACGTGAGAAAGTAATGTAGGAAACTCATGCTCCTCCTTATGCGGGGCATAGAGGAATTTAGTCTACCCTAAAGGGGATTGAGACATATTTCTATTGGCCTACCATGAAAGCAAACATACAAGAATATGTTTCTAAATGTGTGGTATGCCAAAAGACGAAGTTTGATAGAGGGAAGCAACTTGGAATTGATTCAACCTTTGCCAATCACTATTTCACCATGGGAGAGCATATCCAGGGATTTTATATTTGGATTGACTAAGTCTATCCATGGGAATACGGTAATATGGACGATAGTAGACATGTTTAGTAAACAAGCGCATTTTATACCTGTCAAAAAGACTATCAAAGCCCATCAAATGTCAACCCTCTTCATATCACTAATCTTCAAGTACCATGGCTTTCCAATGTCCCTAGTGTTGGATAGAGATCCTAGAATGACCAATAATTTGTGTAAGGGTCTCTTTGAGGATCTAGGGATAAGGCTAAATTTCTCTTCGGCCTACCACCCGCAAATGGATGGCCAAAGTGAAATAGCTAACCTAACAATTCTTGATCTACTAAAATCCTATGTAAAGGAAGTAGATGAAAGGTTCTAATGGGAGAAGTACTTACCCATAGTGGAGTATGTCTATAATAACACTGTACATACTTCCACGGGAAAAGCACCTTTTGAGGTAATTGAGGGAAGATAAAAAATTCCCCTGCTAATTAAGGTACAGGGGAAGATCTTTGCTGTTGCAGATGAGTATAGCCGAGACCTACAGGAATCTTTTCAAAAGATTAAGGATGCTATCTCTATCTCACAGTAGCAAAGGCAAAAGGTTGTTGGTGATAAGCATAGAAGATCCCAAGCCTTTAAATAAAATGATTGGGTCGTAATGAAATTTCCCAAGGCTCGATTAAGGCACACGACGGGCAAGAATCCTACGGGACACCAAAAATACTATGCTAAGTTAGCAAAAAGGTACTATGGTACTTTCCAGATTCTTAGGCCAATCAAGGAGATGGTCTATCAACTCAAGTTGCCCAGCCATTGGCTCATACACAATGCTTTCCATGTGAGCCTACTAAAGCCTTACAAAGGAGAGCCACCTCTCAAGAACCAGCTATTGAAGACCAACCGGAGATCAAGGACCAAGAAGAGGTGCTGCAACCTGAGTCCATTCTACGACATGAAGACAATGTATTAAGAGGCGTTAAGACTATCCGATGATACCTTATTAAGTTTAAGAATTATTCTCTTGAAGATGCTAGATGGATGCAAGGCATACAATTAAAGGATACCCTAAACCTTGTCAATGCCTACAATGCTTCCCTAGAGTAAGCAAATGTACAAATGTTTAAAATGAACAAAGTTTCTGCCTTATAAGATTATTTTTTTCTTCATTGTGCACACAAATGTAGTATGCATGCTTAGATCAATGTAAGTTGGGAAGACGACGTCTCCCAAACACCAAGTAGAGCTTGTCTAACGTGTAGACATGCTTGCGGCATATTAGGCTCTCAAGCGCCAGATGTACATCTTCCATTATGGAATGATGTCGTAGGGTAACATGGGGATCCTCTACACGCTAGAAAAAGGACTAAAGAATAGGCTTTATCTTCTCTATCCCATAATCAAGGACGACTATGATTTCAAGAGAGAGGTAATGTCATAATAACAAATATCTAATTCTCACAAATGATTTTCTCATGTTAAACTGATCATTTAATATGGGGAAGTTCCAGGGGAGAAAAATCTAGAATATTGGCTAAGCTGGCAGACCGGCCACAATAGGGATCTAAAGGAGGGAAAAAAAGGATCCAAAGGGGGGGCCATCTGAAAAGAGCAATGTGCAACAATGGGATTGAAAGACCCTAAGGTTCAGCCCATTAAGATTTCCAAAATTCAAAGGTTGTGTCCAAAGGTCATCACTAGGGAAATTGGATGCTTTGTGTGTGTACCAAAAAAGTATTCATTAATCCTACACATGAGGGGGCAGGCCTTGCAAGTAGGGGATGAGAGAGGAAAAAAAAAACACACTCACACACACACTCACAAGCCTCCTTTACACAAAGGGAATGAGGGACACATGTCAGCTCCCTAGCCCAAATGCCCACAAGGTGTACTCAAATCCTACTGGATGGCCATGGAGGTGGACCAATGAGAATTAGGCTAGAGTAAATCTAGTTTAATTAATCTAAAAACACCTAATAAAATAACCAATGGCTTGCTTGATTCCTATTGGCCAAGAGACAAAGGGGTCCAATGAGAGTTTAGTTGCATTAATTAGTTACCTAAATCTCTCACAAAAGGGGAAAGGGGGACACATGTCAGAAGGCTATCACTTATGCTACTTAACTCTCATTGGCTAAGCTGGGACAGGTCCAATGAGGTGCTAGCAAGAGCAAATAGCAAGAGGGGTCAACCAAGAGAGAGAGGAGACTGAATTTTACAAGGCATTATTGCATACACACTCACACTAACTCATGTGTGAAGCAAGAAGACTCTCTCTCTCCTTCTCAAGCTTTAATGGAAATCTTATCACCTACTCCAAGCTTGTGAGAAGGGAGGCCTACACCAAAAACTCTTGGCTTTGTGATGCAAATCCAACCAAGAGCCAAGCTTCAATGCATGCTCACCTCGTCTACCATGCTAATTACGAATCTAAGCTATGCTAATATGAGTGATTATGTGGGAAGATGTACATCTTTCTTGTAAGACTACTCCTTCTTCCTCTCAATCTACTCTCTTACCTTGCTATCTCTCACCATCTTCAAATGTGTGTGAGGTCTTGGGTCTAAGACCGTAAGGGAATTGATGTTGTGTTTTATAAGTGTTTTGCTTAGTGTTTGAAGCTTCCATCTTCATTGCACTAGCTATTATTGAAGGAACACAAAGAATTGTATTGTAAAATTTCTCTCTTCATGGGAGAAACCATAATACAAAGCCTTTTGGAGGGGGGACCAGCTCCATGTAAATCCGGTACTCAACTGTTTTCAACAGCTTAATTTCTCTCTCTTTGGAAGTATTGTTCATGCTATCTAACTAGGTGTTCTACTTTTTGTTGCTCTCTCCACCCAAGCACTCTTGTTATTCTCATTAGGAATCTATTCTAATGAAATGCTCACAATGTTCATGCTATTTTCCTCTACAGACAAGCTACTAGGCCATTAAATGCTACAATATATCTCTCAGTTGGTCCAGTGATGATCAACAAATCATCTACATAAAGAACCACAATGAGAAGTACATCACCCTCACGCTTTACATACAATGTCCTTTCTATTGGACTACTACAAAAGCATCGTTTGACCAAATGAATGTCATTTTTCTCATGCCAAGCACGAGGAGATTGCTTCAACCCATACAAAGCCTTGTTACATCTACACACTTTTTCCTCTTCTCCTTTCTCGACAAAACCGCAAGGCTGCGTTATATAAACTTTCTTAAATATGTCACCATTCAAGAAATCAGGAACAATGTCTGATTGATGTACATCCCAACCAAAATGAGTTGCCAATGCACATAGAAAATTAACAGTAGTCATACGATAAGTGAGAGCAAAATTCTCTTCATAATATTTTCCTTTTTGATCTGCATAACCCTTTGCAACTAGTCGAGCCTTATGGAAATCGATCTAACCATCCGGCTTGCGTTTCAACTTGTAAACCCACTTTGTACCAATGGCCTTTTTACCAAGAGTAAAATCACATAAAGTGCATGTGTCAGTTTCTATAAGTGCATCATATTCTGATTGCGTGGCAGCCATCCAATTTTTTTAATGTTGTGCTTCGTCAAAAGACAAAGGTTCCTCAACATCATGTAAGCTAGACACAGGCAAAGCATAACAATCTGATGCATAAGATGCATGGCCAGATCCTGAATGAGTACGACGAGACAAAGGTGCATCCAATTTATTGTCACACACCAACCATTTTGGCATAGCTCTAGCATGCTCATTTTCAGCCCTTTTCTCATCAAGTACATCATGTATATCTACATCAATAATATGCTGATCTGTAACATTTTTGGAAACCCCCATAGGCTGTACATTTGCCTCATTGGAATTTACATTCAAACTTCCACCATTGAAAAGAGGCAACAAAGTGTCATAAATGTCATGTGAGCTTACATTACTATCTCTAGTACATGACAGCAAGGGCTAAACAGAATCTTCCACAAACACTATATCCCATGAAACCAAAATACACTTTTTTGCGGATGATACAACCTATAACCTTTGCTTTCAGCACTATAACAAAAAAAAAAAAACATTTGACAGCCTTATCATCCAATGTTTTGTGTTGTGTTTGTGGCACCAAAGCATATGCCAAACAACCAAAAACATGGATGTGCTCAATACAAGGGTTTCTATCATGCCATGCTTCATATGGAGTAGTAGACTTCAAATATTTTGTAGGACGCCTGTTAAGTACATAAGTGGTACACATGATGGCCTCAAGCCAAAAAGAATGCAGCAAAGCTTGACATTTGACCATACATCATGCCATTTCTGTAAGTAACCTGCTTTTTCTCTCAGCAACACCATTTTGTTGAGGTGTATAAGGCAGTGTACATTGGCGTTTTATCCCATGACTAGCCAAAAATGCATTAAATTCATGACACATATCCTCCCCCCCTCAATATGTAAGGAGGGTGCCCATAGTACATTTTTATATATTTTCAGCCATAGCCATAAATTGTTGAAGCACACAAAAACTTTGGACTTTGCTTTAAGCGGAAGCACCCATGCATGCCTGGAGTAATCATCAATGAAAGTCACGAAGTAAAGGTAATTGCCCAAGGACAGAGTTTGCATGGGCCCACAAACATCACTATGCACAAGCTGCAACCTCCATGTGGCCCTAACTGAAACATCATTTGGAAACTTGGAGTGCTACATCTTACCCAAAATACAGCCTTCACAAACATGTTTGACAGGTGCTTCAAGAGGCGGCAAAGAAGCAACCATATCTTTTTTCTACAAATATAGCAAATTGGCAAAATTTCGATACCCAAAACGTGCATGCCACAGTTTTTCATCTGAAAGAGCCCTTGAATCTACAACTGCATTTGCAAAATTTTTTCCACACTTGTCATACAAAGTGAGCTTATACAACCCACACCACAAAAGGCCACATGCAACAATTTCATCATCAAAACTGAGATCATGAACTATCAAGACACAGACAAAAGATTCTTCTTGATCCCAGGTACATAAAGTGCATCAACAAGTGTGAAAGAATTGCTATTTGCAGTAATAAGCACAATCTTTCCAACTCCTTGAACCGGATAAGAGGCATTGTTGGCACAAGTGACTGAATTTCCATGAGGGCAAGACTCAAGAGAGGTGAACAATTCACGATGTGAGGTAATGTGCTTTGTAGCACCACTGTCAAAATACCACACATGTGAATTTCCAGCAACTGACATGCATGCATCATGGACAGTAGAATTGTAAGTACACTCTACACTAAAATCCCATTCTTCATCAACATCAGCATCACACTCCTTTCACAGAAGACTCAACAATGGCTGCATTTGTATTGGAACCAACATTTGCACTGGAACCACCCTCTTTCTTCTTAGCCTCTTTGGCCTTCAACTTAGGACACTGCAGTCTTGATCAAGTGATCATTAGCTTTATAAAAATTGCAACACATCTTCTTTTTGCGCTTATCACCAAAATTTCCAGATGAATTGCTACCATCAAAAGCATTAGGAACAAAATTTTCATCACTCGTAGTCGAACCATAAGAAGTGGTTGCATTGCTGTTACCACCCTTTCTTTTAGAAGCAATAAAATCTTGTTCAACTGCACGCTTGGTAGTCCTGTTTTTTCTGGGAAGTGACTCTTGCAAAAGCAATGTGCATAATGCATCAAACTTGACAGCTTCAAGATTTCCTTGGGTCATAAGTCTCCACATACTGGCAAAAGTCTGGTAAGAATCTAGTAAGGCATCAAGAACAGTCTACACAAGGGAAATGTTTGAAATGACTTCACATGCATAAATACATTGCTCATTGATATCCTTGACACCAGCAAGGAAAGTGTCCATATCATCTTCCTGATGCATAATCTTTGATTCCACCTCTTTACGCAGCAAAGCAATTTTAGCCTCATTGAGGCTTGCATACAGACCTGCTAGAATATCCCAAGCTTGTTTTGTAGGTTTTGTTGAACAAATGTGAGGAGTAATGGTGCACTTCACAGACAACACAAGAAACAGATGAGCCTACACATCCTTTACATCCCAAAAAACTTGTTCTACCAAATGCAAAACAACTCTAATAGCACCAAGACCTACAACATCCTCAACATTGCCTACATCCTCAGAACACGGACGTACATCAATGCCTTACACAATATTTAGAACGCCCTTTGACACAAGAACATGTTGCATCATGTAAGCCCACATAGGGTAATTGTCCCATCCAGTCTGTCCTTAGCAGCAACATCTTGAACACATTTGTGTTGTTGTAACTTGTCAACCATGGAAAATGCATGCACTTGATGTGAAAAATTCCCGAAATGAGATGAAACTTAGTGAGACCATCACAAGCTATATAGCACAACCTGCAACTAGCGTTGACAAAAATTTTGCACAAAATGACAAAATTGCTTGTGGAGGCTGTAGTGGAAATGGAGGTCGAAATGAGCCCGAATCAAAAATTTGAGGAGACCTGCGGGCATATTTCCAAAACTTTTGTCCACTTGCAAACGCTTGCCAAAGCTCACATGAATCGAAGAAAGTGAGCAGGCGTGTGTTGTAGCTGTTGGCGACCTGCTCTGATACCAATTGTTGAAATTAGGGTTGCAAAGAACACACACAGCTTGGAGAAGATGAAGGAAGCTCAAGGCACACAACTAAGAGTGTATTACTTAGTGTGTGTGCAATGGAAAGATAGATAGCCCTAGACTGATGAGTGTGTTTATAGTGCACATGGGAAAAAACCTCCTGAAGAGGGAAAACATGCCTCGGGGGTCCTAGTGTGTTCATACACATCACTATCACATGTATATGGTAACAGATTATTAGGGTGTGATTAGAGTTAGTCAATTCCTGGATATTTTCTATTGCATTGGAGAAGCATTCTCTTGAATCCTCTTACTCAATGTGTCCAATGATGCTCTCACACTTCATTGTAAGATGTTTCCATGCCCTCGCTGGGTGATGATCTCTCCGGATTGATGATTTTGTCAAAGTTGGCCTATGCTACAACTACCTCCTACAATGCACATTGACTTTCTTGTACTCTTTACAAGGGAAAAGAAATGCACTCAAAAGTCGATGAGCGAAATGATCCATATCCACATTTATATTGGAAATAGACCTATTCTAAAGGCTAATGATCTACAACTCAAGGTTCTCCAGCTCTCCTTTGCAAGGAAAATAATATTTTTCTTGTGTGCCATTGTAGGGAAAACCCCTCTAAGATGGCCTTCACATACACCTTTTAAAATTACCACTAACAACCCTTCCAAGTTGCGAATGCATCCATATGGAACCAAATTTTCTGGCCTGAAAAACAAGGAGTAACACGTTTGCAGTGCCTCTAAGTTAGGGGGTGGTTGAGTGGCCCTCCAAAACACATATGTGGCTCCTCAATAGGAATATTCCAATTCTTGATAGAAAATGCTGCATGATTGTAGCAGATTTCTAGATGTGTAGAGCTAAACAAAATGTTACATGTGTTCATCTAGCCTATGTGAATGCAACATGGTGGATATCCAACCTGCTAAAGATGTATGGACATATACTTTAGCATCTATATGTGCATTCCCTCTAAGGAAAGTAGCTTCCTATTGAATAAAAATTTCCACACTATGTAAGAATTCAATACTCTATCCTGACACTTCTAAGATACATAAGAGAGCCATTCCCATCCATATTGCATGACTTTACCACAATTCAGACACATTGTAGTGTTCAATTCTCCAAACTAATCCTAGCACACTCTATTGCTTTCTCTTCCTAGCAACATTGTTATTTTTTGTCTTGTGAAGGTAACACCAAGATTTTAAAGTCTCGCCTATAATGCACCTAGTTTTTCTTTTTTACTTGCCTTGCTCATAGTGCAATCAAGTCATTGCAAGCTAGCAAATTACTAACGTAAATATATATTTCAATGTAGAAATGAAACTCTAACAACCTAAAAAAAGTTTTAAACACAAAGTATTACCAAGCAGTGTTCTACGGTTTTTATTCAAGTTGCTTTAGAAAAAAATGCTTATATGGTGATTTGAGTGTAGGTTTTGTACACAAGATCGAGACTACACAAAGCGTCTTGAGGATAGCCATTCAAAATGTATGAAGGACTCATAGGGAATTATCTTTGACTCATAAGTCTAAAAACAACAAAAAATACATTTTTAAAATTAGTTAAACTTATGTATAACCATAAATTCTTTGTTCAACTTGGAAACTTATTGACTAAATTTAATCTTCATAATCAAAGAACAAGTCAACTTGGAACACTCTAGGCCCCACCCAAACATGTTCAGCAGAAGGCTCTAGATTAGCATAAGCGGAAGTGACGTTGAAGTCAAAGATCAACCACAAAAGAAATTGGGTGGATTAAGAGTGCTCAACTCATTTTTGGATTGATGAGGATTCTACCTATAAGTTTCATAAACTATCTTTGTGGAGCCAAGTAACATCAAATGGATATCTGGAATTTTGTATATGCCAAAAGTCAAAAAAAGGGAAGGAGGAATGTAGATACTAAGATCACGCCATAGTTAGGTTCTTGCTCGTAACTCAGGTTACATGTTGTATCTAGTAGTTACCATCTATAAGTATCAAAGTAATAGTAACAGTGCACAATCAGTTAGAGTCCAGTCAAAGTACCTATACGTAGGAGTCTTTCCTTCATTTTGAGGTGTTTTCACTCTATAGACCACAGTGAGTCTTTGTAATGATATTTTTCTCTTAACAACATCTAATTTTGTTCTATCACCTCCTGATGCTAGTTGTACTCTTATTCAATATCCAAGTATACTACTTGCAGTTCTTGTGTCCAACTTCTGCCTTTAAGATTTCAATTCAATCTTGATCTAATTTTTGTCTTTTCTGAAGTCCAAGTTGGACGAGCCTATCTGATTTGACATCTAAATATAAATCTTGAGCCTTGAATAGCTCTCCAAAGTGACTAGCTCATTCCATAGAAACGCCCATGTCAAGGATGCCTCTGTTGAGATAAATCTAAAGACTTTTGCAACACAGTTTGGAACATTTGATAGCCAGTGGGTAGCCGCTCAATGATCTCCTTCCAGTGGTGCAATGTGTGGTGAGAGCATTGCTTGAGGCAATAGACAATGCATCTATAGATGATGGACCTCAAAGTTCTCTCCAAAGTAGTTGATCACCCACTATCCCAATTGGGTTAGTCACACTTGTGCCAATTATCCAAGCATTGTGGACAATTTTACCAACTAGAGCTCTTTCTCCACTTCAAAATAAGAGAGAGAGATACTACACACATGCCCCTCAAAATAAGAGGTTAATAATGGTCTCAATGCCATAAAAACTAGACTCAAGTAACTTGCTACAAAAGGTTGAAGTAGAGATTTACATTTTGAATTGCCTCCCATGTAAGCTTCAACCAAGTTAAAAGTTTCTTGATATTTTATTTCTCCTCCTTCCTTAGTGGGCTTCAATATTCTCAATATGCAAGGGGGGATGATTAAGAGAGATAATGTTCCTAATAATGCAAGTGCAAAACGTTTGGTTTATTAATTAATATAAGCAAGACAATAGGGTTTAGTTGGTCTAGCATAGGGGATTGGATTATGCAAATACACGAAGCTCTTAAGGACTGATTGATGAATCATAATTCTCAGTAGGCTTCTAATTAGATACTAAGTAGTCACTCAAGATTATTTAAACTCAATCACATTTTCATGCTAGCCAATTGAACAATAATTAAGAATAGGCTTTGCAATGGGGGGAGTTGAAGAGAGATGCTAAGGATTTTAATGATGTTTAGGAGATTGGTAATCTCCTCTAATGGTTCTAAAACCATTTATAGTGTTTAGGGAGGATAAAATAGCGACCCATTCATGGTTCCACATGCTAATCACAACTTCATCACACAATGGAAATTAGAGTAGAGTGTAGACACATAATGATAGCTAGATTGATTGAAAGGTAGTAATAACTAGATAAAGTTTCCTACATCCAATTAGAGTAAACACTGTATTTTTGTGTACTAAGTTTTGTTATTTCTAGAGAAGTAATTTATTTTGGTTTTGGGAGATCTCAAGTGACTCATGATAGATGATCTCTAAAGTCCTCTAGATACATCTTGAGACTATACTCAAGAGATTGTGTGAGGATTAATCTTGTATATATATAAAATTTATCATCAAAGCCGTTGCTGCGGTCAAGATACAAGACTAGTTTTAGGAGCTTGCAAGCATCGTTTTACCACTAGATCTCATAAGAAACAAAAAAAAAAACACCTTTGTAACATTTTTTTGTTTAGCAACCATCATTTATATCTTTGTACAATTTCATTTTCCAATTAAATTAGTAGCAATATTTTTTTAGCTTACAAGGACCCAGCTTAATTGTGAGAAAGGTCAGATCTTGTTGCTATCTTCACAAAGTGAATTCATACAAACATTTGGTAGGAAAAAGGAACAATACAATACGCATGCTATTCTTATAAGTGCATCAACGATTGTGAAAGAGCTGCCATTTGCAGCAGTAAGCACAATCTTTCCAACTCCCTGAACTGGATAAGAGGCATTGTTGGCACAATTGACTAAATTCCCATGAGGGACAGACTCAAGAGAGGTGAACAATTCACGATGTGAGGTAATGTGCTTTGTAGCACCACTGTCAAAATACCACACATGTGAATTTGCAGCAAAACTGACATGCATGCATCATGGACAGCAGGATTGTAAGTGCACTCTGCACTAAAAGCCCATTCTGCATCAACATCAACATCACAGTCTCCTTTCACAGAAGACTCAACAATGACTGCATTTGTAGTGGAACCAACATTTGCAGTGGAACCACCCTCTTTCTTCTTAGCCTCTTTAGCCTTCAACTTAGGACACTTCTTGATCAAGTGATCATTAGCGTTACAAGGAGTCTTACCTTATGACGAGCAAGATTTTTCGAGCGAAGGAAAATTTGAGCGAATGTATAAGGAAATAAAATGTGCCAATGAAACCACATTTACTTGAGATAGAGAAAATTGAAGCATTCATTGAGAGCATAGTGGAGCTTTCCTCACTGTAATGCTCAACCTAATTTGAATACCCATTGTGAAACTGGGCAACCACTAGAAGAATCTATGTGGATTCTTTTCTTGAAGACCTATGTGCTCATAGCCATAGCATCGATTAGAAAGAGGCTCTAGAGTCTTTTCTGCAATTGAGGCTCGATGTCTTGCCACTAATCTTTATGCAACTTAAAGTGTCTTTTTGGTCAAGGTCCCAAGATGATGAGATTTGTAGTCATTGAAGAATGTCCGTATTGATTACTCTTTGGTTGGTTCAAAAGCTTATTAAATGTGACTTCTTTCTTGGAGGGTGAGAGCTCGGCCTGGTAGTAGGATCTTGAAAATTTAGGTTGGGTGCAACATGAAGGGACTCCCCCAATCACAATCGCTTCCTTACTGTGCTCAAGGCCATTTACTCAATGAGGGTCAAATGAACTTTGATAGCATGAGATAAAAAGTGTGGCATATATATTACTGACATAGAACACTTCATCAACATGGTTGAGTTTTTAGGAAGGCAACGTCTCTTAACAAAGTTATAAAAGTTACCGAGAAACCGACACAAGTTTTCTCTTCAAAAACCCTTTTCTTACTAGTCCATGGCGACACGGACTATCTTGGAAGCAAAAACATGAGAGAGTTGGAGTGCTAGCTACTAGTGGTATTGCAGCTCATGCTCAACATTCAAAAACAATCTCGAACACTACGATCAATACACAAGTTTGTTCTTCAAAAAACCTCTTGTAACTAGTCCGTGGTGACATGGACTATTTTGGAATTTTCTTTCAAACCAGTCCATCGCACCATGGACTGTTTAGGGGGGGTTAAAGGGTCTCTCCAAATTTTCCTCCCAAACTAGTCCGTGACACCATGGATTCTTTTTAGCGGCACTAAAGGGTCTCTCCAAATAATAACAAGCTGGGATATGTATATTTCCCACAATAACACCTAACTACTAATAGCTGTTATTCAGCTCTCCGTAATTACCATAGTGAGTTAACCCACCCTACCAAAATCATCCAAACACTGTGGCTATCCCTACCATTTCACTGTATATAGGTGTGTGTGAGCTAGGGGACTTTTTCCATATCTTCTTAAAAACCCTCAATTAGCTAGTCACTGGGCTAGTTGAGCCAAAAAAATAAAAAATTATAAGTATATTACGGCCCATTTGTGTGTAAATATTTCATTGTATATAGGGCCTAAATAAAAGGATTTTTCATAATTATTTTGGTATTTATTTAAATATTTCTACCTATGGTCTGTTATTTATGCTATGTACATTGACTCACCATTACCATATTTTTTCTTACCATTTTGCATACTCTTTATTCCATATAAAAATAATTTCATGCCAGCTTCTCTTATTTTTGGTGTAACTCCATCCCAACAAAAATCCAAAAAAACTAGTTCTATATTTTTTCACTATTGTGATTTTTCCCTTTCTACATCTATTCTCTATTACTCTCATAAATTAGACCACCAAAAATATTCATCTTTTTATGGTAGACTTATAATGAGAGAGATTTATTTTGACCCCTTTATATTTTTTCCACCTATATTATTTATATTTGACATGTACATATTTTTTTAGACCCCTCAATATTTGATTTTCTTAGTTGTAGTATTCACTTATATCATGATCTCAACAATATCTTCAATTATAGACCTACCAAATAAGGTCAAGGGTATGTGGCATGCATGCATGCACTATGGGGGGGCTCACTCTTGGAGGTATTCAAAAGAATCATCCAAAGAAGGACCTCACAAGAACTCTGTGCAGTGGAAAACAATAGTCGGTTTTGCTGAATTTTTAAATATCACATGCTCCCCGAATTTGAAAAGGTGAAATAAACAAACGTTGTAGCTCGTGAGCTGAACTTTTACCTCATATTTTTTCATATTTTTTTGAGCTACGAGCTGTGAGCTATGATTTTATTAGTGGACCCTAGTTTGCTCATGCTATGCAGCCACACTCCCTCTTCCACTTTATCATTTTCCTCTTTCACACACACTTCTCCACTCATCATCCCCACCTCTCTCACCACTCCTCTCCGCACCCTACTCACCTTCTTCTCAACCTTGAAGAATAAGAGAAACCATGGTGAACTCATGTCTCCTACACACACTTCCATTCCAAAATTGACCACCTAGTCTCATTTTTCCTCTTCCATATTACCCATATCTATCAAGAAAACCACAAAATTTAGCCTCTTCTCTTGAAAGACAGCATCATGTTCACTTACCTTGGCTCTCAAGGAAGGTCAAGAGTGGAGAAAAAATGTATCGTCAAAGCTAGTGGACCGTCAA
This sequence comes from Adiantum capillus-veneris, assembly GCF_014529385.1. Taxonomy (NCBI): domain Eukaryota; kingdom Viridiplantae; phylum Streptophyta; class Polypodiopsida; order Polypodiales; family Pteridaceae; genus Adiantum; species Adiantum capillus-veneris. The sequence continues at coordinate 115,394,277 of NC_140951.1, read as the reverse complement.
CAAGCGTCAAAAGTGACCCTACTCAAGACACTTGGAGCATCAACATTGTAAGAAATCCATATTTTCTTACCTATTAAGAGTTTTTTCTTCCTTATTTGTATCCTATATGTATACTTCCATTGTAAATATCCAATTCCATTTGTAAATTAATAAAAATACTAACTCTACTAATTTACTAACACTAACCTACTATGAAAAGTCCTATCACCTCCACTTCTCTCCTCTCTCTTTTCTTCATCTATCCCCACCAACTTCTTGATAATTCCAAGCAAAAGAAATTAGATAAGTGCTGAAAATATAACCCAACCATGGTTAGAGGAGTAACCCTATCCCTCAAAATTACTATAAAAGGAGGGTGTAGCTAGCACAAATGGGGGAGCCATAAGCAAGAGCACTATGCTATAGCTTGAGAAGCCAAGCTCAACCTCTCTAGAAGGAGCTCTTGAGTGGAAGCTCATTGTCTTATGCATATGCATGTGTTGTATTAGGGGTGATTAGCAAGGGAACTCTATGCCATTGTAAGAGAGAGTGATTATTCAATTGAGAGTAGGAAATCTATCATTTCTCCTACTAGTGTAAGCCCAACATTTTCTGAATCAAGGAGGGTGGATTTGGACTAAGCTTGATACTTTGTCTCTCTTCCAACATGAAGTAATGGACAACAATGATGGGTAAGTGTCTTGGTGTTTTTTTAAGTTCTTGATAGCTTGTCTTTGGGTGTTGTCATCAATTTTGCCATAAATCCCACATACTGTAAGAGGGCAACAGGGTGGAGAGGACTCCCCTGGCCTTAAGACAATGATTGGGGTGGCTTTCCTTGTGATGTGTTGTGGTGTTATTTACTCAAGCTATGTTGAATAAATACTTATCTCACTTTGATTGGTCATGAGAGATTTGTAAGAAGGTATTAATGCAACAAGCACCCCCTCCCCTTTCTCTCTCTTTCTTACATATATAATTGTGTTTTCTTGATTACGGCCGATACATTTCCAAGGAGCCTGAGCACTATCTCTCTCTCTCTCTCTCTCTCTCTCTCTCTCTCTCTCTCTCTCTCTCTCTCTCTCTCTCTCTCTCTCTCTCTCTCTCTCTCTCTACCCGTCCTAGTTCGCATCCAAAACTAGGTGGTGCCCCAAATTTGTGTAGGGTTAGGTTGCGGGTTTGTGTGTCTTTTTGTTGTTTTTTCCAACCCCAACCCAATTGAGCATCACGGGAGCCTAAAACGGTGCTTAAAGGCAACTCTTCTTGTTGCCCGCCCCGGACCGCCTTCAAATTGGTGCCCCCACGGAGGAACCAACTTGTGTATGTTTTTGTGTAGGATCAATCTTTAGAATAGTCAAGTAGTTTGCGTGAATCATAAGAATTTATATGATCCTTTCATTCCAATCGCAAGGCAAAAGGTACACATAATTGTTAGTACTAAGTTGCAATTTCAACGTGTAATTCGTAGAATTTTAGGTTCCCTTAGGTTGGCAGAGATAAACGCATCAGTAAATCCCTTTATTTTGCCTCTCATTAGGTACGACCTTAGTTTGGACGTCTATATTGTTGTTTTGTTTTAAGCATTAGTTCATGCATAGACCATGGATAATGGCCCAGGAATAGAGGTTTTTCCCTTCCATTTCACTCCACACATTAGAATAAACGTTGCAATTAGTAGGAAGATCCACTGTCAACAACGTATGGTGTTCATGTTTGGTGCCCAAAGAGTAGGAGAAATTCTGGCATCACCAAACCCTATCATCCTGCCTCTTATTGATTATCATAGGTCATTTGATGTGAATATTTTTATTTTGTTGTAGAATAGATTGCAATTTAAAAAATATTACTGTGTAAATATTTTTTTTAAAAAAAAACAAACAAAAAAAAACATGTTGTCACCTTAAAACTGATTCAATGGAGGCCCAACGCCAAATGTCTGGATATCCTCTTTTCTTTGGAGAGCCTGGAGAGGATGCAAAATTATTTTTAGCAAATTTCAAGATGTCTTGTCGTATCAAGAGGATAGTAACTGATCAAGAACGCGTAGAGATGTTTGAAGTGGTCCTTAGGAAAGATGTTAGCACTTGGTTTGACTCGTTGCCTGAGGAAGTTAAAGGGAATTACACAGAAGTTGTGAATTATTTCAAGAGATACTTCTTTGATCCCCAAAAACTAAGGCAAGACAATGTTTCTCATAAGCAAAAAGACCTAGATGACTACTACTTGTACAAGCAAGAGTTTCTACGTCTTTGGGCTGTATGGGTGAGAAATGTTGCTAACCCTGGTGATGGTGCAGAGTTCCTAAAGAAGGAGAGGTTCATAGCCGGACTCTTTCCTGACCTTAAGATAAAAGTTGAGGCGGGTGTACCTGCTACCTTTGATGCAGTTGAAACTAAGGGAAGAGGTTCCAATAGAAGGTCTTAGACCCAAAGGTAAGTCACAAGCATCAACATCTAGGGAGCTTCCTGAGGTAACGGCGAAAGTGATTGAGAAATTAAATGAATCTTTAAGCAGCTTGTCAATTCACCCTGCGCAAGCTGTAGGTCCAAAGGGACAAGCAAAGAAGTCTGAAGAGCGAGATCCATGACCTAGGAGAGTCTTGCAATGTTGGAATTGCGGAGAGTCTGGACATGGGATGTATAATTGTCCTTGGCCCTGTGGGGAGCCAGGGAGACCTAGCTTGAATTACCCAGTGATGAATTCAGGTGAAGGAACTGGTCAACAACCACGGCTTCTACAAAGTCCAAATGGAGCAAGACCACCTCCACAAGGAGTGGAAGGAGTTCCACCTTTGCCATACCCAAATTTGCATGTGGTAGAGGTGACAAATTCAAAAGAGGTTGACATGGAAGCAAATGGCATTAAGCGTGGCCATGGAAAAGGGAAGGAGAAAGAAGGATTCACGTCACAAAGTGATCATGGACGAGAAAAGAAGGCAAAGGAGACCAAGGAAACCAAGAGGACTCGACATCGTATCAACCTCCAAGACTTCCCTCTTGGATATGGTATGGCCCCATACAACTTGTTGGAAGACATTAGAGGTAAGGGAATTGATATCTCATGGCCTCGGTTTCTTGCATCATGCCCACAAGTTAGGAGGGAGATGAAGGAATGTTAGAAGGTATGATGTCTACAACACTTACAAAGGACGAAAGAGAGGAGTTCAAATGTGTGCTAAGGAAATTTCCTAGGCTTTTTGCTAAAGACTACACCAATGTGCGTGGAGTAGATGCTGTTCAACACAAAACTGAGTTAAAGCCAGAGGCCACACCTAAGGCTCAGAAGCTACGAAGGCTAGGAGTCATCAAGGAGCAGGCTTTACTCAAGGAGGTAACAAAGCTTCTAGCAGCAGGTTTCATTTATCCAGTGGAGAATTCAGAGTGGGTCTCTCCCGTTGTTGTCACTCGTAAGAAAAACGGCAAGTGGAGGGTGTGTGTGGATTACCGTCCACTCAATGAGGCAACAAAAAGAGATCACTTTCCGCTCCCATTTCAGGATGAGATACTAAATGAGGTAGCTGGTCATGAGAAGTACATTGTGTGTGATGGCTACTCAGGTTACTTTCAAATAGGTATCGCATTGGAAGATCAGTTAAAAACAACCTTCATCACTCCTTAAGGTTTTTATGCTTTTAGAGTCATGCCATTTGGTCTGACAAATGCTCCTACAACATTCCAATGTTTCATGAACATGGTGTTTCAAGCATTCGTTGGAAAGTCAATCAGGATGTTCATTGATGATTTCTGCATTTATAGCTCAAAATCATTGCATCTACAAAAGGTAGAAGAAGGTTAAAAAAAACTTTACGACATGGGAGGTCAACTCAACCCGGACAAGTGCCACATAGGTGAGGATGAAGTGATCTTGCTTGGTCACAAGGTTTCCTATAAAGGTATTGAGGTGGATCCAACAAAGACAAAAGCTCTCGTTGAGCTACCATCACCAAAGAGTCTTAAGAAGGTCATCTCATTCATTCAAAAGGTGAAGTATATGTCACGCTTCATTCACTTAGCCTCCAAGTTACTTCACCCTTTGCAAAAGTTGACACAACAAGTAGAATTTGCATGGTCTGATGATCTTGAAGAGTATTTTTGTAATATTAAAGTCATTTTGTCAGAGCTACCAACACTCATGCCTCCTTGTTGGGAGTACACATTCTTTGTTAGCTTTAGTGTTGGGAAGGAAACGATTGGTGCAGTTTTATTACAACTAGATCCCCACAGTACAAGGATGCGACCCATCTACTTTGCTAGTAGGGTCATGAATGCTTTAGAGAGAGGCTACACGGAGGCAGAACTCATGATGCTTTCTCTCATGTTTGGAGTGAGAAAGTTTAGATCCTACTTGCTACCAAAAGCTTTTGTAATTCTCACTGCAGAAAATTTGTTTCCTCGGGTGTCATCTCAAATGAATCTTAGCACTAGGATCTCAAAGTGGATTATGGAATTTCAAGAGTTCCAATACTCTTTCAAGGTAGAAGATAGTGTGTGTGCACAATTGGCAGGGATCCTTACTTATAGGGTACATGAGAAGGAGATTAAGGTGCCTAAAGTAAAAACCCTACCATTGCCACCACCTAAAAGTATTCCTAATGCTTTTACCTTGTTCTTTGATGGAGCTTTTAGACGAGCCACAGGAAAAGCAGGGGGAGGGCTAGTGTTGCTCAACCCAAGTGGGGAGGTGGTCATGAAAGAGAAGGTCAATCTACCAGGTTCAACTAGCAACAATGAAGCAGAATACGACACACTACTTCATGGTTTAAAGATATGCATTGGCCAAGGTATACAACGTCTCATGGTAAAAGGGGATGCACTTCTCATCCTGAAGCAAATTTTAGGTATTTGGGCATGCAAGAATGAAAGCCTAAGGACAAAAGTTCATGCCATTCGTAGATTGTTTAATCAATTTGAAGAAGTGCAACTATATCATATTCCTAGGAAACAGAATGAAGATGCCGATTTACTTGCACAGCAAGTAGTTACATGTGTTGAGAAATAAATGCAGGTAATCATGGTGGTAGCAACTGTCAAGCAACCGAGATACCAGGGATTGGAGTCATTGACTCCCATTATTAGCTACATTTTGGAGGGTGAGTTTCCACGAGACTTATTCACGAAGGCTCAGAAGAGGAGACTCATGAAGAAGGCAAGCACGTATCTCTTCCTAGAAGGATCCCTCTACCAAAGAGGGAAGGATCAAGTGTGCAGAAGAGTACCAACTATTGAGGAAATCCTAGCCATTCTAAAAGGTTTGCATGAGGAAGCGTGTGGTGGTCATTTTGCATAGGAACTCACTGCAAAAAAGATTTTGCTTGCCGGATATGTTTGGCCAAGCTTGCACATTGATGTTCAACATTGGTGTAAAAGCTGTCACAATTGTGAGATTAATGGAAACAAGCGTTTGTTACATGGTCCACGTCAGTTAGTCCTTGCAAATGGTCCATTTGAAAAATGGGGCATTGATGCTATGGGTCCATTGCCTAGGACTAAAAATGGGAAATCCTATATCTTGGTGGCCATAGACTACATGACGAGATGGATAGAAGCTCAAAGTGTGGCAAGAGTAAATGAGAGGATAGTGAGAAAATTTGTCTACACTCACATTTGTTGTAGATTTGGTACACCTTTGGAGATTGTTTCTAATAATGGCCAAGGGTTTAGAAAGGGCTTGCTCACAGAAGTCTGTGAAGAACTTCACATTCTACATCGTCATAGTACACCCTACTATCCCCAATCAAATGGTTTGGTAGAAAAATCTAATGGTGTCATTGCAGGCATCATAAGAAAGATGGTGAAAAACAAGACAAATTTGTGGGATGACTTCTTGGATGGTGCCTTGTGGACGTATCAGACTACCTACAAGGAAGCCATGGAGTTTACACCATTTCACCTAGTCTATGGTCAAGAATCTTTGCAACCATTTGAGCTCAACATCCCAACAATACGGCTTCATGGCAGAGGTTCACAAAATGATCAAGAAGCATGGATGGATCGACTTCTTACGTTAGCTGAGCTTGAGTGGAAAAGAGAAGCAGCATACGAGTGCTACAAGAGCAAAGCTACGCAGGCGAAGAAGAAGCTCGACAAGAAACTAAAGGACAAAGGCATCAATGAAGGAGATCTTGTGCTAAGGTATGACAATCGACTCCATAATCGTTTTGATGCCAAATTTGAAACTAGATGGCAGGGGCCATACATAGTTAAGAAGGATTTCAATTCAAGTTACTATCAACTTATGGACTTGAATGGTAAAGAGCACTCTAGGAAGGTAAATGGTTATCGCTTGAAGCCCTATTTGAGTCGCCTTCTACCAAAGGATCTACCAACGATCTGTCAAAGGGCAGCTGTCTCATGTAAGTATTGTTACGTGAAGCATGAGTGTAACTCAAACCAAAATTCCAAGGGGCCAAACAATCAAGAGCTTCTCAAGGACTCTGAAGCACTCTCTTGGGAAAAGATTCTTTATGATGGTACATGAATATACCATCATCCTGGGGGAGGGCTAATGATAGACGTTTTTCGGCTCTCCATAATTACCATAGTGAGTTAACCCACCCTACCAAAATCATCCAAACACTGTGGCTATCCCTACCATTTCATTGTATAAAGGTGTGTGTGAGTTAGGGGACCTTTTACATATCTTCTTAAAAACCCTGAATTAGCTAGTCACTGGGCTAGTTGAGCCAAAAAAATAAAAAATTATAAGTATATTACGGCCCATTTGCGTGTAAATATTTCATTGTATATAGGGCCTAAATAAAAGAATTTTTCATAATTATTTTGGTATTTATTTAAATATTTCTACCTATGGTGTGTTATTTATGCTATGTACATTGACTCACCATTACCATATTTTTTCTTACCATTTTGCATACTCTTTATTCCATATAAAAATAATTTCATGCCAGCTTCTCTTATTTTTGGTGTAACTCCATCCCAACAAAAATCCAAAAAGCTAGTTCTATATTGTTTCACTATTGTGATTTTTTCCTTTCTACATCTATTCTCTATTACTCTCATAAATTAGACCACCAAAAATATTCATTTTTTTATGGTAGAATTATAATGAGAGAGATTTATTTTGACCCCTTTATATTTTTTCCACCTATATTATTTATATTTGCCATGTACATATTTTTTTAGACCCCTCAATATTTGATTTTCTTAGTTGTAGTATTCACTTATATCATGATCTCAACAATATCTTCAATTATAGACCTACCAAATAAGGTCAAGGGTATGTGGCATACATGCATGCACTATGGGGGGGCTCACTCTTGGAGGTATTCAAAAGAATCATCCAAAGAAGGACCTCACAAGGACTTTGTGCAGTGGAAAAAAATAGTCGGTTTTGCTGAATTTTTAAAGATCACATGCTCTCCGAATTTGAAAAGGTGAAATAAACAAACATTGTAGCTCGTGAGCTGAACTTTTACCTCATATTTTTTTATATTTTTTTGAGCTACGAGCTGTGAGCTATGATTTTATTAGTGGACCCTAGTTTGCTCATGCTATGCAGCCACACTCCCTCTTCCACTTTATCATTTTCCTCTTTCACACACACTTCTCCACTCATCATCCCCACCTCTCTCACCACTCCTCTCCGCACCCTACTCACCTTCTTCTCAACCTTGAAGAATAAGAGAAACCATGGTGAACTCATGTCTCCTACACACACTTCCATTCCAAAATTGACCACCTAGTCTCATTTTTCCTCTTCCATATTACCCATATCTATCAAGAAAACCACAAAATTCAGCCTCTTCTCTTGAAAGACAGCATCGTGTTCACTTACCTTGGCTCTCAAGGAAGGTCAAGAGTGGAGAAAAAACGTACCGTCAAAGCTAGTGGACCGTCAACAAGCGTCAAAATTGACCCTACTCAAGACACTTGGAGCATCAACATTGTAAGAAATCCATATTTTCTTACCTATTAAGATTTTTTTCTTCCTTATTTGTATCCTATATGTATACTTGTAAATATCCAATTCCATTTGTAAATTAATAAAAATACTAACTCTACTAATTTACTAACACTAACCTACTATGAAAAGTCCTATCACCTCCACTTCTCTCCTCTCTCTTTTCTTCATCTATCCCCACCAACTTCTCGATAATTCCAAGCAAAAGAAATTAGATAAGTGCTGAAAATCTAACCCAACCATGGTTAGAGGAGTAACCCTAGCCCTCAAAATTACTATAAAAGGAGGGTGTAGCTAGCACAAATGGGGGAGCCATAAGCAAGAGCACTATGCTATAGCTTGAGAAGCCAAGCTCAACCTCTCTAGAAGGAGATCTTGAGTGGAAGCTCATTGTCTTATGCATATGCATGTGTTGTATTAGGGGTGATTAGCAAGGGAACTCTATGCCATTGTAAGAGAGAGTGATTATTCAATTGAGAGTAGGAAATCTATCATTTCTCCTACTAGTGTAAGCCCAACATTTGTTGAATCAAGGAGGGTGGATTTGGACTAAGCTTGATACTTTGTCTCTCTTCCAACGTGAAGTAATGGACAACAATGATGTGTAGGTGTCTTGGTGTTTTTTTAAGTTCTTGATAGCTTGTCTCTGGGTGTTGCCATCAATTTAGCCATAAATCCCACATACTGTAAGAGGGCGACAGGGTGGAGAGGACTCCCCTGGCCTTAAGACAGTGATTGGGGTGGATTTTCTTGTGATGTGTTGTGGTGTTATTTACTCAAGCTATGTTAAACAAATACTAATCTCACTTTGATTGGTCATGACAGATTTGTAAGAAGGTATTAATGCAACAAGCACCCCCTCCCCTTTCTCTCTCTTTCTTACATATATAATTGTGTTTGCTTGATTACGGCTGATACATTTCAAAGCAGCCCGAGCACTCTCTCTCTCTCTCTCTCTCTCTCTCTCTCTCTCTCTCTCTCTCTCTCTCTCTCTCTCTCTCTCTCTCTCTCTCTCTCTCTCTCTCTCTCTCTACGCGTCCTAGTTCGCATCCAAAACTAGGTGGTGCCCCAAATTTGTGGGTTAGGTTGCGGGTTTGTGTGTGTGTTTGTTTTTTTTTCCAACCCCAACCCAATTGAGCAGCACGGGAGCCTAGAAGGGTGCTTAGAGGCCACTCTTCTTGTTGCCCACCCCGGACCGCCTTCACTACAATTGGGACGCAAGTTTAGACTTTGAAAAGCTTCATGTATCCTCCCAAACTAATATGAGACAACACAGACTCTTTGGGGGTATAAAACCTTCCTTCTCATTTAAACCCCCAAAATCTGCCCGTACATCCACTGACAGATAGTTTGGAGGGGGTCAATATGCGTAAGTTGCTCATGAAGAGAATTATTAGTGCATTGGGGTTCAAACAGAGATCTAGCTCCTACCATCGTGAGCGAGAGGGTGCATGTACCATGTTGACTGAGCCACCACTCAAACATTAGCCTATAAGTTTAACTTATTCACATATTTGAGACACATATATGGTTCAAAACGAGGACAAAAATTTTCACTTTATAAAAAGAACATTGCATGTGGCAACCACTAAGAGATACAATCACAATGCTGCCATTATCTATAATGCCTCCCACTCTATTGTAATAGGGCCGATTTAAATTATGCGTGTGTAGAAACTTGTCACTTGAACGATGTTAAAGTAAATGATAAATTCTTCTCGACATTGTAGGGAGGAGATTTTTTTGGAGAGAGAGAAAGAGAGAGAGAGATTTTCAAGAAAATATTGAAGTGAGTGAATGATCCATATATCTAAAATCACCAAATTCGTTGGCTCCTATGAGTTTTCTTATCCCATGTCTTTGCACCAGCAAACGCTTTTGAGCAAGCAATCATGAGAGATTCATCATGTCATCCACATAATGTATATTTCTCATAACTTTGTAGATGCATTTATCCTAGAATTTAAGCTCAGTTTAACAAGGTGCCTAGTAAAAATTCAAAAGGCATCATGAGCGACCAAAATGCCTCCTGTGTATTAAATAATCCCTCACTTGCATATTGCATGAGAAGACAAACGAAAATAGGCCTAAAATTCTCCTCCCACCCTCTCCTTATATATCCATGCTATACAACACCCTTTTCCCAAGCCATGTGTGTTCAAAACCCCTTGCCACGCTTGGCAATGCCCTCATGCTACATTATGGATGCTAGACTCCCTCTTGAGCATAATATAAATGATGGCTATCCATCTTGCTTGTAACTTATTCCTTTCATCTTTGCACAGTGAATTTTTTTTCTTTCTTTTGAGGCCCTTTGTATCCTCTTTATATGAGTCTTTTGAGGTCTTTACAAGTGAAAGACTATTAAATGTATGTTTCTCATCGTTAACTATAAGTTGTTTATAGTAATAAATTTGTAGCAACTGTTAAGACTAGTTACTCAACCAAAAAAGTTGTATTATTGGACCCTTATTATTACTTGACTTTTATATCATCATTTCAATATAATGAGAAGCATTAGTAATGTATTGATGGAGAAGAAGTAATACTGGTGAAGAGATACCCACTAGAACCAAATTGTTATTCAGGTTGTTGTACTCATATTCAAGGCTTGTATAGTATGTCCACAATCTACTACCTTGTCATCTTGGCAATCTTGTGTTTTTAGTGATATTGGCTATTACACTTATTGGAGGTCATTTTTCCAAGGCCATGATCATTGGAATCTCTTTGCTCATGGATCTCAAGATGGATCGACACTAGAAAAATGTGAACTTTCATTTTACACTGGTGTTGTGATGCTTTATTCAATAAAGGAGCCAAGTTTTTTGACTGCTTATTTTGTCTCTAACTGCTCGATTTAGGGGTTGCTCAAAAAATTCCGCTCGGGGTTTGGGATTCCTCCTTTACAATAATGGCAACACATCTTATTTTTGCCCTTATCACAAAAATTTCCATATGGATTGCTACCAGCAGAAGCATTAGGAACAGAAGTTTTGTCACTCGCAGTGGAACCATAAGAAGTGGCTGCATTGCTGTACCACCCTTTCTTTGAGAAGCAATAAAAGAATGTTCAACTGCACGCTGCCTAGTTCTATTTTTTTTGGAAAGTGTCTCTTGCAAAATCAATGTGCATAATGCATCAAACTTGACAACTTCAAGATTTCCTTGGGTCATAAGTCTCCAAGCAAAAGTCTGGTAAGAATCTAGTAAGACATCAAGAACAGTCTACCAGCCCTTCCAAGTTGCAAATGCATCCATATGGAACCAAATTTTCTAGCCCAAAAAAAAAGGAGTAACACCTTTGCAGTGCCTCCAAGTTAGGGGGTGGTTGAGTGGCCCTCTACAGCACATATGTGGCTCCTCAATAGAAATATTCCAATTCTTGATAGAAAGTGTTGCATGATTGTAGCAGATTTCTAGATGTGTAGAACTAAGTAAAATGTTACATGTTTTCATCTAGCCTATGTGAATGCAACATATATGGTGGATATCCAACCTACTAAAGATGTATGGACATATACTTTAGCATCTATATGTGCATTCCCTCTAAGAAAGGTAGCTTCCTATTGAATAAAAATGCCCACACTATGTAAGGATTCAATACTCTATCCTGAAACTTCTAAGATACATAAGAAAGCCATTCTTATCCATATTGGATGACTTTACCACGGTTAAGACACATTGTAGTTTTCAATTCTCCAAACTAATCCTAGCACACTCTATTGCTTTCTCCTCCTAGCAACATTGTTTTTTTTGCCTTGTGAATGTAACACCAACATTTTAAAGTCTCGCCCATAATGCACCTAGGTTTTCTTTTTTACTTGCCTTGCTCATAGTGCAATCAAGTCATTGCAAGCTAGCGAATTACTGGCATAAATTTCTATTTTAATGTAGAAATGAAACACTAACAATCCAAGATAATTTTTAAACAAAAAGTATTACCAAGCAGTGTTCTACAATTTTTACTCGAATTTCTTTAGAAAAAAAATGCTTATAAGCTCTTAAGTAACACTACTCTTGTATCTAGGACACTAAAGTAGCTCATGCGGCTATATTTTTATAATTTGAGTGTAGGTTTTGTACACAAGATTGAGACTACAGAAATCGTCTTGAGGATAGCTATTCAAATTGTATGAAGGACTCACAGGGAATTACCTTTGATTCATAAGTCTAAAAACAACAAAAAATACATTTTCAAAATTAGTTAAACTTATGTATAATCATAAATTCTTTGTTCACCTTGGAAAATTATTGAATAAATTTATCTTTGTAGTCAAAGAACGAGTCAACTTGGAACACTCTAGGCCCCACCCAAAAATATAATTCAGCAGAAGGCTCCAAATAAGCACAAGCGGAAGTGACGTTGAAGTCAAAGATCAACTACAAGAGAAATTGGGTGGATTAAGAGTGCTCAGCTCATTTTGGATTGATAAGGATTCTACCTACACTACAAGAGGTTGTGTGCTCTTGTGACGCTGTTAGCGACGGAAATACACTGGGTTTTTATAACCCCCGGCATCGCTAAAACCGTCGCTAATAGCGTCGCTACGAGAGTGTCGCTATAGGCGTCGCTATATGCGTTGCTATATAGAGACACTCATAGCGACGGTTATAGCGACGCCCGAGAGATTTTTTTTTTGGTGACAGGGCATTGAATGCCCTGCCACCCATCAACCATATTGTACTTGATTCACTTTTTAAAAAAAGTGCAAGGGTAGATAATAGACCCAAAATAGTCACCCACAAGACGCATTGTTTGCAAAATTGACAAGCGTAAAATTGACAATTGTACTCATCATAGGCAAAATGAATTGATTGGCAAATGTAATAATGACAATTGTACAACATCATAGGCATAAAGAATTGATTGGCAAAATGAACTCCGGTGACAAATGTAATAATATACATGGTTCAAAAAGACGTATAAAATCCGTCTCATGATACATAAGCTATGAGAAACCCTAAACTAATGCTATCTAGCTACGGCTAAACTGACGTCGTCTAGTCAGACGTCTCATCATGTCCAAGCGGCATATCTATCGGATTCTGCAAAAAAAGACAAGAAGACAGCTTTCAGTAAGTATAAACATATAACGACATTTATAAAACAATACAAAAAATAGAAAAGAGTAAACCCTAATACTAACCATGCCGCCGCGAGAACTGAGAATGTCCATCAGGGCGTTTAAGCCCTTCCTGCCTGCATACTCGCGCTCGTACGGTGTGGGATCACGTCCTGTCATCGACCACTGTCAAAACATACAAAGATTTCATTATGTTAGAATTAAAAAACTCATAAACCCTAAACTATCGAACATAAAGAGCAATGCGAAAACACTTACAAAATCGGCCTCAAATGATGCCCATCCACCGCTCCCCAAGTGGTGCGAGCTCCCTGCCTCTACTCGCGCTTTGGCTGCATCCTTTTGTTGCTTCCACTTGTCGGGATTCTCGCGCGCTGCTTCTTCGCATTCTTCCAATCTTCTTTGGCCAGCCAATCTGGCCTGTTCCACCCATGCTTGATTGCTTTTTGCACTTTGGAACGCTTGTGTTTGCAGTATTCGCGCATTCGAATCTTCATCAGGTCTTCATTGAAGCGTTGATCCCGTGTTGGAACAGGAAACTCATCATGAAGTATGCTGATGACTCTGGCTTTTAAATCACTTGGTACTTCACTCCATTTGTTTAGTATGTAGTGTCCAAACAGCTGAGAGCAAAGACCACGCATGCGCGAGATCACCTTCTTGCCGTCATCATCCATGATGATGCCGCCGCTGAAGTCGACGGAGTAAGGCAAGCCCTCTGACCGGTGACGCGTGAACCTGGGTGTCCCGGCAGGGGTCTCTAGCGGCGTGTCGATGGGGGTACGGACGTCAGGTGTCTCCATCGGCGTCTGGGCCCCGAAGCGAGGAGTGTCGAGTGGGGTCGCTCCTGGCGGAGTAGGTAGAGGTGTGTAGCTTCTAGGAACAGTCAGCCGCGCAAAACCTGGCGTAGATGATGATGCTGTTGCTGGTGTGGGGGCGGGCAAAGAAGGGGAGGGTAAAGAGCCTCGTCGAACATGAGGCGGTGTGGAGGCATCGGCGGTGGAATCCCCACAACAACCGCCACCGCCACCACTAGAGCGCCGGTGTCTAGACGAGTGTGAAGATCGTCTCGTCGACACCGAAGCTTCGGAGCGCGCCGAATGCTCCGAAAGAGAGGGAGATGCGGATGGAGTAGGAACACGCGATGATGCGCCAGAGCGATGACGCTCCACGTACCACTGTCTCTGCTGCGGTGACAAAGAAGAAAGAAACTCCTCATCATCCATACCTGCATTAAACACACGAATATTTAAACTTAATATTGAATGAATAGAGTAGACAATGACACAAAGATCATTAAATACAATGACGTAATGACGCATATAAATACAATGACGCAATGAATTGAGTGATAGAAGAGGCAAGTCGAAAACTCAGAATTTTCAATCAAAAGATGTGAGCGCGAGTAGAAAAGAGCGTTATACACCATGGAAGGTACTTAGAGAGCCAGAGCTTTTACAATACGGAGCAAAATTGTTCAAATACAATATTTGTGGCTTTAAGAGATCTCTCTCTCATCCTCGCATAACTCAGCATAACTTCCTATATCTATATAGAGCTCTCCGTTTAAACACATATCCTATGTTTCATTTTGTAGCTCCTCTGCATGCACCCCATATAGAGTAGTAGCATCTTGATGCTCGTCTGGCACCACCGCAGCGGCTTCTGATTGAGCATCTTCTCTGATCTCCTCCATTGATTCCGTTGTGATTGGCACATGGTAGCCTTCATATGTCCTTGCACTACGAGGGGCTACCTCTATGACGTACCACCAGTTTGATGTAGACTTTGTAGGATGAAATATTACCTGCCAGAGCCACATAACTTACATGAGAGCTTTCAAGCACATAACTTGTAAAAGGGGGATGTTAACTATTTACATACTTACTTTTTCACAATGCTCGGGTAGTACGAAAGTGTCTCTTAGGTCAGTCCATTTCTTAGTAGAATCCACCTCAAGAAAACCAGACTCTCCTCTACGCACAGTAGCGTTGCGACCCTCCATGATTATCTTGAACCATTGCACGTCGAACAAGTCGACAAAAAATCCTTTGTAATCGATCCTCAAAATCTCTTGTAGCGTGCCGAAGTAAGTGAGTTCCGCCACCACAGGATCTGCATCAGAGGAACGTCGTCGACTAGACTGTTCAAATTTTGCCATGATTCCACAATCTTGAGTAAAACGCTTTTTGTCGATCCGTTCCACCCTAAAATGTCGACCTTTACACCATGCTGCTGTGTATGACTTATACTACAACGAACAAAGATTATGAGTGGCCATTCAAAAGTTTAGAAATAAAGTCACTAGCTAGTCGTACATTGCAAACTTACCTTGGTCGCGCAACCCCGAGAGTACTCCCACTCTTCCTCAGTCACTTCGTCACCTCATTGTTGTGCACTTTTCAATTGGTTGTGCAACCATCTTAAGCTCATGAATGTTGGTAGGCTGTCCAGACCCGTCGGATAGTGCATCGGTGGTCGTCTTCCCTGTCTCCACTCGATTCGTGCCCTCTGTCGCTCTTGCTTTGCATCCTCATATTGTGAAATCTACTTTTGCATCTCTGGATTGTTAAGCATGCAAAATCGGTTGATTTTAGCCTCTAGATCTTCCGTCATCTTCTTCTCAACACCGAGATTGCACATGACAATCCCAGATATGCGCTCATCATCTATGGTTCGCCATAGCGTGTCCCGGGCTTTATCAAATCCGTCTAGCCACTCTCCAATGTACACTAGGGACTCTGATACCAACCAACCTTCTGCCATGCTACCCTCCGGACGTGCCTTTTGACACACATATCCCTTAAGCGTTTTCATGAAACGTTCTAAGAAGAACATCCATCTGGAATGAACTGTGCCAGCTATTTCCACCTCATCAACTATGTGAACAAGAAGATGCACCTGAATGGTTAGCATGGTAGTAGGAAAATGTTTCTCAAACATGTACACAAGCTCCGCAGCATTTAGTTTGGCGAATGGTATGGAGTCTACGTTTATCTCCTTTTGTGAGATCCATTGCACCATCTTTGCAAGTTTGTAGATTGTGTTACAGATGTCGAGAGACAAACATCCCTCAATGGCAACCGGTAAAATAAACTGTAAAGTATGTGCAACAATGATATTAAAGTCCACATTTTATGCAATGATATTAAAGTCCACTATGAACGTACCTGACACATTTTATGCCAATCGTGTGACTTCAAACCGGTAAGCTTTCCTTCTTAGTAAAACACGTTCGGAGCGAGTGCATTACGCCAGTGGGGGTCCGCAAAGATCGAATGGTCTCTTTTACTTTGCGTTCTTTGGCTCCTGTGAAAATCCATGGTGCTTTAGGGAGTTTTATCGATCTATCAGACGCTGTTTGCGGCCAATATTGCTCCATACGATCCACATTTCTAAGGTCAACTCTGGCTCCCAAAGTATTTTTCTTGCCGGTCAGATGGTCCCATAGTAGATTACCCACATTCTTGATATATGTGCATTGGATCGAGCAAGTGATTGATCATAAGTCGGGGCCAGTATGGTAACTCGTACCATAGAGATAGTCTCTTCATCCCCGGAGGCAATCCGTCATCGCACATCTCCTTCTGCTCTAACCATGCTTGTGCAGACATCCTTGGTGGCTCTCTTCCCAAAAAGCCGTCGCGTAACACATGATTCTCTGGAAGATACGCTTGATGACCTTCGTAGATTTGCTTCTTCAGTGAGGGCGCCCTACGTGCATTCAGTCTAGGTCCACATGTGACACATGCTCTGTATCGGCTTATTTGAAGCCCTGCATGTATACACATGATAATAGATCAACTATGGAAAAAAAAAAGATTTACAGTGTCTGAGTGAGGAGTGTCAATAGATCACCTGAGCATTCTGTTATCCCGGGATAGTCATGCATGGTCCACATTAGAATGCCTCTGATCAAAGCATTCCGTCGTCCTGTGTATCGGCTCATATCCACCACCTCTATGCCAATCCACAATTGTTGTAGCTCTTCCAATAGTGGACGAAGATACACATCCATATTCTCCACTTTATATCGCCCTCGCACAATCAAGCTTAGCCATAGGTGCCCCTTCTTCGTAGTCAACCACGGGGGAATGTTGTAGTTGACGATGACAACGGGCCATACACTGTAAGATGTTGATCTTTGACCAAATGGATTTACGCCATCCATAGCCAGGCCTAAGCACAAATTTCGAGCTTCCCTGGCAAAATCCGACCATGTTCCATCTATATGTTTCCAGGCTGCGCAATCTACAGAAATTCGTAGCACACCATCCGAAGATTTATTCTCCTCATGCCATGATGCTAGGGCGGCCATGGACTTACATTCGAAGAAATGCTTGATGCGAGGAAGCAGAAGAAAATGTCGCAAAACCTTTTGTGGAATTTTTGTCCCGTGGAGATCTACTCGATATCTTTCGGAATCACATTTTAGACACTTCTCCATGTCTATGTATTCCCCTCTGAAAAGAATGCAGTCATTAGGACAAGCGTGGATAGAATTGTAATCCATCCCCAAGTTTCGCAAAATCTTTCTTGCTTCATCTCGGGAATCTGGCATCACATTGTCAGCTGGTAGTATGTGCTCTTTAAGCAATCTACACAACATAAAAATACGATACAGTCGTGTAAAAATCTATCAGATCATTATACATTTAGAGTTTTATTAAAGTAAACTAATTGTAATAGATCACCTGAAAAGCGCTGTGACGCTAGTGTCACTCCATCCAAACTTTGCCTGCATGTTGAGAAGAACCAGGAGTGCTTTCAATCTAGACATACGTGCTCCATTATACAATGGCGTATCGGCTTCACTTTTCATATCATCATAGATAAGCCTTTCTGAATCCATGATCGTCTCGATCATTTCATCAATCTCGGGCTCAAACATTGCCTCGTTGGGAATGTGCTCTGCATGATCATCCCCCAAGCTGTCAGAGGCTACATCTTGTGGCCTCACATATGCTGCTTGACCAAAGCGCCTGCGAACACGTCTATTGGGTTGCAAGATTGCTGCTTGTTGGCCAGCGTCAGAGTCCGATGAGTTATAATTGGCAACAACTCGATCTATAATAGATGGATCGAACTCGCCAAATTCGCGAACGTGCTGCAAAGAAACACGTCTTGTCCGTCGCACAGCATCCTTGCATTGATTACAAGGACATAAGACCCTCGTTGAGAGATAGGTGTTTCGGTTGGACGGTCCCACATCCTCGTCAGTACTCATAATGAGGATAAAAATCTTATAACCTGGACAACAAATTTAATATTCTATTGGCATTCTTCGTCTTATCTCTCTCTCTCTCTCTCTCTCTCTCTCTCTCTCTCTCTCTCTACCTCACATTCTCTAGTCATGTCCAATCCCCGCACACCTCGGTCTAGAGGTGCACGGAGATCAGAACCACCGGGTTATAATCTCGTCTTTATTGGTCAATACCTATATTTGTGGGTACAAGAAATCTACAGACCCACGTCTACATGATACTGCATGTAGTGGACAAAACCCCTTTGCCTCTTCTCTAGCTGTAGCACTTCACAGCATCTTAACATCTTTTCACAGTAGATCTTTTCACTGTTCGTCTAACTCTAAACCCTAAACCGTAAGTAATTCTTGCGTGGACTCGATCTAACGTAAATAAGCGTAAATCTAAATAAACGTAAATCTAACTAAAAATAAACCTAAATCTAATTTAATGTAAGTCTACATCTAACCTAATCTTTAACGTCTTTTGGAATGGTTTCCTACGACGTTAAAACTCTCTTTTTCTTGTGTGTGTGTGTGTGTGTGTGGGTAAACCTAAATAAACCTAAGTCTAATCTAATATAACATAAATCTAAATCTAACGTAAATTATGTTATATTAAAAACAAAGAACTAAACTAACAGGGATTATAAGAACCTTAAAACTGATTACACACATAATTTTTCACATAACTCGGCAAGAGTTGGCATTCTCATCACTAAAGATGTGAGAGTTAACTTCCGGCGGTGACGCTGCCTCATCTCCATCCACATCTGACGACAGCAATTGGCCCTTTGGACCGTTCTTGCTCTTGTTACTAACTTTGAAGTTGCTGTTGAATGACTAGAGGTTCTCTAGATGGTCATTGTCGGGGATGTAGTGACTCTTGCCGCCTTGAAGATCCACCTTCTTCCCTATCTTCTGAAGACATTTCACCAGTACTTTTGGATCGACCGAGCCCACCATGAGTGAAGGCAGCAATACCCTATATTCCATTGAGGGCTTTCTTCACCCGCTTCATGCAGGCATCGCAGTCTATGGAGACCTAAATCTAATCTAATATAACGTAAATCTAAATCTAGCGTAAATAAACGTAAATCTAACTAAAAATAAACCTAAATCTAATCTAATTTAACTTAAATAAACCTAAATCTAATTTAACGTAAGTCTACATCTAACCTAATCTTTAACGTCTTTTAGGATAGTTTCCTACGACGTTATAACTCTCTTCTTCTTGTGTGTGTGTGCGCGTGTGTGGATGTGTGTGCCAATAAAAAGAGATAAATGGTATAACCTTTCTATCACCCATGCCAAGTATGAGAGATTGGTTATGCCATTTCCCTCTTGAATAATAGGTCTTGAGTTCAACTCCTCGTCGGCTAGATCTTTAGGTCTTTTAATTTTAATTCGTTTCCTACGACGTTAAATTAGTTTCTCTCTCTTTCTCTCTCAATGTGTGTGCATTTTTTTGTTTATGCATGTTTTCTCTCTCTTTTCCTCTCTCAATGTGTGTGTTTTTTGTTTATGCATGCTCTCTCTCTCTTTTCCTCTCTCAATGTGTGTGTGCATTCTTTGTTTATGTATGTGTGTGTGCGTTTTTGTTTATGTTTGTACTCTCTCTCTCTCTCTCTCTCTCTCTCTCTCTCTCTCTCTCTCTCTCTCTCTCTCTCTCTCAAAAACACTATGTGTGTGTGTGTGTGTGTGTGTGTGTGTGTGTGTGTGAGAGAGAGAGAGAGAGAGAGAGAGGGAGAGAGAAATTAAGAGGGGAAGGGAACATGAGAGTGAGGAGAGGGAAGGAGCATACCTGGCTCTCCTTCCTCTCCTCGTGTGTGTGTGTGTGTGTGTGTGTGTGTGTGTGTGTGTGTGTGTGTGTGTGTGTGTGTGTGTGTGTGTGTGTGTGTGTGTGTGTGTGTGTGTGTAGAGAAGAAAGAGAGAGAGAGAGAGAGAGAGAGAGAGAGAGAGAGGGAGAGCGTTACCTGCTCCTTGCTTGAGGGAGCCGAAAAACTCAGATCTGAGATCTGAGTTTTTGGGCGCTCTCTGTTATTTCTTTTAGCTCAGCCGGCGTCGCTATGAGCGTCGCAAATTTACTTGTAAATTTGCGATGCTCATAGCGATGCCGGGAAATTTTTTTTTTGAGCGTCGCTAATATGAATAGCCTCTTGTAGTGCTATAAGTATCATGAACTATCTTTGTGGATCTGGCAAGTAACATCAGATGGATATGTGGAATTTTGAATATGCCAAAATTCAAAGAAATGGAAGGAGGAATATAGATACTAAGATCATGCCATAGTCTGGTGCTTGCTCGTAAGTCAGGTTACGTAGTTGTATCTAGTAGTTACCTTCTTTAATTATCACAATAACAGTAACAATGCACAATCAGTTAGAGTCTAGCCAAAGTACCTATAAGTAGGAGTCTTTCCTTCATTTTGAGGTGTTGTCACTCTGTAGACCACAATGAGTCTTTGTAATGATATTTTTCTCTTAGCAACATCTAATTTTGTTCTATCAGTTCCTGGTGCTAGTTGTACTCTTATTCAGTATCCAAGTATACTACTTGCAGTTCTTGTGTCCAACTTCTGTCTTTAAGCTTTCAAATCAATCTTGATCTAATTTTTGTGTTCTCTGAAGTCTAAGTTTGACAAGCCTATCTAATTTGACATCTAAATATAAATCTTGAACCTTGAGTAGCTCTCCAAAGGGACTAGCTCATTCCATAGAAATGTCCATGTCAAGGATGCCTCTGTTGAGACAAATCTAAAGATTTTGGCAACACATTTTGGCACATTTGATAGCTAGTGGGTAGCCACTCAATGATCTCCTTCCAGTGGTAGAATGTGTGGTGAGATCATTGCTTGAGGCAATAGATAATACATCTATAGATGATGGACCTCAAAGTTCTCTCCAAAGTAGTTGATCACCCACTATCCCAATTGGGTTAGCCACACTTGTGCCAATTATCCAAACATTGTGGAAAATTTTACCAACTAGAGTTCTTTCTCCACCTCAAAATAAGAGAGAGAGGTACTACACACATGCCCCTCAAAATAAGAGGTTAATAAT
This sequence comes from Adiantum capillus-veneris, assembly GCF_014529385.1. Lineage (NCBI taxonomy): Eukaryota > Viridiplantae > Streptophyta > Polypodiopsida > Polypodiales > Pteridaceae > Adiantum > Adiantum capillus-veneris. The sequence continues at coordinate 115,372,987 of NC_140951.1, read as the reverse complement.
GGTCTCAATGCCATAAAAACTACACTCAAGTAACTTGCTACAAAGGGTTTAAGGAGAGATTTACATTTTGAATTTCCTCCAATGTAAGCTTCAACCAAGCTAAAATTTTCTTGATATTTGATTTCTCCTCCTTCCTTAGTGGGCATCAATATTCTCAATATGCAAGGGGGGATGATTAAGAGAGATAATGTTCCTAATAATGCAAGTGCAAAAAGTTTGATTTATTAATCAATTCAAGCAAGACAATAGGGTTTAGTTAGTTTAGCATAGGGGATTATATTATGCAAATACATGAAGCTCTTAAGAACTAATTGATGAATCGACATAATTCTCACTAGGCTAATCGTGGTTTGACATGCTAATCAGAACTTCATCACACAATGGAGATTAGAGTAGAGTGCAGACACATAATGATAGCTAGATTGATTGAAAGGCAATAAAGTTTCGTACATCCAATTAGAGGAAACACTATAGTTTTGTGTACTAAGTTTTGTTATTTCTAGAAAAGTAGATTATTTTGTTTTTGGGAGATCTAAAGTGACTCGTGAGAGATGATCTCTAAAGCCCTCTAGATACATTTTTGAGACTATACTCAAGAGATTGTATGAGGATTAATCTTGTATATATATAAAAGTTAACATCAAATTACATGAATTTGACACATGAGTGACAGTGGTGGCCCAAGCCGTTGTTGCGGTCGAGATACAAGACTAGTTTTAGGAGCTTGCAAGCATCGTTTTACCACTAGATTTCATAAGAAACAAAAAAAAATACCTTGGTAACATTTTTTTGTTTAGCACTCATCATTTATATCTTTGTACAATTTCATTTTCCAATTAAATTAGTAGCAATATTTTTTAGCTTACAATGACCCAGCTTAATTGTGAGAAAGGTCAGATCTTGTTGCTCTCTTCAGAAAGTGAATTCATACAAACATTTGGTAGGAAAAAAGATATTGTGGTGGTCAAGTCACACGATATGGAACTTATGGAAGAGAAACACTTTCTTCTAGCTCTTGAAAATTTCAAGCTAGAGCCTTCCATGCTTAGAGTCCCACTTGGCATGTTGCATTTGAACTATGTAAAAGTCAAACTTCTTGTGTTAATTGTGAAGGGTTGATATCGAGTCTTAAATCGACATGAAATTAAATTTTCTAAATTGACTAGAAAGAAGTAGAAAAAGCCAAATCTTGGCCAAATTTGCATGGGTCTTTTTGCACTACATTGGTCTTATACCAAGATCAAGGTCATGTAGACATGTTTAAATATGCAATCTTCTCAAAAAGAGTCTGTGAACTTACAGCTCTAACCTTTAAGATTTTGGACACTTTGTGAGAAGAAATAAGAGGCTCCATGTGAACTTTGGAAAATAATGTACAAAATTACAAACACGTAGTTAAAAATTTCTATGTCGTATTTGCATAAGCTATAAAGGAATCTATGTTTATTTATATGTTTGCCTTTTTCAAAGGTAAAACCAAGGAAAACTCAAAAAAATTAGTGGAGCCTTGATAGATATAGCTCTTAAAGTAAAGACTGGACCTTTAAAAAATGAAACCAGCCCACTTGAGGAACGACCTTTCATGCATGGCTTGTTCTAAGAAGCCAAAAATATGCTTTTCTCTTGCAGCTTGGAAGGGATGACTATTGGAGAACCTTGAATTTTAGGCTTTAATACACAGGTCCATATCCGATGGAACTGAGTCTCCTTCATGAGCTTTTGCTCGAGAGATTATTGTGAGATTTTGTCCAGAACTTCTTGTGCATGCATGTGCAACGTCGTTCTCATTGGTCAACAACGAGAGAGAGAGAGAGAGAGAGAGAGAGAGATCATCCCAGTGTCCACCCTTGTATCCGGTTCTGGAAAAACAATTGATTTTTATAAAAAAAAAAACTGGCATGGCGAAGAGGGACACTGCAGCGCCGGCAGCGATAAAAGTCAAGTCTACTGGACACGCCTTGCAACGATAAAAGTCAAGTGGACCCGCCTTGCGCAGACTGGATCAGCACTCCACGCTTATATAAGGGCATGCAAGAGCAGGCTCAAACATACAAATCATCCTCCGAAACTATCGTGCAGCAAATTGCCGTAGCTTTAAATATTCAATTGCCTGCTTACTGGATGACCGCTTTTTCTCTAGCTTCTGTCATTTGCATCATGGTGATGCTATTGCCAGCTTATATTTACGTAGCAACAGCTGCAGCTCCCGCTCCTGCGGCTTATAATAATGCGTGCACGCAAAAGGCCGCCGAGCGCCCTTTGTGCGGTCCTAGCGCCTTCACCTTCTACATGCACAACACCGTCTACAACCCCGTTGTGGACAACAAGGACTACTTCAACTCTGTGTACGGGCTGTCACCTAACGTGACGTGGCCCAATCCGTACGCCTTCGGCACCACCTCCACCTTCGAGGACCCCCTCACGGAGGGCCCCGCCAATACCTCGCAGCAGATCGGCGTGGCTCAGGGCCTGGCGCAGCTGAACAGCAAAGTGGGCTACACGCTCTTCCACATCTTCACGGCCAACATCACCGAGGGTGATTACAAGGGCACCATCTCCATCCTGGGCCAAATTCGCGAGGTCGACCCCGTGCGCTACCTCACAGTGGTGGGTGGAACGGGTGATTTCTTGGGCGCCCGAGGTTTGGCCACTAATCGCCTCGTCACCATGGACCATACGGCCCCTGCCACATGGACCCTTTCATTCAACCTCGACCTCTACTATTGATTCTACAACACGCCGCAAATTTTTCAATTGCACGAAATTTTCCTCAGTCAATCAACCATCCTTTCCCGAATTCGTTGTCCAGTAGTAGCTGATAAATATCATAGTGCCGTTCTCTCACAATGAATAATACAACTCATGGACTCTCCTTATTAAGAAGGTATGAGTGATTATAGCTATGAGTAATTTGTGATCATGTTTGAGTTTATTATTCTACTACAAATAACCTTGAGGGTTGTTAATTACTTTGATACCTCAAAGAAGATGCCCACCAACATCTACAGAAAGAAATTTGAGTGCAAATATTGTTCATGGTGGGAGATTTTTTGTATGTGGAATGTCTGCTAGTTATCTTTTTTAGAGTAAGTCATTAAAGATCCTTGTGTGTGTGTGTGTGTGTGTGTGTGTGTGTGTGTGTGTGTGTGTGTGTGTGTGTGTATAACTTCTTCTTTTATATTACAAATTTATCTTCCTTATAGCTTGATTCGGGCTTCCTTGGGTGCTATGATGACAGATGCCTCTCTCTCTCTCTGTCTCTACCTACCTACCTACCTACCTACACACACAGACACACAAGCTATGGGCGAACATGAAAGAGGGGAGGTAGTTATGCCATAGCATGCTTTAATTTTGCAATATTGCATGGTTAACATATGAAAATTACTAGCAATGTTTCAAAATTCCCTTTTCAAGTACATTTTTCTTTTGGCTTGGAAAAACGGTTGATGGAAAGAGTGGAGGCTTTCAAGGTCAACTTCAAAAGGCCCTATGATAAGGACGTGGAAATCTTGCCCATACTTGTGATGTGTAGGTGCTTTCTCTTGTTACACATGCAAGCTCATTTTGTTGTCTCTAGTATTGTTGACTAGAGCAACCAATTCTCCCTCACTTGATAAAGATGAGAGAGAGAGAGAGAGAGAGAGAGAGAGAGAGAGAGAGAGAGTTTTGTTTTACCCTCCACACACATGAGAGAAATATTGAGTCTTGGGCATGCAAAGTTACAAACGTTAATTCGAAACGGGCAAGTTTGGTTGAGAAATTTGCTAGAATTACAAGCAACACAATCACCTAACTACACACAGCTATTGTCCGATCCCAAATGAACAGGCAGCCTGACAGGAAGGATAGGCATTCTTGACTTGAACAAATTAATAATCGTTTCCACAAATGGAAGATGCCCTGTCGCCACTTCTACTTCCCATGACAAGTATCATGTTGATCCTGTAAAAAAATACCACTGCGTACTTTATAAAACAGTATAAGTGCTTGTGCATTACTTTCAAGAGTCTTCATCACTTTATGTGGTACCACTTAAGAGTGTTATATAAACACATTTAAGTGTTCTTTTACCATATAAAATGGTCTCTAACCATTTTTTTCTTATTAGAGTTTAACCACTTTTAAGTAATATCAACTACTACTAGGTGAATCAATCAAGCTTACATACCTGTAACTGTGTTGCCTCTTCACCTAGGTTATCGAGATTGTGCACTTCAATATCAAGTCCCATGTCTTTGAGAGCCTCCTTTCTGATTTGAATCAAGGTCTCAAGATTTTCCATTAATGCTTCCTCGTTTGGTACAAGCCCAGCCTTATGCAACTTGAGTTCCTCCATATCCTTGTTCAGTCTCTCTACGATCTTGGCGGCGCCTCGCATCAAACCAACCTGTTCATCTCTCTTTCTCTTTGATTGATCTAAAGCAATTTTTATTGCTTTGAGACATTGCTGCTTCTCGTTTAACTTTTCAGCGGCATTAGCCTTCATGTTGAAAATAGCTGCTACGTCAGCCGTTGACGCAGAAAATGTAGTCGAGGAAACATTTGACATTCCAAATGTTCCCATCGAGCCAAACGCCCACTTCTTTAGAAATTCCTCCTTATCCTGCCCTGAAAATTGATGTCCACCTGAGTATGTCTGCCAATCAAAGCCTGTGTCAGTACTGTCAGTTTAATTAGGCATATTTTCTGCATTAAATTTCCACTCGCTTCCAAGGCATGGACCGTTTGTGGACCTCCATTTCTCCAATTTCCTATTTAAAGTTTTTGGTTGGTGTAACATTTTGATAACACCTTCAACATCACAGCCCATGCAACTAAACCTTCAGAATCTTCAGCGCCCTTGCACTTCTGCCACGTAAATCCATGTGAAAAATGCATGCCTACCTCGTTGTTTGGGGGAGCTCCCTGATATACTTTGTAGTATATAAGGAGACATTCTTCATACATTTCAGGCCTCAGCCCCTTTAAATGCATCTTCTCCTTTTGGTGGCGCTTGTAAAGCCATACCCTAAGCCACTCTTCATCTGAGAAATCATCATCACATAGGAGCTTCGGATCTTGGCCTGGATCCTGGCCAACCAAGCATAGCCCATATTCGGTATAAAAATCTTCCTTGGTGAAGCAAAATTTTGTTTGAGTGGGTAAGGCCACTCGTGCTACTGTCCACCTCCCTTTGAAAACATATATGAATGCATGTTAGTATGTAATGATCCATAATTAAAATTGTTTTATCAACAATAAGAAGTGGTTGAAATGATTTCTGCACCATTCTCAGTGGTACTGCAAAATTTTTAAGTGGTGGTGTACCACTAAATGGTTCTCAACCACTTAAAACTGGTTAGGTAACACTAAAAAGTCCTGCTACACCACTATTTTTTCTGGTGATACATCACCTTTTGGTGTTTCTTCACCACTTTAAAGTGGTGCTCCAAGACATAAAAGTGGGTTGAACCACTATTCAGTTGTGCTACACCGATGTGAATTGTTGTACACAACTTAAAACTGGTGCTACACTCCTAAAAAGTGGTGCTACACCAATAGAATGTGGTATCTCCTTGTAAAGCTTCATCACTTAAAAGCACTTAACCACCACTTTTAGCAAAGATGCAGAACTAAAGATTATGGCACTTTTGTAAAGCATCACTAAAAAGTGGTTCTACAGCATTGAAAGTGGTTGACCATCACGCACCACCACTTTATACCAAATACCGTTCAGGTTAAGAAGCACCACTTTTCAGTGGTTCTATACACCTTTAAGGTACAGAATAACGTTCTAGTTAAGAAGCACCACTTTATAGTTGTGTTCACCACTTTATAGTGATGTTGACCACTTTATAGTGGTCTTCACCACTATAAACACCACTTAAATGTGATTTGAACAACAAAAAGTGGTGAACACCACTTTATTGGTGTTTACTACTTTATACCAAATAACGTTCAGGTTAAGAAGCACCACTTTTCAATGGTTCTACACATTTTTAAGGTACCGAATAACGTTCTAGTTAAGAAGCACCACTTTATAGTTTTGTTCACCACTTTATAATGATACTGACCACTTTATAGTGATGTTGGCCACTTTATAGTGGTCTTCACCACTAGAAAGTGGTGCTTCTTAACTAGAACGTTATTCGGTACCTTCAAAGTGTGTAGAACCACTGAAAAGTGGTGCACCATCGTGATGCTTCGCTTAAAAGTGATGCTTCACCACCAAATAGTCAGGGTTTTCCACTGGAAAGTGATGCACCCATTGTATCGCCAGTTTTTACTAGAGCCTTACCTCTTTTTATTGCTGCCCAACATCTTAAAGTGGTCCATTATTACTTTTAAGAGATAGTGCACCATATCAGCATAACTATGTAGTGATGCAACCATGGTTTCTGCCCAACTTTAAAGGGTGTTGCAGGTGCACCACTTCAACACAGCCTATCAGTGGTGCTGTACCCATAAAAAGTGGGGTTCACCCACTTGATATTTACTAGTGGTGTGCACACTACTTTTTCCTAATAAAGCAACACTTTAATTGAATCCATGGGAGAAATACCTGTATCTAACCTGCTAAACATTTTTCTTCTTAGGTGTACCCTTGGGGGACTCGAAAGTTCTTTTTGTAGGATGCATGTGCAAAAAATTCAGAAACTTTACAAGACATAAAACCAATTTTAGAAATGCATGCATGATGCATCTAACCTGTTTTGATAGGCGACTCCTGCATAAAGCTCTTTCCCTTCCTAGGTGTACCCTTGTCAGAGTTTGAAGGTCCTTTTGTAGTCTGGTTCTTCATCATGAAAAAATCACAAATGCCACATACATACAACATCAATAGTTAAATGCATTCATGCTTGAACCTGCATGATGCATTCGTATAAGCATGCACACACAGTTGATAAGATCTGCATTCATGCTTCAAGCTGCATGATGCATTTTTATAAAGAATTCACAAGGGTGATCAATTAGATGTGCACAATGCATATACATTCCAGAAATAAATTCTAAACTCACACATGCATCATTAATAGTTACAATCCATGATTATCTTGCCACACATTTTTTTATTTTTATTTTTGCAATACCCTCCCCAACAGAGGGCAGACCATATCGCCAAGGGTTGAACCTGGGTCCTTACGCACCCACCCATTCACTTTAACCACTAGGCCAAGCCCCCTTTGGTTATCTTTCCACACATTCGGAGACAAGCATACAACGCTTCTACATCTGCATGAAGCATGTTAAAACATGGATCAATGCTACCTAGGAAAACCAGCCACATTCAAATTCAACCAACATTCGAGATAGAATGCTTCAAGCTACATGATGCCACATACCTGTTGCTGCTGCAGGGGATTTTTACTAAAGTTGATGACCAGTCCAGCAAAAAGTACTCCTCCTGAATTTTCTTGTTGTTGTTGTAATGTTGCTGCTTGTTGCTTCGGCTAGCAGAGAAACGCAAAGGAGGGAGGAAAGAGGGAATCAGAAACCTGAATGGCGTGGACGAGATAGAGAGAGGGGGGAGGAACAAGAGAGACAGAGTGGGAGGGATGAGACTTGAGAGAATATTTGCATTAAGTTCTTGAAAGTACCTTGAGGTGATCATTAACCAGTAAGCGCTTTCACTTGGTACACATCAAATTTTAATCCTTTTTTTCCATAAATTTTGAATTTAATCCCATTGTTTCAAACGCCTAAACCACCCATTTTCTCAACCCCAAAAACCATATACTATATAGTGGCAAAAGCGGTCCACCTATACATGCTTTCACCCGGTTACACTCCCATCAAATGCTGAGGGAAACTTTGGTTCTGAGGCAAAATGTCGGAGTAGTTGCTCCATATACGGGTCATGCTATAATCGATGCAAAGAAAGATCCAAGTGTAGCAATTGTCATAGGAACCTTACTACTATGAGATGTGCACAAAGGTGGTTCCGGTGAATGAATCTACTCTACCTCATGTTGTGGATGAATTTTATCTCCCTCGCATTGTGGACAAATATGCTCAACCTTGCACTGTGGACAAATCTACTCTCCCCAAAATTATGTGCCTAGCTCTGTAGGGAGGTACTGAGCTGGTGCAAGACATGCACAAAAAATGGTAGAGTCCATCTCACAGCTGAGGCAATATGTGTGCAATGCTAGACACTGTAGAGTCAATGTCCCCACTCAGGAAAAACAATCCAGCACATGTTGGTAAAGGTACCTAGTAGCCATCTACACACCCACACAAATTTCACGCATTTTCTTGTGGAGTAACAAATTCTCAATGAGTAGAACGTTTCAAGTACGTTGCAAATGGTGGACTTCTCTCAATGCCTCTATGAAACGGTGTCCCACTACAATCAAGCATCCACTCAACGGGCTCCGTGCATGGTAGCTTCTCCCACAAGATGTCATCATCTGCAAAGAAACCATGTAACACGTATTTAAGAATTTTGGGAATTATTTGAGTCCCATTTTTTAAATGAGACTTAAAACTCGAGTATTTTTTGCTATATTTGACCTCTTGGTTATTTTTGGGGACCCTTTGTGCCATATGAAAATGAGGCACTAGCACATAAAAATGGGATTCAAACTTGAGTTCAAGCTTTACTTGTTTTGGTTGTGTGGGATATTAAGAAGAGAACTGAAGTTAAGTTTGTGCCTCAGATGCCTTGCCTAAACTAGCAAGTGGACATACTCAAATGTAGTTCAAGGCACTAGCACAAGGATGCGAGGCTCCAACATAAGTTCCAACATAAGTTCAAGCCTCACTTCTTGTTGCATTGTAGGATACTAAGATGAGGATTGAACTTAAGTTCAATCGTCACGTGCCTCACCTAAACTAGCATGTGGGCATGAGGCTCAAATGTAATTCGAGGCTATTATATGTGACTAGAGGTTGGTATCATAAATTTCTAGTTAACATATTTTCGTATCCTCAACACATAGCTAGATTTATTTGTGTATATTCAATGGCAAAATTGAAACTATGACTTTAACATTGTTGATATGTAAGAAAAATGCTTTAAGGAATAGCACTTCCATAAAAACATGCACCACTCAAAAAAGAGAGGGCAATGGAGTCAAAAGAAACATCAAAGACTACAGTATTAAGAAACTCCATATTAAGAAACTCCGATAACAAATGAAAAACAAAACTTGACTTGTTTACAAGCCCTACTAAAAGCAATTTTCATGTTAAGGGGATCTCAAATGAGAATGGTGTTTAGAAACACCAAGATAACAAATGAAGAACAAAAAGATATTAACAAGTAGCCTTAGTTATATAGGCAATTCATAATCAAGGGGCTAACCCAATACATACGTAGCCCTAGTGTGAAGTTATTTCTATTTTTTGGCTTTCTTGAATTGTCAATTTCAAATAATATGTTTTTTATTCTAGCATCACCTTGATTTCCCAGACAAAAACCTGATTCTAGCATGTTTCACATATTGTGATTTCAAAAAGTCTCCTCCAAATGTTAGTGTTTAGTTCTCCTCAAAACAAAAATTGAGTCCCTTCAAAGAGAGATATCAAAACTTTGGAGGAGACATGAAAAGTGTAACTTCAAGTAGTATCAAACAAATGTTAGTGTTTAGTGCTCCTCAAAACAAAAATTGAGTCCCTTCAAAGAGAGATATCAAAACTTTGGAGGAGACATGAAAAATGTAACTTCAAGTAGTATCAAACATAAAACTTTTCAACACATAGAAAATGTTTTTTAACTTTGCCATATCGTCAGATACCAAAATTGTCAACCCACAGACCAAGATGAAGCAAAAATTACCAAGTAATTTGGAGATAGATTCACGAGTCTTTAGGTAAGGATGATCACATAAATATTAGCATGGTGAGGTAGAGACTTTTGATAATGTTTCTATCTAGAAATCATAGTACTATAGCACTCATGAGGATTGAAATTGAGTCTCCAAGTCATGAGGCCCAAACTAATGAGCTAGAGACTTATAAAGATTGCTATCAATTGGAAAGAGTTTTGCTAGAGTCTCTAACTCATGAGGCTTGAACTTATGTTAAATTCTCAATGAAATATAAGAGACTTTTGCAAATGATTTGAAGCTAGAAATATCACTACTAGAGTTCTCATGAGTCTTGAATCTATGGGTCATGAGGCTCAAGAGTCAAGAGCCTACTAGAGTGCTCATGATCCTTGAATATTAACTCTCTAGGTCATGAGGCTTCAGAGTCAAGAACCCTTATCATGTCAAGACTTTAGAAAATGGAATTCAATTAGAAATACTTCTACAAGAGTTTCTAGCTAATGAGGCTTTCAGGCTTAGTGCTATAGATAGTCTTCCAAATAGTCTCTAAGTAGAAAGATTCCTCTCATGAGAATTAATAATTGAGTCTTTAGGTCAAGAGGCTCATGACCTATATAATCTTCAAGATGGATTTCAACTTGAAAGAGTTTTGCAAAAATCTCTAGATCATGAGGCTCTTGAACTTACCACCACGATCAACACTCTTGAAGATGATTCATAGCTAGAAAAGTTTTGACTAGAGTGCTCATGTGACTAGCTATGAATCAACACTCTTGAAGATGATTCATAGCTGGAAAAGTTTTGACTAGAGTGCTCATGTGGCCAGATGGGTTCTAGCTTGGAAGAGCCATACTAGAGTGTTGGCAATGCTTAGAAATAGAGTCGTTAGGTCATGAGACTCAAATATAAGTTCATGCCACATAAGGTAAATAGTCAATTCAAGGCTTGTGAGATACAAACTCTTCCAGATCGTTTCTAGGTAAAAAGAGCTCTACTAGGTTTTTCATGAGGATAGAAAATTGAGTGTCCAAATCATGAGGCTCAAGCCCCAGAGCTAGAGACTAAATGCTCAACTAGAACGATTCATAATAGAGTGCTCATGATGCTTGAAAACTAAGCATCTAGGTGATGAGGTTTGAACTTAAGTTCAACCCTCAGGAGCTTTAGACTGAATGCTCAACTAGAAAGAGTATTGCAAGTGTGTTTGTCTCAAGAATCTCTTTTGCTTAATGTCAAGCCACATAAGGTAAAGACTCAATCCAAGCCTTATGAGATACAAACTCTTCAAGATAGTTTCTAGGTAGAAAGAGCTCTACTAGATTGCTGAGGAGAATTGAAAATTGAGTGTGCAAGTCATGAGGCTAGAACTTAAGTTTGAGCCCCGGAGCTATAGACTAAATGCTCAACTAGAGCAAGTCATACTAGAGTGCTCACGAGGCTTGAAAACTAACCATCTAGGTCATGAGGCTCGAACTTTAGTATGAGCCTTGTGAGCTATAGATTGAATTCTCAACTAGAAAGAGTATTGCAAGTGTCTTTGTCTCAAGAATATCTTGAGATTAATCTCAATCCACATGAGGTAGAAACTGGATTCAAACCTCCTAGGATACAAAATTTTCTAGATAGTTTCTAGGTAGAAAGAACTCTACTAGAGTGCTCACATGAGCATTGAAAATTGAGTTTCCAAGACATGAGGCTCAAACTTAAGATCTAGAGACTCAATGCTCAACTAGAACAAGTCATAGACAAGTGCTCATGAGGCTTGAAAACTAAGCGTTGCGGCCATGAGGCTCAAACTTAAGTTCAACCCTCAAGACCTATAGAGTGAATTCTCAACTAGAAAGAATATTTCAAGTGTGTTTGTCTCAAGAATCTCTTGTGCTTAATGTCAAGCCACATAAGGTAGAGACTCAATCCAAGCCTTATGAGATACAAACTCTTCCAGATAGTTTCTAGGTAAAAATAGAGTACTCAGGAGGATTGAAAATTGAGTGTGCAAGTCAGGAGGTTGGAACTTAAGCTGGAGCCCCGGAGCTAGAGACTAAACACTCGACTAGAGTGAGTCATAGTAGAGTTCTTACGAGGCTTGTAAACTAACCATCTAGGTCATAAGGTTTGAACTTAAGTTCCAGCCTTATGAGATATAGAGTGAATGCTCTACTAGAAAGAGTATTGCAAGTGTCTTTGTCTCAAGAATCACTTGAGTTGAATCTCAAGCCACGTGAGGTAGAGACTCAATTTAAACCTCCTGGGATACATTTAAGATAGTTTCTATGTAGAAATAGATCCAATAGAGTGATCATGAGCCTTGAAAAATGCGTGTCCGAGTCATGAGGCTCAAACTTAAGAGCTAGAAACTCAATGCTCAACTAGAACAAGTCATAGTTGATTGCTCAATCATTAGGCTTGAAAACTAAATGTCGCGGTCATGAGGCTCGAACTTAAGTTCAAGCCTCAAGCTATAGACTGAATGCTCAACTAGGAAGAGTATTGCAAGTGTGTTTGTCTCAAGAAGCTCTTGTGTTTAATGTCAAGCCACGGAAGGTAAAGACTCAATCAAAGCCTCGTGAGATACAAACTCTTCCAGATAGTTTCTAGGTAGAAAGAGCTCTACTAGAGTGCTTAGGAAGATTCAAAATTGAGTGTGAAAGTCATGAGGCTAGAACTTAAGTTCGAGCCCCAAAGATAGAGACTAAATGCTCAACTAGAGGAGTCATACTAGAGTGCTCATGAGTCTTGAAAACTATCCATCTAGGTCATGAGGCTCGAACTTAAGTTTGAGCCTTATGAGCTATAGATTGAATGCTCAACTAGAAAGAGTATTGCAAATGTCTTTATCTCAAGAATCTCTTCAGCTTAATCTCGAGCCACATGAGGTAGAGACTCAGTTCAAACCTCCTAGGATACAAACTCTTTAAGATAGTTTCTATGTAGAAAGAGCTCTAATAGAGTGCTCATGAGCATTGAAATTTGTGTGTCCAAGTCATGAGGCTCAAACTCAAGAGATAGAGACTCAATGCTCGACTAGAACGAGTCATAGTTGATTGCTCAATCATGAGGCTTGAAAACTAAATGTCGCGGTCATGAGGCTCCAACTTAAGTTCAAGCCTTAGGAGCTATATACTGAATGCTCAACTAGAAAGAGTATTGTCTCAAGAAGCTCTTGTGCTTAATGTCAAGCCACAGAAGGGAAAGACTCAATCAAATCCTCGTGAGATACAAACTCTTCCAGATAGTTTCTAGGTAGAAAGAGCTCTACTAGAGTGCTTAGGAAGATTCAAAATTGAGTGTGAAAGTCATGAGGCTAGAACTTAAGTTCGAGCCCCAAAGATGGAGACTAAATGCTCAACTAGAGGAGTCATACTAGAGTGCTCATGAGTCTTGAAAACTATCCATATAGGTCATGAGGCTCGAACTTAAGTTCGAGCCTTATGAGATATAGACTGAATGCTCAACTAGAAAGAGTATTGCAAGTGTCCTAATCTCAAGAATCTCTTGAGCTTAATCTTGAGCCACATAAGGTAGGGACTGAATTCAAACCTCCTGGGATACATACTCTTTGAGATAGTTTCTAGGTAGAAAGAGCTCTACTAGAGTGCTCATGAGCATTGAAAATTGTGTGTCCAAGTCATGAGGCTCAAAGTTAAGAGTTAGGGACTCAATGCTCAACTAGAACGAGTCATAGTTGAGTGCTCATGAGGCTTGAAAACTAAGTGTGGAGGTCATGAGGCTCGAACTTAAGTTCGAGCCTCAGAAGCTTCATACCAAAATCTCAAGTAGAAAGAGTATTGCAGGTGTCTTCGTCTCAAGAATCTCTTGAGCTTAATCTCGAGCCGCCTCGTGTGGTAGAGACAAATGGTCTCTAGCTAGAAAGAATTTTGCTAAAATCACTAACTTAGGAGGCTTGAAAATTGAGTCCCTAGGTCATGAGGCTCAAACTCAAATTGGAGCCTCAGGAGCTCTGGACTGAATGCTCAACTAGAAAGAGTATTGCAAGTGTCTTTGTCTCAAGAAGCTCTTGAGCTTAATCTCGAGCCACCTCATGCACTAGAGACCTTTGAAAATGGTTTATAGGAGGCTTGAAAATTGAGTCTCTAGGTCATGCGGCTCGAACTCAAGTTCGAGCCTCATGAGCTAGGAGTGGAGATTTTGGCTTATGAGGCTTCAAGACTCTGATGAGATAAAGACACATGGATGGATGGAGAGAGAGAGAGAGAGAGAGAGAGAGAGAGAGAGAGAGAGAGAGAGAGAGAGAGAGAGAGAGAGAGAAAGAGAGAGAGAGAGAGAGTCCTTATTATGAATGGATTTTGACCAAGAGAAACATTATACCTTGAGCTAATTCTACCCACACCAATTGACAATGCACAGTCATAGTAGGTAGCAAATCTTGTAGGACTCTAGCCTCTTGGGTAATCGTTTCTAGGATCTTTGAGTAGGCGTAAAAAGCACATGAGGTGCAGTTGGCATTGAATATGAGAGACTCACAAAATAGTCAGTGAAAGTCTCTATGCAAAGGCAATCTTCATAAAACAACTGCAACATAACAAGTTAGGGTGCAGGCTTCAACAATAGCCGAGGTTTTTGGCTACAAAGTTCATGAAAGAGGCAAATAGGTGAAGCTTCATGACAGCGAGGCAACAATTCATTGCTCCTCAAGGTGACACTAAGTCCATGCTGTAGCTTATGGAGGGAACTTGTAGGCACCAAAAACAGCCCATATTTCTGACTACAACGTTCATGAAAGACGAAAAGAAGCGAAGCGCATGACACAACTAGAAGAAGCAAACTCACTAAAGAGGTGGCAATCCATGGCGGAGACATTCACTTCATGTCGAAGCTCATGTAGGGCTCTCTCTTTTTGCAACTTTCATTCTATAGACTAAGCAAAGATGGTGCAAGGAGAATTTGGGGGGGGGAGAGAGAGAGAGAGAGAGAGAGACCTATACGTGGGTGAATCAGTTTCCTGTTGCGACCTGCACAGAGTTGACGATGTCGATGGAGTCAGGATATCATTAGCGTGTTGAAGATCCTGTATGGGCATGACATTTGTTACCTGAAACGGATTGACAAAATCCGTAAGTTTCCTGCAGGTGCATTGCCCGTACACAGAGAGTAACTAGCTGTTGGTGGGATAAAGCTCCCTAGCTTCTTTGCAGAGTCAAAAGTTTGAAGGGAATGGATTCTTAAGGAAGCAGTCGACGAAGTTGTCACACTTCATTGTGAGACCCCCGTCATTGCCTTCATCGAGACTGTGCAAACTCTGCCTCAAGGGCCCACTCTGACTTGGCGTTGTCATTCAAGGATATCATGCTTCCACCTTGCATCTCCGACGGGATCATCGTCATGGTATCACAGGTTCATGGCGAGCTCACATGGCGAGCTTAGAAGTTATGTATCACGCCACAGCTCATGGCGAGCTCATGAAGGCACAACAGCGAGACACGTCACAGGTCTTCATCGTTATTTTCAAAATTCAAAACTAACGTTTGATTTCAAATTTGACGGAGGTTTCTGTCAACTTTGACGAACTAGTTAGTGTTTCCTCTCTGGTTCCTCAAGCTTGTTCGAACTGTAGCTCTGATGGAGGCTTTTCACAAGCCAAGCTCCCATACCCCTCTTCTCTCGTCCCCACCCCATGAAAACCCCCTCTTAGGGAGGGAGTGATAAAAGGCATTGGAAAAAGTAAGAAAAAAATAAAGTATGATTATGTAAATATATAAGAAAGGTAAAATAGGCCACCTCATGCCTGCGGGGTAGCCCATCCCCACCTTGCCTCCTTTTTCTTCACTGGTGCCCCGCCGTGTGTCCCTTTTCCTCTCCTCCACTCAAAAGGTCAACCCCCTCTCTCTTCCCCTTTTCCTTTCTCCTTTCTCTCTCCCCTCAAGCTACCCCACCTCTCACCAATAATGCATTATAACTCACCAATAATGCACCCTAACTCACATGCAACTTACCCTATCTTCCAAAATAGTATACCCCACCCCTCTTTCTCTGTCCTATCATATCCCATGACCCAAATACCCCCCTCTCTCTCTAAAGGGCGCCATATATCTTGTCTTGTAGCTAAATAACCTTCCCCACTCTCACACACACTCAGTTTCACTGAAAAAGGTGCCCACAGACCCATCCCCACCCAGTGGTTACCTGATTTTTCTTGTGTTCACACACATTTGCACACAGATTCACCTCTAAACACACTCCCCTCTCTCCCCTCTTGTAATTACTTTATTCTCCATGTCACCTCTCACTTTTTTTCATCAACCCATCTCTCTCTCTTAGTCTCTCTCTCATGAGACTACTGTTCTGGCACATATACACACAGCCAGACAAGTGGGGCCCACAGTCACATGGCCTATGTAGATAATGATTTCTTCATTTCTAAATTCTAGAATTCCTCCCCCCTCCTCCCCTATATAAAGAGGGATCACCATCACACTAAATACACACACAGCATCACCAAAGAACACACTATGCACTGTGTGTGCCTAGTGCACACACACACACCCACACCATCAGCATCAAAGCAATCACCATGCTTGTCTTGAGCATGACCTCTACACCCTTGGCTATGGAAGATGAAGGGCAACTAAATGAAGGATGATGGCCATAACCCTCGTGCGAGTCTTCGCCATCAACTCCCACCTATCCGCCATGTGCTCTACCACTCTCTCCCTTCTCATTCCCCTACCCTATGCTCCCCATTTCATCCCCTTATTCTCTAAATAAAGCTTGAGGTTTTGTGAGTATGTTTTCTTGCAATGTTTTGCCCATGTGAGGTGTACAGAATCGCCACCTAGTCTTGTGTTTGGAGTGAGCTTGTGTATGTGTGAAGGGTGTGCGGATTCGCCATCCTTTCGTGGTGCCTAAGTACTAAGCCACTATACCCCCTCCCTCCCTCACTCTCTCTCTCTCTCTCTCTCTCTCTCTCTCTCTCTCTCTCACACACACACACACACACACACACACACACACACACACTTGATCTCATCCCCTTTCCTCTTCATCATTACTCCCAAGCATCCATCTCTCTTGGATGAAAACTTTGTTATGATGGTGTGTTGTTTGCGTCCTAGCCGTTGAAGCTAGGTGGTGCCCTTGTTTGCTTTACTATGACAGGCTCGAGGCACTCCATTCGGTCCCCTTTGTTTTAGAGGCCGTCGGGGGTTCGGGGTTCGCTTTGCTCCGTCATTTGGTGCCACCACTGAGTATCTTTTCATGAAACCCTTTAGTTTACAAGACTGAAACCCCTAAACTATTGTGAATGGATGAATGTCTAGTAGGATTTGCTAATTGGACGACAGAAGAAGAAGAGCTCCAAGCACAACTAGACGAACTTCGCATCTCCATCGAAGCTCGAGTGCTAGGCGTAACGATAATCGATTTGCAGTGGGAGAGTCAACCAACACGCCAAACCCAGTGGATATACATAGGCCAAGTGCCAAGAAGAAGAAGGACAAGGTCGAAACCATGTCCGCAACCTACAACCAACCCACAACAACAAAATGGAAGGATCTCTACACAATAGAGAATCAACACTGTTCTACTTTGAGAATCGGGTAACTCAAGTCACCGAGGTAATTATCACAGTCAGTTTTCAAGTCGCACCTGATGTTGCAGCACAGATAACGGAATCATTGGCTCACACTCTCACTAGAGAAACTAGGGATCTACCGAGTTTGTTTCAGGAAAGAACACCACCCTCTCCCACAAGCTTGGACAGTGACTAAGCACCTCTAAGCTTCACATGAATCAGTACAACCTACCTCAAGACAGATCACACATACCAACACGTGTACGCTCAATCAAGGTGATACTGGATTTGAAGGCTCACTACCAGCACGTCATTGACACCATGCTGGGTGGGGAGCGGTTTTTTGAGGTTCTGGCATCAGATCAGCCATTTGTCTTACCTTTGGTACAAGGCAATGTATCGTTTGAAGTTTTAATCTATGTCCTAGTATAAGAGGGTATACACGCCTCCTTGTAAAGAAGAAAAAAACTTTTGCAAGTTAAGAAGTGTGTCTTTCTAGCTCTCTCTCAGTAATCATGGCAAGTGTAGCATTTCCAACATTTAAAGGAAAGAAGGGGGAGGATTTGGTAACAGACTTCCTAGATGACTTTGAAGTAGCATGTGTAGTGAGAAACAAAGATACGGATGAATCCCGGGTTAGAATCTTTAAGCATCTCATGAAGCTAGAAGCTAGATCATGGTACAATGCACTTCCACAAGCAACCAAGGATGAATGGGAACCCTTAAAAACCGCTTTTAAAAGGCGCTTTGGGGGAGGTACCACTTCAGAAAAGTTGTGGGACAAGTTGAGAGACTTGAAGCAGGAGGGTCTTTTAGAATATGCCACCTATGAGTCCAAATTTGTGGATTTGTGGGAACGGTGGGTTGAGTCACTGGCAAGGGGGGAAGCTGCACCCGATTTCCTAAAAAAGGATCGGTTCACGCATGGCTTATGGCCACTTCTCAAGGAGAAGGTGAAAGGTAGATTCCCGGCTACGTATGAGTTAGCCGTTGAGATTGCTCGCCTTACCACCATTCCACCACCACCACCGGCTCTTGGGGTAAGAGATGACCAACAAGATATGTTGGCCCATATTACTGACCAACTACAGAATTTGGCTGTCCACTTAATACAACAAGGGAGGAGTCAAGAAAGAGATCAAGACCCTGAAAGAGCACGACGACAAAACAGGGAGTATCATTGCTACAACTGCGGAGAAGAAGGTCACGGTATGTACTACTGTCCCAAACCACAACAAAACTATAATAGAGGAGGTAGGAGGAACCAATTGTCACCCCCTAGAGAAAGAACACCCCCACCCCTAGCACCAACCCCACCAACACAAATGCTACGTCCACCCCAAACACCACTACAAGCATCCATTCCACCTCTTCCACCAGCCCCACCACCTGATCGCCCTGTAAACATCATAAGGCTAGAAGAGAAAGGAAAAGCCGTAGTAGTGGATCCACCCAGAGCAAAGGAGAGGGACAAGGGTAAGGAGAAGTTAACCTTTTTAGAACCACTTGAAGCCATGACTGTGAAAAGAGCTAGGAGGGAGAAAGCTACACAATCAAATGATGAGAGAAGCATGACAGGAGAAACTAGCAAGAGGCCATCCAGGCCACGACGAAAATTGGGCATCACCGACTTCCAGCTAGGGGAAAGTTATAAGCCCTATGATCTAACATTGGATGCGGCAGAGCAAGGACCGAAGATTACATGGCCACAGTTGCTACATCTTGTACCTAAAGTAAGGCGACAATGGTCTAAAATGGTAAGTACAAGACGCTCCAAAACAAAGGTAGCCGGAGCAATTTTGGGATGCAACATGGATGACATCCTTCCAATTGTCGACGTAAACATAAAAGGAAAGAGGGTTGGAAACACCTACATTGATGGAGGTGCACAAATCTGTGTAATGAGCGAAGCTATGATGCTTCGATTAGGGCTCGAGGTTGACAAGCCTTCTCAATGCAAGGCAAAGATGGCAAACAACGCAAAAGTTACGTGTGTGGGTGTGGTAAGTGCCGTGAAAATCAAAGCTTTCAACACTGAGGTAGAGGTAGATGTTTTTGTAATGCCTACTAAGGGGGAGGGCTATCCACTAATTTTGGGAAGGCCATGGTTGATGGCCATGAAGGCAAAACACGACTGGGGTACTGTCCTTCTACGCATGACCGGTAAGAAAGGGGAGACAATCTACTACGACATGAGGATTGGCAAGCAGAAGCAAATGAATCTGGAAACATCGGCAGATGAAACCACTAGCGAATCTTCCAGTTCTGAGGAGGAGACCACATCCACCGACGAAAGTGACAGTTCCATTGATGTGATGGGTATCATTATGAAGGATCCACAAAGGGTAAGCACAACTGGTGATCCATCACCAAAAGGGCAACCCAATGAAGAGGAGAGCAAATCACCTGGCCTAGGAGGAATTAGGTTGAAGGGTATGTTGTCTACGGAATTAACACTTGAGGAGAAAGATACTTTTTTGCAAATGTTGATGGGATTTCTAAACCTGTTCATTGACAACTATGAAAGAATCACAAGCATTACAGTGGTGGAACATCATATTAAGCTGAAGGAAGGGGTAAAACCAGTTGTGCAAAAACTACGACGATTGGGGGTCATACAAGAAAAGGCACTCTTGGCCGAGGTAAGGAAACTGCTGGAGGCGGGATTCATCTATCCTGTAGAAAACTCAGAATGGGTGTCACCCGTAGTGGTGACGCCTAAAAAGAATGGTAAGTGGAGGGTCTGTGTTGACTACAAACCACTAAATGCAGCTACAAAGAGAGACCACTTTCCTCTCCCTTTCTTGGATGAAATTCTCAATGAAGTAGCGGGTTTTGAATGCTATACCGTCTGTGATGGTTATTCACGATACTTTCAAATACGCATAGCCTTGGAAGATCAGCTAAAAACCACTTTTATCACGCCATGGGGTTGTTTTGCATACAAGGTTATGCCATTTGGTCTCACAAATGCACCTGCCACCACTTTTATCACGCCATGGGGTTGTTTTGCATACAAGGTTATGCCATTTGGTCTCACAAATGCACCTGCCACATTCCAAAGATATGTCACATATGTTTTTCAACCGTTCTTTGGAACATCCATAAGAGTGTTCATTGATGATTTTTGTATATATAGCTCCCATATTTCACATTTAGAAAAGGTAACTGAAGGTTTGGCCAGGTTGCAGAGCCTAGGTGGGCAATTAAATGTGGATAAATGTCACATAGTGGAGAGTAAAGTCATTCTACTAGGCCATGAAATTTCAGCAAGAGGTATCAACGCCGACCCAAGTAAGGTGTCCGCACTCATAGCCCTACCTTCACCAACGACCGCACGTCAACTGATCTCTTTTCTACAGAAGGTGAGGTACTTAAGTAGATTCATACATCTACTATCACAACTTGTTCTACCACTGCAACAACTCACTCAAAGATCAACTTTCACTTGGGATGAGGAAAGGGAACATCACTACAACAAGGTAAAGGAGGTCTTAGCCACTCTGCCAACTATCTCACCACCTAAGTGGGATGAAAAATTCTATGTCACCTCAAGTGTTGGTGATGACTCATTGGGGGTTGTGCTACTCCAAAAGGATACAACGACATCTTTAATGAGGCCAATCTACTTCTCTAGTCGAATGATGACAGCAGGAGAGAAAGGTTTCACCCATGTGAACACTTAGTCCTAGCTCTTAGATTTGCAACTACAAAGTTTAGGTCATATTTGCTGCCTAAGCAATTTGTGATTCTAACCACGGATGAAATATTTCCCTATGTTGCACAACACATGGATGTGTCTGCTAGAATTACTAAATGGCTAGTTCATCTGCAAGAGTTTGACGGTATAGGTAGAAAGCATGACAAGGGCAAGTTTGGGGGGACTCATGACCTACCAAGTCTTTGAAGGGAAGGAGAAGCAATCTAAGGAAGGAGAAGTCCAATTACCTCCAGTACCACCGATGGTAGAAGGAGCATTCTCTCTCTACTTTGATGGAGCCTACAAGTGAGCGTCCGACAAAGCAGCTGCAGGCATAGTGGTCTCTGATGACAAAGGGACAAAGGTATTTTCGTTGGGCCAATTGTTAGATTCACATTCTAACAATGAAGCTGAGTATGCAGCACTAACCAAGGGTCTACAATGGTGCGTCTCACAAGGTGTACAACGCCTTAATGTATTTGGGGATGCTCTACTTCTGGTAAGGCAAGTAAATGGAGCATGCACATGCAAGAATCCTAGTTTAAGGACTCACTTAAGTGGTGTAAAAACCTTGTTGGGTAAGTTTGAAGAAGTTAAAATACACCATATCCCAAGGGCTCAAAACCAAGAAGCAGATGCCCTAGCAAGTGAAAGACTACAGGAAGTGGTGGTTGGAGCAATAAAGCTAAAGCTCCCTCTATTTCAAGGCAGTGATGCCTTGCCTAACATCATGCATTTTTTGGAAACAGGAGAATGCCCATCAGATTTAACAAAGGGACAGAAGCAATGGCTGACGCGGAAGGCCACAAGGTATCGACTCATCAATGACGGTTTGTATTGTAAGTGTAAGGACCAAATACTCAAGAAGGTCCCTCTCTCTCAGGAAATCACGGGAGTAATTGCTAGTTGTCACGACGGGGTTTGTGGTGGTCACTTTGCCCTAGACATAACAAGTAGGAAAATCTTGCAGGCAGGCTTCATATGGCCTAGCCTCAACCGTGATGTACACCACTGGTGCAAAACATGTAAGTTGTGTCAAAAGGCCGGCACTAGGTCACTTATGCCTGAACCACAGACACCTATTCTCTCATATGGCCCATTTGAAAAATGGGGTATCGATGCCATTGGGCCATTACCTAGGGCCAACTCAGGAAAATTCTACATCATCACGGGGGTCGACTACATGACTAGATGGGCAGAGGCTACAGCCACCACTAGAATCACAGCGGTACAGGTAGCTAAATTTATCTACAAGCACATATGCTGTAGGTTTGGCACACCTTTAGAGATCATCTTTGATAGAGGGCCAGGTTTCAGAGCAGACTTGCTAGGAGAATTAATGCAGAAACTGGGCATTACAAGGAGGCACTCTTCACCATATTACCCTCAATGTAATGGCCTAGTTGAAAAGGTAAATGGAATGGTTTCTAAAATTATTACCAAGCAGGTAAACAATCATCCTGGAGACTGGGATAAGTATCTACTACCAGCTTTATGGGCCTACAGAACTTCATTTCGTACATCCTTGGGATTCACACCGTATCATCTAGTATTTGCTAAGGAAGCAATCTTGCCCATTGAAGTGCAACTACAAAGTCTCAGAGTAATGGCAAGCCAGCTTCAACAGCCCAACATGCATTTGAGAGATCACATCATCAACTTGGAAAGACTGCAGCTCGACAGAGAAGAAGCAATAAATTATTATGTAGCACAAGCAGAGCATAGACGGCTTAGCTTTAACGAGCATCTCCGGAAAAAAGAATTGAAGAAAGGAATGTTGGTGCTCCGCTACAACAATCGCTTCGACACGCGCAAGGATAAGAAACTCCTACTCCAATGGGAAGGTCCTTTCATCGTCAGGAAACAGTCTGCCAATGGAAGCTACCAGCTTATGGAGGCTGATGGAAATGGTTGGCGACTTAAACCTTATTTTCTTCGATTTGACCAGGCTCCACCTATTGACATTCCAGATGAGGACACACCATCAACCGCCACCTCCGACGATAATGATCAAACAGATGAGCTAGAGACATGAATGCCTCTAGCCAAAAGGGGAGGGCTAATGATGTGGGCTTTACACAAGCCAAGCTCCCATACCCCTTTTCTCTCATCCCCACCCCATGAAAACCCCCTCTTAGGGAGGGAGTGATAAAAGGCATTGGAAAAAGTAAGAAAAAAATAAAGTATGATTATGTAAATATATAAGAAAGGTAAAATAGGCCACCTCATGCCTGCGGGGTAGCCCATCCCCACCTTGCCTCCTTTTTCTTCACTGTTGCCCCGCCGTGTGTCCCTTTTCCTCTCCTCCACTCAAAAGGTCAACCCCCTCTCTCTTTCCCTTGTCCTTTCTCCTTTCTCTCTCCCCTCAAGCTACCCCACCTCTCACCAATAATGCATTATAACTCACCAATAATGCACCCTAACTCACATGCAACTTACCCTATCTTCCAAAATAGTATACCCCACCCCTCTTTCTCTCTCCTATCATATCCCATGACCCAAATACCCCCCCCCCCCTCTCTCTAAAGGGCGCCATATCTCTTGTCTTGTAGCTAAATAACCTTCCCCACACTCACACACACTCATTTTCACTGAAAAAGGTGCCCACAGACCCATCCCCACCCAGTGGTTACCTGATTTTTCTTGTGTTCACACACATTTGCACACAGATTCACCTCTAAACATACTCCCCTCTGTCCCCTCTTGTAATTACTTTATTCTCCATGTCACCTCTCACTTTTTTTCATCAACCCATCTCTCTCTCTTAGTCTCTCTCTCATGAGACTGCTGTTCTGGCACATATACACACAGCCAGACAAGTGGGGCCCACAGTCACATGGCCTATGTAGATAATGATTTCTTCATTTCTAAATTCTAGAATTCCTCCCCCCTCCTCCCCTATATAAAGAGGGGTCACCATCACATTAAATACACACGCAGCATCACCAAAGAACACACTATGCACTGTGTGTGCCTAGTACACACACACACACACCCACACCACACCATCACCGCAATCACCATGCTTGTCTTGAGCATGACCTCTACACCCTTGGCTATGGAAGATGAAGGGCAAATAAATGAAGGATGATGGCCATAACCCTTGTGCGAGTCTTCGGCATCAACTCCCACCTATCCGCCATGTGCTCTACCACTCTCTCCCTTCTCATTCCCCTACCCTATGCTCCCCATTTCATCCCCTTATTCTCTAAATAAAGCTTGAGGTTTTGTGAGTATGTTTTCTTGCAATGTTTTGCCCATGTGAGGTGTGCGGAATCGCCACCTAGTTGTTAAGTATGGAGCCTGATTTACCCTTGTAATTTTCTGTGGTAAAAGCGCACATTTGTAAGGCCCCCACTATGAGGAGAAGCCATCATGCGTGAAGGAAAATTACTCACCGGAAACCAAAATTTTCACAGACAAGAATCAGGGGCAACTTTAAAGGCCCCCGAGACTTTTTTTTCGCCGGAATATTATGGCCGGATGGCGGCCGGAAAGTGGTCGGAAAACAACCGGTCGGTTGGCCGATGGCCGGTGGTCGGAAGTCAATGGCCAATGGCCGGTGGTCGGAAGTCAATGGCTGGTGGCCGGTGGCCGAATTCAAAAGCGGACTTGTCTTTTCAAGGGCGGCCACACATGGGCGGATTGGAGGGTCCGATTTGGACTTATTCGCACAAGGGCGGCTACACATGGCTGTCTCTCATAAGAGAGGGCAGCCCTTTTGGCCTATAAAAGGAGGCCATTTCTACACACATTTCATAGTGTGAAGTTGATGCAACAAGGTGAGTGTGAGGTGGTGAGAGTGAAGCAAGGCGGGAGCTCCATTAAGGGTATAATCCCTTTGTAAACTACTTCTTGTTTTGAAGTACTAAAGCCATTGAGTGGCTGCTTTCCCGTGGACATAGCCCACATTGGGTGAACCACGTATATCGTGTGTACTCTCTCTCTCTCTCTACTCTATAATCTCGTGTATATAAATATGTCTCTCTCCATTAAGTAATCTACGCAATTATCTATTTAGCTACGTTTTATTTCTTAACACTAGTCTTGTGTTTGGAGTGAGCTTGTGTATGTGTGAAGGATGTGCGGATTCGCCATCCTTTTGTGGTGCCTAAGTACTAAGCCGCTATACCCCCTCCCTCACTCTCTCTCTCTCTCTCTCTCTCTCTCTCTCTCTCTCTCTCTCTCTCTCTCTCTCTCTCTCACTTGATCTCATCCCCTTTCCTCTTCATCATTACTCCCAAGCATCCATCTCTCTTGGATGAAAACTTTGTTATGGTGGTGTGTTGTTTGCGTCCTAGCCGCTGAAGCTAGGTGTTGCCCCTGTTTGCTTTACCATGAAAGGCTCGAGGCGCTCCATTCGGTCCCCGATGTTTTAGAGGCCGTCGGGGGTTCGGGGTTCGCTTTGCTCCCGTCAGCTCGATCCGTGCTGCCTGTGAGGCTAGTATGTCCTAGACATTTTAAAAAATAGCGCAAAGATTGTAGTTCCTCAAGCTTTCTCGAACTGGAGCTCAAGACGTGTTGCCTTTGACACCTTTCTGCCCAGTGAGGCTAGTATGTCCTAGACATTTTCAAAAATAGCGCAAAGACTGTAGTTCCTCAAGCTTGCTTGAACTGTAGTTTGAGCCGTGTTGCCTTTGACACCTTTTTGCTCGTGAGGCTAGTTTGTCCTAGACATTTTTAAAAATAGTGCAAAGACATTGAATCTTGTCAAGATGTTGCAAAGGCAAAAACACACGATGACACGAGGAGGAGAAAGCAGTGAGCATGTGTAGCAAAGGAGATTGAGAGGGTTGGAGCCAACCAGGGTGACTATGAGCTCTCGTGCAATGAATGCCTGGGAGAGGAGACACAAGCGAAGCAAGGAAGCTTTTCTTTTCAATAAAGAATATTTCTCACCGATTTTTTTGCACGTGATCCTTCACAGTGGATTGACTTAGAGCAAAAACCTCTGTGGGCATTCACAAGTAATGAGGTTGATCTTGCAAAGCATAATCTAGCTAGGTAATGAGCTTTTGGGTTTTGGGTTGTTTGATCTTGTATTGAGTGTTCTATCTAACTCAAGTTTCAATGTTTCAACTTGACTACTATGTAGTCATGATTTGTGGTTCATTTTTTTTATCCGAATCTCGAAAGGTGCTTTTAGTGGCTTCTAGGGAAAAAGGGGGGAAGGTGGCACGTGCAGAGAGAGAGAGAGAGAGAGAGAGAGAGAGAGAGAGAGAGAGAGAGAGAGAGAGAGAGAGAGAGAGAGAGAGAGAGAGAGAGAGAGGCTCCATGCATACGAGGGATGAGCATACATAGATTTTTTTGCCTAGGTTTGATGGATCAATATGAGCTCTAAGACAGATAGACGAATTTTTTTGTTGTGCTTCTCTAGCAATGGTATGTGTGTGTGCCCTGCAATTTCTCTTGCTTTGTTAACATAGCCACAACACGATCTGCATGCGGGCTGCTTCTCAACGCAAATGAAAAACAATATTCCCATTGAGCTGGCCATTTTTGTGATGTATCTCCTGATGAACTACACCTCCTTGGCCTATTCTACCTGTAGCTTCTTCGGTGCTATCTCTTGTAGCGCTCTCATAGCCCGCCACCTTCAGCTCCCCTCTGGATTTGGCCTTCATTCTAATTGGCCTCCCTATTTATTTATGGCTTGATCAATAGCTGCTGAGTAGAATTAGCTCAGCCCGCAAGCTTTGGCCCTCTGTCGCACTCACTCTGCATGCATCCCCAACTTCTACACACCCACCCCCTTGTGCCTCTAGTATGGCGACCTTTTGCAACACCTCAATGTGAGCCCATTTTAGATGATAACTGAGTTGAGTGCCGTTCTGACCTCTTTTTCTTAGAGACACCCTCCTACAGCTCGATACCCCCTTCTCTCTCTCATGCAATGTTGAATGTCCTGGCAGAGATGGGAATCAAGGGAAGGGTGCACAATGAGTGCTCCCAGCTAGTGTAGAGAGGGTTTCACAATGACTGGTCAACAGATGGAGACTATGACGACCTTGTGTTATAGTTAAAATTTTATATCGTGAGGTTGCACGTTAGGAGCTCGAGAGGTAGTCGAGTACAAGCGATCATTGTTTAGCACCGACTTGCCATAGCGATGGCATCGGGGGGGGAAGGGGTGTGCATCCAAGGCGAATGATGGTGGCATGCTCTTCACTTTTGCCTCCAAGTTCCAGATTCTCCAAGAGATTAGCCATGCTCTGTGTGTGTGTGTGTGTGTGTGTGTGTGTGTGTGTGTGTGTGTGTGTGTGTGTGTGCACGAGGGGGGAAATTCTACATTGAGCACTTTAGAATGCAGAGCGCAGAGAATGGGAAGAGGCCAAGAGGTGTGGAGGATCTCGGTAGCGCAGACGAGGTGTGGATGGTAAGAGATGCATGCAAGAGGGAGGGGGTACGGACCATGCAAGACACAATGCTTGTAGAGGGGAAAGCAGAGAGCAATCAAATCTCAAAAGGTTCGTGTTAATAAACTAGCTAGTAGTCACGTAGAATTCAAGTGTTAGCATTTTTTCATGTAGAATAAGGACTCCTTGAGACATACCTTTTAACAAAAAAAAGATCCTATTCTTTCATTGCGCAACATAAAATAGCAATGCTTTCTCTATCACAAACTAACACATTCCAAAATTGAGTTTTAGAAGACAACTAGACCAAGATTTTAAAGAAGTGACATTCAACATGTCAACCCTCACATTTAACCATCTAAGGCCCTTGAAGTTTCTTCAAATTCTACCTCTACTTCTACAACAAGGAAAAGCTATGTTAGCTACATTTATGTTGACTTTACAATTCATAAATCAACATTTTCCATTCCTTTACATACTCTTGATACTAATTTAACGTCCAAATTTTCTAAGTTGTCTCTATGCACCTGATTCCTATATGTAACATTCTCAAGTTAGTAGAATCAGATATGAACCATTAGAAACAATGCAGCCTAACAAAGTCGACACCAATGGCCCAACCTCGTACAATGCAACCACCACTCAAGAACATGGTTCACAAAAAATTGTCCCAAAATTATGCATTTTTCCCAAAATTTCTAAATATGTCTTATGTACATTGCTTGCAATCTCTCCATCTTCCCGATCATACCTTGGAAGCCAAATCCCAACACGTCTAGGGGGCAGGAAAATGGCCAACAACAAAGTGCCAACCTACAAAGAACACAAACGGTATACATTTTGCAATATAGAATCGTGCTTAAACACAATTATATGGATGAACGTACCACCACTACAGTCCTCGACAATCGTGTAACCAGTCTTTGGGAGCCGTATGTGAAGTATCCTTAGCAAGTGATATCCAGATCCAACTTCCATCAAAGTGACAATGAAAAGCTACTATGCACAACATGTGTTGACTATTGGGTCAACATCACGACATAACTCAACAAAGCCTTATTTTTTGAGAGTTATGAAATGCTGTGGAATATGGTTAGAAACATCATTTTTAATTAGTAGGTAGTCTAGTTGCAGAAGCCGGTGTGCAATGGCACTTCCAGATTATAAATACAAAGCCATTTTACCCTTCAACTCTATTTTAGGGTTAACCTATGGTAGCCTTAGTATATAAGGTACCTAGGTCATTTTGTAAAAGAACTTTTATCATAATCAAGTTTTAAGATGTCGTCGACTGTGTGTGAGAGAGGAAGAGAGAGGGTGTGTGTGTGAGCTTCATCAATGTGATTTGAGTGCACCATCATGCTAGGCTTGGTGCGCAAGACAGAGCACGCATGTTGACGCATCTAGGAGCCATTTGTGGTCTTAAGTGTATCAAACAATGACTGTTTTCTACTTGCAAGTAGTCATTAAAATTGTGGAGACATAAGGTACAAATAGGTACTCATAGGTTTTAGTTTTGCGCACTTTCAAATTTTTGCTCTGTCTTCATACATATTTTCTGCAGCTGGGTGTAGAGTGAGGGTTTTGAGTGTAGAGGCTTTGAGACAAGTGTATCCTAATGAGGGGATGGTGTTCCTTGAGTTTCGTATGATTATGGTATGGTTTAGTGATTTTCCTTATGTTTGTGTGCATGTGGGTTGGTGGTGTAGTTGAGAGGAGTGAGATTCTAGATTGTGGTTTAGTTAGCCTTCTAGAGTGTTGTATGTGTGGGATGGTCTTAGCCTAACAAGCTAAAAATATTGCCTACATGTGCCTATCGTGTCATCTCTGTCCTCGATTGACATTATGTTGATATAGGTTGTGTTGCATGCACTTTATGGGTGGTGTGATTCACTCCCGAAACATTAGCGACATTGCCGAGGAAACGACCACTTGAGTAGGAGATCCTACTAACACTTGTGTGATGGTTTCTTGCTTTAGTTTTGGCTAAAGAAAGCATTTTTCTTAAGTGGATCCGGAAGAGATTATTCCAAGATCAAGTGGATACCCAAGAAGCATGTGTCTTGCCGAGGGTCTACAAGACTAGGTAGATTTAGTTAAAATATTAGCTATAGATTAGATTATTTGTTGGTGGCCGAGTGGTTTGTGAGGTGATAAAAGATTTTTCTAGTCTGTGTGTGGCATTGAAGCATTTTTCTACTCATAAATTCAAAACCCCATATGTTGTGTAGAAGTAGCTTTAGGTAAGTGATATGATTTTGATCTAAAGCTACTCATCACTAATTTATTTGCTGAAATGTCTGTTTGCATTTAGAATCTTTGAAAAGTCTGCTTTTGAGGAAAAAAATGCAATAAACAGCTTTCTATCCATATTTTTTATGCTGAGCATATAAGAAGGCACATGCAAGGGTTTTGTGAAGAAAAAATAAAATTCTGAAAAGTTGGACATGAAGGGGCATTTGAAGACCAAATTTGAGAAAATTTGACTACACCAGAGTGTTCAAAAGGGGGTTTTTACCCTAAGTACACCTTGAGACTAGTGTTTTCACCCACCTGTGACACCCAAAAGACAAAAGACAAAGTGTCAAAAACAAAAACAAAAAAAGAAACTTGTGATTCTGAAGGTTTTTTTTTCATGGAAATTGGTAGAGGTGCTTCAAAACTAGTGCTAGAGACTTGGGGATTCCTATGAATGAATTTTGTCTAAAAGTTCATCAGCAGAATGATCATACGTGTTTAATGTCTAAGGGGTGATTTTGAAAATAAAATTGACCTTTTGACAGTATGCCCATCTTCTGCATATTGTGTTGAGCACATATACCAAATTTCATATCATTTGGGCTTATGGATTGAAAACTGGGGAGATTTTACTCTTTCAGGGGATTTTCTTGTCAAAAACTGGTGATTTTGTCCAATTTTGACATCCAAACATTGTTGTAAGCACATAATCTTGTTGTACACATCAAGGACTCATTGGTAGAAACAGAAGTCCATTTTGACCACCTAGACATCATACGCATATGATGTCTTAGAGGTCATATCTAAGGTCAAAGGTTACATCTGAGTATACACTTGTGATCTACATCATTTAGGAAGCATATAGGCCAAATTTCACTAGATTTTGGAGCATTGTTGGGCTTGCAAAGACCATAAGACAGATCTAAGCAAGTGATTGTCTGAATTGACCATAACTTGCATAAAAAGTGTTCGAATTCAATTCTGAAAGTTGGTGTGAGTTATCAGTGTAGTGAGGAACCTCAGGAGTTATACACCAGTTAGACATCATACATGCATGATGTTTAACACTAGGTTGGTAATGGGTCACTTTTATGTCCTGGGACACTTTTATGTCCTGTTAAGTGACCATTTTCCTTGAATTATGTCAAGACTTTCAAAATGGATTTTGAGGTGCTATCTATCTAGAAAGTTTCTCATAAGTTGAAAAAAACTCGATATTTTTTTGGAATATCAATTCCATCTTTAACCTTGTCCTTGCACAACATTTCACGTACAACCTAAACTGTGTGAAAAAACGGGTCCTGTTTTTGGCTTTTCTCAACTTTTTGCGACTATACCACTCTAGAATTCATGTTTGTGAGGTCTATAATGCTAGAGAACTATCTTTAGTACTCCTCAACATGTCGTGATGCTTCTAGGGAGAAATAAATGTTAAAGTTGTACGTTATGACCAAATTACAAAAATTGTCAAATCCTGTTTTTTAGCCAATTTTTTTTAGCTCTTCGATAATTTTTTTGGTGGCTTTCATGATATCCAAATGCAGTTTTGATTTTCTGTGTCCCATATTGTAACATAAAGCTAATATTCCTTGAGTTTTGGGGCATCTAATACCCTATTTTGCATAGTAGACAACGATGGTTGATTTTTTCAATTATAGAAGAAAACGAAACATTATAGTATATCAAGTATAGCTTTTTCAATATTGTTAGTTTCTTGTAACAACTACATGCATTTTGTAGGTAGTAACCATATCTAGTCATAAGGATCAAATTTGACTAGATATTGAATAGTTTCTATGGGATTCTACAACTCATAATGTTGAACCCAGTTTTTTCATGTTTGCTGTATTTAGTACTTCATCTTTGTCCCCAAGATTCCCCTTGGTAAGAGATGTATTATTCTTTTGAAATTCTCCATGGCTCCTTATGAACCTAAAGGACAATAGGGAATTATGAAAACATGCATATATTATTTGTATTGAGCGTGGTTATAGAAACTTTGATGATAGGTTTGCAGAATGGTAAAAATTCAATTTTTTTGTACCTATTTCTTTTGGCAAAACAAAAAATAGTGAGTGAGAAGCAATCATATGTTCTAATCACCAACCCATTGAAGCTAACTAGGGAATTTATCTCAAGTCCTACAAAAATCCCTAATCTTATTTTTATGCAACAAAACGTAAGAAATGACTCTTTTGATGAAAATGAACTGGTCCATCAACTTTGGAGGCTTGGTGTGACCAAAAGATGAGAAATTTTACAAGTTTCTTATTTTTTACATGTGTAGTAGGCCTTGAACAATAACCTCATGAAAGGATTTTACAAAATGAGTGGATCTACTATGGTTTTGGAGGTTTTTTTCAAAACCCTGAAAGGACACTTTTATGTCTTGTTACGTTACCAACCTAGTGTTAAAGGAAATTTTTAGGGACCAAAATTGAAATTTGAGTTTACCAGGGTGTTAATCACAACAAAACAAGCTTACAAACCAATTTTGGGCCAATTCTAAGCACATAGACATCATACACGTATGATGTCTCAAGGAAAAATCTCACAGTTCAATTCCACTTCTGACCAAATTGGGGGTTGGAAAAGGATATTTCAATCTTGCTTGAAAATTTTCATCTCATTTGGAGACATACTTTTCCATTTAAAGAGATTCTTGCAGATACAAGTAAAGGTAAACAAGTAGTGATTTTAAGCAATTTGTTATGATCACATATTCTTGTTGTATGCATCAAGGAATACCTTGTGTAGAAGTCTAAGCAAAAACTTAGGGACCAGATTTCGGTCAATTAATCAAACATTTGAGTATACCCTAGTGTCCTAGAGCATAAAAAATTCACATTTGAGTATACCCTATTGTCCTATAGCATGAAAAAAGTCCCTAGCCAATGTCTCATTGAATTTGGAGCACATTTGAGCTTGCAAAGACCAAAAGATAGAAATTGGGAAAGGTTCTTCTTTTAGTGACCATAACTTGCACAAAAAGTGTTCAAATGAATTATGAAAGTTTCTGATAGTTGCTTGAGTGATAGAGAGTCAGTGGGACAAAAGTCACTTCATTCTGCCACAAATTACATCATACGTGTATGTTGCCTCAAGTGCCACATTTGAAGTCAAAACTTGCATATGACCTCACAGAAGTGCTTGCCATCATAAAATAAGCATAGAGACCAAGTTTCATTCAATCTGGATCCCTTTTGGCTTAGCTAACCTCCCAAGGAAGTTACATACAAACAGAATCACAAATTGAAACTTGGAGTGGTTAGAGTACATCGAGGAGAGTCTAAAATTAAACTTTGGAGTAATTCTAAGTCACTAGAAATCATACGGGTATGAAATCTCTAGGCACAGATTGATTGTTTTGGCCATAGCTTGAGCTTTTGGTATCGGATTTAGAAACTTTTTTTATCAAAACAAAGCTCTAGAGTAGCTCTACAACATTCAATGTCAACCTTGAACAACACTTAAAGACCTTGTGGATCATTCATTGTTGGTCAGCGTCTGAAAAAATGTCGTTTAAGGCCTCAAAATGCATCCCAAATATAGGGGTGTCTAAAACCGACAAATTGAGAGAATTGTACAAAACGGTCACGGTTTTGGACATAATTTTGACTTTTCCCTAACCAAAGCACTTGAACACTTTGGAATAAGCCTTCGTACATCAAGCTAGATCTATTAATCCCAGACATCATGTTCTCTTTAGAGTCAAACTTAGCTTATCAAGCTTTGGAATCCTAGCAATAGAGTAGCATCCGCCCATAATGGATCTTCCAAACTTGCAATTGATAAAGATCAAGCTTGTTGAAAGAGTTTGGATAGCAGATCATAAGAGTGAAGGATTGTATAGATATATTACCGATAGTGAGGTCAACCTTTATAGGTGCTCAGAGCCCTACCCAGAAGATCAAATGAATTACAAGCTCTTATATATATAGAGTCGAGTATCAATGGAAGTTTTATAGTTGTTGACAAGTATGGACAAAAATACAGAGCTGTAAAAAGCACAAATCCATGGACTGCATTAGATATGGGTGGATATTTGGTCAATGAAGGGCTACATATATCTCCACAAAACATAGGGATTTCTATGAGAATTACAAAAAGGGAGCCACTTGGATTCCCTTGTAGAGTGATAACGAGAGATGAAGTGATCATAAAGATGGAAGACATGCCCTCTCAAGGACCAATTTCCAACAGAATAACTAATCCCTTCAAAGAAGAACGTAAGCATAGTAGAAGGCATGATGAGAGAGAAGGATTGGGAGAGTCTATGGTTGGACTTGTAGATAATCGCCGAGTTAGACCATCCCAAATCAAAAAATGGGTATACAGGAAATATGCTGGAGATAAAGATTTGAGAGATCATGTAGTGGCTTTCAAAAGATTAATTAAAGCAGAGAAACTTTTGGATTTTGCAACACAGTTTGCGGGATTTGGACTAACTCTAGAAGATGATGCAGCTACATGATTCGACTCAGTGGAAAGATGGGATTTTGAGACTTTAGATGAGCTCTTTGAGGAATTCATTGAAGAATTCTTGCAATAAGACATAGCTCACAATACGGTCTCACAAATTCACAGATTCAAACAAGAAAAGACCATATTAGGTAAAGTGGGAAAATCCCAATTCCTGGATTGGATAGCTTTCAATATATCATGTTCAAGGTGTTGACGTTTTGTACTAGACTAAACCTTTGAAAGAAACATTGGGCAAGAAAAATTATGGTTTTTGGTCATTGCACCATCAAAAGACTAGTACATTAATTATGTTTTCATTTTTTACACTCTATTGTCCTACGTAGAAATCATCTTAACATGGAGACATTGGTTTGAAGCCCACAACTTGTTCAGGCTAAGGTCAAATGGAGTACCTGAATTTTTAGTTCAAGGTACACCACTTGTCCAAGCTAGCACCCATTGAGAAATAAACCCACTTGTGCATGACATCAAAGCAACACACACCTCTAATCTAGAAATTCTTCACTTAAGGTACAAGCTATTTATAAAATGTGTATCATATGCCAATTGCAACATAGAAGGGCTAGTTTCAAGGTGCATTTGTCTAGGATAGGCTATGGAGGATATCAAAGTCCACTTCTTATCTAAGCTACAATTAGTGAAAGGGTAAGCAAACATTTTACATCAAAAATTCTCTAAGTACTTCTCCATTGCAACATACAAGGTTTAATTTGAAGTTCAAGAAATTAGGCTAAAAACATATATAATGTAATGAAAATTGCCTAAGAACTTTGAGAGTAGCGGAATTAGGAAATTAGGAAATTAGGTGAAGCACTTTTGAGAGATTACTTAGTGAGCATAGCGGGTGAACTTAATTGATGGTAGCAACATAAACATGGTACTTAGCTAACTTGGCATGAAGAATACTTTTGCAAGAGAGAGAGAGTTTAGAGAACATGACAATAGTTGAGGACTGGATTCATATGGAGCCGGTCCCCCCTCTGATAGGCATTTGAGTTTCTCCCATCAAGAGATACTTGGTACAATACAATCTTTGTGTTCCTTGTGACCTGGGTGATGCAATGAAGATGGAAAGCTTCATGTATCACAAGCATAACATAAACTTTGTAGAAAGCATTAACTATCCAAGCCTCAGTCCCAAGGCCTCAAACACCTTGAAAGGTGGAGAGAGCTAGCGGGGAATGAGGATAGGGAAGAGGAAGAAGAAACATTCCATAGGAGAAAGAAGTAGTTCCTCACTTATCTTTACTCTTCCTGTTAGCATAGTAATGGATATGGAGAAGATGGAAAGCTTAAGCATTGAAGCATGGCTCTTGGTTGAATTTGCATTCCATAGCCAAGAGTGTTGGTGTAGGCTTTCACTCTCACAAGCTTGGAGAAGGAGGTGGTGTTCCTCAACTTTCACCAAGAGAGAATGGTGTCTCAAATGAGTGTGTGTGATGGTGTATATCCCCCTAGAACCCCCCCTCCTTGCTTTGGGCGAGTGGAGACTTTTCCACATGCTGCAGGCTCATTGGACAAGTGTCAATCACATGTAGCATGCAGTCAAGTACATGGGTAGTCTTTTGACAAGTGTCCTCCTTACCCCTTAGAGAGAGAGAGCTTGAAAATATCTAGATATTTGTTAGATGGAAGTAGAAGCTCATTGGACCCCTCTTTAGCCCAACCAATAGCATTCAAGCATACCATGTGGTTAAGCTTAGTGAGAGTCTGACATGTGTCCCATGTGCTCTTTTAGAATTCCCCTAACTTTGAGATTTTTATACATAAGAAGTTTCTCAAGGAACTTCATTATTAAGTGAGTAGGTTCTCTTTGTTACTCAAGCATCTTACCCCCATGCATAGGAAGCTTCTCAAGCAACTTCCTCATTAAATGTGACAAGTACCTTAAGTACCTTAGTCATCAAGCATGACAAGCACCTTAGGTGGAGTTCTCACCTCAAGCATAGCCCTAGCTTGCCTAATTTTAGGTCTCATTCCCATCTGAATCACAGCCCTAGATTGCCTAATTTTAGGCCGGGTTCCCACCTCAAGCACAGCCCTAGCTTGCTTAAGGTTCCCACCTCAATTTAAAATAGCGACGATTGAAGAATAAAGTATTCTTTTGAATATGATTAGCTAGTATATAATTTCAAATGGACAGTTAAAAACAACAAAATCAAACAATTCATACATTTTGTATATGAAATACTCTTCACAGCCGTGTTACCGACCAAGTATTTCATATACTTAATACTTAAAAAATTAACTGCACATGCACATACAAATTATATGACGTTCGTACGGCTGGGTTAACGACCTGAATGCCATATTTATGCAAAAAAATATGCTTCTAACAAACAACACTCTATTAGCCGCATTACCGACCGAGTGCCACCTGAATCTAAGGAAAAACAATGCCCTACATACGAACATCATATAGCCGCGTTACCGACCGATGCCCATATGTTTTTTGGGAAGGGGAAGGGAAGTTGACTTACCATAAGGATACTAGATTCGCCGCGTTACCAACATAGTAACCAGACAGTAAGCCAATACTTACCACAAGGACACCATCTTCCCCTCGTCACCGAGGTGATGCCCCCGTGATCAGCAATGTTCCGTAGAACAACTTACACACACACTCCAATTGTGTGGTAAGGTACCTTATTACTGTCGTGCACTATGACAAAAGGCACGCTACCACACAATGTATACACACACACACACACACACACAACACATATCCGGATCGTGTGGTTAGGTACTCTGCTCTACTGCCGCGCACTGCGACGTAGAGCATGCTCCCACATGACCCCATCTCTCCCTCTCTCCTCTCTCCTCTCGATGTACCTGCAAAGGTGATGCAAGCAATGTCTCTCTCTCTCTCTCTCTCTCTCTCTCTCTCTCTCTCTCTCTCTCTCTCTCTCTCTCTCTCTCTCTCTCTCTCTCTCTCTCTTTCTCTGTGTGTGTGTGTGTGTGTGTGTGTGTGTGTGTGTGTGTGTGTGTGTGTGAAGACGAAAGCGGTAATACACCCAGCGGGCCCGATCGGGCCCGCGTATATAACACTAACAGCCCGCTGGGCTTTTCAGTCTCCCCGACAGGCCCACAGGGAAAATAATAAAGCCAGGCGGGCTTGTCGGGGAAACTGAAAATCCCGGCGGGAATTTTGTAGGTTTGCAAGTCACCCTAAACCGGTTTTTGTGTCATCATGTTTATTGTGATCATGTAAATATTAACCTTGTGGTCACACAAAATTTGACGTGATTACGTAAATATTAAATCCCTGTTACTTAGTGTATGCTTTGGAAATTCAAAACCTTAGTTGCTACTCCTCTTAGCTTTTGAAAATAGGCACTTAAGTATCTACACCCATGTTTCGAATTGGTTAATTATAGAGAGTAGTGCAATGAGTCTAATATAGCAAAGTTGTCGAGGGATAGCTCCTTTTGGACTTAATATGGCTCAATAATGGTAAAGTCATAGGCAAGTCTAAAAAGACTCCATTATTAAGTCCAAAGCTCCCGAGGTGTTCACCATATTCCACATAGTGGGCTCAACAAAACCGATAATAGATCCCAGTCCCACTGACCCTAGTATAATTAACAAAATCAAAAATTAATAGGTTACTTAAGGACCTCTCTTCTTAAGCAAGAAAAGAGGAAACCAAATGCTCTGATACCAATGTAATGGAAATAGCCTATGAAATTTGAGAGTAGTGGAATTAGGAAATTAGGTGAAGCACTTTTGAGAGATTACTTTGTGAGCATAGCTGGTGAACTTAATTGATGGTAGCAACATAAACATGGTACTTAGTTAACTTGGCATGAAGAATACTTTTGCAAGAGAGAGAGAGTTTAGAGAACATGAAAATATTTGAGGACCGGATTCATATGGAGCCGGTCCCCCCTCCAATAGGCATTTGTATTATAGTATCTCCCATCAAGAGAGACTTGGTACAATACAATCTTTGTGTTCCTTGTGACCTAGGTGATGCAATGAAGATGGAAAGCTTCATGCATCACAAGCATAACGTAAACTTTGTAGAAAGCATTAACTATCCCAAGCCTCAGTCCCAAGGCCTCAAACACCTTCAAATGTGGAGAGAGCTAGCGGGGAATGAGGATAGGGAAGAGGAAGAAAAAACATTCCATAGGAGAAAGAAGTAGTTCATCACTTATCATTACTCTTCTTGCTAGCATACATAGTAGCATAGTAATGGAGATGGAGAAGATGGAAAGCTTAAGCATTGAAGCATGGCTCTTGGTTGGAATTGCATTCCATTTCCAAGAGTGTTGGTGTAGGCTTTCACTCTCACAAGCTTGGAGAAGGAGGTGGTGTTCCTCAATCTTCACCAAGAGAAAATGGTGTCTCAAATGAGTGTGTGTGGTGGTGTATATCCCCCTAGCACCCCCCTCCTTGATTTGGGCGAGTGGAGACTTTTCCACATGCTGCAAGCTCATTGGACCCCTCTCCCCCGGGCCAATCAATGTAGCATGCAATCAAGTACATGGGTAGTCTTTTGACAAGTGTCCTCCTTACCCCTTAGAGAGAGAGAGCTTGAAAATATCTAGATATTTTTTAGATGTAAGTAGAAGCTCATTGGACCTCTCTTTAGCCCAACCAATAGCATTCAAGCACACCATGTGCTTAAGCTTAGTGAGAGTCTGATGTGTCCCATGTGCTCTTTTAAAATTCCCCTAACTTTGATATTTTTATCCATAGAAGTTTCTCAAGTAACTTCCTCATTAAGTGAGTAGGTTCTTTTTTTGACTCAAGCATCCTACCCCCCATGCATAGGAAGCTTCTCAAGAAACTTCCTCGTTAAATGTGACACGTACCTCAAGTACCTTAGTCATCAAGCATGACAAGCACCTTCGGTGGAGTTCCCACCTCAAGCACATCCCTAGCTTGCCTAAGTTTAGGTCAGGTTCCCACCTCAAGCACAACCCTAGATTTCCTAAGTTTAGGTTGGGTTCCCACCTCAATCATAGCCCTAGCTTGCTTAAGGTTCCCACCTCAAGCATAGCCCTAGCTTGCCTAAGTTTAGGTCGGGCTCCCACCTCAAGCACAACCCTAGATTGCTTAAGGTCAAAAGGACTTTTAACACTAACCATTGGAGGTCTTTAATGAAGCTAACCCTAAGGTCATTTAAGCCTTATTAGTTAACCTTGCTCTTTGACAGACCATCTCTCATTTGGGCCCCTTTACCATTGTCCCCGTATTGAGATAGATCCGTAAGCACATGTCTATATTCTAATCCTTGTTCCTGTTTATTATCCCATATTAAATGATCAGTTTAATATGAGAAAATCATTTGGGTTGGTTAGATATTAGATATTTAATGACATATAATGAAATAAATACTACCAACAAGAAAAAACTAAATAGGTTATTTTATACCAAATTGGATAAGTTAACGTCCAGAAGCATCCAATTATGCATAGACCCTAATAAAAATATACATGCATACATTGACCTCTCAATACATGCACTTAGACTCCATGGTTTTCCTCTCAGCATATTTTATTTTCCAAAACTCTCTTACATGGAGGATGTAAAATAACCATTCTTGATTAAAACATTTTTCTCCACAACAAGGTCTCTCACACAATTCAAAGTCCATGATTTCTTTTCTCCCAATGCAAACAACATGACTTTATATTTTTCCTTTCAAAGACTTGTAGGTTCTAAAACTCTTTTACATGAAGGACACAAAAATAAATGTTCTAGGCCAACGTGCATGCCAAGACCAAGATATTTCTTGCACATCCATTAATTCCCCATTCCATACTTGTAAGGTTTTTTTATATATCAAACATAAGATGCAACCTTGAGAAGGTGCGTTATAGATTTGCTAAATAATGCTTTGTCATTACATTGGAGTCTCCTTGTAATTGGACACACTCTAGTAATACATGGAAGTCCTCTTAGAGTAGAGTGCACTCCATTACAAGTCCCTTAGAATAGAACATGATCCATCACATAGGATTCTCGTTATAATAGCATACACTGGAGTAATACATAGAAGTCCCCTTAGAGAAGAGTGAACACTTGCATGGAGTACAAATAATTTTATTTATAATAGGATATTCTTTAGAATACATTCAAGTCCCCTTAGAGTAAGGTGTACTCCATGCAAGTGTTCATCAATTTGACACATATTTGTTTTAAAATAACCTTTGAATTATATAGTAATACAAATACACACTATACTAAAAGGACATCATCTGGCCATAAAAAGGATCATTGTCAACCTTCTTCAATGTTATCGCCTTGACACGTACACATGGAGGACATGATTTGTATCAAGATCACTATACCGATTTACAATTGTGTTACGGGTATAATATCTCTTGTCTCTTGCATACAACCATCCAAGTAACCATAAAATAATCATTCCTTGCAAGAATCTTTGAAGCTGCTCAAGTGTTTGCCTCCACATCTTTGGAAATATAAGATATATTCGTGGCATATTCCACATCATCCTATAGGGACTATCATCAAAAATCAAGGTATTCTTTGCATCCAAGTCCTCAAAAATCTTCTAAATATCAATCAATTTTTTATGATAAACCCTTCTAAATCCTAACATGATGTTTGGATTTTGGCAACACTTGTTACTCATAAAGATCTTGAACTTGCTGTAATGCTTTGGGATACGTTTTGTGTGATGTGTTGCACTCTTGTTAGGTTATAGAAACTCCATATCCACATCTCAAAGTATTCACCACAGAAATCCAAAAAAAAATCTGCGTCTAGGCGCACCGCATGATAAACTTCATCTTTGTCCTCCACAAGACGCATGTGTTGAGCCCAAGATGGCATAGAATCTCCATGTTTTGATTCAATTGTCTTGAAAATCACTCCTTCAAGGTCCAAAACAAGCACTCTTTTGATATTCTTGACAGCAAGTGGCAACTGACAAGGAGGTGATTGATATATACGACAAGGCCTTGGATGAGGTTAGTTCAGTGCTTCAAAACCTTCCTTCAAATCATGCCTACAGATAGTCAACCCACTTTCTTGTAGTGATGACTCTGTAATTGAAAAACAAGAAATTTATTATGTTTCAAATAATACAAACAGTTTCTACATTTTCTACACTATGGTATTATTAGATGCCAAGGTCCATCTTCAACTTACTCATTGCTCTAAACAAATCTCAATTGAAAACCTTACAAAGCTTCACCATTTCTCCAAGTGATACTTCTTTGAAGCATGGAGAAAAGTAAGGTCTACCACCTGGCTAGGCTAGGTTCCACTATGAATGGGGAAAAACTAAGATCTACCATAGGTCCAAACTAGGCTTGATGATGAGGGGTCTCTTGTTTCAAGGTCTACCACTTGTCCAAGCTACACTTCATACAATGTAGTGGTGGATAGCTAGACTCAATTGGGAATGGCAGAAAAGGTGCAAGGTCCATCACCCACCCAACCTCTTAGGCTCTTTGTTAAATTTTTTCCTTCTCACTGCATGGAGGACTTGTGATATGTTTTCCATGAGGGGCTTTACCAAAAGGTCCACCACCTATCCAAGCTTGCTCCATGGAATATCTAGAATTTGTTTTTTCATACCTGCAAAAAGAAACAAAAAGAAAAATTTGATACCATACACATGTATATTCAAGTATGTAAAACAAGGTTCAGGTCATAAAAGGTACCTTAGGGTGTGTTTTATTTAGCTTTAGAAGATTGTTCTCAACTTTGACTGTAGGACGCATGTCTAACCTCACCATCCTATCTTATTGTAGTATTAGTGAGAACCACAATTAATTTCTCAAACCATGGCACGAAGCTGACTCGATTAGTGCATAGAGGCTACAAGAGGTTGTCAATATCTCGTAAAACAACTAACAACTCGCATCTAACTCAAGCTACACTCAAGTGACTGAAATCACCAAAAGCCAATCACTCATCGGCAAGCAAATCACATCCGTAATAGCATCAAATGACATCCAAACGTAGCAAAACTTCTAGGACAAGTTTATAAGACCTAAGTACACATGCCTATGGCCTGAAACCCCACTTTAGGTCAAGTTTTAAAATCACAATTATTAACAGCAATGGATTTTGACCTAGTCGTTTTCGACCCAAAATGCATCTAAATGCTTAGCAATGATGCCGCAATACCCCACCTATGCTTAGTTTTTTATTTAAAAGTGTAAATTTCTAGTTATGATGAAATTAGGCCGCGAGTCAGTGATGCCAAAAGCTACTAAATACTGTGAATGGCTTACGTCAATGCGTAGAGCTCTTACCGCTTGCAATGCAACAAACTCATTCGCAATGTGACAACCGGAGAGGGAGTAGGAAGCGCGAGAAGGAGAGAAATGAGCACCGTTAGCTCACGCTGTGTATTTCTTATCCAAAAACTTACAAAAATTGGCTTTAATACCTTAGCCAAGGTTTTTGAGTGGTCAAAACTAATAATATGGAGTTCTACCAAAGCTGGGAATTGACTGGCTGATACAATCTAGATGCTTGTAGCCTCGGCTCATTAATTACAAAGATTACCAAGAAAATAGGAGTTACAATATTCCCAATTTATCAAAATAATAATTGTTTTACAAGGAGAACTCCAAAAGATGGTGTCTGCGTTAGCTTGCTGCTAACATTCCTCCCCTCCTCGCCTGTGTCGTCCCTTGACACAGCTTTAGAGGCTGAAGTAGTCTTCGGATTGACGGCGGGCGACGGTCTTTAAGTGCTTCCAGTGCCTTTTGGTATCTGATTCTTCGTTCTTTGTCAGACACTTGCAAAAATTGCATGATGACTTGGTTTTTCAGCTCCACCGTTTAAGTAGCCTACAAATTTGGATGTGAGGTTGCTTATCACTTGCGCAAATATCTTCGTTTGCCACATGAAGAATCTAGTGTATAATGCTTCTTCAAAGGCTAGCATATTATATGAGGGCAGGAAAATGCATCTGGCATAGAATCCATAAAGGATTTCTTCTGAAGGCTGCCCACTCAGATCGTAGCATAGGCCGTTGTTCCCTTCCAAGAATGAGAGCCATGGGGCTCCTGTCCTGTCTGCTCAGGCTCATTGAAAACCTGTATGCATGTGAGTAGCATCTTGCAGATCTTATATAGCATTGCACGAGAGAGATCTGGCAGACTCTTGAAGAATGACATGGCATCGGTTAGGGTTTTCACCATGTATTCCTCCGTCACTTGGCCTCTCTCTGGAGCTGGCAGCCTAGGAAAGTTGAGCCAAGTTGGCATCTTCTTCTGTAGTGCTTCATGTGCTTGCCATGTCCTTACTCTGGGTATAGGACAGAATGTTGGATCTTTTTGTAAGGCTATAGGTGCTCTTGTGAGCAGAATCACGTATCTCGGATTCTTGTTCAGCCAGCTTAACCTCCACTTTGGGTGGTCTTTATCTGCGCCATCTTCTTGCATATCCTTGTACAGCCTTTCTTTTACCTCTAAAAGTTCTACCTTGATGAGAGGGTACGGTAGGGATAGTTGGTGCCATTGAGCGTTGATTTGATTGGGAGTGAGTTGAGTGACGTTGACAGAGTGTAAAACTCTCAACTCCCAATCCATAGCGGCCTTCCACTGCTCATCTACCTCTAAGGTGATCTTCTCCTTCAACGCGACTTCTTCAGCTTTTGACAACTGGACCATTGGCACTGCATTTTTGTCTGTAATGTGGACCTCAAAGTCTTCATCACCACTCGGCTCTGCTGTGGACTGCGTCTCAAATTCAGAAAACGAGACCCGAGGGAATGTCTATTTGGGGCGGCTCTGAAGTGCCTACCTCTTTCTGTGTGTCAGGCTTTCCATCTCTGAGGAGTTGATTTATGCGCTTGAGTTCTGCTATCTCCTTTAGGAGCTCCTCCTCTCTTTGAACCCGCATCAGTGCCAGGTCTGTGTGTTGTGACTATTCAAGCTTTAATTCCAGTTCTAAATCCTTGTTTTTCTTTTCAAGTGCCTTGTACACTTCATCTGTTCCCTTGATCAAGGCCACGACTAGATTTTCTCTGATTTGCCGCAAGAAAATGGTCTGATCATTGATTCTCTGTTTGGAATATTGCAGAGAAGCATTGGCTACATGTAACTGCACTTGAATTTTCTGAGCTGACAGAGAGGTGGTAAGAATTTCATTCATGACTTCTGTCAGCTGCTCGTCTTTCACCTTGCAGGTATCAGATAATTTAGTGAGGAGGTCACCTAACTCCTCCATTTCCTTTTGTTGTTTGTCCCTAGCTATTTGATCCTGTTCCGCTTCTGTCTTTAGCTCTTGCACTTGCCTTTGGAGATCAGTGATGATAATCATCATGTCTTTGAGCTCTCCTTGAAGAGCATCGCTGACCATTTCTAGTTCCTTGGCCTTTGTGTTGCGGTTTAAGGCTTCTGAGCGGAGTTTCTCCGTCATGTCTTGCATGTGCCTTGCATACTCATTTACTTGTAAAATAACTTCGTCATTGGACTTCCACTCCTCCTGTCTTGCTAGTT
This sequence comes from Adiantum capillus-veneris, assembly GCF_014529385.1. NCBI lineage: Eukaryota > Viridiplantae > Streptophyta > Polypodiopsida > Polypodiales > Pteridaceae > Adiantum > Adiantum capillus-veneris. Next base: position 115,328,483 of record NC_140951.1, on the reverse strand, counting down.
GGGATGTTCCTGAAACCTCCTGTGTTGCTTCTTGCTGTGTTGTAAGTGCTCGTGGTTCTGTAGAGGTAGATGGTTTTCCTTCTCCTTGGCCATTCAAGGCTTTGATGCCTCGGCAGTTTCTGGCTGAGTGGAAGTAGATGGTGTGGTCTCGACCCTTACCGTCTCTTCAGGTGTTGGCCTTTCTGCCTTCTCTAGCTCGGAACTCTGTCGCATGTGTAGTGGTATGCTCTTTTTCTATATCTACTTCCTTATCAGCTTCTTGCACAGGCTTTTGAGTTTCTTTTGCTGCCTGCTCCTCGGCATCTTTTTCCTCATGTCCTTTGGTGTGGTGAGCTTTTTGTGTAGCTTCTGTTCGTTGGGTGAATTTAGAATATTTTTCTTTGCCAGCCTCTGCTTCTTCATTGGTACCTTGGCCTGGTGGTGATGGTGATGGGCTAGGCATGGGATGGTCCTGTTGTTTCGGCGGCAGTGAGGTGGGTCGGGGAGATGCCTCGCTTTGCTCTTGAGTAGCCGCTTCCTCAACTTTCTTTGCCGCTTCTTCTGCCTCTTTCAACTTTAGGGCTTCTCCCTCTTGGTACATTCTTTCTAAATAATCTTTTGGATCATCTGCCTCTTTTCTTGTATGATGCTTTGTTTGAGGTCCTTTCAGACCTGTAAGTACCCACTTTTCTGGGTCCTTTCCTTGTGCTTGCCTACTGCGTTGGTAAGCCGGTTTTACTCTTTCAAAGCGCGCTTGTTTTTGAGCTGGATCCTCTTGCTGGACAGCCATAGCTTTCCTCTTCATCTCCTCCCTCCTAGCTCTCTTTTCTTCATTGTCAAAGCTCTCACTGCTGTGTCACTCTGGTGAGCTGTCATTTGATTCATCACCTGATTTAAAAGATATTTTACCTGATCTTGTAGCTCTTGGAGAGGGTTGTGCTGCCAAGATCCATGTATTCTGATCAAGGGCAGACGGTAGGTTATTAGCCATGCCGATGGCATGATAGGCTATTCTTGTCAACACTTCTGGCGCGCCCAAGTATGTTATTTTATCCTCCTTCTTGGTGGCCTTCAAGGTTGTCAAGACATACTGCACATGGTCCATAGGCTGCCTTGTTGTTGACTTCAGAACCTGAGTACAGGTGGTGTCCACGGCGTGATTTGGTGTCGTGTACCTTGGTGGCCTTTTGCCAAGAAATGGAAGTGTTGATGTTACAGACAGGCTGGCTCTTCCACTTGTTTGTGGATGAGATCGGCGAATGTAACCGTGGCTGTTTCCTTGGTAATTGTGCATGCGGTTTTCTTGTCTCTTACCCGCATGGTCATTCCTACAGTGGGCAGTCTGAGTGCCTCTGCCACTATTTTTTTTGTAATTACTACCTCGACCTTCTTCCCTTGGGTGTATGATATCTGGGCTGTTCCGTCCTCTTTGATTGTGGAAAAAAGCTTGTAAGCTTTCTGAAAGTCCACTCCCCAAGGCTCTTGTTCGTAGAAATGTATGAGCCCCAACCTGCGGTTAGCCTCTTTGGTTTCTGGCTTTGCAGCTACATCATAGACCTCTTTAGGTAGGAGCTGCAACTCCACCTGATGCCCTTCTTCACTCTTGAATTTGCTAGTGAAGACCATGGTGTGGTGATCTTCCAGCTATTCTTTAGAAAGATAGGATGCTTTTGCCGCCTTGATTGACTCGGGGTCCAGTTGATACGCAGGTAGTTCTTGTAGTTTCTCTTCTTGGTTTAGCTTCTTCTCGGCCTTCTCCGTGGCTTGCATTGCTCCTGTTCAGTGAATAGAGTGCAAAGCTACCAGATTTGTCAGAATTTTCCCTTGAATGTCCTTTTAGACTAAAATTCTGATAATATGGTCCAAATTGCTTCAAATCAATTTTTGAACAACCAAAGATGCATAAAATCATGCAAGGAACAAAATTGTATGGTCAAAACAAAAATTTACAACCAAAGTAAACAATCACGATTATTTATAGCTGAGGAAAATTTTCAACTTTTTGCAAACTTGTCTTTATAGGCTTGAAGTATATGCCAAATACATGCTCTGAGTGAAATATGGGCTCATTTGGATGCACAAGTTGAAAATGGTACTAGATTTTGGCTTTAGGTCTCTGAAACAGTAGATATAAAGGAAAATTGAGATTTTGAAATCCAAACTGAAAGTAGGCTAGTGGGCTTATCACAACATGTACTTTGGATGTATGATGGCCAAATATCAAAATTCCCTAATTTTGATCAAAAAGTAAATAATCGTGATTATTAACTTTTCTTCCAAAATTGACATTCTTTGGCACAAATTGGTTCTAGGCATGGTATAGACCTTGGGTATGAGATATGAGGTGATTTGGATCAAGAAAAGTTGTTCATAACCCAGATTTTGGCTTGCAAAGACTTCTTTTCATTTTTTGGCAATTTTACAAGTAATGGGTGGTCATTTTGGCTCGATATACTTGATTTTTGGCATGTAATAGGTGTGTACACATGATAGGTGAGGTGATTTGACAATTTTCAAGAAAAAATGATGCAAAAGTAAATAATCCCGATTATTAACTTCAGTGACAAAAACTTTGTAAAACTCACAAATTTTGACCTAGACATGTTTCGTACACCTAATACAAGTCCTGAGTTGAATTTGGTCAAGTTTGATCATGTCGGCATCACTTTGTGCTATGTCGACTCTGAAATCACCGTTTTTTGTGATTACTCTATCTGTTGGGTTGGTCGGTCAACTTTGAGGCTTTGGACTTGTCCGTAACATAGTTGTGAAGCTACCTGTCCGATTCTAGATCATTTGGAGTCAGTTGGCCTCGTATGTCGAATTTGACGCTTTATAACCTTCGAGCCATTTTTTGCTTTTTGAGGGCTTTGCTTGATGGATTTCACCAAACCAATCATATACATCGTATATGGACCTCATTAGCAAGCCATCTGTGGAGTCAGGTCGGAATTCTGGCATTTTTCAAAAACCTAACTTTTCTACTAGGGACCCCTGTGACCCCAGCGGAATGGTCATCTGATGGTATAGAAAGGTTCTATTAAGGGGTTTCTAGGGTTTTTTCTAAGGCTTTAGACTAGCTACCGGCTGTACAAAATGGATCATTATCGAGTAAAGAACTTACCCCTCATGTCTCGTGTGAGACAGCACTGAAAAAGGTCAACCGTGGGCTCCGGAAATGTCGCGCGAAAGAGGCCGAAATCTCTCTCTGCAAAGGCTCCAAGTGGAAATGAAGTGGTTTTAGCCTACCATGGATATCTATACCTGGACTTCCTGAACCAAATTTCCCCAGATTCCCCATTAGTCCTACTAGGACATGAAATCTATGCTAGACTTAAAAATTTCCCCGATCGGATTCCTGTAGCTCATTCTTCAAGAATTTTACAAAAGTAGGCATGGCCGCCTAATTTAGGCTTCCCGCTTCCGTCTTCTGATTTCATTGAAAATTTATGTGCTTGTCCACCTTGTCCTTCTGATGACCATCGTGTCTTCAATTTTTCCATCTGAGCTTCCCTTCTATTTATTATTGATTTTGACCTGTTTATTTGAAAAAATCAAAGGAAATAGCAAAATACTCTATAAAAATAAAGTAAAAATCCAATAATTAAGAAAATCCCTTGAAAAACTTAGCTTGATTGTTTTTTGTTGGATTTTTCCATTTTTAAGCCTCCTTATCAACAAAAATGATAAAAATACCAAAAAAAGGACTATTTTTGATGATTTTGTAATAGTATATACACTATTTACACTCATCGAGAAGATATTATCAATGAATTTTTCCTTGTTGATGAACTATAAGGGAATTATTAGGTAATTTTGCAAAAAATCACACGTTAACATGAAACTTTTTCCTCCCTCTTCAAAGATTGCCCTTAATTACTTAGTACTTAGTGCCCTTCCACCCCTCCTAGATGGCGTACTCCGAGACGACTACGTGCATGGGTTGAACAATTGTGTCTATGCATAGCCGTGATTGGCTCTACCATGATATGAAAATTAATGCAATTCAAACCAATGTGTTGTGCAAGAGCTAGGTCTTGATTAATAAACTCAAGGATTTCTGATGTCGAAGTTTGTTGTTGATGTCTTCCAAAGAGCAAATCTTGTAGATTTTGTGCTCTCTGTTTGATTGTACCATCAAGGTGTTTTAGCACGCTAATTACTTGAGCTGTTGATAGCATGTTAGACTGTTGTCGAGCATTTTCTCTCCATGGGTAGCTTGGTCGGCTTGGTGTCGCATGGTGTGGTGGAGTGTGTTGAGACTTAACTCGCCACTGCTTGATTGGTTTCATGGTCTATGGAGAAGATAAGTGCTCTTTTTTCTTCCAAACCCTTTTCATGTTAAGTTCCCTTCTCGTAGATGCTCGATTCTGTGTTCGAATCCTTGGAACCGTCTTATGTTTCTTCGGTGAATTTTTAGGCACCAAGATCTAAATTGGTTTATCCTGAAGTTGTGCTTTTGGTACCCAAATCTACCTGACTCCTTGCATGGTACCTGTAGCATTTGATTGGCGAGGGGATGGAGAAGATTGGCTTCATGGATTGGTCTATTGATTACTTCTTTTCCATTCCTCCTTGCTTGGTGCAACTGGAACAATGAGTTGCCCTCCTTTAGGTGATAGCTTTAGCTGATTTGTATCCCAATCTGGTACTACTTTGTATGTACGCATCCAGGGAATGCCAAGAATCATCGTCTCATTCATGTGTTCATCTAGCAAGCATACAAACTGATGCGGACATGAACATCCATGTACTACCACATTCAAGTTGACTACTCCCAATGTTGGAGTTGGATTCTTGTTGCATCCTTTGGTTGTCGCTATTCCTATTGTCAATGCTTGACTTGTTGCCTTCTTGTATGTGGAATAACTTACTGCTTTCACTCTAGCTCCTGTGTCTACCAAAGCATTGGTGCTATGATTGTTGAGTTGTACTTTGATGCGCAGATCCATTCCATCTAACCAGTCGTAATCTATTGAAACTGTGTCTTGAATCGGTATTTGTTGATTCTTGAGAGCAGCTTTACGCTTGAGTACCCGAAGTCTACCTTCCTCTTAGGCTTCATCAATAACCTACTGTTTCTTGATCTTCGTTTGTTTAGTTGCATGCATTCTCTCTAGCAATTCATTAGTTAGTGGCAAATTGTATTTCTTTAAATGACATCCACTAATCCAATTAGCCATTGGTTCACCATCTAGGGTGGACAATTTTACTGCTCCACTTGGAGATACATCTTCAATGATAAATAGTTCGTTTTCCTTTTTCTTAAACTTTGGAATGTGCTGCTTAAGGGAATAGACTAAAACTAAGTCCCTTTTTTCGAATATTTTTGTGATTAAGTGGGAATCATAAAACTATTATTGTTTCCGCTTTTGTGCATAGATATAAGCTACAACAGTTAGCCTTTGCTCGTCTAGCTTTTCCAAATCTTCAAGTCTTTCTGACAATTATGTCCAAACCACTCAAGATTCTGTGCTACCCTTAATGTTAGCAATAGAAATTCTATTGGCAGTATGGCATCAAGACCATAAACAAGGTTTAAGGGTGTAGCATTTAGAGCTGTTTTGAATGAAACTAGATAAGCCCATAGAGCAGCATGGAGATTCATTTCCTAGTTTGTCCTTCCTAAACTAACCACTTTGGTTAGTGCCGAGCTAAGAATTTCATTCGTATGCTCAGCTTGTCCGTTTGCTTGTGGGTGATTTGTTATGGATGACCATAAACTCATTAAGCAAATATTCTATTACCTCATTGAGGAAATGAGTTTCTCGATCATTGACAATCTCTATTGGCAGTCCATATCTCGTGAATACATACTCATATAAGAATGTAGCAGTGGTTCTGGCATCATTCTTTTGAATCGCTTTAGCCTCGGTCCACTTGGTCAAATAGTCCGTAGCTACAATGATATATTGAGCTTAGGTTCTTTAAGTAGGTGGTTGTATCGGTCCAACAAAATCTATACCCCATTTTACGAAGGCTCTAGCCCCCATCATTGGTCTTAAGGACATGATGTCTACTCATGTTGGCATTTTTTCCGGTTGACAAGCATCACACCTTCGCACATATTCTTTGGCATCTGCAAAAAGTGTTGGCCACCATATGCTTGCCATCAGGATTTCTCTTGTGATAGTCTCACTAGAAAAGTGACCTCCAGCTAATCCAGTATGTGCTTATTCTATAATCGGAATATACTCGTTTTCATTTGCACGAAGATGCAAATGTTGATCTTTACCTCTCCGATACAATCGTTTCCCAATAAGAGCATAGTCTCTTGCTTTAGTTTCAATTTCTCTTTGATGGCGTTTACTCATATCCTCAAGAAATGTTCGACTCGATAAGTAAGTAGCCAGATAATTACTCCACTTAGGAATAGGTTACATTTGAAACAATGTTACATGAGGAATGGGTGGTTGTTTTTGACATTGAGGGCGATATTTTACAAAATATCTAACATCTCTCCTCATAGTTGGCCAAAATACTCCAAGTCTTAAGATTCATTGCATAGTTTGATCTTCCACAAAGTTAAGTCCAGCTATGGTAACATGTGCTTGACTTAGGTATTGTTCCTTTTCTTGAGGGTTAATGCATAAAAGCAATATCCCATCTCGATTTCTTTTATATATATAGCCTTCCAGCTAGTAATTGATACATATTCGATTGCTCGATTAAATCAATTGTGATAGGAAGTGGTATTTGTGAATCCACTTGAGCTATTGTCATCAATGACACAATGTTTTCCGACCATCTAGGTATCATTTCCACGGAGAACAAATAGGAATCTGGTAGATCATCGTCTACCCCTTTAGGTGATTCCCCTGAAACAATCCTTGACAAATTATCTACTCGTTGATGTGTAGTGCCTTTTTTTACAACCACACTGAAATCAAATTCGAGAAGAATGATGAACCATCTCACTATTCTCCCTGTGATGCATGGCTTGTTGACCAAATATAACAAGGCTTGCTGGTCCACAAAGAACACAAACTTGTTGGCTAATAGGTAATGTCTATACTTTTTAATGGCATAGATCATTCCTAGTCCTTATCTTTCAGTGGTGGTGTAATTATTTTCTGCCATGTTCAATTGTCGGGCGGCTAGCATAGGAAATAGGAAAGTCAATTTTCCCATCTCCTGGTTGGGCTAGTATACAACCAATAGCAAAGTTTGAAGCATCTACATGTACGTGGAATACCTTATCCCAATCTGGTGCTTTCAATATTGGAGCTGAGGTGAGAGCTTGCTTAAGCTTCATGAAGGATTCTTCACATGCCTCGGTCCATTCAAAGTGCGTAATCAAGCTATACATGGGTTTTGCAATTATAGCGTACATGTAGATGAACCGTAGGTAATATCCACAATGTCCCATGAAGGCTTGTACCCCCTTGACTGTTGTCGGTCTAGGCAAATCAACAATGACATGAATCTTCTCAATATTGGTAGCTATTCCATTTTTAGACACGATATGTCCAAGAAGTTTCCCTTGTCTTCCGATGAATGTGCACTTTTCAGGGTTTAAGCAAATCTTCTAAAGTCTACATTTCTCGAATACCTTGGTGTTCAAAATGATCAGCCCAGATTGATGAATGTATGCATAAATCATCCATGTATACTTCTAAGAATTTCCGAAGATACTCTTTGAAAGCATGGCTCATCAATATTTGAAATGTGGCTGGAGCATTAGTTAACCCAAACGGCATAACCCAATAGGAAAATATACCTAATTTGGTTGCAAAAGTAGTTTTATGCTGATATATCTTTTGGGTCAACCAAAAGTTGATTGTATCTCGAAACCAATCTAAGAAGCTGTAAGCTTCTTTTTCGGCCACTCGTTCTAAAACATGCTCAGTTATCGGAAGAGGAAAGTTGTCTCTAATGGTAGCTGCATTCACCTTTTTGAGATTAACACACACTCGTAATTTCCCATTATTCTTAGGTACTACCACAATTGGAGACACGTAATCTGTGTGTTCAATTTTGTACATGAATTCAGCTTCCTTTAGTTTTTCAATCTCTTCTTTGATCTTCCTGGAAAATGTTTCATTATAAGTGTATGGTCTCTATCTACTTGGTTTCGCATCATCTCTCATGGGTATAGTATGTTGACAAATTTCTGGATCAACATCCTTGAGATCCTTGTAAGACCAAGCGAAGATATCCTGGTATTCCTTTCACAAGCTCAACAAAAGCTTTTCTTCTTCTCGGTTAGGTCATTTGCAATGTAAGTCGGTCTAGTCTCTTCTCTTGGTTCAGCCAAGTCTACCCTTTTAGCATTTTCAGGTCCTTCGTAAGACTCACCTTGTTTCCGTAGTTCCCTAACAGGTTGTTCAATTATGATTTTCCGATCTTGGAGAGTATACTTTTTGTAATGGGATGGAACATGCACAACATCCTTACCATCCTCTTACGTGGTTTCCATTTCGGTTGTGTATATCTCCTTTAGAGCTTTTTTCAACCCTTGATATTTATTTTTCCACTCGACTCTGGTCAGGAGTGGTTTTTTATCCTGAGATTTTTCTTGAGTACCCTTCCTTGATTTTCTCGATGTCTGAGACATTTTTGAATTTCTCTTTGAAGGATATGTGCCAGTTATTTTTCCCTTGACATAATCATTAGCATCTAGTTGCATCAAGAATTGTGTTTTACTGGAGACTGATGGCATAGGTCATGTTTTCACAATATTGGTGTCTCTCTTTCATCTATACCATTTTTGTCTTCTTGATTTTTGGTTTGGAAAGTTAAAAAAACTTTTCCTCCCCTCCCTTTAAGATTAACTCATCTCTCGTATGCTCTTTCTAACTCCGAATCTTCTGAGGTAGCTGAGTGTTCATCTAACTCATCAGTTGCATCGTAATAGAGGTCAAAAAAGACTTGTTGAGCTTTCATTCAGTCCTTTGTTTCCTCATCTTTGTTTTCAATGTTGAGGACTGACATTATTTGGATGGGGATTATGTCGTAGCCATCCTCATTGCAAAATTGAGTAGGCATAGACGTATTCACACATACATCCATTGTCGCCAAAATTTGAGTCCACTCAAATGGTTCAACTAAATGCTATGGAAAGGGTTCAGGTATGTAGGCCTCGTCTGTATAGTCCCTTTGTAGGATACATTCCTCTTGTCTTAAGCTTCCATTTTCTGAAGCTCCGCACATCCAAATAGGAGTGTCTTTGTTTAACCAAGATGGGAGTTTAGTTTCAGCCGAAGAGACTGAATCAAACTCTTGGATGGGTGTTTTCAAGACATCTCTATAAGTGTGATCTTTTATATTGACTCTTGTTATAGATCCCACCTCCTTCAAGTACAGGTAGTTCTTTTTCCAATCTTGGATAAGCTGTATCTGTCGCATGAAAGGTCTTCTCAATATGATTTCATAGTTGAGTTTTTTCCCAAAGTCTACTATGGCAAATGTGTGTTGATATTCAAATCCACAGGAATTGACTATCACTTTTTCAAGTAGCCCTAGTGGTCTCTCAATGTGTCCGTCAACCAACTGCAATTTCGTTCGCGTTTGTCTAATGGCTAGCTGCCCCCAGGATTCCCATACTGCTTTAGTGGCTATGGCTATGCCAGCTCCACTATCTAGTATTGCCATGGTTTGAATATCATTATATTTCATTGGGAGGGTAGTATTTCCTTCTTCCCCTTCATAATATTCTCTGACCTTGTTCATAGGAACTGATCAAATCTCTTTGTTTTTCATTTCATTTTTCATTTTTTCCAAATTCTTAGAGATTAACCCTGTTATCCCCACCTTCTCTGGGGTTTTCTGTAAATCGTTCCATAAATATGGCGTGAGTTTCAACAGTTCTCCCAAGGTAAGAGTGCATTGGATAAGTGTAGACATGATTGAATGAATGTTGTCTACTTCTAAGGTCTGTTTGGCTCTTTTTACTTGAGTGGTCTTGAAAATGATGGATTCATCTTCGTTATCTCCCAAGTAAAAGGTAATGTTTTTAATGTCAATGGTTTAGATATTCCTGAAGCCTCCGATCCGCAATCCCCGTACAAGGATTGTAAATCCATGTTCATGTCAGATGGTAGGTTATCCAACCAGACTTCCTCTATAGGAGCTGACTTTAAAGTTAGGCTCCCATCATTGATCTCTTTTACCCTTTCTCATAATTGTCCTGGCCAGTCTTCCTCTACGAATGGAATTCCGTCTAAGGCATCTTCGTTGTCCTGCACTATAAGCTCTGGTTCATTCGTTTTAAGGTGGGGTTCTGGCACCACATTGGATTTTGCTTTCGTTTCTTCTACCGCAAGCTCTTCCGGTTTTGCAATACTTTCAAGCTTGGGTTTTTGTTTATCTCGCATTTCTTGCGTGATTCTTACTAAGTTTTGATAAGCCTCCAGCTTCACTGCTTCCATGTCTGGAGATGGATAGTTTTTCCATTTGTTTTCTGCTTGGTAAGCTTCCAAGGCAACATTAATAGGCTCAAAAATTTTATCAACCAGAATGGATCCTCCAGATTTCATGGTTGTTTCCTTGAATTCACTGCCAGTTTCTTTCAACTTGTCCTGGGCTAGAATTTTGGCTTTCTCTTTGTTTTCAACCCGTTGTTTTTGTTTTCTCATCTCATATCTTTTGCTTCTGCTCCTTTCGATTATTTAAGAAGAAACTTTCGTGTTCTCCAAATCATTAGAAGAGTTGTGTTTCTCCTGGGCTCTAGTGGTTACCTTGATTGGAACAATTAATTCTCTCTCTGATGAGCTACTAGGCATCACTTGGACTACATTTACAACAGTTTTTTCCTTGTTCAAAGGATTCTTAAGAAAATCTTCCGGAAAGTGTCCTCCCTTTTTGCAACATTGTATGCAATAGGCTTCAATTGGTTTGAGGTTTTGTTCACGCTTTGGATATTCGTTCTTCCAATGGTCATCAGCACCACAGTATTGACAGTTTCGTGTTCTGGCTTCATCACGGGTCTTCCCATGGGAGGTCTGACACCTTGATTAGCTACATAATACATTGGTGCGAGCTTTGGTGGAGCATAATTCATGGTTTCTTCCATTGGTGGTGGATGTGGACTATACCAATCTCCCTCTATCATTACTGTAGATGGACTAGGCTCTCCATAGGGTGTAACAGACACTAATGCTTGTTCATCTATGACTCCTTCCAAGTGCATGTACTTTACAGGCACCGCATTATGTCCCGGATACGGAGGTTGTTGTCCGAATACAGGTTGAGTTCTTTCTATACCCATTGGTGGACTTTGATCTTGGGCCATATTAGGCTGATATATGTACATGGATTGTCCCTGGGGCCTCATGGGCACGCACTGAACATTCCCATCATACTTTCGTATGAAGTAACACTCGTGGGTCTCATGGTTGGTCCATTTACCGTCGATTTCACACTATTTTTATGGCCTAATTGGTTGTCCCTGTGGAGATATCCCTTGTCCTGGTCCTCTCATAGGTGCTTTTTGCATATTGTTCATCATGTCGTTCATCCTTTGTAGCATATCTTGTATGGCTGTAAGTGGTGCCGCAGCAGCCGTTCCCACTTGTGCTGGTTTTGTGGATGTTGTTTTTTCACTTTGGTTATACTTAGGAACATCTTCTTCATTGCAGATCTCGCAATTGTCTCCTAGGTCAATAGCATCAGACACGCACGCTTCTAGGGTTGTATGATTTTTACTATAGAGTATAGCATGAAGTTCTTTGTTTAGCAGTCCCTCTAGAAACAAAGATACAAGTCATTCTTATGTAGGTATCTCCATCTCTGGGCATCTGGCAATGTATTGTTTCATTCGAGTTGCACAATCCCTAACAGACTCACCATGTTTCTGTTTAAAGTTGTAGATTTGAGCTACCGTATTATGTTAAATCCTCGTTTTGGAACAAGCAGCTACAAATGCTTGAGCTAATGTGTTCAAGTCCATGATTGACCTTGGTGGAATGTTTTGGAACCATGTCAAAGCTTTTCGTTCTAATTTCATTCCAAACCCCTCGAATTGAGTATGGAAATCGAATATACGCTCTTCTCTTAGCACTTGCTTAAAGCTTGCTAAGCAGTCATATGCATCCCCTGATCCACTGTATTTTCTGACCCATTTTTAAAAATCAACTGGTCTAACACGTCTATTTGGTTCAACTCCAGGTCTTCTGGCACTACAACATAATAACCAGCTTTCGACGCACCGTACCTTTCCACGCGCCTTTCGACAGGCATGCTGCTCGTCGATATACACGTCGATAGCTGGGTGAAAATACAAGTGGCAATGCCTCTCAAAAGTTAACTATTTCCACCCGTATTTCCACACGTACTTCCATGCCTATTTCGATGACAAAATTTTGGGGAAAGAAAACCAAATCCGCACGCAGACGGTCGTTTTCTCCTGTGATGAGCGCGCGCACAGATCTACCCTTCCAAACCTGCAGCTTAGTTATTATTGATCTCTCTCCCCCCCCCCCCCCCCCACCCCTCTCTCTCTCTCTCTCTCTCTCTCTCTCTCTCACAAGCTCCAGCATGTGTGTAGCAAAGAGAGAGAGAGAGAGAGAGAGAGAGAGAGAGAGAGGTGTGTGTGTGTGTGTAGGAAATATGTAAATAATAAACTTTCCCAAAAGAGAGAGAGAGAGAGAGAGAGAGAGAGAGAGAAATATGTGTGTGTATAGGAAATCAAAGAGAGAGAGTTTAATCTACTTACAATATACATAACACATGAAATGAACTACAAAAACCAATGTCTACAGTCAAAGTCCATAATCATGTATTCCTTTCGACTGAATATCTAAAAAATACATGCCAATGTCAGGCTATATTAGGGAAAGAAGGTCTTGATAAATGTTACAGTAGAAAGTATACAGCATTTCATCCTCTCAAATAGCAGCCAAGGAAAGGACACCCTTACCTGCATCCACAGTAAGAAAACAAACCATTCGTTAGCTTCCAAACAGCATTGCAGGTAACTGGGGTGACCTAGTTGTCATCCATGTCACCAAGGTACCAAAAGAGAAAAAAATCATGCTGCTAAGGTTTAGAATTTGAAAACAACTTTTCAGTTCTGGTTCAAGTTGAATTCTTTCCTTCCATTCTTTTAAGTGAAGTTTTTATAGCCCAGAACAATGTTCATGCTATTCCAATTGTTTCTTATGTTAATATGTAGGCAGATTTTAGTGTTATCAATCAGATTTAAATAGTCAATGACAAGGGCTGTCTTTTTCTTCCAGTTTTACCATCATAAAGATTTCAGAGAACCTAATTTTAAATAAATTTTAACAATCTTTTGAGCCACAGCCCTGTTTCAAATGAAATTCACAGTAATGATAAGAACCTTTTACAAGCAGCCAATCGGTCTAGGCAACATTTTAATTCACCAGTAATCCAGTCAAAAAAGTCCAGTAACCCTTTCCCATATACCACTACCATATACTGCCAGGAGTTGGCAAAAAGTTATCGGCAAAAAAACAGTCAAGACCAGCAAGGGGTATCTTGCCTTTACATACCTCAATCCATGGCAAGGATCTTCACGGAACTTTATACAGTCGTACAAGATCCGAGACCCAAGTCAGCCAAAAGTAGAACTTTTACTCGTCCTGCTGTCTAGGCAGCATTTTTATCCATCAGAAAATCAGTCAAATTAGCCAGTCAACTTACCAATATACCATTTACCAAATACTGCCAAGAGAAAAAGACATTATAGGACATTATGCCATCTTATGATTGTCAAGGATTTTAAGGTGGAAATTAGTGATAAATTATGGCAGTAGAATATCTATAGCCTGATTGTTTTAAAATGGATACCCAGATACAATGTGGCAAAAAAACAAGAGAGATATTTTATCAGGGTTGCGAGAAGCCCAATGATACTTCATGATAGAATTCCGAATTATTCCTATCTGGGTGTAGAGGGAAAGAGAGTTAGAGAAAAAAGGCTCTTCCCTTGGAAGTTTGCAAGATAAATCTCCAAAAGGGAGAGATATCAGTGTTATCAATAGTATTAAGGGGCAAAAGGTACCCCAGGTAGTTACCATAGATGAAGAGTCATCTATCCATTAGCAGGATACAGAGAGAGAGAGAGAGAGAGAGAGACCTAGCCTTACCCAGGGAGAGGTCCATCACCTGGTGAGGAAGATCAACACCAGTTGGTGAGACCTTCCCTACAACCAGTGTATTAGTGAACAAGTTTCAGAAGTTCAATGATTGTTTCTTTTTTAGCTAAGCATAATGGCCAAGAGTTTTTTCCTAGAAAATTCCTAATGGTGGCAACCATCTTATTCATAGCAAGCCCATTTGCTACATATTTCGTAATAAGATGACACATTTCCTGAAACGCAATTAAAGAGTCAGAGGATGAGTACATAATGAGATAAATCATCTTGGGACAAGTTTTTATAGCTATCTTTTGTGGACGATTACTATTTTTCTTGACAAATTCAATCAAGCCTAGGTGTAGCTTGTCCCTCTTCCAGGAATATTCACTGATACATCTCCCAGTAAGTGGAGAATTGAGTGATAATTCCATATTTAAGAAAACCGTTTTAGTAACAACAATTTTTTTGTCAATAATAAGGTGCTTTAAAAAGGTTGGTTCAATTCTAAGAGTATCAGGATAGATGAACGGTAAGCATTGTGCAAATCTAGGATTGTTTAAGCTTAATAGATCATCCATATATCTATAAGTGTGTTGAAATTGAGTAAGATCAATGGTCGGGTCAGTTATCTCCAGTTGTTTAAGTATCCATTGATACTCAAAAAATGCCAAGTATAGATTGCACATGACTGGTGAACATGATAATCCCATCGGGATACCATGGATTTGTTGAAAACATTGCTCACCCAATATAACAAAGCAATTATGAAATAACCATTCAATTACCTCCATTAGATTATGGAGATTATAATGGGTGGGTGGTCCTTTTTGCATATTTTTTACCCATCTCGGGCTTCTAACCATTGAGATAGTTTGGTGTCCCATCCTATTTCTCCTTGTGAAAACCAATTTGCCTATCTGCTGTAGAACAAAGAGCAGCCCAGAAGGACCAAAGAGTGAAATGTTTTCATAACATTGTGTGATATCAGCTGAAAATATTGAAAAAATGTTTCGCGGCAGATTGATGAATACCTCAGAAGAGTTCTTCACCAGCCAGAAGCTATTAACCATTAGTCCAGTGAAGGTCTTCATCATTAGAAACTTTTCTTCACAAATGTTATTAAAGTCCGTGAGAACAAGATTAAGGCAAGCTGTGACCACATCGGTGGCATGTAACATGATACAGTTGGAGGCATCCGAAATCCACCTAAACTTATGTTTGTGACATCTGTAAGTGGGAAAAAGTATAGGTAGTTTCGAACTCCGAGTATCCAATTTAAGGTATCTCATTGAGGAATCTAGATACCCAATGACTTCTTCAGGACTCATCTCCGAAAGCAAAAACTCCGGTCCATTAAGCCTTGCCTGACCCATTATTTTGGCTAAGTGTTTACAGACAATAGTGGATATATGTGGGGCTTTGTCAAGTCCTACCACAAACCAATCATTTTTGAGTTTATGTATCAAAGCGGATAGTGAAGGGGATAGCCATGTTGTTTCCCGACTAATCCAAGAGGGTGGAATTGACTCAACTCTCGTTTGAAAGCGAGCAGATAAAGAATCAGCCAGTCTAGCATGTTGTAGACTGTCTAAATTCAATATTTTGACTATGTCAGTCAAGCAAGTAAGTAATGAGGTAAATGCCAAGTGTGGATTTAGTGGTTGGAGTGGTATATGATTAAGGCCTTTCAATAAAAGGTTTCTGATTTCCCCAGAATCAATAAGAGATAAATCCGTAGTGCATACGTGTTTTCCAAAAACTTGTAAGTCAGAACAAAAATTTCCAAAGATAGAGCACTTACAAGATGTTTTTTTGCCTGAAGTGAGAAATTCAGTGGAATAAAAAAAAAAATTAAGGGAGGATCAAAGGTCCAACCGAAGGTTACTTCATCTACTCTGTTAGTGTTGTTAAATATATGTAAGAAATCATACTGTATCAGACTTTTTGGAGTAAACAATTCCAGAATACGATTTGTGAAGTGGCAGTGAACAGTTCGCTTCTTTTGATTCTCTTCTTTGCATAAAAACAGCTTTCCAGAAGCGGTCCGATTCATCTGAAAAGGGCAATACAATTTAAGAGTTAAAACATTTTCTTGATTGGGAGATTCTTCCCCCTGCCCTTGACAAAGGATCTAGCTTTACTCCTTCCATCAAAGGACCCTGGTGTAGAAGAAGGGGATAAAAAGGATGTGATTGAGTGCGAAGCAGAACTTGTTAACATAGGTCTTCTGAGGTTAGGAGACTCATCTGCATCCAGTGAAGGTTTAAGAATGGATAGGATATGTTTGATGCCTTTAGAAGCACTTAAATTAGAGAGTAAATGACTTGGTGCATCTAACTTTAACTCTTTCAGAGACTCATACATGAAGTTTCTAAAGTGAAGGTAAGATATCTGGGCTCGCACAGCTTCCCTAGCCTGATCTCCAAGCCAAGAACAAATAATAGGTAGAAAATGCTCTTCTGTGTGTGATGGAAAGAGGTCTTCCAGATGGTTGATGAGGAACCAAATTGCATGATCAAACCAAAGGATGTTACTCTCACAATCAGCTTTTGCATCTAAAGCTTTGCAAGCACATTTTATGTAGGGGTGGTAGATGTTCCAGATGGATTCAAAATAGAATTCACTACTTTGTTTAGAAAAGGTCATAGTTTCCTTGGTTCTGACATACATCCCAGATAAGATGGGGCATTTCCTTGAATCTAAGAAATGCATACTAAAGGGTGCTTTGATGACATCACCTTTGTCCAAGAACTGAACTCCTTTGAGGGTTTCCAACCGACAATCTTCACTAGTTGAGGCAGGTAAGGCTACAAGAAAAACCCAAGTCTCGATCGAGATAGGTGCCACAAAAGCCTTGTTTTGCAGCTCCCAAAGCTGATGGTCCAGCTATATCCCTTCGATAGCAATTTGTCTTGGAGGTAAGAAGGGAAAACACTTTGAAAATTTTGGGACCATGTCTAGTAAAGAAGTTTCACTAGACGAGCTGGGTCCTTGCTGAAAGCTTTTAACTGCTTCAATAGCAGCAGCATCCCTATAAAATAGGCTTTTGGGAGCCTTAGCAGGATCAAAAGATTTAGAAGTGGCAAAACAAGAAGCAAGGCCACATAGTTTCCTGATAAAATTAGACAGGTCGGCTCCTTTTGCCGAGAATAGAAGCAGATCAGATTAATGACTTGCTTCAATAGCAGCAAGGTTAGAAGCCAATTTCTAAAGGTGAAGAAATCCTTCTTTCTTCTCAGCCACTAGATTGGCGAAGAATAGAACCCTGTCATTAAAGGTTAGCAGATTCATTATAGAGTCAAGGTGCTCTGTAACTTTTTAGAATTGGTTTAATAAAGAAACCGCCAAAGGGTCTTGAATGAGTTTAATCACCAGCAAGGATGCCGGGGAAAAGGGAAGGGTGGAAAGGTCAAGAGCAGTTGAGACAAGGACAATCTGAAGTGAAAAAACATCCATATTAGTAAGATCTAAAAAAAGAAGGTGGTAAGTATTCCATCCTAAAACCTCGACATAAGTCATAAAGGTTGTGTGGGATACCCCCTTCCATAGAAAATCCAGTTTGCAACCGTATTTCCTAAGGAAAACGTAGTGAAGACTTGGTTCTGGTGTCATGGATCTAAGACCCAAGGCACCCATGCGCTTACCGAGAGAGAGTTTAATCTATTTACAATATACATAACACATGAAATGAACTACAAAAACCAATGTCTACAGTCAAAGTCCATAATCATGTATTCCTTTCGACTGAATATATAAAAAATACATGCCAATGTCAGGCCATATTAGGGAAAGAAGGTCCTGATAAATGTTACAGTAGAAAGTATACAGTATTTCATCCTCTCAAATAGCAGCCAAGGAAAGGACACCCTTACCTGCATCCACAGTAAGAAAACAAACCATTCGTTAGCTTCCAAACAGCATTGCAGGTAACTAGGGTGACCTAGTTGTCATCCATGTCACCAAGGTACCAAAAGACAAAAAGTTAATGCTGCTTAGGTTTAGAATTTGAAAACAACTTTACAGTTCTGGTTCAAGTTGAATTCTTTCCTTCCATTCTTTTAAGTGAAGTTTTTATAGCCCAGAACAATGTTCATGCTATTCCCATTGTTTCTTATGTTAATATGTAGGCAGATTTTAGTGTTATCAATCAAATTTAAATAGTCAATGACAAGGGTTATCTTTTTGTTCCAGTACTTTTACCATCATAAAGATTTCAGAGAACCTAATTTTAAATAAATTTTAACAATCTTTTGAGCCACAGCCCTGTTTCAAATGAAATTCACAGTAATGATAAGAACCTTTTACAAGCAGCCAATCGGTCTAGGCAGCATTTTAATTCACCAGTAATCCAGTCGCAAAAGTCCAGTAACCCTTTCCCATATACCACTACCATATACTGCCAGGAGTTGGCAAAAAGTTATCGGCAAAAAAACAGTCAAGACCAGCAAGGGGTATCTTGCCTTTACATACCTCAATCCATGGCAAGGATCTTCACGGAACTTTATACAGTCGTACAAGATCCGAGACCCAAGTCAGCCAAAAGTAGAACTTTTACTCGTCCTGCTGTCTAGGCAGCATTTTTATCCATCAGAAAATCAGTCAAATTAGCCAGTCAACTTACCAATATACCATTTACCAAATACTGCCAAGAGAAAAAGACATTATAGGACATTATGCCATCTTATGATTGTCAAGGATTTTAAGGTGGAAATTAGTGATAAATTATGGCAGTAGAATATCTATAGCCTGATTGTTTTAAAATGGATACCCAGATACAATGTGGCAAAAAAACAAGAGAGATATTTTATCAGGGTTGCGAGAAGCCCAATGATACTTCATGATAGAATTCCGAATTATTCCTATCTGGGTGTAGAGGGAAAGAGAGTTAGAGAAAAAAGGCTCTTCCCTTGGAAGTTTGCAAGATAAATCTCCAAAAGGGAGAGATATCAGTGTTATCAATAGTATTAAGGGGCAAAAGGTACCCCAGGTAGTTACCATAGATGAAGAGTCATCTATCCATTAGCAGGATACAGAGAGAGAGAGAGAGAGAGAGAGACCTAGCCTTACCCAGGGAGAGGTCCATCACCTGGTGAGGAAGATCAACACCAGTTGGTGAGACCTTCCCTACAACCAGTGTATTAGTGAACAAGTTTCAGAAGTTCAATGATTGTTTCTTTTTTAGCTAAGCATAATGGCCAAGAGTTTTTTCCTAGAAAATTCCTAATGGTGGCAACCATCTTATTCATAGCAAGCCCATTTGCTACATATTTCGTAATAAGATGACACATTTCCTGAAACGCAATTAAAGAGTCAGAGGATGAGTACATAATGAGATAAATCATCTTGGGACAAGTTTTTATAGCTATCTTTTGTGGACGATTACTATTTTTCTTGACAAATTCAATCAAGCCTAGGTGTAGCTTGTCCCTCTTCCAGGAATATTCACTGATACATCTCCCAGTAAGTGGAGAATTGAGTGATAATTCCATATTTAAGAAAACCGTTTTAGTAACAACAATTTTTTTGTCAATAATAAGGTGCTTTAAAAAGGTTGGTTCAATTCTAAGAGTATCAGGATAGATGAACGGTAAGCATTGTGCAAATCTAGGATTGTTTAAGCTTAATAGATCATCCATATATCTATAAGTGTGTTGAAATTGAGTAAGATCAATGGTCGGGTCAGTTATCTCCAGTTGTTTAAGTATCCATTGATACTCAAAAAATGCCAAGTATAGATTGCACATGACTGGTGAACATGATAATCCCATCGGGATACCATGGATTTGTTGAAAACATTGCTCACCCAATATAACAAAGCAATTATGAAATAACCATTCAATTACCTCCATTAGATTATGGAGATTATAATGGGTGGGTGGTCCTTTTTGCATATTTTTTACCCATCTCGGGCTTCTAACCATTGAGATAGTTTGGTGTCCCATCCTATTTCTCCTTGTGAAAACCAATTTGCCTATCTGCTGTAGAACAAAGAGCAGCCCAGAAGGACCAAAGAGTGAAATGTTTTCATAACATTGTGTGATATCAGCTGAAAATATTGAAAAAATGTTTCGCGGCAGATTGATGAATACCTCAGAAGAGTTCTTCACCAGCCAGAAGCTATTAACCATTAGTCCAGTGAAGGTCTTCATCATTAGAAACTTTTCTTCACAAATGTTATTAAAGTCCGTGAGAACAAGATTAAGGCAAGCTGTGACCACATCGGTGGCATGTAACATGATACAGTTGGAGGCATCCGAAATCCACCTAAACTTATGTTTGTGACATCTGTAAGTGGGAAAAAGTATAGGTAGTTTCGAACTCCGAGTATCCAATTTAAGGTATCTCATTGAGGAATCTAGATACCCAATGACTTCTTCAGGACTCATCTCCGAAAGCAAAAACTCCGGTCCATTAAGCCTTGCCTGACCCATTATTTTGGCTAAGTGTTTACAGACAATAGTGGGTATATGTGGGGCTTTGTCAAGTCCTACCACAAACCAATCATTTTTGAGTTTATGTATCAAAGCGGATAGTGAAGGGGATAGCCATGTTGTTTCCCGACTAATCCAAGAGGGTGGAATTGACTCAACTCTCGTTTGAAAGCGAGCAGATAAAGAATCAGCCAGTCTAGCATGTTGTAGACTGTCTAAATTCAATATTTTGACTATGTCAGTCAAGCAAGTAAGTAATGAGGTAAATGCCAAGTGTGGATTTAGTGGTTGGAGTGGTATATGATTAAGGCCTTTACATAAAAGGTTTCTGATTTCCCCAGAATCAATAAGAGATAAATCCGTAGTGCATACGTGTTTTCCAAAAACTTGTAAGTCAGAACAAAAATTTCCAAAGATAGAGCACTTACAAGATGTTTTTTTGCCTGAAGTGAGAAATTCAGTGGAATAAAAAAAAAATTAAGGGAGGATCAAAGGTCCAACCGAAGGTTACTTCATCTACTCTGTTAGTGTTGTTAAATATATGTAAGAAATCATACTGTATCAGACTTTTTGGAGTAAACAACTCCAGAATACGATTTGTGAAGTGGCAGTGAGCAGTTCGCTTCTTTTGATTCTCTTCTTT
This sequence comes from Adiantum capillus-veneris, assembly GCF_014529385.1. Taxonomy (NCBI): domain Eukaryota; kingdom Viridiplantae; phylum Streptophyta; class Polypodiopsida; order Polypodiales; family Pteridaceae; genus Adiantum; species Adiantum capillus-veneris. The sequence continues at coordinate 115,307,388 of NC_140951.1, read as the reverse complement.
GCATAAAAACAGCTTTCCAGAAGCGGTCCGATTCATCTGAAAAGGGCAATACAATTTAAGAGTTAAAACATTTTCTTGATTGGGAGATTCTTCCCCCTGCCCTTGACAAAGGATCTAGCTTTACTCCTTCCATCAAAGGACCCTGGTGTAGAAGAAGGGGATAAAAAGGATGTGATTGAGTGCGAAGCAGAACTTGTTAACATAGGTCTTCTGAGGTTAGGAGACTCATCTGCATCCAGTGAAGGTTTAAGAATGGATAGGATATGTTTGATGCCTTTAGAAGCACTTAAATTAGAGAGTAAATGACTTGGTGCATCTAACTTTAACTCTTTCAGAGACTCATACATGAAGTTTCTAAAGTGAAGGTAAGATATCTGGGCTCGCACAGCTTCCCTAGCCTGATCTCCAAGCCAAGAACAAATAATAGGTAGAAAATGCTCTTCTGTGTGTGATGGAAAGAGGTCTTCCAGATGGTTGATGAGGAACCAAATTGCATGATCAAACCAAAGGATGTTACTCTCACAATCAGCTTTTGCATCTAAAGCTTTGCAAGCACATTTTATGTAGGGGTGGTAGATGTTCCAGATGGATTCAAAATAGAATTCACTACTTTGTTTAGAAAAGGTCATAGTTTCCTTGGTTCTGACATACATCCCAGATAAGATGGGGCATTTCCTTGAATCTAAGAAATGCATACTAAAGGGTGCTTTGATGACATCACCTTTGTCCAAGAACTGAACTCCTTTGAGGGTTTCCAACCGACAATCTTCACTAGTTGAGGCAGGTAAGGCTACAAGAAAAACCCAAGTCTCGATCGAGATAGGTGCCACAAAAGCCTTGTTTTGCAGCTCCCAAAGCTGATGGTCCAGCTATATCCCTTCGATAGCAATTTGTCTTGGAGGTAAGAAGGGAAAACACTTTGAAAATTTTGGGACCATGTCTAGTAAAGAAGTTTCACTAGACGAGCTGGGTCCTTGCTGAAAGCTTTTAACTGCTTCAATAGCAGCAGCATCCCTATAAAATAGGCTTTTGGGAGCCTTAGCAGGATCAAAAGATTTAGAAGTGGCAAAACAAGAAGCAAGGCCACATAGTTTCCTGATAAAATTAGACAGGTCGGCTCCTTTTGCCGAGAATAGAAGCAGATCAGATTAATGACTTGCTTCAATAGCAGCAAGGTTAGAAGCCAATTTCTAAAGGTGAAGAAATCCTTCTTTCGTCTCAGCCACTAGATTGGCGAAGAATAGAACCCTGTCATTAAAGGTTAGCAGATTCATTATAGAGTCAAGGTGCTCTGTAACTTTTTAGAATTGGTTTAATAAAGAAACCGCCAAAGGGTCTTGAATGAGTTTAATCACCAGCAAGGATGCCGGGGAAAAGGGAAGGGTGGAAAGGTCAAGAGCAGTTGAGACAAGGACAATCTGAAGTGAAAAAACATCCATATTAGTAAGATCTAAAAAAAGAAGGTGGTAAGTATTCCATCCTAAAACCTCGACATAAGTCATAAAGGTTGTGTGGGATACCCCCTTCCATAGAAAATCCAGTTTGCAACCGTATTTCCTAAGGAAAACGTAGTGAAGACTTGGTTCTGGTGTCATGGATCTAAGACCCAAGGCACCCATGCGCTTACCGAGAGAGAGTTTAATCTATTTACAATATACATAACACATGAAATGAACTACAAAAACCAATGTCTACAGTCAAAGTCCATAATCATGTATTCCTTTCGACTGAATATATAAAAAATACATGCCAATGTCAGGCCATATTAGGGAAAGAAGGTCCTGATAAATGTTACAGTAGAAAGTATACAGTATTTCATCCTCTCAAATAGCAGCCAAGGAAAGGACACCCTTACCTGCATCCACAGTAAGAAAACAAACCATTCGTTAGCTTCCAAACAGCATTGCAGGTAACTAGGGTGACCTAGTTGTCATCCATGTCACCAAGGTACCAAAAGACAAAAAGTTAATGCTGCTTAGGTTTAGAATTTGAAAACAACTTTACAGTTCTGGTTCAAGTTGAATTCTTTCCTTCCATTCTTTTAAGTGAAGTTTTTATAGCCCAGAACAATGTTCATGCTATTCCCATTGTTTCTTATGTTAATATGTAGGCAGATTTTAGTGTTATCAATCAAATTTAAATAGTCAATGACAAGGGTTATCTTTTTGTTCCAGTACTTTTACCATCATAAAGATTTCAGAGAACCTAATTTTAAATAAATTTTAGCAATCTTTTGAGCCACAACCCTATTTCAAATGAAATTCACAGTAATGATAAGAACCTTTTACAAGCAGCCAATCGGTCTAGGCAGCATTTTAATTCACCAGTAATCCAGTCGCAAAAGTCCAGTAACCCTTTCCAATATACCACTACCATATACTGCCAGGAGTTGGCAAAAAATTATCGGCAAAAAAACAGTCAAGACCAGCAAGGGGTATCTTGCCTTTACATACCTCAATCCATGGCAAGGATCTTCACGGAACTTTATACAGTCGTACAAGATCCGAGACCCAAGTCAGCCAAAAGTAGAACTTTTACTCGTCCTGCTGTCTAGGCAGCATTTTTATCCATCAGAAAATCAGTCAAATTAGCCAGTCAACTTACCAATATACCATTTACCAAATACTGCCAAGAGAAAAAGACATTATAGGACATTATGCCATCTTATGATTGTCAAGGATTTTAAGGTGGAAATTAGTGATAAATTATGGCAGTAGAATATCTATAGCCTGATTGTTTTAAAATGGATACCCAGATACAATGTGGCAAAAAAACAAGAGAGATATTTTATCAGGGTTGCGAGAAGCCCAATGATACTTCATGATAGAATTCCGAATTATTCCTATCTGGGTGTAGAGGGAAAGAGAGTTAGAGAAAAAAGGCTCTTCCCTTGGAAGTTTGCAAGATAAATCTCCAAAAGGGAGAGATATCAGTGTTATCAATAGTATTAAGGGGCAAAAGGTACCCCAGGTAGTTACCATAGATGAAGAGTCATCTATCCATTAGCAGGATACAGAGAGAGAGAGAGAGAGAGACCTAGCCTTACCCAGGGAGAGGTCCATCACCTGGTGAGGAAGATCAACACCAGTTGGTGAGACCTTCCCTACAACCAGTGTATTAGTGAACAAGTTTCAGAAGTTCAATGATTGTTTCTTTTTTAGCTAAAGAGTTTTTTCCTAGAAAATTCCTAATGGTGGCAACCATCTTATTCATAGCAAGCCCATTTGCTACATATTTCGTAATAAGATGACACATTTCCTGAAACGCAATTAAAGAGTCAGAGGATGAGTACATAATGAGATAAATCATCTTGGGACAAGTTTTTATAGCTATCTTTTGTGGACGATTACTATTTTTCTTGACAAATTCAATCAAGCCTAGGTGTAGCTTGTCCCTCTTCCAGGAATATTCACTGATACATCTCCCAGTAAGTGGAGAATTGAGTGATAATTCCATATTTAAGAAAACCGTTTTAGTAACAACAATTTTTTTGTCAATAATAAGGTGCTTTAAAAAGGTTGGTTCAATTCTAAGAGTATCAGGATAGATGAACGGTAAGCATTGTGCAAATCTAGGATTGTTTAAGCTTAATAGATCATCCATATATCTATAAGTGTGTTGAAATTGAGTAAGATCAATGGTCGGGTCAGTTATCTCCAGTTGTTTAAGTATCCATTGATACTCAAAAAATGCCAAGTATAGATTGCACATGACTGGTGAACATGATAATCCCATCGGGATACCATGGATTTGTTGAAAACATTGCTCACCCAATATAACAAAGCAATTATGAAATAACCATTCAATTACCTCCATTAGATTATGGAGATTATAATGGGTGGGTGGTCCTTTTTGCATATTTTTTACCCATCTCGGGCTTCTAACCATTGAGATAGTTTGGTGTCCCATCCTATTTCTCCTTGTGAAAACCAATTTGCCTATCTGCTATAGAACAAAGAGCAGCCCAGAAGGACCAAAGAGTGAAATGTTTTCATAACATTGTGTGATATCAGCTGAAAATATTGAAAAAATGTTTCGCGGCAGATTGATGAATACCTCAGAAGAGTTCTTCACCAGCCAGAAGCTATTAACCATTAGTCCAGTGAAGGTCTTCATCATTAGAAACTTTTCTTCACAAATGTTATTAAAGTCCGTGAGAACAAGATTAAGGCAAGCTGTGACCACATCGGTGGCATGTAACATGATACAGTTGGAGGCATCCGAAATCCACCTAAACTTATGTTTGTGACATCTGTAAGTGGGAAAAAGTATAGGTAGTTTCGAACTCCGAGTATCCAATTTAAGGTATCTCATTGAGGAATCTAGATACCCAATGACTTCTTCAGGACTCATCTCCGAAAGCAAAAACTCCGGTCCATTAAGCCTTGCCTGACCCATTATTTTGGCTAAGTGTTTACAGACAATAGTGGATATATGTGGGGCTTTGTCAAGTCCTACCACAAACCAATCATTTTTGAGTTTATGTATCAAAGCGGATAGTGAAGGGGATAGCCATGTTGTTTCCCGACTAATCCAAGAGGGTGGAATTGACTCAACTCTCGTTTGAAAGCGAGCAGATAAAGAATCAGCCAGTCTAGCATGTTGTAGACTGTCTAAATTCAATATTTTGACTATGTCAGTCAAGCAAGTAAGTAATGAGGTAAATGCCAAGTGTGGATTTAGTGGTTGGAGTGGTATATGATTAAGGCCTTTACATAAAAGGTTTCTGATTTCCCCAGAATCAATAAGAGATAAATCCGTAGTGCATACGTGTTTTCCAAAAACTTGTAAGTCAGAACAAAAATTTCCAAAGATAGAGCACTTACAAGATGTTTTTTTGCCTGAAGTGAGAAATTCAGTGGAATAAAAAAAAAATTAAGGGAGGATCAAAGGTCCAACCGAAGGTTACTTCATCTACTCTGTTAGTGTTGTTAAATATATGTAAGAAATCATACTGTATCAGACTTTTTGGAGTAAACAATTCCAGAATACGATTTGTGAAGTGGCAGTGAACAGTTAGCTTCTTTTGATTCTCTTCTTTGCATAAAAACAGCTTTCCAGAAGCGGTCCGATTCATCTGAAAAGGGCAATACAATTTAAGAGTTAAAACATTTTCTTGATTGGGAGATTCTTCCCCCTGCCCTTGACAAAGGATCTAGCTTTACTCCTTCCATCAAAGGACCCTGGTGTAGAAGAAGGGGATAAAAAGGATGTGATTGAGTGCGAAGCAGAACTTGTTAACATAGGTCTTTTGAGGTTAGGAGACTCATCTGCATCCAGTGAAGGTTTAAGAATGGATAGGATATGTTTGATGCCTTTAGAAGCACTTAAATTAGAGAGTAAATGACTTGGTGCATCTAACTTTAACTCTTTCAGAGACTCATACATGAAGTTTCTAAAGTGAAGGTAAGATATCTGGGCTCGCACAGCTTCCCTAGCCTGATCTCCAAGCCAAGAACAAATAATAGGTAGAAAATGCTCTTCTGTGTGTGATGGAAAGAGGTCTTCCAGATGGTTGATGAGGAACCAAATTGCATGATCAAACCAAAGGATGTTACTCTCACAATCAGCTTTTGCATCTAAAGCTTTGCAAGCACATTTTATGTAGGGGTGGTAGATGTTCCAGATGGATTCAAAATAGAATTCACTACTTTGTTTAGAAAAGGTCATAGTTTCCTTGGTTCTGACATACATCCCAGATAAGATGGGGCATTTCCTTGAATCTAAGAAATGCATACTAAAGGGTGCTTTGATGACATCACCTTTGTCCAAGAACTGAACTCCTTTGAGGGTTTCCAACCGACAATCTTCACTAGTTGAGGCAGGTAAGGCTACAAGAAAAACCCAAGTCTCGATCGAGATAGGTGCCACAAAAGCCTTGTTTTGCAGCTCCCAAAGCTGATGGTCCAGCTATATCCCTTCGATAGCAATTTGTCTTGGAGGTAAGAAGGGAAAACACTTTGAAAATTTTGGGACCATGTCTAGTAAAGAAGTTTCACTAGACGAGCTGGGTCCTTGCTGAAAGCTTTTAACTGCTTCAATAGCAGCAGCATCCCTATAAAATAGGCTTTTGGGAGCCTTAGCAGGATCAAAAGATTTAGAAGTGGCAAAACAAGAAGCAAGGCCACATAGTTTCCTGATAAAATTAGACAGGTCGGCTCCTTTTGCCGAGAATAGAAGCAGATCAGATTAATGACTTGCTTCAATAGCAGCAAGGTTAGAAGCCAATTTCTAAAGGTGAAGAAATCCTTCTTTCGTCTCAGCCACTAGATTGGCGAAGAATAGAACCCTGTCATTAAAGGTTAGCAGATTCATTATAGAGTCAAGGTGCTCTGTAACTTTTTAGAATTGGTTTAATAAAGAAACCGCCAAAGGGTCTTGAATGAGTTTAATCACCAGCAAGGATGCCGGGGAAAAGGGAAGGGTGGAAAGGTCAAGAGCAGTTGAGACAAGGACAATCTGAAGTGAAAAAACATCCATATTAGTAAGATCTAAAAAAAGAAGGTGGTAAGTATTCCATCCTAAAACCTCGACATAAGTCATAAAGGTTGTGTGGGATACCCCCTTCCATAGAAAATCCAGTTTGCAACCGTATTTCCTAAGGAAAACGTAGTGAAGACTTGGTTCTGGTGTCATGGATCTAAGACCCAAGGCACCCATGCGCTTACCGAGAGAGAGTTTAATCTATTTACAATATACATAACACATGAAATGAACTACAAAAACCAATGTCTACAGTCAAAGTCCATAATCATGTATTCCTTTCGACTGAATATATAAAAAATACATGCCAATGTCAGGCCATATTAGGGAAAGAAGGTCCTGATAAATGTTACAGTAGAAAGTATACAGTATTTCATCCTCTCAAATAGCAGCCAAGGAAAGGACACCCTTACCTGCATCCACAGTAAGAAAACAAACCATTCGTTAGCTTCCAAACAGCATTGCAGGTAACTAGGGTGACCTAGTTGTCATCCATGTCACCAAGGTACCAAAAGACAAAAAGTTAATGCTGCTTAGGTTTAGAATTTGAAAACAACTTTACAGTTCTGGTTCAAGTTGAATTCTTTCCTTCCATTCTTTTAAGTGAAGTTTTTATAGCCCAGAACAATGTTCATGCTATTCCCATTGTTTCTTATGTTAATATGTAGGCAGATTTTAGTGTTATCAATCAAATTTAAATAGTCAATGACAAGGGTTATCTTTTTGTTCCAGTACTTTTACCATCATAAAGATTTCAAAGAACCTAATTTTAAATAAATTTTAGCAATCTTTTGAGCCACAACCCTATTTCAAATGAAATTCACAGTAATGATAAGAACCTTTTACAAGCAGCCAATCGGTCTAGGCAGCATTTTAATTCACCAGTAATCCAATCGCAAAAGTCCAGTAACCCTTTCCAATATACCACTACCATATACTTCCAGGAGTTGGCAAAAAGTTATCGGCAAAAAAACATTCAAGACCAGCAAGGGGTATCTTGCCTTTACATACCTCAATCCATGGCAAGGATCTTCACGGAACTTTATACAGTCGTACAAGATCCGAGACCCAAGTCAGCCAAAAGTAGAACTTTTACTCGTCCTGCTGTCTAGGCAGCATTTTTATCCATCAACAAATCAGTCAAATTAGCCAATCCACTTACCAATATACCATTTACCAAATACTGCCAAGAGTCAGAAAAAACAGTCGGCAAAAAAAACTAGTCAAGACCAGCAATAGAAAGCTTACCTTTCCATCATCAGCAAGGAACCTCACATAATCATACACTAAAACTCAGTCCCACCACTCAGCATTACCAGATAATGCTGAGACTTAGGGTATGTGAGACCCCTCAAACTGAGAGGGAAGAGCAGTCCAGCAGCCCGAAACTGCTCTCTGTTTCACACTTTACTCCTTGACAGATAGAGTGAGCTATGCAATAGTCCGCACCCAAAAAAGTGTCTCCAAAATATCCATAGAAAGAAAGGCAACCTAAACTGCAAATTGGCTAAGACAACATACGATATCATAAGCTATCCTATATCAAACCATGGCAAGGATCCGATCCTTCCTTTATTTCATCATTCCCAGTAATACACCCGAACTAAACCCAACATGCCATGGATACATGGTCAGTACCACCTATAAAGCATATTGGATTGCCTGCAGGTTCCATTACGCTATAATGATTACCCGAAACTCAAATTATCATAAGTGTAATCATCTCAACTGTCTCTTGCTCGGCAGCAAATATATAAGCAAGCAATCCAGTCGGTCTAAAAACAACAGTCAAATAATAGTGCAAAAAACAGTCAACTGTCTCTTGCTCGGCAGCAAAAATAACCGCAAGCATATACCCTCACTCTATCCAATATGCCACCAACATATAGTGCCAAGAGTCTACGCATACTCATCCCAAACAGCCTATCAGTAGTGACTATACAGCAACCCAGTTCGTCTAGAAAAACAACAGTCACAAAGTAGTGCGAAAAAGCCAGGTAGCATGATCAAAGCACAGAGAGATATCCATTCCCATACACGCCAAGGGTTAGGGTAAGTCAATCCGACCATAAACTCAAATATAGAGAAGACCAGATCCATACCCAGAGACCCTATCCTCTCCAAATCCAAACCTTAAATTGGATACACAGAGGCATGCTATACCCCTGAACAATACCATCCAGATTTTTTAATATAGCCTTTATAGAGAAATACTAACCAATCATCTTTAGGTAAGTACTTTAGAAAGCATGCATTACCTCATACCTATCACTCAAAAGAGCATCTGAAATCTATTCTTCTTGTAGTTAGACAAATGGTCAGTTGACAACTTCTAAGGCCAGCATAGAGTAGCTCCGAGTATCCCATACAAAGGATCAGCAAGAAGCCAGTCGATCAATTCAAAGTCACACCATAAAAGAGCCACTAAATTTTCCCAGCCTAGTTCTGTACATCCGGTTCTCTATCAATAGATAGACAAGCATGCTACCATTTGTAAGTTCAGTCATCATATATAAGCAAGCAATCCAATCGGTTTACAAACACCAGTCAGATAATACTACAAAAAACAGTCAACCATTTCTTGCTCGATAGCAAATAAATCCGCAAGCAAATACCCTCACTCTATCCAATATGCCACCAACATATAGTGCCAAGAGTCTAAGCATACTCATCCCAAACAGCCTGTTAGTAGTGACTGTACAGCAACCCAGTCGTTCTAGAAAAACAACAGTCAAAAAGCAGTGCGAGAAAAGCCAGGTACCATGATCAAATCATAGAGAGATGTCATTTCCATACACGCCAAGGGTTAGGGTAAGTCAATCCGACCATAAACTCAAATATAGAGAAAACCAGATGCAAAGCCGGAGACCTTATCCTCTCCAAATCCAAACCTTAAATTGGATACCAAGAGACATGCTACAACCCCGACCAATACCTTACATATTTGGAAATATAGCCTTTATAGAGAGATACTAACCAGTCAACTTTATGTAAGTACTTTAGAAAGCATGCAATACCTCATACCTATCACTCAGAAGAGCATCAAAAATCTGTTATTCTTGTAGTTAGACAAATGGTCAGTCGACAACCTCTAAGGCCAGCATAGAGTAGCTCCGAGTATCCTATACAAAGGATCGGCAAGAAGCCAATCGATCATTTCAAATTCACATCCAGTTCTCTATCAATATATAGACAAGCATGCAACCATTTGTAAGTTCAGTCAACATATACCCTTATAGCCAGTTCATCAAGCCAATCCCAGGTAAGTATTTCCACATAATCATCGAGCATGTACAACATGGCACCGCCACACAGTACTCTCTGCGGTAATCAACAAATAACTATATGCCATACCCTTCTTATCCTAAAGATTATTTACCAATGATTAAAAAATACGCATAAGTACCTCTGTAGAGTCGACCTATGCTTTCTTGCTAGGAGCCATCACCAAAATTGCTTGCAGAGTACGAAGCACACACCCGTTTGAATGCACACAACAGAATAAAGAAAAAAACCTTAACCAAATGGAAGCTGAGTGAGCCACAACTCACCTTATAAGGTTATTGGCTATGGAGCCCGATCCGTAGTAGATGGCTCTGCACCCCTTGAGTATCCACCCACCAAGTCAGAGGATATGCGGCAGTGCCACTTGCAACAGCCCCAGAATGGAGCAGGCGGCGATCATTTCCTGCATTGGCTCGTGTATCGTTGTCATGCCAGCATGATGGGCCAAAAAAATAGTGATACTCTTAGAGCCCCAATAGGCGCCTTAAATTTTTAGTTATTCCCCCCATGGGCTCTATTCCCACGTATTATTACCTTTACCTCTCCCCACAAGAGCCATAGGCCTAGAAAAATGTACCAAGTCGAAAATCCCGACCTCAAGCAGTGCTACACAAGAGATATTTCAAAAAAAATCTCATTAACCGGGGTGCCTATCTGATAGTATTCTCAATCCATACGGAGAGCAATCATACCCTCAGTAAATATAGGACATTATGCCATCTTATGATTGTCAAGGATTTTAAGGTGGAAATTAGAGATAACTTATGGCAGTAGAATATCTATAGCCTGATTGTTTTACAATGGATACCCAGATACAATGTGGGAAAAAATAAGAGAGATATTTTATCTGGGTTGCGAGAAGCCCAATGATACTTCACGATAGAATTCCGAATTATTCCTATCTGGGTGTAGAGGGAAAGAGAGTTAGAGAAAAAAGGCTCTTCCCTTGGAAGTTTGCAAGATAAATTTCCAAAAGGGAGAGATATCAGTGTTATCAATAGTATTGAGGGGTAAAAGGTACCCCAGGTAGTTACCATAGATGAAGAGTCATCTATCCATTAGCAGGATACAGAGAGAGAGAGAGAGAGAGAGAGAGAGAGAGACCCACCCTTACCTAGGGAGAGGTCCATCACCTGGTGAGGAAGATCAACACCAGTTGGTGAGACCTTCCCTACAACCAGTGTATTAGTGAACAAGTTTCAGAAGTTCAATGATTGTTTCTTTTTTAGCTAAGCATAATGGCCAAGAGTTTTTTTCTAGAAAATTCCTAATGGTGGCAACCATCTTATTCATAGCAAGCCCATTTGCTACATATTTCCTGGTAAGATGACACATTGCCTGAAACGCAATGAAAGAGTGAGAGGATGAGTACATAATCAGATAAATCATGTCGGGACAAGTTTTTATAGCTATCTTTTGTGGACGATTACTCTTTTTCCTGACAAATTCAATCAAGCCTAGGTTTAGCTTGTCCCTCTTCTAGGAATATTCAGTGATACATCTCCCAGTAAGTGGAGAATTGAGTGATAATTCCATATTTAAGAAAACCGTTTTAGTAACAACAATTTTTTTGTCAATAATAAGGTGCTTTAAAAAGGTTGGTTCAATTCTAAGAGTATCAGGATAGATAAACGGTAAGCATTGTGCAAAGCTAAGATTGTTTAAGCTTAATAGATCATCCATATATCTATAAGTGTGTTGAAATTGAGTAAGATCAATGGTCGGGTCAGTTATCTCCAGTTGTTTAAGTATCCATTGATACTCAAAAAATGCCAAGTATGGAGTGCACATGACTGGTGAACATGAGAATCCCATCGGGATACCATGGATTTGTTGAAAACATTGCTCACCCAATATAACAAAGCAATTATGAAATAACCATTCAATTACCTCCATTAGATTATGGAGATTATAATGGGTGGGTGGTCCTTTTTGCATATTTTTTACCCACCTCGGGCTTCTAGCCATTGAGATAGTTCGGTGTCCCATCCTATTTCACCTTGTGAAAACCAATTTTCCTATCTGCTGTAGAACAAAGAGTAGCCCAAAAGGACCAAAGAGTGAAATGTTTTCATCACATTGAGTGATATCAGCTGAAAATATTGAAAAAATGTTTCGCGGCAAATTGATGAATACCTCAGAAGAGTTCTTCACCAGCCAGAAGTTATTAATCATTAGTCTAGTGAAGGTCTTCATCATTAGAAACTTTTCTTCACAAATGTTATTAAAGTCCGTGAGAACAAGATTAAGGCAAGCTGTGACCACATCGGTGGCATGTAACATGATACAGTTGGAGGCATCCGAAATCCACCTAAACTTATGTTTGTGACATCTATAAGTGGGAAAAAGTATAGGTAGTTTCGAACTCCGAGTATCCAATTTGAGGTATCTCATTGAGGAATCTAGATACCCAATGACTTCTTCAGGACTCATCTTCGAAAGCAAAAATTCCGGTCCATTAAGCCTTGCCTGAGCCATTATTTTGGCTAAGTGTTTACAGACAATAGTGGGTATATGTGGGGCTTTGTCAAGTCCTACCACAAACCAATCATTTTTGAGTTTATGTATCAAAGCGGATAGTGAAGGGGATAGCCATGTTGTTTCCCGACTAATCCAAGAGGGTGGAATTGACTCAACTCTCATTTGAAAGCGAGCAGATAAAGAATCAGCCAGTCTAGCATGTTGTAGACTGTCTAAATTCAATATTTTGACTATGTCAGTCAAGCAAGGAAGTAATGAGGTAAATGCCAAGTGTGGATTTAGTGGTTGGAGTGGTATATGATTAAGGCCTTTACATAATAGGTTTCTGATTTCCCCAGAATCAATAAGAGATAAATCCGTAGTGCATACGTGTTTTCCAAAAACTTGGTAGTCAGAACAAAAATTTCCAAAGATAGAGCACTTACAAGATGTTTTTTTGCCTGAAGTGAGAAATTCAGTGGAATTAAAAAACAACATTAAGGGAGGATCAAAGGTCCAACCGAAGGTTACTTCATCTACTCTGTTAGTGTTGTTAAATATATGTAAGAAAGCATACTGTATCAGAATTTTTGGAGTAAACAATTCCAGAATATGATTTGCGAAGTGGCAGTGAACAATTCGCTTCTTTTGATTCTCTTCTTTGCATAAAAATAGCTTTCCAGAAGCGGTCCTATTGATCTGAAAAGGGCAATACAATTTAAGAGTTAAAACATTTTCTTGATTGGGAGATTCTTCCCCCTGCCCTTGACAAAGGATCTAGCTTTACTTCTTCCATCAAAGGACCCTGGTGTAGAAGAAGGGGATAAAAGGGATGTGATTGAGTGAGAAGCAGAACTTGTTAACATAGGTCTTTTGAGGTTAGGAGACTCATTTGCATCCAGTGAAGGTTTAAGAAGGGATAGGATATGTTTGATGCCTTTAGAAGCACTTAAATTAGAGAGTAAATGACTTGGTGCATCTAACTTTAACTCTTTCAGAGACTCATACATGAAGTTTCTGAAGTGAAGGTAAGCTATCTGGGCTCGCACAGCTTCCCTAGCCTGATCTCCAAGCCAAGAACAAATAATAGGTAGAAAATGCTCTTCTGTGTGTGATGGGAAGAGGTCTTCCAGATGGTTGATGAGGAACCAAATTTCATGATCAAACCAAAGGATGTTACTCTCACAATCATCTTTTGCATCTAAATCTTTGCAAGCACATTTGATGTAGGGGTGGTAGATGTTCCAGATGGATTCAAAATAGAATTCACTGCTTTGTTAAGAAAAGGTCATTGTTCCCTTGGTTCTGACATACATCCCAGATAAGATGGGGCATTTCCTTGAATCTAAGAAATGCATATTAAAGGGTGCTTTGATGACATCACCTTTGTCCAAGAACTGAACTCCTTTGAGGGTTTCCAACCGACAATCTTCACTAGTTGAGGCAGGTAAGGCTGCAAGAAAAACCCAAGTCTCGATCGAGATAGGTGCCACAAAAGCCTTGTTTTGCAGCTCCCAAAGCTGATGGTCCATCTATATCCCTTCGATAGCCATTTGTCTTGGAGGTAAGAAGGGAAAACACTTTGAAAATTTTGGGACCATGTCTAGTAAAGAAGTTTCATTAGACGAGCTGGGTCCTTGCTGAAAGCTTTTAACTGCTTCAATAGCAGCAGCATCCCTACAAAATAGGCTTTTGGGAGCCTTAGCAGGATCAAAAGATTTAGAAGTGGCAAAACAAGAAGCAAGGCCACATAGTTTCCTGATAAAATTAGACAGGTCGACTCCTTTTGCCGAGAATAGAAGCAGATCAGATTAATGACTTGCTTCAATAGCAACAAGGTTAGAAGCCAATTTCTAAAGGTGAAGAACTCCTTCTTTCGTCTCAGCCACTAGATTGGCGAGGATTAGAACCCTATCATTAAAGGTTAGTAGATTCATTATAGAGTCATGGTGCTCTGTAACTTTTGAGAATTGGTTTGATAAAGAAACCGCCAAAGGGTCTTGAATGAGTTTAATCACCAACAAGGATGCCGGGGAAAAGGGAAGGGTGGAAAGGTCAAGAGCAGCTGAGACAGGGACAATCTGAAGTGAAAAAACATCCATATTAGTAAGATCTAAAAAAAGAAGCTGGTAAGTATTCCATCCTAAAACCAACCTAGACATAAGTCATAAAGGTTGTGTGGGATACCCCCTTCCATAGAAAATCCAGTTTCCAACCATATTTCCTAAGGAAAACGTAGTGAAGACATGGTTCTGGTGTCATGGATCTAAGACCCAAGGCACCCATGTGCTTAACGAGAGAGAGTTTAATCTATTTACATTATACATAACACATGAAATGAACTACAAAAACCAATTTCTACATTCAAAGTCCATAATCATGTATTCCTTTCGAGTGAATATCTAAAAAATACATGTCAATGTCAGGCCATATTAGGGAAAGAAGGTCCTGATAAATGTTACAGTAGAAAGTATACAGCATTTCATCCTCTCAAATAGCAGCCAAGGAAAGGACACCCTTACCTGCATCCACAGTAAGAAAACAAACCATTCGTTAGCTTCCAAACAGCATTGCAGGTAACTGGGGTTACCTAGTTGTCATCCATGTCACCAAGGTACCAAAAGAGAAAAAAATGATGCTACTAAGGTTCAGAATTTGAAAACAACTTTTCAGTTGTGGTTCAAGTTGAATTCTTTCCTTCCATTCTTTTAAGTGAAGTTTTTATAGCCCAGAACAATGTTCATGCTATTCCAATTGTTTCTTATGTTAATATGTAGTCAGATTTTAGTGTTATCAATCAGATTTAAATAGTCAATCACAAGGGTTGTCTTTTTCTTCCAGTACTTTTACCATCATAAGATTTCAGAGAACCTAATTTTAAATAAATTTTAACAATCTTTTGAGCCACAACCCTATTTCAAATGAAATTCACAGTAATGATAAGAACCTTTTACAAGCAGCCAATCGGTCTAGGCAGCATTTTAATTCACCAGTAATCCAGTCGCAAAAGTCCAGTAACCCTTTCCAATATACCACTACCATATATTGCCAGGAGTTGGCAAAAAGTTATCGGCAAAAAAACATTCAAGACCAGCAAGGGGTATCTTGCCTTTACATACCTCAATCCATGGCAAGGATCTTCACGGAACTTTATACAGTCGTACAATATCCGAGACCCAAGTCAGCCAAAAGTAGAACTTTTACTCGTCCTGCTGTCTAGGCAGCATTTTTATCCATCAACAAATCAGTCAAATTAGCCAATCCACTTACCAATATACCATTTACCAAATACTGCCAAGAGTCAGAAAAAACAGTCGGCAAAAAAAACTAGTCAAGACCAGCAATAGAAAGCTTACCTTTCCATCATCAGCAAGGAACCTCACATAGTCATACACTAAAACTCAGTCCCACCAATCAGCATTACCAGATATTGCTAAGACTTAGGGTATGTCAGACCCCTCAAACTGAGAGGGAAGAGCAGTCCAGCAGCCCGAAACTGCTCTCTGTTTCACACTTTACTCCTTGACAGATAGTGTGAGCTATGCAACAGTCCGCACCCGAAAAAGTGTCTACAAAATATCCATAGAAAGAAAGGCAACCCAAACTGCAAATTGGCTAAGACAACATATGATATCATAAGCTATCCTATATCAAACCATGGCAAGGATCCGATCCTTCCTTTATTTCATCATTCCCAGTAATACACCCGAACTAAACCCACCATGCCATGGGTACATGGTCAGTACCACCTATAAAGCATATTGGATTGCCTGCAGGTTCCATTACGCTATAATGATTACCCGAAACTCAAATTACCATAAGTGTAATCATCTCAACTGTCTCTTGCTCGGCAGCAAATATATAAGCAACCAATCCAGTCGGTCTAAAAACAACAGTCAAATAATAGTGCAAAAAACAGTCAATTGTCTCTTGCTCGGCAGCAAAAATATCCGCAAGCATATACCCTCACTCTATCCAATATGCCACCAACATATAGTGCCCAGAGTCTAAGCCTACTCATCTTAAACAGCCTACTCAAATACAGAGAAACCAGATCCATAGCCGGAGACCCTATCCTCTCCAAATCCAAACCTTAAATTGGATACACAGAGGCATGCTACACCCCCGAACAATACAATCCAGATTTTTTAATATAGCCTTTATAGAGAAATACTAACCAATCATCTTTAGGTAAGTACTTTAGAAAGCATGCATTACCTCATACCTATCACTCAAAGGAGCATCTGAAATCTATTCTTCTTGTAGTTAGACAAATGGTCAGTTCACAACTTCTAAGGCCAGCATAGAGTATCTCCGAGTATCCCATACAAAGGATCGGCAAGAAGCCAGTCGATCAATTCAAAGTCACACCATAAACGAGCCACTAAATTTTCCCAGCCTAGTTCTGTACATCCGGTTCTCTATCAATATATAGACAAGCATGCAACCATTTGTAAGTTCAGTCATCATATAAAAGCAAGCAATCCAGTCGGTTTACAAGCACCAGTCAGGTAATACTGCCAAAAACATCCAACGGTTTCTTGCTCGGCAGCAAATAAATCCGCAAGCAAATACCCTCACTCTATCCAATATGCCACCAACATATAGTGCCAAGAGTCTAAGCATACTCATCCCAAACAGCCTGTTAGTAGTGACTGTACAGCAACCCAGTCGATCTAGAAAAACAACAGTCAGAAAGTAGTGCGAAAAAAGCCCATGATCAAAGCACAGAGAGATGTCATTTCCATACACGCCAAGGGTTAGGGTAAGTCAATCCGACCATAAACTCAAATATAGAGAAAACCAGATGCAAAGCCGGAGACCTTATCCTCTCCAAATCCAAACCTTAAATTGGATACCAAGAGACATGCTACAACCCCGACCAATACCTTACATATTTGGAAATATAGCCTTTATAGAGAGATACTAACCAGTCAACTTTATGTAAGTACTTTAGAAAGCATGCAATACCTCATACCTATCACTCAGAAGAGCATCAAAAATCTGTTATTCTTGTAGTTAGACAAATGGTCAGTCGACAACCTCTAAGGCCAGCATAGAGTAGCTCCGAGTATCCTATACAAAGGATCGGCAAGAAGCCAATCGATCATTTCAAATTC
Organism: Adiantum capillus-veneris; assembly: GCF_014529385.1. NCBI lineage: Eukaryota > Viridiplantae > Streptophyta > Polypodiopsida > Polypodiales > Pteridaceae > Adiantum > Adiantum capillus-veneris. The sequence goes on along the minus strand of NC_140951.1, from coordinate 115,290,040 downwards.
ACATCCAGTTCTCTATCAATATATAGACAAGCATGCAACCATTTGTAAGTTCAGTCAACATATACCCTTATAGCCAGTTCATCAAGCCAATCCCAGGTAAGTATTTCCACATAATCATCGAGCATGTACAACATGGCACCGCCACACAGTACTCTCTGCGGTAATCAACAAATAACTATATGCCATACCCTTCTTATCCTAAAGATTATTTACCAATGATAAAAAAAATACGCATAAGTACCTCTGTAGAGTCGACCTATGCTTTCTTGCTAGGAGCCATCACCAAAATTGCTTGCAGAGTACGAAGCACACACCCGTTTGAATGCACACAACAGAATAAAGAAAAAAACCTTAACCAAATGGAAGCTGAGTGAGCCACAACTCACCTTATAAGGTTATTGGCTATGGAGCCCGATCCGTAGTAGATGGCTCTGCACCCCTTGAGTATCCACCCACCAAGTCAGAGGATATGCGGCAGTGCCACTTGCAACAGCCCCAGAATGGAGCAGGCGGCGATCATTTCCTGCATTGGCTCGTGTATCGTTGTCATGCCAGCATGATGGGCCAAAAAAATAGTGATACTCTTAGAGCCCCAATAGGCGCCTTAAATTTTTAGTTATTCCCCCCATGGGCTCTATTCCCACGTATTATTACCTTTACCTCTCCCCACAAGAGCCATAGGCCTAGAAAAATGTACCAAGTCCAAAATCCCGACCTCAAGCAGTGCTACACAAGAGATATTTCAAAAAAAATCTCATTAACCGGGGTACCTATCTGATAGTATTTTCAATCCATACGGAGAGCAATCATACCCTTAGTAAATATGAGACATTATGCCATCTTATGATTGTCAAGGATTTTAAGGTGGAAATTAGTGATAAATTATGGTAGTAGAATATCTATAGCCTGATTGTTTTACAATGGATACCTAGATACAATGTGGGAAAAAAACAAGAGAGATATTTTATCAAGGTTGCGAGAAGCCCAATGATACTTCACGATAGAATTCCCAATTATTCCTATCTGGGTGTAGAGGGAAAGAGAGTTAGAGAAAAAAGGCTCTTCCCTTGGAAGTTTGCAAGATAAATTTCCAAAAGGGAGAGATATCAGTGTTATCAATAGTATCGATGGGTAAAAGGTACCCCAGGTAGTTACCATAGATGAAGAGTCATCTATCCATTAGCAGGATACAGAGAGAGAGGGAGAGAGAGAGAGAGAGAGAGAGAGAGAGAGAGAGATTTGTGTGTGTGTATAGGAATTTAAAGAGAGAAAGAGAGAGAGAGAGAGAGAGAGAGAGAGAGAGAGAGAGAGAGAGAGAGAACTATGTGTGTGTGTGTGTGTAAGAAATTAAAGAGAGAGAGAGAGAGAGAGAGAGAGAAATGTATGCGTAAGAAATTAAAAAGAGAGAGAATGAGAGAGAGAGAGAGAGAGAGAGAGAGAGATGTTTGTGTAGAAATTAAAGAGAGAGAATGAGAGAGAGAGAGAGAGATGTTTGTGTAGAAATTAAAGAGAGAGAGAGAGAGAGAGAGAGAGAGATCGAGGGAAATAGAGAGAGAGAGAGAGAGAGAGAGAGAGAGAGAGAGAAATAGAGAGATAGAGAGTGATATATATATATATATATATATATATATATATAGAGAGAGAGAGAGAGAGAGAGAGAGAGAGAGAGAGAGAGAGAGAGAGAGAGAGAGAGAGAGAGAGAGAGAGAGAAAGAGATAGAGAGAGAGAGAGAGAGTGATATAAAGAGAGAAAGAGATCGAGAGAGAGAGAGAGAGAGAGAGAGAGAGAGAGAGAGAGAGAGAGAGGGAAGTAGAGAGAGAGAGAGAGAGAGAGAGAGAGAGAGAGAGAAAGAGAAATAGAGTGAGGGAAATAGAGAGATAGAAAATAGAGAGAGATAGAGAGAGAGTGAGAGAGTGAGGGAAATAGAGAGAGAGAGAGAGAGTGAGAGAGAAAGAGAAAGAGAGATAGGGTATGTAGAGAGAGAGAGAGAGAGAGAGAGAGAGAGAGAGAGAGAGAGAGAGACAGAGATAGACGTAGAGAGAGAGAGAGCCAGAGAGAGAGTGATATATATATATATATATATATATTATATATATATATATATATATATATATATATATATATATATATATATATTGAGAGAGAGAGAGAGCGAGAGATTGAGGTAGAGAAAGAGAGAGAATTAACTAGAGATAGCTACGGAGATGGATAGAGAGAGAGAGAGAGATAGTAGTCGATAGAGAAAGTCGGTGTGAAAGAGTTAGCTTGGCTGACCAATTGTGTGAAAAGGACAGAAACTTTTCGAATCTCTCTCTCTCCCTCTAGAAGAAACTATGGAACTAAAAGAGGCAAAGGGGTTTTGCCCACTACATGCATTGTCATGTACCCCTGGGAGAGCACGTATGTGTCTACCCATATAGGATTTGACCAATAAAGATGAGATTTTGACCTGGTGGTCCTGATCTTCGTACATCTCAAGACCGAGGTGTGCAGAGATCGGGCAAGGCTAGAGAATGCGAGGTAGTTTACATTTTGAGGAGTATATATATTAAAACAACATTCATAATCCTTGTAGATGGCAACGTCATCAACGAACATGGAGGAGAAGATTGCATGCTCGTGCACGCTCTGCAAGTATCAAATCCTGCACAAGCGTAGGATATGTAATGAGCATGTGTACAAGTACGGAGAGTTTGCTAGAGAAATTGTACAGAATCTATGATACGACTCCTACGGAACGGGCATTGATTTTTACGACATAACACCTACATCTGAGAGAGAGATAAAAAGGATTATGCGTGAAGGTCCGACCAATCTAGAGTCAAGGATGGAAGCAGAAAAGGGCTTACAGACAGAAGACGACGGCATGGAGGAGATGTTGGATGCCTTCTTCCAGACAAGCGAGGAGAACGCTAACAAAGTAGCAGAAGCTATGTGCCTATCTCCTAAAGACATGTTGAGAAAGTTGGTACGTCAACCAATCTAGGAAGGCGCCAATATATATGTGCGTCGTACTTGTCTGACATTTTTGAATCTACAGTCAGTGTACGGGTGGTCAGATGCAAGCGTCACTGCTTTGTTTAGATACGTAACTTACAAAAGAGATTTTCCAATTGCAACAGTGACATCCTTGGGGAGCTTTTAGTTTAATGTGGCTTAAACAGGTTGTTGCGGGAGCAACCTCTCTTGGCTGGCAATGAAATGCCCCCATCCACGCCAGACGCAAAGCGACTATTGACCTTAGTTGGCTTGGACTACAACAAGATTCATGCATGTCCAAATGAGTGTATTCTTTTTCGCAATGAATTCACAGATTGTCTATCGTGTCCTAGGTGCGGAGCAATGTGCTACAAACAAGATGCGGTTGGCGAGTCAGTGCCAGCTGAAGTGTTGCGGAATTTTCCTATTATTCCAAGGATAAAAAGCATGTTTCATTGTGATTCCATCGCAAAGTTGATGCGGTGGCATTCTACGAATAGATCCATTGACGCAACATTTAGGGTGCCCGCTGATTCAAAGGCTTGGAGGCACATTGAAGATACCTGGCCACATTTTAAGAGTGAACCACGCAATTTGCGTTTGGGCATGGCAATGGATGGAGTCAATCCATTTTGGTTGAGAAGCTCGTCATGGAGCACTTGGCCTGTGTGCCTTGTCAATTACAACCTCTCGCCTTGTCCTGACAATTGATCGTCACGGGTGATTTCAAGTTCAGGACACCAACAGGATGCATGCGATGTCTCAAGACAACATTCACCCGTGACGATCAACTGTCAAGACCGAAATCGCACGACTAGCATAAGTTCTTGCAAGTTATTCTTCCAATTGTGATCAAGGGGTGTTTAACGGAGCAAGTGTGTTCTTGCATATACAAGATTTCAAAGCTAGTGTGGTGGATCTCTTCCAAGGAGATACGAGAGGAATCCATTGCAGTCACAAGAGCTAACTCCATTGAGGTAGTTTGCATGATTGAGAAGTATCTACCCACAAGCTGCCTTACTATCCAAATGCACTTGCTCGTCCATGTAGTAGATGAGGTTGCACTGGAAAATATTGTCCATAGCCGTTGAATGTTCTTTCTAAAGCGGTTCATGAAAACAAGTAAGGGTTTTGTTCGCCAAAAAGCGCATCCAGAGGGGAGCATGGCAGAAGGATGGCTGGTGCAAGAGTCTCTTGTCTTGACGACCTAATTTCTATCCGTTTCTGACCTAGAAATGCCTTGACTATGGAGCAATGAGGAGGATGCAAGATTGGTGGGAGAGGAGCCGCAGGGGCAAGGGGTGCCGAAGAAAATTAATGATGCCATGCGAGAAAATATCATGAAGTTCTCTTTACTAAATTCAGAGCTGATGCAAAAATGGCTTGAAAGGTACGAAGAAGAGAAAGAGAGACGCAATATGGAGCGATATGATTTCAGGCGAAGCCAAACGACTGGAGGCTTACCCTTGCCAGACTGTCTCATTCCTCTACTTGAATTCCGCACAATGGCATGGTTGGACAAGACAGTGAGAGTAGCTCGACAGATCGAAGAACACATATCTCCAGAAGAGGAAGAGCTGGCTATTGGATGTGACTGGAGGTATCATATATACATGGCACTGAACACAACAAATTGACAGCAGAAAAAACACGTTTGACACTGGGGTAATGGTTAGTTTCATGCAAAAGAGCAGGGCCAGTGCTAGAGACATGAATGAGAGTACTAGCAACCTGGATTACTGTGGTCTGGTGTCAGATATCTTCAAAGTAAGCTTTAGACGGTTTGAGATATTTTTGTTGGATGTAAAGTGGTTCAAGGGGATTACTTCTGGTCGCAATGCAACGGTACGTAGAGATGGAAACAAGATTGTGTAGATAGATTCTTCAAAGGTTTGGACAGATGCGAGCGACATGTTTGCTCTCCCCGAACATTGCGAGCAAGAGGTCTTTGTACCAGACCCTCGAGAGCGACAATGGTGGTTTGTGGTTCAGGTTGCTGCTCCAAGAAATAAACAAGTATTTGAATTGCAAGAGCTCCTGGAGGAAAGTCGGCCAGACGACGCAGATACTACTGTGACATTAGATGAGATGGACGAAGGTATGGCAAAGGAAGCTGACAGATATACGAGGGATGATGCAGACGAGGTAGATGAAGATGCAATGGATGAAGACAATCTGCCAGAATGAGTTAGGGTAGAGTTATGTCTGCAGTTAGAGATAGACGATGATACGGTGCAAGATCTTATTGATGATGCCTCACTAGTTGAGGCCTGTAAGTGTTTGTGTGAAGACGTTGATTTAAAATTAAGCTCTTCCTTAATTTAAACAAAGGTGTTCTGACGCTTTCTTTTACTTTCTTTGTGCAGGACTTTACTATGGCAGACCAATATCCAGATCCCGCTTCTATGAGTGCGGATGCATTTATGGGCTTTGTCACACAGATGACGCCCAGTCAGATGGCAGATACGTCTCAGTATTGGGTAGCGAAAGGCACTGGTACCAAGCCTCCGGGCTTCACACTCGAGGGCCGACGCCTATGGGGGGGATACCTATGGGGGGGGGGGGGGGGGGGGGGGGGGGGGGGGGGGGGGGGGGGGGGGGGGACGCCTATGGGTACAACGCCTGCGAGGTCTCCCATCACAGCCGCTTCAACACCTAGCGGTACGGCAAAGGCGGGTACGTCCTCATCTCCACAGCAGAGGTGCACTCGCCAATCTCGGCGATCTTCAGGTGGAGGTGGTGGTTTCTGTGGAGGAGGGTCCACAGATGCTTTGACCCCTCCTCGCTCATGACCCCCGTCCTACCCAGGCACACCTCTCAATACACCTCTTAGCACACCTCGGACACCTTGGGGGGCACACGATCCTAGTGCCTCCAAGGTCTATACTGTATGGGCAGATGGTTCTATTGACATGGATAGAGTCAGGACTGAGATGACACAGCGGGTTCGCCAACTCGCGGAGCTGCAGTTTTCGACCAGCATTATGATGCCTTGGCCTGATCAGGATCGCAAAAAAATCATTTATATAGTGGAGACCATCATGAGAGAGTATCAACCTGCTCCGGGTTCAGTGGAGCTTCTGAGGAGGTGGATCAAGGGTGTTGCATGGGACACCATGAAACATCGTCGAGATGCAGCTCGCCGGGCTTTCAGGACCGGCTCACCGAAGCCTTCGAGCATCTTACACGAGACGTGGCAACAGATCAGGGAGGATGAGTAAACAATGGACACGTAGTTCAGACAGCAGCATCAGGCAGTGGAGGTACGACAGATGACTAGGGGTACATCTCATCTTGGCAATAGAGGCTTCGACACCTTTTGCTATGAGTTTGTGAGTTTCCAATCCAATCCTAGCTATGGCATTTTTTTTTAAACGCGATGAATCATGTATTCTTAATTACTTTGGTTTTTGTATAAACGCAGGATCTTGCAATGCATCGAGCCCTGACACGGCAGGAGGAGATAGATGGATATCGGAGAGACATTTATGAAGTATTGAATGATCTTGCTGCTGCCGCAGGAGAGCCTCTAGACTGGGAGGCCTTAGAGTCTCGCTGATCAATTGAGGTGAGACGTTATTATGTGTGAGTTGATTTAACTAAATAAGTATATGTGAAGTAATATCAATACTAATTTTGTGACTTATCCTTTTATGTGCAGGTTGTGATGCGGAGTCATCACTGGATTTTTATATATGTTTTGTGAGACACAGACAAATCTCTGTGTCTCTTTTTTGTATAGACATGGTCATGGTTATTGTTCAGACATGGTTATGGTTATTGTTTAGACATGGTTATCGTTATTGTTTTGTTTATGGTTATGGTTATTGTTCTTGTATAGACATGGTTATGGTTATTGTTTTGTTTATGGTTATGTTTAACTTTATGGTTATGGTTATTGTTTTGTTTATGGTTATGGTTATCATTATGGTTTTGATCAATATGGTTATGGTTATGGTTATGGTTTTGCACAAAGTTCGTTTCATTTCTTTCATTTGCCTTAAATCTCATGTGAGATCCTACATGGATATCATGTAGGTGGTGTGTACGTATGGTTTTTTTTTGAAAAGTTTATGTTAAAACGAAGGGAACTTTGCCGAAATTTCTGCGGAAGCACGGTTGAGTTTTGGTGTTGCGCGCTTTCTTGGGCAGAGGACAGGCAGTCTGGCTGTGGCTGTGTCCATCTTTTCATTGGGCATAGGCCAGGCTGCCTGTCCTCTACTCAATATTTTTTTTTTTTGATATGGTCGCAAATACGCGTCGATAGGGACGTCGAAATACGCGTTGAAAACATTGCCTTTCACCATATTTTGCACTCTTTGACAATAAAATGTGCTCATCTTTAATTTCTTCTTGAATCATCTCTACCTCTGATTTCTCAAGACCGCAAAGAAATTTGAATATCATTGCTGGGAGTTTCTTGTTCTCCTCCTCAAGCCTTTTGATAATTTCTAGCCAACAATCATAGACCTGATTGAAATATATAACCATGTGTGTCTGTTTAGCAATCCAACTTGCTCATGCACTCATTCTTGCCAATCGGAGAAAAGTCTAGAAAGAAATATGAGAAGATTGAACTCAAGTGTTCAATTAAAGACAACAAGAAATAAAAAGAAAGACACTTACATCCCATCCAGCATGAGATATATGTCCCTCTGCAACTCCAGTTGCTGCCCTTGATGGTCGTTTTGAATAGATCCTCTAACTTCGCAAATGCTGCAATATTTGACTGTAAGGTTGCTTGACATACAATGCTTTAGCCTCATCATTTGCAATGGTAGATATAGCAATTGCAACCATTGGAAGAGCATTTACAACAATAAATGCCTTTTGAAATTTATACTCGTCAATCAATATTTGAAATATCTCATTGTTTTTTTGTTCATTGTAAAGCAAAACTTTTGCGGCATAAATTGAATGTTGGACATCAAGAATCCAATAATGATAATCTTGTAGTTTTCCCTCTTGTACCTCTTCTACTGCCAAAGGTGTACTCTTATTTTCCTTTGTAGAACAGGCATTAAATATGCACATGCTGCAGGCTTAGTTGTACTCCGAGAAAATTCAAATAGCATGCTGAAACAGCATGTTTTCCATCAATAGTATGTACATTACAGTGATCAGGAGCCAACCAACAATTTTGAATAGGGATATCAAACTCCTTATATTGGAAAGGAAAATAGCTTATATACTTATTCATTCCACCTGTATCTTTTTCTTGTCCTTTCATGGCCTCTACCTCTAGAGCTTCTTGATCCATGATTTGCATCTTGGACGTTGAACCTTGTGTTGAGGATGCTAGAGATGCATTATGTACATCCAAAATAGAACTAGTCTCTTTAGGTGCTACTTTTTGCACTTTGACTTTCTTGTTTATAGGTGGTCCTGAAGCTTTCACCTTCTTTCCCTGTAGTGTGGCTATGATGGAGCTTTGAAGTTGATCTATGGTGACACCTTCAGTTGACTGTTCAATCTTCCATCCTCTAGAAAACATTGTCTCACCTTTATTTTGAGACGTGCGTGGAAATGCATGTGCTCCTAGAGATAATTGGATTTCTTGATTCATTGCGACTACAATTTCAATGCATTCCACCTGTGGATGACCATTAACTATAGAGATAGAGGCTTCCACTACTTGGCCAACATATTCAAATGGACTGTCATTCTCTTTCTTTGCAATAAATAGATGAACCTTATGAAATTGTGCACCCTCCACACCGTGTATATCTAGATACCAGTTCCTTTGATCATTGCGAGTATAGTCAACTTAGAAAGCCACCCTTGTAACATTTCTTTTTGGTGCCATATCTTCCTGGAAAAAAAAATATTTTTCACTAAATAATATAGTCCACCACTTGTCCAACCTACTTCCAAGGTGGTTTGTAGGTCCACCACTTGTCCAAGCTAGCTCTACTAAAACAAGCTATTTCTATTGTTTCAAGGTCAATGTGTGAATGGAGTGTAGCTACTATGTCTATTAGCATGAATGGTTTGGGGCAAAGGTCCACCACTTGTCCAAGCTACTATCCATTGTGTTATGGAGGCTTTAGCCCAAGGTGGCTTGAAGGTCTACCACCTATTGAAGCTAGCTCTATTGAAACAAGCTATCTCTATTGTTTCAAATTCAACATGTGAATTGAGTGTAGCTACTATGTTTACTACCATGGATGGTTTGGGGAATAGGTCCACCCCTTGTCCAACCTACTATCAATTGCGTTATGAAGGTTTTAGTCCAAGGTCATTTGAAGGTCCACCACCTGTCCAAGATAGTTCTATTGAAACAAGCTATCAATGTTGTTTCAAGATCAATGTGTGAATGGAGTGTAGCTACTATGTCTATTAGCATGGATGGTTTGGGGAAGAGGTCCACCACTTGTCCAACCTACTATCCATTTTGTTATGGAGGTTTTTGGCCTGGGTGGTTTGAAAGTCCACCACCTATCCCCAAGCTAGATCTAGTGAAAGAAGCTATCTCTATTGTTTCAGGGTCAATGTGTGAAAGGAGTCTACCTACTATGTTTACTACCATGGATGGCTTGGTACAAAGTTCCACCCTTTTTCCAACCTACTAATCATTGTTTTATGGAGGTTTTATCCCAAGGTGGTTTGAAGGTCCACCATTTGTCCAAGCTAGCTCTATTGAATAGTCCTATCTCTATTGTTTGAAGGTCATATTGTGAATGGAGTGTAGCTACTAGATTTACTACCATGGATGGTTTGGGGGAGAGGTCCACCATTTGTCCAACCTACTATCCATTGTGTTCAGGAGGTTTTAGCTGAGGTTGGTTTCAAGGTCCACCACCTGTCCAAGCTAGATAAATTTCACAAAGATACCTCTATCGTTTCAAATTCAATGTGTGAATGGAGTGTAGCTACTTTGTTTACTACCATGGACGGTTTGGGGCAAAGATCCACTATTTGTCTCAACAGAGGCATCCTTGACATGGGCGTTTCTATGGAATGAGCTAGTCACTTTGGAGAGCTATTCAAGGTTCGAGATTTATATTTAGATGTCAAATCAGATAGGCTCGTCAAACTTAGACTTCAGAAAACACAAAAATTAGATCAAGATTGAATTGAAAGCTTAAAGGCAGAAGTTGGACACAAGAACTGCAAGTAGTATACTTGGATACTAAATAAGAGTACAACTAGCACCAGGAGATGATAGAAAAAAATTAGATGTTGCTAATAGAAAAATATCATTACAAAGACTCATGTGGTCAGAGTGACAACACCTCAAAATGAAGGAAAGACTCCTACGTATAGGTACTTTGACTGGACTCTAACTGATTGTGCATTGTTACTGTTATTGTGATACTTATAGATGGTAACTACTAGATACAACTACGTAACCTGACTTACGAGCAAGCACCTGACTATGGCGTGATCTTATCATCTACATTCCTCCTTCCCTTTCTTTGAATTTTGGCATATTCAAAATTCCATATATCCATCTGATGTTACTTGGATCCACAAAGATAGTTTATGATACTTATAGGTAGAATCCTCATCAATCCAAAATGAGTTGAGCACTCTTAATCCACCCAATTTCTTTTGTGGGTGATCTTTGACCTTAACATCACTTCCGCTTATGCTTATCTGGAGCCTTCTGCTGAATATTTTTGGGTGGGCCCTAAAGTGTTCCAAGTTGACTCGTTCTTTGATTTACGAAGATTAAATTTATTCAATAATTTTCCAAGTTTAACAAAGAATTTATGGTTATACATAAGTTTAACTAATTTTGAAAATGTATTTTTTGTTGTTTTTTGACTTATGAATCAAAGATAATTCCCTGTGAGTCCTTCATACATTTTGAATGGCTATCCTCAACAGGCTTTGTGTAGTCTCCATCTTGTGCAGTCTTTGCTGCAAGGATTGCTGCTATTAGAGTTGTTTTGCATTTGGTAGAACAAGCTTGTTGGGATGTAAAGGATGTGTAGGCTCATGTGTTGATTGTGTTTTCTGTGAAGCGCACCATTATTCCTCACATTTGTTCAGTTAAATCTGCAAAACATACTTGGGATATTCTAGCAGGTCTTTATGCAAGCCGCAATGAGGCTAAAATTGCTTTGATGCGTAAAGAGCTGGAATCAAAGATTATGCATGAGGAAGATGATATGGACACTTTCCTTGCTGGTGTAAAGGATATCAATGAGCAACTTATTTTTTCATGTGAAGTCATTTCAAACATTTCCCTTGTGTAGACTGTTCTTGATGCCTTACCAGATTCTTACCAGACTTTTGCCAGTACTTGGAGACTTATGACCCAAGGAAATCTTGAAGTTTTCAAGTTTGATGCATTATGCACATTGCTTTTGCAAGAGTCACTTTCCCAAAAAAACAGGATTAGGCAGTGTGCAGTTGAATAGTCTTTTATTGCTTCTCAAAGAAAGGGTGGTAACAGTAATGCAACCACTCTTATGGTTCTGCTACTACGAGTGATGAAACTTTTGTTCCTAATGCTTCTGCTGGTAGCAATTTGTCTGGAAATTTTTTTGTTGCCATTATTGTAAAGCTAATGATCACTTGATCAAGCAATGTCCTAAGCTGAAGGCCAAAGAGGCTAAGAAGAAAGAGGGTGGTTCCAGTGCAAATGTTGGTTCCACTACAAATGCAGCCATTGTTTCGTCTTCTGTGAAAGGAGACTGTGATGCTGATGTTGATGCAGAATGGGATTTTAGTGCAGAGTGTACTTACAATCCTACTGTCCATGATGCATGCATGTCAGTTGTTGCAGATTCACATGAGTGTTATTTTGACAGTGGTGATACAAAGCACATACCTCACATCGTGAATTGTTCACCTCTCTTGAGTCTGTCCCTCATGGAAATTCAGTCACTTGTGCCCACAATGCCTCTTATTTGATTCAGGGAGTTGCAAAGATTGTGCTTACTGCTGCAAATAGCAGTTCTTTTACACTTGTTGATGCACTTTATGTACCTAGGATCAAGAAGAATCTTTTGTCTGTGTCTTAATAGTTCATGATCTCAGTTTTGGTTATGAAATTTTTGCATCTGGCCTTTTGTGGCAAGGGTTGTATAAGCTCACTTTGTATGACAATTGTGGACAACATTTTGCAAATGCAGTTGCAGATTCAAGGGCTATTTCAGATGAAAAACTGTGGCATGCATGTTTTGGGTATCGAAATTTTTCCAATTTGCTGCATTTGTAGAAAACTGATATGGTTGCTTCTTTGCCACCTCTTGAAGCACCTGTCAAACATGTTTGTGAAGGTTGTATTTTGGGTAAGATGTAGTGTTTGAAGTTTCCAAAGGATGTTTCAGTTAACCACATGCAGGTTACAACTTGTGCATAGTGATGTTTGTGGGCCCATGCAAACTCCATCCTTGGTCAATTACCTTTACTTCATGACTTTCATTAATGATTACTCCAGGCATGCATGGGTATTTCCGCTTAAAGCAAAGTCCAAAGTTTTAGTGAGCTTGAAACAATTTAAGGCTATGGCGGAAAATATATCAAAATTTAATGCATTTTTGGCTATTCGTGGGATAAAATGCCAATGTACAATGCCTTATATACATTAGTAAAATGGTGTTGCTGAGAGAAAGTGAAGGTTACTTACAGAAATCACACGATGTATGGTCAAAAGTCAAGCTTTGCCGCATTCTTTTTCGCTTGCGGCCATCATGTGTACCACTTATGTATTTAACAGGTGTCCTACAAAATTTTTACAGTCTATTACTCCATACGAAGCATGGCATAATAGAAAGCCTTCTATTGAGCACATCCATGTTTTTGGCTGTTTGGCATATGCTTTGGTGCCACAAACACAACACAAAAAATTGGATGATAAGGCTGTCAAATGTTTTTTTTTTTTGTTATAGTGCTAAAATCAAAGGTTACAGGTTGTATCATCCGCAAACAAAGCGTATTTTGGTTTCATGGGATGTAGTGTTTGTGGAAGATTCTATTTAGCCCTTGTTGTCATGTACTAGAGACAATAATGTAAGCTTACTGGATATTTATGACACTTTGTTGGCTCTTTTTAGTGGTGGAAGTTCGCATGTAAATTCCAATGAGGAAAATGTACAGCCTATGGGGGTTTTCAAAAATGTTACAGATCAGCCTATTACTGATGTAGATATACATGATGTACTTGATAAGGAAAGGGATGAAAATGAGCAGGCTAGACCTATGCTAAAATGGCTGATGCATACATTGCGTGACAATAAATTGGATGCACCTTTGCCTAGTTGTATTCATTCAGGATCTGGCCATGCATCTTATGCATCAGATTGTTATGCTTTGGCTATGTCTAGCTTACATGATGTTGAGGAGCCTCTGCCTTTTGACGAAGCACAAAATGAAAAAAATTGGATGGCTGCCATGCAATCAGAATATGATGCACTTATAGAAACTGACACATGCACTCTATGTGATTTTCCTCCTGGCAAAAAGGCCATTGGTACAAAGTGGGTTTACAAGTTGAAACGCAAGCCGTATGGTGAGATCAATGGCCATAAGGCTCAACTTGGTTCAAAGGTTTATGCACAGCAAAAAGGCATAGATTATGAGGAGACTTTTGCTCCCACTTATCGTATGACTACTATGCATTTTCTATGTGCATTGGCAACTCATTTTGGTTGGGATGTACATCAATCAGACATTGTTCCTGATTTCTTGAATGGTGACATATTTGAGGAAGTTTATGTAACGCAGCCTTGCGGTTTGTCAAGAAAGGACAAGAGGACAAAGTGTGCAGATGTAAGAAGGCTTTGTATGGGTTGAAGCAATCTCCTCGTGCTTGGTATGAGAAAATTGACACTTATTTGGTCAAATGAGTCTTTTGTAGTAGTCCAATAGAAAGCACATTGTATGTAAAGGGTGAGGGTGATGTACTTCTCATTGTGGTTCTTTATGTAGATGATTTGATGATCACTGGACGGAATGAGAGATATTTTGTAGCATTTAATGGCCTAGTAACTTGTGTGTAGAGAAAAATAGCATGAACATAGTAAGCATTTCACTAGAATAGATTCCTAATGAGAATAACAAGAGTGCTTGGGTGGAGAGAGCAACAAAAAGTATAACACCTAGTTAGATAGCATGAACAATACTTCAAAAGAGAGAGAAATCAAGCTACTGAAAACAGTTGAGGACCGGATTTACATGGAGTCGGTCCCCCGTCCAAAAGGCTTTGTATTATGGTTTCTCCCATCAAGAGAGATATTTTACAATACAGTTCTTTGTGTTCCTTCAATACTAGCTGGTGCAATGAAGATGGAAGCTTCAAGCACTAAGCAAAACACTTATAAAACACAACCTCAATTCCCTTACGCTCTCATACCCAATACCTCACACACCTTCGAAGATGGTGAGAGCTAGCGGGATATGAGAGTAGGAAGAAGGAGTAGTCTTACAAGAAAGATGTACATCTCCTCACATAATCACTCATATTAGCATAGCTTAGCTTAGTAATTAGCATGGTAGAGGAGGTGAGCATGCATTGAAGCTTGGCTCTTGTTTGGATTTGCATCACAAAGCCAACAGTTGTTGGTGTAGGCCTCCCTTCTCACAAGCTTGGAGTAGGTGATAAGCTTTCCATTAAAGCTTGATAAGGAGAGAGAGAGAGAGAGAGAGAGAGAGAGTCTTCTTTCTTCACACATGAGTTAGTGTGAGTTTGTATGCAATAATGCCTTGTAAAATTCAGCCCCGTCTCTCTCTTGGTTGACCCCTCTTGCTATTTGCTCTTGCTAGCACCTCATTGGATCTCTCCCAGCTTAGCCAATGAAAGTTAAGTAGAATAAGTGGTAGCCTTCTGACATGTGTCCCCCTTTCCCCTTTTGTGAGAGATTTAGGTAATTATCTAATGCAACTAAACTCTCATTGGACCGCTTTGTCTCCTGGCCAACAGGAATCAGGCAAGCCATTGGGCTGTTGAATGCTCATTGGACCCCTTGGGAGACTGTCCAATAGTCTTCTAGATATCTTAATTCTTATTGGTTCTTTTATTAAGTGTTATTAAATTAATTAAACTAGGTTTACTTTAGCCTAATTCTCATTGTTCCACCTCCATGGCCATCCAGTAGGATTTGAGTACACCTTGTGGGTATCTGGGCTAGGGAGATGACATGTGTCCCTCATTCCCTTTGTGTAAAGGAGGCTTATGAGTGTGTGTGTGTGTGTGTGTGTGTGTGTGTGTGTGTGTGTGTGTGTGTGTGTGTGTGTGTGTGTGTGTGTGTGTGTGTGTGTGTGTGTGTGTGTAAGACAGGGGTGACTAGAGCCTGAGAGTCCACCACCCAACCACCCTTTATATAGGCATGCTCTTGGCCCTTTGCCCTCCTAGCCCGGCCCTGCCTTATCTAGTCCGGCTTTGCTGGTGTCCGACATTTCTCCCCCCTTAAAGAAGAGTTTTCTTCCTCGAAAATAAAAGTGGGGAACTTCTTCTTAAGAACACTAATGTTTTCCCAAGTCGCATCCTTCATGGATCCAGCTGTTTGGTTGACCGGAACACGGTTCCGCAGTAGGGTTCAATGAAACCAAGAGTAACATCTTGATTTTCCACATTGTTGTCCATTTGCAACCAGCTTGTGTTAATGATTCCTATTCTATCATTGTGTGTAGACTCCATTTAGAACACACATAAGTATTCAAAATGAGTTATCACACAAAGATGTACCCTAACGAGTACCTCTTTTCACTTTCCATGAAGGTAACTTGCTAACATACTCATCAGTCAAGTTTAAGTCCTTGACTTGTTTTCCAATTTCAGCAGTAAACAAGTCACCATCACTAGTGTTCAAGGTTGAGAACTTGATTTATACATGGAGAGACTATACCTAGTCGCAAACATGCTTTAACTTATGGTAAGCAAACTCCAAGTAGAGCAATAAATGCTTACTGGTTGGATCGCTTGGTGCTAACGTACGCACTTTGCATATCCTTCAGCACAAGATTACTCTTTGTAATCTGCCTATCCCCTTGGATAACTAACAATACGAGGTGTATTTTCCTCATGGTTTATAGACAGTCGTCCCAGATGACTGGTAAATGGGAATGGGAATATCATGTAACATTGTTGAGGAATCGACAATGTCCGAAATAACCATCGTGGTTAACTTGAAAAATCCACAAACACTCAAACCGAGCCATGACCTCTATTGGTGATTAGTAGACCCCAAAAAATAATCTCATAGAGATACTACATATAGAGTGCAAAATGCTTCATAAGCAACAATTTGAGGAATATGCATGCCGTTCCAAATCAGCCTTTGTTAAACACTAGGGCCCATGACACCTAGTACTAGTGTGCATGCATTTAGCAAAAAACATATCCGAACCTGTATATCCATGGTGATCATTGCCAATACTTATGGCAAATGTGATGCGCCTAGCACACATTAAAAAGGAATGTAAATAGGTCTGAAAAGAAACTAAATACTTTCAATTTGCAATCTCATGCAAGCCTTGCTAAAACGTCTGAGCCATAATAGAAGGTGAAATAGGGATCTCTTATGGATACAAAAAATGAAACTTTTTCATTTGCTATATGTATAAACAACCATCTGTAATGTTGTTTAGCAGTACTTGTACCTTAACAAGTCATTCTAAGTATCCAAAAATTTCTGGCCACTAAAATTGCTCCTGATACGTCGTGCTAAAAAATGGTCTAGAAAATTGATTGGACTAGCACTTAGGGACTTTGTCGTGACACATATTTGAAATAGTGGACGTCAATGTCAATCCCAGAGACTCATATTCACCACATGTGGAATATGTCTCAACTAAGGATGTCTGAGAAAAGAACATCCTACAAGTACAAGATGTACTTGTGTGTATGGAGATAACTGCAAACACTCTACGACGGGAGTGAGAGGGACCCTCTTTAGCCTTGCTCCACACTGGCTAAACCGAACTCCTTGAGTCCCTAGACCATGTTGTATCCCATGTGACAACATGTGCCAAATTGAATCCTACAAGTGGATTCATAACAGCATAATGTACATTGGACACTACGACCCAAAATACTTGTTTTGACATGCCCTTGGAATGGCCCTAAAATATTCAAGCATATTTAAACAACTTGAAAAAGAAACAAGCAATGCATACTAAAACTGGAATGACACCAAATCAATAGATGTGTACCTAGATATTGAACTGAATGTTCACTTACCCGTATTCAAAAACAGAGGAACATGTTGTCCATCTATGAAAAAACAAGCAACATTGCACTGGAAACCCTGGGTGTTGCCTTTGCAATCCAAACCCTTCGATTAGGATCTACGCAGTCAAACCCTTTGGTAAGACCCTTTGTAGAAACTACTCGACTAGCAGGTAACGATAACCAACATAGTTCACCGTGTGCAGAATGATGAGAGTCAACTTGAAAAGTTGAAGTTTTTCGCTACCGCGTGGTAGATTGCGGAATTTCTTTTCTTGAAAGTATAATGGGACTAGATCAAACTCTGATTCTCCATGACCATGGGATGATTTAGTATGCACCCGCGGGGCCCCAAAACTGGGATGCCATAGACACTTGTAGTGCTATAGAGAGAGCAAGAAATCCACACAAGTGAGATGCCTATCTCGTATCAACAGCCATGCTGTCTCAATTGTTTACTGACTCTAGACCCCATGGTATAGATCAGCTGATGTAAGTGCAAGAGTATCAAGAACTCAACTTGAGCATCACACTAGAAACTTGTAAGACAGGGGTGACTTGAGCCTTAGAGTCCACCACCCAACCACCCTTTATATAGGCACGCCCCTGGCCCTTTGCCCTAGTTGGACTCCCGTTCCACACTGCCTAGCCCGGCCCTGCCTTATCTAGTCCGGCCTTCCCGGTGTCCTGACAGTGTGTGTGTGTGTGTGTGTGTGTGTGTGTGTGTGTGTGTGTGTGTGTGTGTGTGTGTGTGTGTGTGTGTGTGTGTGTGTGTGTGTGTGTGTGTGTGTGTGTGTGTGTGTGTGTGTGTGTGTGTGTGTGTGTTTCTCTCTCATCCTCTACTTGCAAGGCTCGCCCCCTCCTTTGTAGGATTATGAAGACTTTTTTGGTACACACACAAAGCATCCAATTTCCCTAGTGATGACCTTTGGACACAACCTTTGAATTTTGGAACCTTAGCATTTTGGAAGTCTTAATGGGCTGAACCTTAGGGTCGTTAAATTCCATTGTTGCACATTGCTCTTCACAGATGGCCCCCCCTTTGGATCCCTATTTTCCCTCCTTTAAATCCCTATTGTGGCCGGTCTACCAGCTTAACCAATATTCTAGCTTTTTCTCCCCTAGCACTTCCCCATATTAAATGATCAGTCTAACATGAGAAAATCATTTAGGAAAATTAGATATTAGTTATTATTGTATTACCTCTCCTTGAAATCATAGTCATCCTTGATTATGGGATAGAAAAGATAAATCCTATTCATTGGTTCTTTTTCTAGTGTATAGAGGATCCCTATGTTACCCTAAGACATCGTTCCATAATGGATGACG
Source organism: Adiantum capillus-veneris (assembly GCF_014529385.1). Taxonomy (NCBI): domain Eukaryota; kingdom Viridiplantae; phylum Streptophyta; class Polypodiopsida; order Polypodiales; family Pteridaceae; genus Adiantum; species Adiantum capillus-veneris. The sequence goes on along the minus strand of NC_140951.1, from coordinate 115,271,610 downwards.
TCCATTTGGCGCTTGAGAGCCTAAGCTGCCGCAAGCATGTCTGCACATTAGTCCTATCAATCTTCCATAGTAGAGTGACAAGCTCCACTTGGTGTTTGGCAGACTCGTCTCACCAAACTTGATCTAAGCATGCATACTACATTTTTGTGCACAAAAAAGAAAAAGAGAGTCTTACAAGACAAAAACTTTGTTCATTTTAAACATTTGTACATTTGCTTACTGTAGTAAAGCATTGTAAGCATTGACAAGGTTTAGGTTATCCTTTAATTCTATGCCTTGCATCCATCTAGCATCTTCAAGAGAGTAATTCTTAAACTTAATAAGATATCGTTGGATAGTCTTAACGCCTCTTAATACCTTGTCTTCATGTCGGAGAATGGACTCGCGTTGCAGCACCTCTTCTTGGTCCTCGATCTCCGGGGTGGGTCTTCAATAGCTGGTTCTTGAGAGGTGGCTCTCCTTTGTAAGGATTTAGTAGGCTCTCATGGAAAGCATTGTGTATGAGCCAATGTCTGGGAAACTTGAGTTGATAGGCTATCTCATTGATTGGCCTAAGAATCTAGAAAGGACCATAGTACCTTTTTGCTAACTTAGCATAGTACTTTTGGTGTCCCATAGGATTCTTGCCTATCGTGTGCCTTAATTGAGCCTTGGGAAATTTAAGTAAGACCCAATCATTTTCTTTAAAGGATTGGGCTCTTCTGTGCTTATTAGCAACAGCCTTTTGCCTTTGCTGCTGTGAGATAAACATAGCATCGTTAATCTTTTGGAAAGATTCTTGTAGGTCTCGGCTATACTCATCTACAGCAAAGATCTTCCCGTGTAGACTTTTTGATCTTCCCTCAATTACCTCAAAAGGTGCTTTTCCCGTGGAAGTATGTACAGTGTTATTGTAGGCATACTCCACTAAGGGTAAGTATTTCTTCCATTAGGACCTTTGATCTGCTTCCTTTACATAGGCTTTTAGTAGATCAAGAATTGTTAGGTTAGCTTTGGCCATCCATTTGCGGGTGATAGGTCGAAGAAAAATTTAGCCTTGTCCCTAGATCCTCAAAGAGACACTTCCAAAAATTATTGGTCATTCTAGGATCTCTATCCAACACTAGGGACATTGGCAAGCCATGGTACTTGAAGATTTGTGATATGAAGAGGTTTGCCATTTGATGGGCTTTGATAGTCTTTTTGCCAGGTATAAAATGAGCTTGTTTACTAAACATGTCTACTATCGTCCATATTCCTTAATTCCCATGGATAGACTTAGGAAATCCAAATATAAAATCCATGGATATGCTCTCCCATGGTGAAATAGAGATTGGAAAAGGTTGAATCAATCCAAGTTGCTTCCCTCTATCAAACTTCGTCTTTTGGCATACCACACATTTAGAAACATATTCTTGTATGTTTGCTTTCATGGTAGGCCAATAGAAATATGTTTCAATCCCCTTTAGGGTAGACTGGATTCCTCTATGCCACGCATTAAGAGGAGCATGAGATTCATACATTACTTTCTCACATAGTGAGTTAGTAACAAATAGTATATTGCCATAGAGAAGATAACCATCTTGTAAAGTAAATGGTTCCTCTTTCTTCCCTAATGCAAGGGTTGAAATCACATCTCTAAAACTGGGATCAATAGCATAATCGTCTATCATAGAAGATAGATCATTGTGAGTTGCTATGGAAACCGCATTCACTCTCGGTCGTCTTGAGAGTGCATCAGCTACTTGATTATGCTTGCCAGCAATGTGAGCAATATGAAAATGAAATTGCAAAAGAAAAATTTCCCACCTCATTTGATTGTCAGAGAGCTTGGTCTGCATCATGAAGTACTTAAGACTTTGGTGATTCGTTCTCAGAAAGAAAGGAGTCTTCAATAAATAGTGCTTCCATGAGTCTAAGGCATGTAGAACTGTGAGAAGTTCCTTTTCATATATGACTAGAGCTTGCTCAACAGGGTCGAACCTTCGACTTTAATAGGCTATGGTGTGCCATTCTTGGAGTAAAACATCTCCAAGGAAATCACTACAAGCGTCACATTGGACCTTAAATGGCTTTGAGAGATCCAGTAGTATAAGCACAGGTTGAGAGATAAGCTTTTTAAAAGCATTGTTCTCCTTGGCAGACCATGTATACCTAACTTTTTTCTTTGTTAGGTCATGTAATGGTCCTGCAATTTGTGAGAACTTTTCTATGAAGCGTCTACAGTATACACACTTACCTATAAAGCTTCTTAGTTCATGAAGATTCCTTGGTTTAGGCCATCCTTTTATTACCTCTAACTTTGATGGATCCATTTGGATGCCATCTTGAGAGATAATGTGAACTAAATACTGAATCTCTTGTAAGAAAAATTCACTTTTCTTTTGACTAACATAAAGTTTATTCTCTCTTAGAACTTGAAATATTACTTGGAGGTGTTGCTTGTGTTTGTCTAATGAATAAGGGTATATGATGATATCATCAAAGAACACTCCAGTAAAGTTTCGATGATGCCTGAGTAGCTTCTCCATCAAGCGGTTGAATGTGGCTAGTGCATTGGTCAAGCCAAAAGGCATGACAATGTATTCATAAAGACCAAACGTAGTGCAAAATGCGGTCCTTACAATGTCTTGATCAACTATCCTTATTTGATGATAGCCACTTTTTAGGTCAATCCTACTAAAGTAGGTGGACCCTTGTAGCTTATTAAATAGGTCTTCTATTCGTGGAACAGGAAAACTATTCTTGATAGTGATCCTATTTGATGCTCTATAGTCAACACACATACGATATGTGTTGTCTTCGTTTTGCACTAATAGCACAGGTGAGAAAAATGGACATGAGCTAGGCCTAACCATGCCCTTCTCAAAACTAACCCATGCACTTGCCGCATAATCTCCTCTTGTTGAGCTTGAGAAACTCTATAAGGAGGTTTATTAGGCGGTGAACTTCCTGGAAGAATTTCAATTTCATGGTCAATCATTGCCTTGTTCAGGAGGTAGCTCACAAGGGATGTCATCAATAAAGACATCTTGAAACCCCTTGAGAAAATTGGATAACTCTAATTCCTTGTGATTGTTTATATTTTCTTTTGCTAAAGCATTAGGTTCATTTTCAGAATCTTTAACAAAAATAATGTACACTAAAATAGAGCTCTTTATTGACTTGTTAAAAGCTTGTGTATGTACAATGGGTATGGTGTTACCCACTTCCTTAGCATCTATGTACATATCTTTTTTCCTGAACCTAAAGTAGATTCTCCTTTCAGGGAATTTAACATTGGCATCCATGTGATCAAACCATGGTGCCCCTAGGATTACATCCTCATGCTTGAGAGGAGAGATAAGGAAGTCCTCTTTGTCCACATAGCTTTGGACATGGAGCCTCAATTTACCGATTAAGGGAGTGACTGAAGCTTCTTGCCCCTTGAAAGCACCATCTGCGGGTAGGACATCTCCCATCTCATAGGCTTGGATGCCTAGCTTGGTGGCCAACTCTGTGGATATGAAATTATGACTAGAACCGGGTCAAAGAAAATAAAAGCATCATGTTCTCTTACCTTTCCCCAAGCATGGCATAGAGGAGATCCTTTCTGGTGAGTTTCCTCCTCTTGGATTTCAACCAATGTAGCTCTAGGAGGCTCATGACGGGTGTGCTTTTGGGGACAAGCGTGGTACACGTGCCCTTGCTTGCCGCACTTGAAACAACGGTTATCCTTGCGATAACGCTCAAGCTCTTTAGGAGAGAGTTTGTTTTTGCCTTTTAAACTCCCTTCTCCTTAGCTTTGTTGGAATTTCCCTTAGGAGACTTTTGGAAATTGTCCTTCCCCTTAGGGTCATTGGAACCCTTGTTTTTCGTGGGCTTAGAATTCCTCTTAGCCCCTGTTTGGAAATTGATTCGAGAAGCCACCATAGTATGGTGTATAACCACGGATATGGTGCATGGCCTTTGGGAGTTGACATACTCCACCATTTCTTCAATTAAGCCCGCACAAAATTGTTGCTTTTTCTCTCCAAAATCCATCCTTTTGAAGACAGTGTCTTTGAGATGTAAGTCCCAACAGTTGTCTACATATTTGTGAATGGATTCGTAGGGAGAGAGCTTCAAGCTTCGCCATTCGGTGAGTACTTTGTCTTTGGCATCGGTGGCCAAAAATTGCTTCATAATGGAAGCTCTTAAATATTTTCATGTTTGTGCAGCTTCACGGTTGGCCTGTGGGCTAGACCACCATTGCCTAGTGGATTTTTGAAAGTGTCAAGCTACATGGCATAGCTTAGAGGACTCCGTGAAGCCCTCATCTCCAAACTCCGCATTGAATTGTTGGATAAAGGCCAAGACGTTGTCCGTAGCACCAAAGGTACCATTGTAGGTAAGGAAAGAGATTCCCTTCCCTCCCTCCACGCGGCATAGGATTTCATCTGGCCTCTTCTTTTTGATGGTTCAAAAGTTGCACCATCACTTTCTTCAAAAGATGAAGAATTTGAGGAAGATGGAAAAGAGGGTGACCTCTTTCTTGCCTTTTTCTTACCTTGATCTTCTTTGTTTGCACCATCTCTTTCATAAGAGGAAGAGGATGAATACGATGGAGAAGAGGGTGTCCTCTTTCTCCCCTTTTTATTCTCTTGCTTTTTGTCATCCCTCTTTGAATTATGGTGTGGAGATGTGTGCGATGGTCTTCTCCATTTTGGAGGTGATGGAGAGTGTTTAGCCCGCCGTCTTCGTGGAGCCATCTCCGTCGAGGTGGCATGAGACTCACTTCTTTCTTGTTCCTTCGGTCGGGGCTCTTGAGTTCTCCTTTGGGAAGGAGATGCTTCATTAAGAAGCAAATTTTTGAGCCCTTCGTATGGATCCTCTTCTTCTTCCCGAATCATAGAGAGGCCTCTTCTGGAAGTTTCTCAAGGAGGCTTCCTAGGTACTCTCTCGTCATGGGCGAGAGCTTGGAGAATCCCATGAGCACGAAGCTGCCCAAAATGGCTAGTGCATACTTTGTGACCGTAAATTGGATGCACCTTTGTCTAGTCATACTCATTGAGGTTCTCGCCATGCATCTTATGCATCAAATTTTTATGCTTTGGTTGTGTCTAGCTTACACGATGTTGAGGAACCTCTGCCTTTTGATGAAGCACAGAATTCAAAAACATTGGATGGCTGCCATGCAATCAGAATATGATGCACTTCTAGAAAATGACACATGGACTTTATGTGATTGTTCTCCTGGCAAAAAGGCTATTGGTACAAAGTGGGTTTACAAGTTGAAACACAAGCCAGTGAGATTGATCACTATAAGGCTCGATTTGTTGAAAAAGGTTATGCACAACAAAAAGGCATTGATTATGAAGAGATTTTTTCTCCCACTTAGCGTATGACTACTATGCATTTTCTATGTGCATTGGTAGCTCGTTTTGGTTGGGATGTACATTTGTCAAACATTGTTACTGCTTTCTTGAAATGTGACATATTTGAGGAAGTTTATGTAACACGGCCTCGTGGTTTTGTCATTAAACGGCAGGAAGATAAAGTAAGAAAATGTAAGAAATATTTTTATGGGTTGAAGCAATCACTTCGTGCTTGGTACGAGAAGGCTGACACTCATTTGGTCAAAGGAGGCTTTTGTAACAGTCCAACAGAAATCACATTGTATGTAAAGAATGAGGGTGATGTACTTCTCATTGTGGTTCTCTATGTAGATGATTTGCTGATCACTAGATCAAATGAGAGATATATTGTTGAATTTAAGACTGATTTGAATGCTACTTTCAAGATAAAAGATTTGGGGTGGTTGCATCATTACTTGGGTATACAATTTAAGCAGTGTGATTGTGGTATTGCTATGTGTCAAAAATGATACATGGAGACATTGGTATGTAAGTTTGGACTTGGGGATTGCAAACCGATTGCCACTCCCATGGAAACAGATTTGAAATTGAGTTTTCATGATGCTAGTGATCCTATTGATGTCATTTTTTACCAAACAGTTGTTGGATGCCTCATTTATGTATGCAACACGAGGCCAGATATTCAATTTGCAGTCTCATAGGTGAGTAGATTTATGCATAGCCCAGGGTCTAAGAATTGGTAGACTATCAAGAGTATTTCTTGCTACTTGAGTGGCACTTTACATCTTGGCTTGTTTTATCCCAAGGGGGGATCATTGCAGCCAGATTTAGGTGCTTTTTTATACTCACCCTTGCGGTTAATATATGTACAACTCCTCATATAAATTTCCATTCAAAAAGGCATTTTTCACATATTTTTGTTTAAAATTTTCATTTACTCATTACTGCCAATGCTACCATACTCCTCACGATAGACATTTTTACAACCGGACCAAATGTTCTATCATATTCTACACCATATGTTTGTGCATATCCCTTTGCAACTAACCCTGCTTTATATCTTTCTACCTTTCCATCGGCCTTGAATTTGACCTTATAAACCCATTATTAACTAGTCTCTTTCTTCCCAAGATGTAGTGGTACCAAATCCCATGTCTTATTCTTCTCAAGAGCTTCCATCCCTTCATACATATCATCTTTCCATTTGTCGCTTTGGGTTGACTCTTTATAGCAAGTAGGCTCTACATGTTGCGGTTGATACATGTACAACTTCTCATATAAATTTCCATTCAAAAAGTAATTTCTTACATCTTTTTGTTTGAACTTCCATCTATTCATTGCTACCAACACTACCATACTCCTCACGATAGACATTTTTACAACTGGACCAAATGTTCTATCATAGTCCACACCATATGTTTGTGCATATCCCTTTGCAACTAAACCTCCTTTATATCTTTCTGCCTTTCCATCAGCCTTGAATTTGACCTTGTAAACCCATTTTCAATTAATCTCTTTTTTCCCAAGAGGTAGTGGTACCAAATCCCATGTCTTATTCTTCTCAAGAGCTTTCATGTCCTTGTACATATCATCTTTCCAATTGTCACTTTGGGTTTTCTCTTTATGGCAAGTAGGCTCTACATTTTGAGCCTTTGTTGTCATATAAGCATAATGCATCCTCATATAGATAGTATATGTCAATCTATCAACTAGGTACTTCACTCTTTGTGATCTTTGCAAAGATCGGCTCACTTTTTGCACTTTCCTTTCATACGGTGGTACATAGCATCCACTACTTCTCAATACACTCAAAGTTCGTACCTTTTGAAAAGCATTGTCACTATCCACACTATTGTCCAAAACATGTCCATCTATGTCATGATCATTTTATCTTTTCCTTAACCTTCTCTTCAGTCATTTAACGCAATATACCTCTCCACGGGTTCTCTAATGTAATTGTATCATGTGACTTGTGGTTCAGATAAACTTCTACTTACACGTTTCTTTTCCACATGACTTCTATGTACATTATGATCATCTTCATTCTCATATTCATCAAAAACCTCAACTTTCTTTGGTTTATACCAAGAATCATCCTCAGAAAAAGCTACATCTCGACTTACATACACCTTTCTTATTGTCGGATCATAACACTTGTATCGTTTCTTCTCAACCAGATAGCCAAGAAACACACATTTGATTGATCTTGTATCCATTTTTCTTCTCACCTCATGTGGTACATGTACATTGCAAATTCTTCCAAATACACAAAAATATGTCACTGTAGGCTTTCTCCCCCAAAGTCTCTCATAACGAGATACATCATGAATAATTGCCATAAGTTTTTTATCAAAAATATGCACAGGAATATGACATGCTTCAATCTACACATGTTTTTCCTTCAACATAGCCCATGCAACTTCCATAATCACTCTATTATTTCTCTCGACCACATCATATTGTTGTGGGGTATACCGGCATGTAGCTTGCCTTCAAATACCATGCTCACATAGATATGCATCAAAATCATGTGAGATATACACACCACCACCATTGGACCTCAAGCATTTAACATATCTTTCAACTTTCCTTTTAGCCATGCTCTTGAACTACATAAACTTCTCAAACACTTGATTTTTATGAATCATAAAGTAAATCCAAGTATAGCGACTATAATCATCAATGAAAAAAAAACTAGATGCATTTCCAAGTGAAGTATGATTACAAGGACCCATACATCACTATGAATCAAGTCCATGGATGTGCATTAACTCGCTCCGTACATAGAAATAGCAATCTTGTTTGCTTTCTAGATTGGCATGCTTCACATACATGGTTGAATTCCAAGAGACCAAAACATAGCAATCCTCTTACAATCTGATGCTTTTGCATCATTTTTCAGCTTTCTTAAGTTTACATGTTGAATTATTTTGTGCCATAATTCCATATTTTCATCATTATATGTAGCCCTTATGTACATATTCTCATGAGAAATCAGATTATCTATCCAACAAAAGTAACGGTCTACCTTTCTTGTCTCTTCCAAGAAACTTCTCATCTACCACGGCTAAAATCATGTATAAAAGATCATCCATTTCTCCAATGAAAACAAGACTTTTGTATATATTTGGCACATACAACACATCTCCCAAAGTACTTTTCATGCCACTCTCCGTTATCAATGGTACATTACCTATATGTGTAATTGCATGCATAGTGTCGTCTCCGCCGATAGCCACAATCTCCTCATTAGGCATAGTTTGCTTTCCATCAAACCATTTTTTATGACAAGTCATATGATTAGTGCATCTAGAACAAGTCATATGATTAGTGCATCTAGAATCAACATACCAATTTCTATCACTTCCCGGTTTGCATAGCAAAAAAATGACCATGTAAATCATCACCATGAGCATCACTATAGCCACCTCTTTCAACACAATGAGAGTATTGTGCTCTCCCACGACTTCTACCATGACACGGTTCATTTTTTCTATGATAACAATCTCTCTCAAAATGTCAATATCTACCACAATAATTACAATGTCCATCTCTTTGCCTAAATGCACCACCTTTACTTTGTGGCATGACTCTCTCTTTGATGTATGCATAAAACCATCTCCTCTTTGCATAGGTGTCCTTTGACATCATAATTACCTCTTCCTTGCGCATGATTTCCTCGTTCACACATTGCATCTATTCCTCTTCTGCAATTATGATAGAAAACTCCATCTCTATTCAAGGCACTTGTAGATGCATTAATACCCAGGTTCACTTCTTCTGCCACACATAAAGCAATCAACTCCTCAAAGTACATCATAGTACCTCTTACTAAAATAAAGGTATTTAATGACTTATATTATGGTCCTAAACCATTTAGCATAACTAAAACACAATCATCATCTACAACTATGCAATTTATGGATGCCAAATCTTTCACAATTTGTGTAATTTTAGCCACATATTCTGTTATTATTTGGCTTTATTTCCATATTCCATGCAACCTTTTCTTCAATTGAATCTTATGCACCTCAGTACTTGTACCATACATCTTATTGATAGCATCCCAAGCATCTTTCACTGTACTACTCTTCTTGACATGAGGTTTTAAGCTTTTTGAAATACATATGGAGATCAAATGTAACACTTTTTGTGACTTTTTGATCCATGATTTCTATGGCCTTCTTTTTCCTCTTTTGAAGAATCCAAAGGAAATTTTGGACATACATCTTCACCTAGGACAAGATCCCTTAGACCTTTGCCCATCAAGAAGTTATCCATTCGATACGTCCATACATGGCAGATTGCATTTGTGAGCTTTTCACCAACATATTGAGTTATTTTCCATGACAAATCAGCCATAATTTCTTCAAATAGCTCAAACCACAATTACAATCAATGTATGATGCATATGCAAGTCTCTTTACCTATACAATTCTATATGCAAGTATGTGCAATAAGCCACAACATCATACATAAGCTTCAAGTGTCTAAAAACTTCCTCCAACCTCTTTTATTACACACACACCTCACCTTTCATATAAAAGTTTCCACAACTTGCTACATACACTTTCATAAGCCATTTTCTACTTATTGACCAAGCAATTTAGGGAAAATTTGTGTGCAAAAACCATCAGATATCGACCAATCCATTTAGCGAAAATCTATGTGCAAAAAACATCTCTATTCAAGTGTTGTTTTGGAGCTGATAAAATCAAAATTTGCTACATATTTCTTCTAAGAAGTTGTAGCATTCAAAGTGGGCTTTTTGTAGAGCTAGATGGTGAATCAATCGGACACTCTAAGTAAGAGATATGATCAAAAAAATGAGCTACTTGTTGTGTAGTCTAACAAAAACAACTTCAATCTCTTTGCACCACTGGCACTCGAAATGCTCAAATCTTCACTTCTTCTTCTTCAATGAGATAGTAGAGAATTCACATTTTTTAATTGTAGACTAGTTAATGGATATATGGTAGTCATAGTTGTCAAATTTGACAATGGGGAAGCATAGAGAGCCAGTGGAGAAAGCACACGAGAGAGAGAGAGAGAGAGAGAGAGAGAGAGTGTCCTAAACCAATCAACCTTGGCAATGAATAACTAATACAAATACAATGGGGGATGAGGGTTTCTTATATGGCCACCTCAATAAATTGCCCTACCCAAACTTTGACAAGTAAGTGAAATAAAACCCTGAAAGCCAAAACAAATATTGGGATCACATTGGGTAGTTCATTTGAGATGATAAAACTCTAACACCCTCTTCACATCTTAGAGGGGACATAATAATGAGACCAAGTCGATGAAGAAGCTACCATGGACACCTCCACAACAATTTTCATGATGGATGTACCTCCGGATTTGTTACCCTCAACTTGTACCTGAGAAGGATGCCATCTTGAGCATTGACTTCCTTTTAGAAAGTTTGAAATGTAGAGCACTGTGTGTCCAAGAATCCCCATCCATGAACTATGAACACATCACGTTGATAAATTGCTTTTGGCGTGTACAAAGTAGCGTTTATATGCATGGTCATATGTACAAAAATATGTAAATACATACATTTGGGAGCTTTTCAAATTGGTTTCAAGTTCAAAAAAATATGCAATGTGTACACATTGTGAATAGTCAAGTTCGCGCGCTAGCAGTCGGACACATGTACATGCCCGTATAGGGTATCGGGGCCTTGGATATGGTTTTAGGTGGCTTATTTTGGTTCTAGAGAATGTGTTTGAGTTTTCTAGAATGTAAATAATGCAATCGACAAGTGTGGGTACTCTCATCCCGCTCAAGAAGTTTGGGACATGCAGTGACTGTCTATTTACGGTGCCTGATCTGCGGTGATGCGTGCACCGTCCTAGAAGTGGTCAAAAATAGAATGTGGGGATGTGGAAAAGTTCTTTGGGTATCGAGGATAAAGCGTACAAAATTTGGTGAATTTTGGAGTCCGTTTAGAGTTTTTCCTGCGAAAAATGCCCGCCAGGGGTCAAAACTGGCCAAAACTGGACAAAAAAATGTCAAAAATGGTCAAAAAAGGTGTGAAATGGCTTCAATTTGCCACATCACTCATGGTGGCGTGAGTGTTCCAGCTGAGGGAGAAATTTATCAGCACTTTCACCTCTCTATGTGGGGGAGGAAGCAGGGTTTCTACATGTGGTCTAGTGCAGTCCCGTCGCGTTCGCATCCTGTTTTTGAGTGTGTGGAGGAGTGAATGAGAGATTTCTCTCTTCAATTTTGCACTTGGGAGAGTCTTTTTCTATGGAAGTTATGAGGTTTCCATGGATTTTTGTGTGCAAGGAATTGAGGGAAGAAGGTGCGTCTTTCTGCAAGACTATGTGACCCTGTATCGGTGCTATTAGGGTTGGCGCTACTCCAAAGAGTCCAACAGAGTGGAGTTTGATGAAGGCTTTGCAATGGTTTTGGAGTGGCCTTTTGTGTCTGGAGTTTTTGGGTTTTTTATGGTTTTCCTTATATATTTTGGTCACCATCAAGCGTGATTTCAAGTGTTGATCACCTCGACTCACCTTGTAGTGTGCTCCGGGCAGGCATTGGCTTGTAGGTCGACGCATTTGGAGTTTGAATTGAGCTTGTGGGTAGGATTTTAAGGGATCTTTTGAGTGGTGGTGAGTGAAGTGATGAATTTAAGTAAATTACTTGTGTTGCATTGAGCTGTCTGGGTGTGTGAGTGTGTGCACGACATCTTTTGCTCCATCATCCTTTGGCGATCCCACTAGGGAGAGGAAATTTGCCGGTTGTGCACCCAAGTGAAGCGGTTTTACTGTGAATTTTGAGCTTCATTGAAGAAAATTGGTGGTTTGATTGAGGTGCAAGACTTCCATTTTTGTGGAGTTACTCACACAAGGGAGAAGCGACTCCGAAGAGATGGCTTATAGTCGGCCACTGTTCACAGGGAAGGAGGATATGAAGGACTGGATTGTGGACTTCGAATGGCATACGCTTCGTATGCACATTGTGAATGATGAAGCAAAGCTTCATGTATTTCCTCTTGCGCTCAAAGGAGAAGCTCGAGACTGGTTTGAAGGTTTAGAGGAAGACAAAAAGCAAACATGGGAGCAGGTGAAGCTGGCAATTTTTGACACGTTTGGAAAGAAACTAACCGCAATAGAAGTGACAACAAAATTGAGAGGTTTGCAGCAAGATGTTTATGCTAACTTTAAAGAGTTTTTGCAACACTTCAAAGGACTTTGGGTTCAATTAGAGGCGGCATCCCAAGTACCTCCAGGGGATTTCTTTAAAGTGCGTCAGTTTATGGATTGTCTCCATCCAAGTGTGAGGGAGAAGGTCGATTAAGAGGAGCCTGCTACATTTGAAAGAGCTGTGGAAATTGCCGAAGCCAAGAGTAAGAAGATCAAGAGAAGGTGCGAGCAAGGCATGACACATACTGAGCCAGTTGTGGTGCAACCAATGGTCCCTGTGACAACGGATGATAGAGTGGAGTGAGTGGTTCAAGGTCCCGATCGCGTTATGGCCCAGTTTTTGCATGATCTTGCCGGTTGCAAGAATTAAGAATTAACATAATGAATAGGAACCAAAGAGAGGAGCGGCCATCTGGGAGAGGTAGGGGACAAAGGCTACAAGGAAGATGCTACAATTGTGATGAAGAGGGTCACTACGCCTCTGATTGTCCTGAACCACCAAGAGAGAGAGGAGGGATATACCCCCTATATGGACGTGGTCGAGGAATAATAGAAGAAAATCATCAAGAGCGGACACTAGAAGCACCTCCTCCGCAACAACAACCACAACCGTTGCCTAGAAATGGAGAAGGTAGAGCTATTAACATCATTACCCTTGAGCATCAAGATGTGGATGTTTTGGCCACTAAGAGAGCTAGGCATGATAGGGAGAAAGAGACAGAAGAAGAGAGGGAAACAAGAGCAAGGAAAGGAAAGGCTAAGGTAGAGGACAAACCAGAGAGTAGCAAGAGGCTGCAAAGAAGGAAAATTGTTCCAAAGGACTACCTCCTTATCCAAGGTGTTGAAGACTATGATATTGTCGACGACATACGAAATCAAAAGGCAAATATATCTTTTGGTCAGTTGGTGGCTTTGAATACTAAATTGAGGAGGCAGTGGACCAAGTGTGTGAGTACGCGACTTCCTTCCAAGAAGGAGAAGTATCAAAGCATGGTGTCATCCTTGAGGGTTGGTCACCCAATGGATATGGTGCCAATAGTTGAAGCTATGCTGGGAAAGAAGACAGAAGTGCAAGCATATGCAGATGGTGGTGCCCAGGTGTGTGTCATGACCGAGGCTATCATGAAGGAAGCAGGCGTTAAGATATCAGTGAATGCCTCGATCCGTATGAGGATGGCCAACCACAAAAAGGCAAGGTGTCTTGGAATAGCTGAAGATGTGAAGATAAAAGTCTTGGGGATTGACTGCTTGGTTGATTTCTACGTGATGCAAGCGGGTGAGAATGCTTATCCAATCATTTTAGGGAGGACATGGCTTATAACCCTTGGTGCTAAGCAAGATTGGGGCACGGGCTTAATCACCATCCTCAACAAAGAGAAAGGAAGGACCATTTTCTACAACATGAAGACACATGAGAGCCGTACACAGCCCCTAGTAGAGATGCAAGATATGGATTCGACAGAAACCACGTCATATGATAGTGATGCTTCGTCTACGTCATCAAAAGAAAGTGTAGAGGAAGGCTTGATGCAATTATATCTTGATCTTTTTGGGATAAGTGTTGAAAAGGAAACATTGGTGCATGATGTGCAGGTCAAGGAGGATAAGGATAGTCCAAAAGCAATTGTAGAGCTTGCCAAAGTGAACGCAAGGAGCATGCTAGGAGAGGACTTGACAGAGAAATAAATAAAGGAGTATGAAGACATGTTCACGGAGTTTCCAAAGCTATTCACCACTGAATATACAGAGTTGCAAGGAGCTAAAGGAGTCGAGCATAGAATCAATCTAAAAGAAGGTGCCAAGCCAAAGGTTCAAAAGCTTAGAAGGTTGGGGGTCATTCATGAGAAGGCACTTCATGAAGAGGTGATGAAGCTTTTGAAGCAGATTTCATCTTTCAAGTGGAGGAGTCCGAATGGGTCTCTCCATTTTTTATTGTGCCCAAGAAGAACGGAAGATTTAGGATATGTGTTGATTTCAAACCTTTGAATGAAAGACTATCAAAGCCCATCAAATGGCAACTCTCTTCATTTCACAAATCTTCAAGTACCATGGCTTGGCAATGTCCATAGTGTCAGATAGAGATCCTAGAATGACCAGTAGTTTCAGAAGGTTCTCTTTGAGAATTTAGGAACAAAGCTAAATTTCTCTTTGGCCTATCACCCGCAAACGGATGGCCAAAGTGAAATAGCTAACCTAACAATTCTCGATCTACTAAAAGCCTATGTAACGGAAGTAGATCAAAGATCCCAATGGGAGAAGTACTTACCCTTAGTGGAGTATGCCTACAATAACAGTGTACGTACTTTCACGGGAAAAGCACCTTTTGAGGTAATTGAGGGAAGATCAAAAAGTCCCTTTCTACTTAAGGTACACGGGAAGATCTTCGCTGCAGATGAGTATAGCCGAGACCTACAAGAATTTTTCCAAAAGATTAATGCTTCTATCTTTATCTCACAACAAAGGCAAAAGGATCTTGCTGACAAGCACAAAAGAGCCCAAGCCTTTAAAGAAAATTATTGGGTCTTACTCAAATTTCCCAAGGCTCGATTAAGGCACACGACAGGCAAGAATCCTACGGGACACCAAAAGTACTATTCTAAGTTGGCAAAAAGGTACTATGGTCCCTTCCAGGTCCTTAGGCCGATCAATGAGATGGCCTATCAAATCAATTTGCCCAACCATTGGCTCATATACAATGCTTTCTATGTGAGCCTATTAAAGCCTTACAAAGGAGAGCCACCCCAAGAACCAACTATTGAAGACCCACCGGAGATCGAGACCAAGAAGAGGTGTTGCAGCCCCAGTCCATTCTCCGACATGAAGACAAGGTACTAAGAGGCGGTAAGACTATCCGAAAATATCTTATTAAGTTTAAGAATTATCCTTTTGAAGATGCTAGATGGATTGAAGGCATACAATTAAAGGATAACCTAAACCTTGTCAATGCTTACAATGCTTCCCAAGAGTAAGCAAATGTACAAAATGTTTAAAATGAACAAAGTGTTTGTCTTATAAGACTCTCTTTTTCTTTATTGTGCACAAATGTGAAGTAGTATGCATGCTTAGATTAAGTTTGCGGAGATGACGTCTCCCGAACACCAAGTAGAGCTTGTCACTCTACTATGGAAGACTGATAGGACTAATGTGCAGACATGCTTGCTGCAGCTTAGGCTCTCAAGCACCAAATGGACTAGTCATCCATTCTAGAACGATGTCGTAGGGTAACATAAGGATCCTCTACCCGCTAGGAAAAAGGACTAATGAGTATGCTTTATCTTCTCTACCCCATAGTCGAGGACGACTATGATTTCAAGAGAGAGGTAATGTCATAATAATCAATATCTAATTCTCCTAAATGATTTTCTCATGTTAAACTAATCATTTAATATGGGAAAGTGCCAGGGGAGAAAAGGCTAGAATATTGGTTAAGCTGGCAGACCGGCCACAGTAGGGATCCAAAGGAGGGGAAATAGATATCCAAAGGGGAGGTCATCTCCAAAAGATCTATGTGCAACAATGGGCTACAAAGACCTTAGGGTTCAGCCCATTAAGACTTCCAAAATGCTAAGGTTCAAAAATTCAAAGGTTGTGTCCAAAGGTCAAAGAAAAATTTGGATGCTTTGTGTGTGTTCCAAAAGTCTTTCTCAAAGCCTACAAAGGAGGGGGCGAGCCCAAGAAGTAGGGGATAAGAGAGAAACTCACACACACACACATACACAAGCTCCCTTTGTACACAAGGGAAAAAGGGACACGTGTCAGCTTCCTAGCCCAGATGCCCACAAGGTGTACTCAAATCCTATTGGATGGCGTTGGAGGTGGACTAATGAGAATTAGACTAGAGTAAGTCTATTTTAATTAATTTGAAAACAGTTAATAAAATAACCAATAAGAATTAAGCTCTCTAGAAGACTATCCGGTAGTCTCCCAAGGGGTCCAATGAGCATTCAACAGCCCTATAGCTTGCTTGATTCCTATTGGACACGAGGAAAAGGGGTTCAATGAGAGTTTAGTTGAATTTATTAATTACCTAAATCTCTCACAAAAGGGGAAAGGGGGACACATGTGAGAAGGATACCACTTATGCTGCTTAATTCCTATTGGCTAAGCCTGGGGAGGTCCAATGAGGTGCTAGGAAGAGCAATTAGCAAGAGGGGTTGACCAAGAGAGAGAGAGGGGGGGGGGGGGCTGAATTTTACAACGAATTATCACTTACACACTCACACTAGCTCATGCGTGGATTAAGAAGACTCTCTCTCTCTTCTCAAGCTTTAATGGAAATCTTACCACCTACTCCAAGCTTGTGAGAAGGGAGGCCTACACCAACAACTCTTGGATTTGTGATGCAAATCCAACCAAGATCCAAGCTTCAATGCATGATCATCTCCTCTACCATGCTAATTACTAAGTTAAGCCATGCTAATATGAGTGATTATATGAGGAGATGTACATCTTTCTCGTAAGAATACTCCTTCTTCCTCTCAATCTATTCTCATACCCCGCTAGCTCTCACCATCTTCGAAGGTGTGTGAGGTCTTGGGTCTGAGACCGTGAGGGAATTGATGTTGTGTTTAATAAGTGTTGTGCTTAGTGCTTGAAGTTTCCATATTCATAGCACTAGCTAGTATTGAAGGAACACAAACAATTGTATTGTAAAATGTCTCTCTTGATGGGAGAAACCATAGTACAAAGCCTTTTGGAGAGGGGACCGGCTCCATGCAAATCCGGTCCTCAATTGTTGCCAATTGCTTAATTTCTCTCTCTTTTGAAGTATTGTTCATGCTATCTAACTAGGTGTTATGCTTTTTGTTGCTCTCTCCACCCAAGCACTCTTGTTATTCTCATTAGGAATCTATTCTAATCAAATGCTCACTATGTCCATGCTATTTTCCGCTACACACAAGTTACTAGGCCATTACTTGTTACAGTGATTGTTTTTACTGTGTACAGTTTTCTAGTGCTTATGTTTATGGTTTATGGTTATGTTTATAATATGGCACAGATGTTATGGTTAAGATTTGGCAGTCAAGTTAAGGTTATGGTTTTGCTATGATGGTATGAAAACCATGTGATGGTTATGGTTTATGGTTATGGTTATGGTTATGGTTATGGTTATGGTTATGGTTATGGTTATGGTTATGGTTATGGTTATGGTTATGGTTATGGTTATGGTTATGGTTATGGCTATGGTTATGGCTATGCTTATGGCTATGGTTATAGCTATGGCTATGTCTATGGCTATGGTTATGGCTATGGTTATGGTTATGGCTATGGCTATGGCTATGGCTATGGTTATGGTTATGGTTATGGTTATGGTTATGGTTATGGTTATGGTTATGGTTATGGCTATGGTTATGGCTATGGTTATGGCTATGGTTATGGTTATGGCTATGGTTATTGCTATGGTTATGGTTATGGTTATGGTTATGGTTATGGTTATGGTTATGGTTATGGTTATGGTTATGGTTGTGCAATGATGGTATGGCTGTTATGGTTATGGTATGACAAACAAGTTATGGTAATGGTTATGGTATGGCAAACAGGTTATGTTTATGATTTTGCAGTTTTTGACTCATGTTTTAATTATGGTTATAAAATCTTTATGCCGTTATGCCATGATCAAGCTTTTGATTTTGTGGTTATTTTTTCTTACAATTTTGCTAATTGCCATACACTCGCTCTTTAGCGTCAGCTTGTAGGTGGAGTGTGGTTGCTTGTCCACTCTTCCTTTGGGTAGAGAGGGTTGTTTTCTTTTGCTGCAATACATGCAGCATCAGTTTCCAGCCCTCTGTCCAAAAAAAATTTGCAAGTTTGGTCGTCGATACAGAGTACGGTATAAGTGTTGGTATAGACCTAGGTAGCTGTGTTGGAATATGCCATAGTATTACCGTCAATTATTTCATTGCGTATTTCGACGCTCTTTTCATGGTTTATTCCGACGCTTAATATACCAGTGCTTATACCAACGTTACGATAGTGGCATCTCTTCAGGCCTATTTCAGTGCTTTTTAGTTTTAAAACTAACTTTATTTCGTCAATATTTGCGCCGATTTCTGCACGCCATGTTGTAGTGAAACTTACATCTCTTGATGTGCAAAAAAAAAAAAATCCTACAAAGTTTCAATTAGACTTACCCTTTATTTTTCCACAACATATACATACTTGAATCCACCTAGATATTGCATTTTAATATAGTTGCCAAAATAACGAGGTAGATATGAAGGTGTAATAAATGTAAATCTTCAAGATAGTCATAGAAAACATATAAACTACCTTTTTTCACACTTTTGTAACTACTCTTTAGATAGGTTTGTGCCATATTTGCTATATATTTGTCTCTCCCTCTCTTGGATTATTAATAGTTTTCTATGTTATGCTTGTTGCTTTAATCAAATACATATCTACTTATTGTACTTTCTCCCACGACCCTTGTCGTATACTTGTGCTTATCTCTTCCCATTAGACAAGAGACTTCTTATATTGACCTAGTTTTGTGAAATTTATAATATAACTCTGTGAGTTACTAAAAATAATCTAGCTTGTTTTGCATGTTAGAAGAGAGAATAGATATTCCTAAACCATTTTTAATAAAATAAATAATTAATCATACTTATTATGTATACTAAATAAACTCACTCAAAAAAACAATACAAATCAATCAAAGCGTATTAGGGAAGAAGATCTTAATTCATAATGTTTAGTATACAATTAGTTGATAAAAAGTTTACATCTATGCTAGAAGTACTTGGATTTCCCAATAAGTTTCCATCATAGTAGTTAATCTAGTTGAGGTTGCTTTAACTTGTCCAATAGTAGAAGCCCGAGTATAGGTTGGGACATTTTCTATTGCTACCAACGTATTTTCCACACTCCTAACGTTTGGGAAAATGCTTTTTAGGAAAAACATACAATTCTTTTACTTAGATTATATTCAAGAATATTCAAGATCTTATCATGGTTACATTGGATGCAAGAATTTGGACTACTGAAATTATGCAATCTTTTAATTGCTTCATGGCCTCTTTTAGATTCTTAGTCCTTCTGTTATCTATTTCCATGGGGAAAAAAAGGTCAAAAAGAGTAACCACAGAGGAGGCTTGATTCGCTTTTGCTATATGGCAAGATGCATGTATCCACTTTTAGTAGCTACTACCACCAAGACTGCTTGAAAATTTCTCTTTTTCATTACTTCTATATCATTTTGACTTGGTTACACTCACTTTTAAGGGGCAAGGATGGTGTCCACAAAAAACACATAATTAGAAACACGTTGGAAAGTCTGGATTGTGATTTTTATTACTAAAAATGGAAATTTTAGTGTGTGAAAAGACTATCTTGGTTAAACCTTTTGCACTATGTAATAGTATCATGTATTGACACATATTTTGTGTGTGTGTGTGTGTGTGTGTGTGTGTGTGTGTGTGTGTGTGTGTGTGTGTGTGTGTGTGTGAGAGAGAGAGAGAGAGTGCATACATCTAATCTACACCTATTCTACCTTCCTTTCTATGCCCTCTCTATTTACTTTGACTAGGTGAGGTGTGTAGATACTGTGTAGACAAGTTGTATAAAGAGGGGTAGATAGAGGGATAAAAATTTATCAACCTCTCTCTCTACACCTAATCTACACATATTTTACCTCTCTTTCTATGTTCTCTCTATCTACTTTGATTATGTAGAGAATTAGACGTGTGGCTGAAAGCAAGGGATGGTGGTACAAATTGGTTGTCCTTGACACCACCTAAGCTCGGTGGGTTTCCTAAGAAGAACAAGACTAAAGTAAAATAGGATAAAAGGAAAAAATTAAAGAGAATTTTCTTGAAGGTTTTATACCTTTGTCTTTTTTTGTGAAATGTCACATAATAGATTGACGTGGGTGCAAGACGTGGATAGGACTTAAATTCTATTTCTCTCTCTCTCTCTCTCTCTCTCTCTCTCTCTCTATATATATATATATATATATATATATATATATATATATATATATATATATATATATATATATATGTATGTATGTATATGTATATGTCTATATACATCCATGGAAGCTCAGGCCAATACCATATCTACAGAGACAATGATGGAAGTTGAGCATGATCCCTTCACCGATCTCAAGTGAAGGATACCTACATTTATAGAGGGTACTATCATGGAAACCATGAGCATTCATGAACCTGTCAGCAATCAAGAATGTTTTAGGACTTGCTATTGGGCACAAGAGAACTGTGATGAATGACGCAAGGAGCACAACCTTTCTAAGACAATTGAAATTTCTAAAACTAGGCCAAGAAACAATATATGCAAAGCCATGGCTAGATGTTGGCATTGGTAGACCCAAGGACTAACAATACTAGAACAACAGGAAAGTCTAGAGCAGCTCATGCATCAGCAGCCATTTTCCAGGTTGAGGAGTTTGGATGCGCAATCAAGTCTTTTCCTCTAGATTTCCCTTTTTCTACCCCTTCAAATACAGATTTTGCTACACATCATAGCCAGCTGCTCACTGTGATCCTACCTACTCAACTCTCTCTCTCTCTCTCTCTCTCTCTCTCTCTCTCTCTCTCTCTCTCTCTCTCTCTCTCTCTCTCTCACACACACACACACACACACACACACAAAACACATGTTACACTTCATTTGTGGGTCCCTCTTAACTTCAATGCACTAAAACAACCTCCTTCACACACGGTCATACCTCTGCAATCCTGAATATGGTCACACATCCCTAACAATTTTGGTGCAACCTCTCACCTTGAGTTTTGGCAGCGAACCCGAAGAGCTTTTTTCTACAACACAAGCCTTCAAACACACACGAAAAGGCTCCTTCTAAAATGACTCTGTCCCACTCACCGATCACACTCGCCTAGGCCGTTACCTTGACGCCTTCAACCGCCCAAACACACACTTCTAGAATCTGGACGTGATGCCCTCGTGATGTTTGGTAAAATTGCACTGAGATGGTCTTGCTGACCTGCAAACACGAGCACCATTCACCAACACTCAAACAACCCTCTCAGGGCCAGTCTGTCGTGTTTTGTTTCACCCTTGTAGTTTCCCCTCATTGACATCTCAGTCACAAAAAATAAATGAAATTAAAAACTCCCCACCAAAATTCTTTTTAGACTGAATACTTTAAAGAGGATTCCCACCAAACCTTCACAAACTTTTCCTTCTCTCGCCCCTTAGCCCGTCAGGCTTGTCTCTACTGTCAAGAGGTCCACAAGTTTATTTTTTGAAAATAGAAATGAAATAGATTGAGTTGTTCTTCACTTAATTGACCTTCATGATCATATATTTTCCAAAAAGTGTACTTGAATCATAGCATGTAACATCCATTGAGCAACGTCCACATATGTATAATCTTGATTGTTCATGGATGCCTAAAATGGAAGAGTTGCACTTTATGGTGAGCACACTCTCTCTTTTGTATGAATAGTCTTCCACATATGTATAATCTTGATTGTTCATGGATGCCTAAAATGGAAGAGTTGCACTTCATGGTGAGCACACTCTCTCTTTTGTATGAATGGTCTTCCGTTATTAAAACTTCTTTGCATGGATTGCACCAAAAATTTTGGGGTTTGGGGCAAAACGTGAATTTTTTTTTAATGCTTACTATTAATGAAAAAACCTCACATAGCATTAACACTGGGGATATTTTTTGAGACAAAATTGGCTAATGGTAGAAAAATCAGGATTATTTTGACCACTCATGAAGGGGTTACAACTTGAGGATTTCTTTACACGATGACTCGATTATGGGTGCTAGATTGGTTATGTAAGAGTCTAAGCTACCATTTTTTGTATACATTCATTGACCATATTGCTTTGTATGAGATAAACTTGCTACATGAGAGCATATTGATGCATCCATGAATTGTGGTTCTTTTCGTAAATTGCAGTATACTTTTGATGCTTGTAATTGATCATGCCAACACTTTTTAGTGCCTATTTTGAATGCTATATGCTCTCAAGCACTAATGATTGAGCTCTATTTTCAAGGGCTTGGGTACAGTGAATGATCTTTCTTGAGCGATTGAGAGAGAAGAATAGTCACTTCATTACATGTTTTGTATGGCATATTTTATAGTTAAAGAGCATGGATGTGGGCTACAAGTATGTGCATCCATTGCGTGATTGCAAACTGTGCATGGAATGCATTAAAAAGGTTGATATTGTGGTTGAGCACAAACTTTTAGTGGTTAGCTTGATTGAAAATTCATTACTCTAGAAGACAAATTCTTTTGGCATGCATGTGAGCTTCATTTGAGAGTACAAAAATGATGCATTCAAGCTTATTTGAGGAATTTTGTGTTTGAATTTGTCTTGATTGTGCACTTTAGTGTTTGATGTGTATGCAAAAATCCTACATAGAACTAATATTGATCTTTTTTTAAAAGGCCATAAGATAGAATTTTGGATTTATGATTGAGAATGGCATTTTTGGTGCTTAATATGCATGTATAAATGCTTTGGAAATTAATGATTGAGTCATTTTTTGAAGGATTGTGGGAAGATGTGAGCTTCCATTGATGCATGATGGGAGATGGCATTGCATTAACTTGCAATACATGGCTATTTATAGACATTCCAATTCAACAGTGTGAACCAAAGTTCTTTGGGATTAATGGAAAAAGAGTTACAAGAGTACATGATAATAGTGATAATGCATAACACATGGGTTCAATAGCAAAAATTATTTTATTCGATATTTTCTCACATTTTCACATACAAAAGGGTGTTGATAAATTTATCTTGTAAAACAATTACAGATTGAATAAGAAAGACGTCCCTTTTATTGGTGAAAAATTCGCAGCTAAGGGGTATATAAATAGTCCTTGAACGCACGTGATATATAAGTTTTACATATAGTGACCCCCCCCCCCCCCCCCCCCCCCCCCCCCTGGATATTGACTAAAAATTGAACAGTGGGTAGTTGAGACCTATTGAAACACATTTCCCAAAAGAGACACTTGTAAAAAATTGAAGAAGAAAGCATCAAAAGAGCCAAAATCAAATAATAGGAGCAAGATATTGGCTACTCAAAAGAAATGACAAGTCCACACATTGTCTTTTTCCACATGTCATTGGAGGCTTCAAACAAGATGCATACCTCAAGAGGTAAAGGATCCGGTGATCAAATTTTAGATAGTTGAGAATCATGTGTCCCCTAATCAAAAGGGCATATGTCAAAAGAGAATTGGTCCAAAGGACTACCTCACACATCCCATTCGTCTATTGGAAGTATCACAATTATGTGTGAATTTGATTTTGTGGGAGTGAGTGTTAGATAGCTAGTTGATAGCTTTCTGACATACATATTGTCAACTAACGGCCATGTAATAGCAATTAAATAGCTATCTACTAGATATATGATAGAACTAGGTACCTAGCACATCTTTATTTATATCTATATTCGAAACTATTTTTTATAACAATTGTTATCAAGTAGTTATTTTAGAGCCTCATAGCTGCTGGGTAGCTATGTGCTAGCATTCACAAGTAAAAATGACTTGATATCAACTAGTGAGATAGTAGCTTTTTGATAGCTACAGCAAGCTATGCTATCAAATAGCAAGCTACTAGGTTGTAGGTATCTTTTCAACACATAATGACGGCTTATGGCTATGCAACAATTATCAAATATCTAGTTGGTAGCTACCTACTAGATAAGTGATATAACTAGATAACGAGTGAAAGATTTCTCATAGATATTGATGGTTGATTTTTTTGGAAATAACTATCACATTTATCATATATAACTATCTATTTACTACTTGATAGAGCCAAGTAGCTAGTACATATGCATTTTTAGTCCTAATAATCAACTATTGACAACTGATATCTATAATAACTATCACATACCCATGTGCTAAATCTAATATTGGTAGTTGTCACGCGCCTATTTTTCGGTAATAGCTAACTAGTAGTTGACATGTACACTTATTTAATATTTTCTTGATAACTCTTAATAACGTCTACAATTACAGCAGCAAGACAAAACCATGGATGACGGTCGAAGTGTGTTTGTGCAGTCATCGGCTTTGAATTCAACCTCTACGGCAGTTGTGCTAGTGCCAAATAGTTCGGTGTCATTAATGGCTATGGTGATAACAACTCAAGTTGCATCAACCAATGCTCTAGGTTGTCGGGAACTAGTAAAGGAGATAGTGATGGTCCAAAACTCTTACGGAGCTACATCAGCTCCAATTTGCATCTACACCAAATGTGGTCTACCCTTGGTCCCAGCATGGTTACCAACTATAAAACTAGCATATCATAGACTATTTATAGTTCATGTACCAAGTGAGAAGACAGTAGCAAAATCAACAACAACAATTGCAGGAGATACTTTCATAGATGTAGCATATTGTGGAGCTTACTGCGCAAAACCAATCTCTTACTCAGTGTCTGGCAAAAATGAAAAATCCTCTACATAGAGCCGAATCCCATGCATTTTGATCTCAAGAAAGTAAGGAGAAAGTTTGGTGTCAAGCCTAGGACGTGGTTGAGGCAGCGACAGCAGAAAAGGTGGAGTTTTCCAAGTCTGTCTTAAAAAAGCTCATGCAACACCGTGTTGATTACTCTAAAAAGGTGAATTACCAGAAATGTAGTACTTATTTTCTTTCTTTAATTGAAGATGATATGGATGCTATTGTCTCTCTATTAAAATAGGACATTCAAGTGCAATGGTAAGGAAAAATCCATAAGAGGTAGTTGGCACTTAAAATCATTTTTTGGTGTTTCAGCACTTCCCGCACTAAAGGGCCGACCAGGTGGGACAAAAATTGGCTCAGCGGATTGGGGTAAGAGAAAGGCTAGTAATGTAACCCCAAATCTCCACATTACTAAGTTTTTAGTCCTTGTATTTGATGTTAACCCTCTTAACCAGTTGGAAAATTTGGAGGTGTCTCTGTGTGTAATGGACATGGAGTTGGACACCCTCACAATGCAACTGATGTTGAGCAATGAGAAGGGAGATCAGTGGAAGGAGGAAGTGGCGATGTGAAATCATAGCATCTGGAAGTACAAGACTCTATTTCGGCGAACAACCTTCTTTACTGAGTGTGAAAATTCTTAGAGTTTGTTCAATCCACTGGCTCCACCTTGGTGGACTGAAGCTTATACATTTTTGCAGCACCTTTATCCTAATTATTAGCCCTTTTCACAATTACAAGTGTATGTAAACCCAAATCCCCCTCCTATTATGTTGTCTTTGAATTCCTCTTATGGGGAGTAGCTTTTGTAATATGGTATCGGGTCCTCCATGCATGCCAAATGTTAGACCAGAGGGAGCTTTAGTAGTAGGATGAAACGGCATGTGTGAAGATTGAAAAAGGTGTAACTATCTATACCAATGCGTTGGAAGCCAGTCTATAAGTCTGATGCGCAATGTGTACTATATGTCTATGTATGTAGAGAGGAGACAAGTATGTATTGAATGATGAAGATGATTCATTATTCATTCTTTTTTGTGTATCCAATGATGATGAATAACACTATTGTTTCCATGTCCTTGGTCGCTTGAACCTTACCTTTTGGCAATGAAGTATTCTATTTTTTTTTCCTGTTCATTACTTTGTCTGAGGATAACCTCTACATATATTGGCATTACACTGCATGGGGAAGATTTTGAAATGGATTGTATAGGAGAAGAAATGATTTTGTACCTACAATATGTACACAATATTTAGAGCATTAATGCTGACTATGTGTGGGGGGAATGGGAACTACTCCATTTGAATTAAAGTAGAGTAAACATTGCATTTGAACAGGTAGAGTACCTGCTGGCTAGCCTTGCTTAAAGAGAAAGTCAAATGATTATTCTTCTATAGGTTAAGGTACGTAGATACCCGCACTTAGTTGCTTCACAGCTATAATGGAACTCTCTCTCTCTCTCTCTCTCTCTCTCTCTCTCTCTCTCTCTCTCTCTCTCTCTCTCTCTCTCTCTCTCTCTCTCTCTCTCTCCCCCCCCCCCCACCACCTACTAGAGTGTGCATGCCTACAAATGTGGTAAGTGAAGTCTGGTGGAGATGTGAACCAAAGTAATTGGAAATGTACGATATATTCAATGACTGTGTTTACACGTATAATGATTTAATTTAGTACTAGAACGTGCATGACACCAACGGTACAATGCTTTATTGTAGTTGAGAGAGAGTGAGAGAGAGAGAGGAAGAGAAATTTCTGAGATTCAAATATGTGTGCGTGTGTGTGTGTGTGCGTATGTGTGCGTGTGTGTGTGTGTGTGTGCGTGCGTGCGTGTGTGTGTGTGTGTGTGTGTGTGTGTGTGTGTGTGTGTGTGTGTGTGTGTGTGTGTGTGTGTGTGTGTGTGTGTGTGTGTGAGAGAGAGAGAGAGAGAGAGAGAGAGAGAGAGAGAGAGGAGGAGGAGGAGCAGGAGGAGGAGGAGGAGGAGGAGAGTTTTGTGAGAGACAATAGAGGGAGAGAGAGAGAGAGAGAGAGAGACATTGGATCTAAATGACAAAAGGGTTGAGGTTTCTGCTCATTCATTACACACACACGCGCGCGCACGTGCGCGCATGCGCGCACGCACACCTAGAGAGAGAGAGAGAGAGAGAGAGAGAGAGAGAGAGAGAGAGAGAGAGAGAGAGAGATTGGATTTGAATGAAAAAAGGGTTGAGTTTTCTACTCATTCATTACACACACACACACACGCATGCACACACGCACACCTAGAGAGAGAGAGAGAGAGAGAGAGAGATCCACATTAGAGATATATGGATAGAGCAAGCCTTGCTTCTATCATTGGAACAAGTTACTTAGATTAGAAACCTCAAAGAGAGAGAGAGAGAGAGAGAGAGAGAGAGAGAGAGAGAGAGAAATTAAGCCCCACAGGAAATAATGCTCAAGATTTCACATCAAAGATAGAGGGATAGAGAAAGCCTTACTTCTTTCATTGAAACAAGTCACCTAGATCTCTAAGAGAGGAAGACATAGGTGAAGGGACTAAGAAGCCATGCCAAGCCCACAAAAAGGTACTATTTCATGAATGTTAATATTCTTTTCTATTATTATTTTATATTTGTCCTCCCAATGGTGCACAATGGTGTATTTGCTTTAGACAAATGCGTCTATGCACGCCGTAGGAGAAAAGGGAAGCAACCAAATCCTTTTCTCCTATAGAAGGCATGTATGTAGTAGCATTTGAAGGTTTCCTCTCCGTGCTCCATAGGAGAAGAGGAATATATAGATAGATATACATACATATATATATATATATATATATATATATACGTAGATGTGTGTGTGTGAGTGTGTGTGCACGCGTGTGTGGTCCAATAACAATATAACATATACACCAAAGAATCCTAACCAATTACAAAAGACACTAGAAACTATGTCAATGAGAAGGTGGTATAAATCCCATTCATAGTACAGAACTGTCTTTATACACAAGTAAGAGAGAATCAAGAGCCTAAAGATATATAAGTTCGCCATCTTCAAGCGAAGGAACTTTGAACACCATAGTTGAGAAGGTAACCCTCAAGTGCACCCATCGAGACAACACAACATATAGTTAGCATTGGCACCGTATGCAGGTGATGCATGGGTATCCCACATATTATAGATGTCACCCAACTAGATTGTTTTCAAAGACTAATAGAAAGAAAGGTAAAGCTAACAATGACATATATTCAGAGCTGGTTTCTTTTACAAGGCCTTTAGCTTTCTGATCCCTCATGAGATAAGGCCGGAGAAAAGTTTTATGAGGCTTTTTAGCCCCGAAGTGGGCCACATATACATGTTTCTTAACTTTACAGAGTTTGGCATTAATTGTCGCTATTTTTTCAAGGTCAGTAATAGTGCTCATACATGAAGTCAATTTATACTTTGGAGTCTCCTGTAACACAAAGAAATGTTAGTAAGTATGTACTACACCTCCCCTAGATGGAGGCAAAAAAACCACATAAAAAGTAGTAAGTATGAATGTTCAATTCCACCTAATCACAAACACGTAGAGGTGAGATATTCTAGAATCCCCCAGTTGTTCGCGAAGGCCAAAGGAGTGTGCTGCTAAGGCCCATTAAATAACATAAAATTGATGCAATAAGCCCCAAATGTAACTTTATCAGAAGATAAACCATGGTAGCTGACTCAACGACCAGACCAAGCCCGCAATTACTTAATAGTAAGGCATTACTCACCAAATCCAACTTGTGTCACAGGGCTTTTTTCAGTTGATGATATCAATGCATTAAGTCTCTCTATTTTTTACTATGAAGTGCCCAAGATGACTTAATAACCTTTCTTAAAAAGATTTCAAACCTAAAGTGTTTATGATATGTCAAGAGAACTCTATTTAAGGAAGTCATTGAGCTTCAAAGGAACATAGTAAACCAATTTCATCAACCCTGTAAGGCCTAATAGGTCAGCAATGGCACTACACAAAACCCAATTAAGGTTACAATTATTAGTATCACCCAAAGAACCATCTCCAATAGATAGTTACTTTCCTCTAAATATAACCAACCATTCACAACCATATTCAGCCACATGAGCAGCTATAAGGTAGGACTAGTTATAAGTGCCAAGCTCAAGCCTAATCCTTAGATAGAAGTTCATGTTTAAGTTAGCAAAAATGTCCAAGGTAGTCAATATTTTGACCATCATAAAAAACATCAGGCTTATATTCTGTGCAAGAGCTTTGCCATAGATCTGTCACACATCAATCAAGAGGCATAGCTTTGCTTCATGACTGTATCTAAGCAAGAAAGCAAACTTAATCCTATAAGTAAAATAACAAAC
The DNA here is from genome assembly GCF_014529385.1 of Adiantum capillus-veneris. Lineage (NCBI taxonomy): Eukaryota > Viridiplantae > Streptophyta > Polypodiopsida > Polypodiales > Pteridaceae > Adiantum > Adiantum capillus-veneris. Next base: position 115,242,377 of record NC_140951.1, on the reverse strand, counting down.
CCCAGAGGAACCTCATCAAAAAATAACCATGGTTGCTACCTCAGTAAAATAGACCAGGCCTGCTTATTCTAAAACCTCTCAAAAGTAAGACAATACCCACCATATAACATAGGGCCATCCACCAAGTTTTATGTCAGATGGTTCCTTCTCATTGATGCTTTTTTTTATGAAAAAACTTCTAACATTACTTTCTTAGCCATAAAAAGTCTCAAGGAAACCTATTAACTTGCATTGAAGAAAGAATACATCCTTCCAATGTATTTCACTGCTAGTATACACGCCTATAACAAGTCGATAGACATATATTGAAAGAATTCCCTAAGCTCAAAATGAGAGTAAAAATCAGTGCCCCAGATACCAAAGGGCCAGTGGAAGTTACCAACCGTAAGCAAGTCAGTTATGACATAGCAACATAACATTCATACTTCGACTTAGTATAGCTGATACATGCATGAGTTCTATTACCATATCAAAAGTGAATCACAACACGTCCATGAAGCTTAGACAATAGTTCATAGCAGTATCTTAATCCACTTGATATTGAGTCGGAGCAGCTTGCTCCACAATAGCTTGCTTGTCTTTTCCTTTTTCCATAGAGCCAAACACTCTAACAATACACACCCTTGCTGGAAAACCCTCACAATCCAAAGGTACAATAGTACACACACACACCATTGAGTCACATAGGTACCAATGCTAAGTGAGCAAGGAAGCTCACCTTTTATAGGGGATGGTGCCAGTAGCCAAATCCCCTCCACAGCAATATGGCGGGTCCGATCTTCATGAGGAAAAAGAGCCTTCGGTGTTGCCTTGTACACACACACACACACACACACACACACACACACACACACACACACACACACACACACACACACACACAGCGCTATAGAGCAGACGTCGCCCGAAATGTGCCACCGCTTCATCAAGCGGATGAAGGCAAGGTTATACATATAGAGTCAGGCCAGCCAACTCAAACCCCACTATCCCACTTAACTCTTCTAAAGTGTTAGGTACCAAACATTAAGAATCCACCCACTAATTTTCCACATTAAGAAGTTACCTATTAAATTCAAACCATTAATAACAAAATCTTTCCCATACCAATAGTAGTTAGTGAGACTAGTCACCAGCTTATATATACCTAGGAAGTGGCGACAAGACAATCCTATATACCAGAAGGAGTTAAACTGCATATAAACAACATTATGTGTGTGTGTGTGTGTGTGTGTGTGTGTGTGTGTGTGTGTGTGTGTGTGTGTGTGTGTGTAAATGTTACATGTATATACATATGTTTAGGGATATATATGTTCTTTGTTTTTATTTACATGCATGTTAAATGTAAATATATGTGAAAATTTCTCAAAATGTTCTTCGTCTTATGCATTGATAGATAAATAAATTTTGAAACATTTGAGACAAAATTTGAATTCATGCCGTTAAGAGTTGTTTTTTATTCCTAAACTTTTCATTTATCAAGAAACCATGGTGTTCCTTGAGCTAGTACTTATTAATGAATGCATTTATTGTGTGTTTGGTAGGATTAAGAGCACATAGGTAGAAAAGACAAAAAATAGATCTAGAGTGTGCATTTGGGTACCAACACGTAGAAGAGGATCCTCCTCAATTGTAAGAAACCATGGTGTTTTTTGAGCTAGTACTTATTAATGAGTGCATGTGTTGTGTGTTTGGTAGGATTAAGAGGCTACAAATGGAAGAGGAAAAAAATAGATCCAAAGTCTGTGTTTGGGTACTCTGATACCAAAGGGTGGTCATACAAGAAGTATCATTAGGTGCCACATTCATACAGGCCTTTGTGGGGTATCATTCACAAAAGAGACTACAAGCTAGTCCAAGAATCCTTTGGCTTTCTTCTATATCTCAATTGCCTATTTGGTAATCTTGTGAAGAAGCCCGAGGAAGTTATGGAGGAGCAGGACCTACCACCTGATGAATAAGAGGACAAGGAAAATGATTACAATGAAGATGCCGATATTGAGGAGGTCATTAATCTTGAGGTAGAATGAAGATGCCGATATTGAGGAGGTTATTAATCTTGAGGTAGAATCAAAAGAGATGGAACAAAGTAAAATTCTATCTGTCCAGAACATCAAAAATCAAGCCACTTTTCTAGGGTCGATGAGACACAAGCTATGTTGATGCTATGTGGTGTGCCACATTTTAAATTTGGCGATAGACCATACATTTTCCTCCATAACATTCAAAGTATTTTAATCTTCTAAGAGAAGACTTTGTACAAGATTCCAAGAGGAGAGGAATGGGTTTGTTTTTATGATAGTAGTGACAATGAGGCAATGAAAACCTCTAGTAACCCACTGGAGTGCCTCAAACACTACTTGAAGAAGGTAGAAAAGTATAAAGAGACAATCCCCAATAAGACCATCTTTGAAGAACCTCGGGTCCTCAAGGGTGTAATCTTTGGTCGAGCACTTTTTGGAATCAAGCGAGCATAATCAAAAAAATTCTTGATGGAGTCCTCCTCTCTCTCTCTCTCTCTCTCTCTCTCTCTCTCTCTCTCTCTCTCTCTCTCTCTCTCTCTCTCTCTCTTTGTGTTTTTGTCAAATTTTCATTTCACTAACCTCAACTCATACACATGCACACTCACATGCAACTACCAAAGTTTAGATACATACATCAGAATCATTTTCAAGAAGCCAACTTAAAGGACTATCATTACAAATAATACCATTGAGCTTGGACCTTTTAAATCAATTAATGAATAACATTGGAAAAAATGCTAGGGCAACTCATGTAAACTGATATTTAAAGGCCTCAAAATAAGTACATGTGAGTCAATGAATACATCATAGGTGAGGAGGGCGATAGAAAGAGGATGGAGCTAGAAATGCTCCTCTAGAAACAAGGGTTGTGCCAATGGTGGCGGTTTGAAAGTGGCATCCACAATTACGAGAGGTCCAACAAATGGGATAGGGGCTACACTGAAAGCAACAAGAGGTTCTCCAAATGGAGGAGGAAGTACCACATATGTGTGAGGACACAAACAAAATGGGGGGATGCTCATGGGGTGTGTGGGTGGGACCGCATCCACTCCAGGGGGAACCTCGGGGGCTACAGTGGATGTGGTCACACTCACATCAAATCCTAGGGGAATGTGGGAGCAGCTTCTCCATATATGAGCCACGCTATAACCGATGCAGAGACAGATCCAAGTGTAGTTGTTGTCATGGGAACCTTACTACTATGAGATGTGCGCAAAGGTGGCTCCAATGAATGAAGCTGCTCTCCCTCATGTTGTGGATAAATTTTCTCTCCCTCGTACTATGGACAAATCTTCTTAGCCTCGTGATCTCCCCAGAACTATTGATAGCCGTTTTTCGGCTCTCTGTAATTGCCATAGTGAGTTATCTCACCCTATCAAATCACTCAAACACTGTGGTTACCCTCACCCTTTCACTGTATATAGGTGCGTGTGAGTTAGGGGACTTTTCCCATATCTCCTTACTGAAATAAAAAACCCTCAATTAGCTAGTCATTGGGCTAGTTGAGCCAAAAATAAAAAAAATATAAAAAATATAAGTATATTATGGCCCATGCGTATGTAAATATTTCTTTGTATATAGGGCCTAAATAAAATATTTTTTCATAATTATTTTGTTATTTATTTAAATATTTCTACCTAGGTGTGTGTTATTTATGCTCTGTACATTGCCTCACCATTACCACAATTTTTCTTACCATTTTTCATACTCTTTATTCCATATAGAAATATTTTCATGTAAGCTTCTCTTATATTTGGTGTAACTCCACCCCAACAAAAATCCAAAAAAACTAGTTTTATTTATGTGTATATTTTTTCACTATTGTGATTTTTCCCTTCTTACATCTATTTTGTTTTTTTTCTAAAAACTTAGAACACCAAAAATATTTATCTTTTTATGGTAGCCTCATAATGAGAGAGATTTCTTTTGACCCCTTTATATTTTTCCACTTATATTATTTATATTTGACATGTACATATTTTTTAGACCCCTCAATATTTGATTTTCTTAGTTGTACTATTCACTTATATCATGATCTCAACAATATCTTCAATTATAGACCTACCAAATAAGGTCAAGGGTAGGTGGCATGCATACATGCACTATGGAGGGCTTACTCTTGGAGGTATTCAAAAGAATCATCCAAAAAAGGACCCCACAAGGACCTTGTGCAGTGGAAAAAAACGGTCGGTTTTGCTGAATTTTTAAAGTTCACTTGCTCTCCGAATTTGAAAAGGTGATACAAACAAAAGTTGTAGCTCGTGGGCTGGACTTTTGCCTCAAATTTTTTCATATTTTTTTGAGCTACGAGCTGTGAGCTATGATTTTATTAGTGGACCCCACTTTTCCCATGCTATGCAGCCACACTCTCTCTTCCACTTTATCATTTTCTTCTTTCACACACACTTCTCCACTCATCATCCCCACCTCTCTCACCACTCCTCTCTGCACCCTACTCACCTTCTCCTCAACCTTGAAGAATAAGAGAAACCATGGTGAACTCATACCTCCCACACACAATTCCATTCCAAAATTGACCACCTAGTCTCATTTTTCCTCCTCCAAATTACCCATATCTATCAAAAAAAACCACAAAATTCAGCCTCTTCTCTTAAAAGACAGCATCATGGTGGTTGATTACTCAGCTTCAATTACCTTGTGTCTCAAGGAAGGTCAAGAGTGGAGAAAAAATGTACCGTCAAAGCTAGTGGACCGTCAACAAGCGTCAAAATTGGCCCTACTCAAGACACTTGGAGCATCAACCTTGTAAGAAATCCACCTTTTCTTACCTCTTAAGAGTTTTTCTTCCTTATTTGTATCCTACATGGATACTCCCATTGTAAATATCCAATTCCATTTGTAAATTAATACTAACACTAACCCACTATGAAAAGTCCTATCACTTCCATTTCTCTCCTCTCTCTTTCCCCACCAACTTCTTGATAATTCCAAGCAAAAGAAATTTGATAAAGTGCTGAAAATCTAACCCAACCATGGTTAGAGGAGTAACCCTAGCCTTCAAAATTGCTATAAAAGGAGGGTGTAGCTAGCACAAAAGGGGGGAGAAGAAAGAGCACTATGCTATAGCTTGAGAAGCCAAGCTCAACCTCTTGAGAAGGAGCTCTTGAGTGGAATCTCATTGGCATTAGGCATATGTATATGTTGTATTAGGGGTGATTAGCAAGGGAACTCTATGCCATTGTAAGAGAGAGTGATCATTAAATTGAGAGTAGGAAATCTATCATTTCTCCTACTAGAGTAAGCCCAAGATTTGCTGAATCAAGGAGGGTGAATTTGGACTAAGCACGGATACCTTGTCTCCCTTCCAACGTGAAGTCATGGACAATAATGATGTGTAAGTGTCTTGGTGTTTTATTTAAGTTCTTTATAGCTTGTCTCCGGGTATTGTTATCAATTTAGCCATAAATCCCACATGTTGTAAGAGGGCGACAGGGTGGAGAGGACTCCCCTGGCCTTAAGACAGTGATTGGGGTGGCTTTTTTCTTGTGATGTGTTGTGGTGTAATTTACTCAGGCTATGTTGAACAAATACTAATCTCACTTTGATTGGTCATGAGAGATTTGTAAGAAGGCATTAGTGCAACAAGCACCCCCTTCCCCCTTCTCTCTCTTTCTTACATATATATATTTATGTTTGCTTGATCATTAACGATACACTTCAAAGCAGCCCGAGCACCATCTCTCTCTCTCTCTCTCTCTCTCTCTCTCTCTCTCTCTCTCTCTCTCTCTCTCTCTCTCTCTCTCTCTCTCTCTCTCTCTCTCTCGTGTTTTAGTGTGTGAGAGTGTTCCATTGGTGTTAAGGTTAGTGTAAATTCCTTGCTTGTTTGTGGGTTGCTCTAACGATTCTCCTCTTTTGCGTCCTAGTTCGCTCTTAAACTAGGTGGTGCCCCTTGTGTAGTTGGGATTTGGCTGTGGGTTTGTTGTTTTGGTTTGTGTTGTGTTGTGCCCAGCCCCATTGAGCAGCACGGGAGCCTTGAAGGGTGTCTAGAGGTTGCTCTTCTTGTTGCCGGCCCCGGTCCGCCTCAAATTGGTGCCCCCACTAAGGAACGGCTTGTGTATGTTTTGTGAAGGCTCAACCTTTAGCATAATCAAGTAGCTTGCATGAATCACGAGAATTTGTATGATCCCTTCATTCCCATTGCAAGGCAAAAGGTACACATTATTGTTAGTACTAAGTTGCAATTTCAGCGAGTAATTCGTAGAATTTTAGGTCCTCTTAGGTTGGTAGAGATAAACGCATCAGTAAATCCTTTTATTTTGCTTCTCATTAGGTACGACCTTAGTTTGGACGTCTATATTTTTGTTTTGTTTTAAGAATTAGGTCATGCATAGACCATGGATAATGGCCCAGGAATACAGGTTTTTCCCTTTCATTTCACTCCACACATTAGAGTAAACATTGCAATTAGTAGAAAAATCCATTTTCAACAACGTATGGTATTCATAATTGGTGCCCAAAGAGTAGGAGAAATTCTCGCGTCACCAAACCCTGTCATTCTACCTCTTATTGATTATCATAGGTCATTTGATGTGAATATTTTTATTTTGTTGTAGAATAGATTGCAATTTAGAGAATATTATTGTGTAAATCTTTTAAAGAAAGAAAAAAACAAAAACGCGTCACTTTGAAATCAATTCAATGAAGAGCCAACGCCAAATGTCTGGATATCCTCTTTTCTTTGGAGAGCCTGGAGAGGATGCAGAATTATTTTTAGCAAATTTCAAGATGTCTTGCCGTATCAAGAGGATAGTAACCGATCAAGAACGTGTAGAAATGTTTGAGGTGGTCCTTAGGAAAGATGCTAGTACTTGGTTTGACTCTTTGCCTGAGGAAGTTAAGGGGAATTACACAGAAGTTTTGAATCGTTTTAAGAGATACTTCTTTGATCCCCAAAAAACTCAAAAACTATGGCAAGACATTGTTTCTCATAAGCAAAAAGACTTAGATGACTACTACTTGTACAAGCAAGAGTTTCTACGTCTTTGGGCTCTATGGATACGAAATGTTGCTAACCCTGGTGATGGTGCAGAATTTTTAAAGAAGGAGAGGTTCATAGCCGGACTCTTTCATGACCTTAAGGTAAAAGTTGAGGCGGCTGCACCTGCTACCTTTGATGCAGCTGAAACTAGGGCTGCTAAGAAATATAGGAAACTCAAGTGCTTAAGGGGGGAGGTTCCAATAGAAGGTCTTAGACCCAAAGGTAAGTCACAAGCATCAACATCTAAGGAGCTTCCTGAGGTAACGGCGGAAGTGATTGAGAAGTTAAATGAATCTTTAACCAGCTTGTCAATTCACCTTGCACAAGCCGTAGGTCCAAAGGGACAAGCAAAGAAGTCTGAAGAGCGAGACCCATGACCTAGGAGAGTCTTGCAATGTTGGAATTGCGGTGAGTCTGGACATGGGATGTATAATTGTCCTTGGCCCCGTGGGGAGCCAGGGAGACCTAACTTAAATTACCCAGTCATGAATGCAGGTGAAGGAACTGGTCAACAACCAAGGCTTCTACAAAGGCCAAATGGACCAAGACCACCTCCACAAGGAGTGGAAGGAGTTCCACCTTTGCCAGACCCAAACGTGCATGTGGTAGAGGTGACAAATTCAAGAGAGGTTGACATGGAAGCAAATGGCATTAAGCGTGGCCGAGGGAAAGGTAAGGAGAAAGAAGGAGTTACATCACAAAGTGACCATGGACGAGAAAAGAAGGCAAAGGAGACCAAGGAAGCTAAGAGGACTCGACGTCGTATCAACCTCCAAGACTTTCCTCTTGGACATGGAATGGCTCCATACAACCTGTTGGAAGACATGAGAGGTAAGGGTCCTGATATTTCATGGCCTCAATTTCTTGCATTATGTCCACAAGTTAGGAGGGATTTAACAAGGGCAGTTAGCACTAGGAGAAAGGTAAAAGAGAGTGTGCCTGTTGTAAAAATTGCACAAGCTGAAATGAATGAGGAAATTACACCGGTGCTAGACTGTTACATCAAAGGAAGATTGGTTAGGAAAGGTCTAGTGGATGGGGGTGCACAAATTTGCATCATGACAGAGGGACTCATGCAAAAACTAGGCATGCACATCCAGGAGACACCTGAAATCAAAGTCAAGATGGCAAACAATAGCAAGGCTAGGTGTGTAGGCATTTGTAAAAATGTCTTTGTAGAGGCCTTTGGCATTAAGAAAGCGGTGGATTTTTATGTTATGTCGACCAAGGGAAGTGGTTATCCATTTATCCTAGGAAGACCATGGCTAATGAAAATGCGAGCTTTGCAAGATTGGGAGAGTGGGAAATTAATTTGCAGGAATGAAAATCATAAGAAGGTTGTCTTTGACATGAAGGAGCAACGCCAAGAGGAGCTCCATGAAGAATCATCTCAAAGTGAGACGGAAGAAGGTTGGACCGATAGCACTTCAGAAGAAGAAAGTAGCGGCAGCATTACTGAAGAGGAGTCTTCCATCGAAGTCATGGGGGTAAGGTTTAAGCCAAGCAACCAAGATACCTCTTATCAAGGCTTGGAGGAGGTAGGTTCTCAAGAGAACGAAGGTGTTCAAGATGAAGGGATGCTGGAAGGTATGCTATCAACAACACTTACAAAGGATGAAAGAGAGGAGTTCAAATGTGTGCTAAGGAAGTTTCCTAGGCTTTTTGCTAAAGACTACACCAACGTGCGTGGGGTAGATTTTGTTCAACACAAGATTGAGTTAAAGCCTGAGGCCACACCTAAAGCTCAGAAGCTACGAAGGCTAGGAGTTATAAAGGAACAGGCTCTACTCAAGGAGGTAAGAAAGCTTCTAGCAGCAGGTTTCATTTATCCAGTGGAGAATTCAGAGTGGGTCTCTCCTGTTGTTGTCACTCCTAAGAAAAATGGCAAGTGGAGGGTGTGTGTGGATTACCGTCCCCTCAATGAGGCAACAAAAAGAGATCACTTTCCCCTCCCATTCCAGGATGAGATACTAAATGAGGTAGCTGGTCATGAGAAGTACACTATGTGCGATGGTTACTCAGGTTACTTTCAAATAGGGATTGCATTGGAGGATCAATTGAAAACACCCTTTATCACTCCTTGGGGTTGTTATGCTTTTAGAGTCATGCCATTTGGTCTGACAAATGCTCCTGTAACATTCCAACATTTCATGAATATGGTGTTTCAAGCATTCTTTGGAAAGTCAATTAGGGTGTTCATTGATGATTTCTGTATTTATAGCTCAAAATCATTGCATTTACAAAGGGTAGAAGAAGGTTTAAAGAAGCTCTACGACATGGGAGGTCAACTCAACCTCGACAAGTGCCATATAGGTGAGGATGAAGTAATCTTGCTTGGTCATAAAGTTTCTTACAAAGGCATTGAAGTGGATCCTTCAAAGGTAAAGGCTCTTATTGAGCTACCATCACCCAAGAGTCTTAAGGAGGTCATCTCATTCATTCAAAAGGTGAAGTATATGTCACGCTTCATTCACTTAGCCTCGGAGTTACTTCACCCTTTGCAAAAGTTGACACAACAAGTAGAATTTTCATGGTCTGATGAGCTTGAAGAGTACTTTTGTAACATTAAAGTCATTTTGTCAGAGCTACCAACACTCATGCCTCCTTGTTGGGAGTACACATTCTTTGTTAGCTCTAGTGCTGGGAAAGAAACAATTGGTGCAGTTTTGCTACAACAAGATCCCTATAGTACCAGGATGCGGCCCATCTACTTTGCTAGTAGGGTCATGAATGCTTTAGAGAGAGGCTACACGGAGGCAGAACTCATGATGCTTTCTCTCATATTTGCGATAAGGAAGTTTAGATCCTACTTGCTCCCAAAAACTTTTGTAATCCTCACCGCAGAGAATTTGTTCCCTTGGGTGTCATCTCAAATGAATCTTAGTACTAGGATCTCAAAGTGGATTATGGAGTTGCAAGAGTTTCAATACTCTTTCAATGTAGAAGATAGTGTGCGTGCACAATTGGCAGGGATTCTCACTTATAGGGTGCATGAAAAGGAGATTAAGGTGCCTGAAGTAAAGACCCTACCATTGCCACCACCAAAAAGTATTCCTAATGCTTTTACCTTGTTCTTTGATGGAGCTTTTCGTCGAGCCACAGGAAAAGCAGGGGGAGGGCTAGTGTTGCTCAACCCAAGTGGAGAGGTGGTCATGAAAGAGAAGTTCAATCTACCAAGTTCAGCTAGCAACAATGAAGCAGAATATGACACACTACTTCATGGTTTAAAAATATGCATTGGCCATGGTATACAACGTCTCATGGTAAAAGGGGATGCACTTCTCATTGTGAAGCAAAATTTAGGCATTTGGGCATGCAAAAATGAAAGACTAAGGGCCAAAGTTCATGCCATTCGTAATATGTTTAATCAGTTTGAAGAAGTGCAACTATATCATATTCCGAGGAAACAAAATGAAGATGCCGATTTACTTGCACAACAAGCAGTTACATGTGTTGAGAGAGAAGTGCAGGTCATCATGGTGGCAGCAGCTCTCAAGCAACCGAGATACCAGGGATTGGAGTCATTGGCTCCCATTATTGGCTACATTTTGGAGGGTGAGTTTCCACAAGACTTCACGAAGGCTCAGAAGAGGAGACTCATGAAGAAGGCAAGTTTCTATCTCTTCCTAGAAGGCTCCCTCTATCAAAAAGGGAAGGATCAAGTGTGCAAAAGAGTACCAACTATCGAGGAAATTCCAACCATTCTAAAAGGTTTGCATGAAGAGGCATGTGGTGGTCATTTTGCCCAAGAATCAACTGTGAAGAAGATTTTGCTTGCGGGGTATGTTTGGCCAAGCTTGCATGTGGACGTTCAACATTGGTGTAAAAGCTGTCACAATTGTCAGATAAATGGAAATAGAAGGTTGGTGCATGGCCCAAGGCAAATAGTTCTTGCAAATGGACCCTTCGAAAAGTGGGGCATTGATGCTATGGGTCCTCTGCCTATGACAAAAAATGGTAAACTCTACATTCTAGTGGCTGTAGACTATATGACTAGGTGGGTGGAAGCTCAAAGTGTGGCAAGAGTGAATGAGAGGACAGTTAGCAAGTTTGTGTATAATCACATTTGTTGTAGATTTGGCACACCTTTGGAGATTGTTTCTGATAATGGTACAGGGTTTATGAAGGGCTTGCTCACAGAAGTTTGTGAAGAGCTTCACATTCTACATCGTCATAGCACACCATACTACCCATAGTCAAATGGTTTGGTGGAGAAGGCTAATGGTGTCATTGCAGGAATCATTAGAAAGATGGTGCAAAACAAGACAAAATTATGGGATGACTTCTTGGATGGTTCCTTGTGGGCATATCGAACCACATATAGGGAAGCCACGGAGTTCACACCATTTCACTTGGTCTATGGTCAAGAGGCTTTGCAGCCTATCGAGCTCAACATTTCAACAATGCAACTTCATGGCAAAGGAGCACAAGATGATCAAGAGGTATGGATGGATCGACTTCTTACGTTAGTGGAGCTTGAGTGGAAAAGAGAAGCAGCATATGAGTGCTACAAGAGGAAAGCCACACAAGCGAAAGAAACGCACGACAAGAAACTGAAGGACAAAGGCATCAAGGAAGGAGAGCTTGTGCTAAGGTATGACAATCGACTTGACAATCGTTTTGATGCCAAGTTTGAAACTAGATGGCAAGGGCCATACATAGTCAAGAAGGCTTTCAATTCTAGTTACTATCAGCTTATGGACTTGAATGGTAAAGAGCACTCCAGGAAGGTAAACGGGTATTGCTTGAAGCCCTATTTGAGTCGCCTTCTACCAAAGGATCTACCAAAGATCTGTCCAAAGGCCGCTGTCTCATGTAAGTATTGTTACCTGAAGCATGAGTGTAACTCCAGCCAAAATTCTGAGGGGCCAAACAATGAAGATCTTGTCAAGGACTCTGAAGCACTCTCTTTGGAAAAGATGCTCTATGATGGTACATGAATATACCATCATCCTGAGGGAGGGCTAACGATAGCCGTTTTTCGGCTCTCTGTAATTGCCATAGTGAGTTATCTCACCCTATCAAATCACTCAAACACTGTGGTTACCCTCACCCTTTCACTGTATATAGGTGCGTGTGAGTTAGGGGACTTTTCCCATATCTCCTTACTGAAATAAAAAACCCTCAATTAGCTAGTCATTGGGCTAGTTGAGCCAAAAATATAAAAAATATAAAAAATATAAGTATATTATAGCCCATGAGTATGTAAATATTTCTTTGTATATAGGGCCTAAATAAAATATTTTTTCATAATTATTTTGGTATTTATTTAAATATTTCTACCTAGGTGTGTGTTATTTATGCTCTGTACATTGCCTCACCATTACCACAATTTTTCTTACCATTTTTCATACTCTTTATTCCATATAGAAATATTTTCATGTAAGCTTCTCTTATATTTGGTGTAACTCCACCCCAACAAAAATCCAAAAAAACTAGTTTTATTTATGTGTATATTTTTCACTATTGTGATTTTTCCCTTCTTACATCTATTTTGTTTTTTTTCTAAAAAATTAGAACACCAAAAATATTTATCTTTTTATGGTAGCCTCATAATGAGAGAGATTTCTTTTGACCCCTTTATATTTTTTCCACTTATATTATTTATATTTGACATGTACATATTTTTTAGACCCCTCAATATTTGATTTTCTTAGTTGTACTATTCACTTATATCATGATCTCAACAATATCCTCAATTATAGACCTACCAAATAAGGTCAAGGGTAGGTGGCATGCATACATGCACTATGGAGGGCTCACTATTGGAGGTATTCAAAAGAATCATCCAAAAAAGGACCCCACAAGGACCTTGTGCAGTGGAAAAAAACGGTCGATTTTGCTGAATTTTTAAAGTTCACTTGCTCTCCGAATTTGAAAAGGTGATACAAACAAAAGTTGTAGCTCGTGGGCTGGAATTTTGCCTCAAATTTTTTCATATTTTTTTGAGCTACGAACTGTGAGCTATGATTTTATTAGTGGACCCCAGTTTTCCCATGCTATGCAGCTACACTCTCTCTTCCACTTTATCATTTTCCTCTTTCACACACACTTCTCCACTCATCATCCCCACCTCTCTCACCACTCCTCTCTGCACCCTACTCACCTTCTCCTCAACCTTGAAGAATAAGAGAAACCATGGTGAACTCATACCTCCCACACACAATTCCATTCCAAAATTGACCACCTAGTCTCATTTTTCCTCCTCCAAATTACCCATATCTATCAAAAAAAACCACAAAATTCAGCCTCTTCTCTTAAAAGACAGCATCATGGTGGTTGATTACTCAGCTTCAATTACCTTGTCTCTCAAGGAAGGTCAAGAGTGGAGAAAAAATGTACCGTCAAAGCTAGTGGACCGTCAACAAGCGTCAAAATTGGCCCTACTCAAGACACTTGGAGAATCAACCTTGTAAGAAATCCACCTTTTCTTACCTCTTAAGAGTTTTTCTTCCTTATTTGTATCCTACATGGATACTCCCATTGTAAATATCCAATTCCATTTGTAAATTAATACTAACACTAACCCACTATGAAAAGTCCTATCACTTCCATTTCTCTCCTCTCTCTTTCCCCACCAACTTCTTGATAATTCCAAGCAAAAGAAATTAGATAAATTGCTGAAAATCTAACCCAACCATGGTTAGAGGAGTAACCCTAGCCTTCAAAATTGCTATAAAAGGAGGGTGTAGCTAGCACAAAAGGGGGGAGAAGAAAGAGCACTATGCTATAGCTTGAGAAGCCAAGCTCAACCTCTTGAGAAGGAGCTCTTGAGTGGAATCTCATTGGCATTAGACATATGTATATGTTGTATTAGGGGTGATTAGCAAGGGAACTCTATGCCATTGTAAGAGAGAGTGATCATTAAATTGAGAGTAGGAAATCTATCATTTCTCCTACTAGAGTAAGCCCAACATTTGCTGAATCAAGGAGGGTGAATTTGGACTAAGCATGGATACCTTGTCTCCCTTCCAACGTGAAGTCATGGACAATAATGATGTGTAAGTGTCTTGGTGTTTTATTTAAGTTCTTGATAGCTTGTCTCCGGGTATTGTTATCAATTTAGCCATAAATCCCACATGCTGTAAGAGGGCGACAGGGTGGAGAGGACTCCCCTGGCGTTAAGACAGTGATTGGGGTGGCTTTTTTCTTGTGATGTGTTGTGGTGTAATTTACTCAGGCTATGTTGAACAAATACTAATCTCACTTTGATTGGTCATGAGAGATTTGTAAGAAGGCATTAGTGCAACAAGCACCCCCTTCCCCCCTTCTCTCTCTTTCTTACATATATATATTTATGTTTGCTTGATCATTAACGATACACTTCAAAGCAGCCCGAGCACCATCTCTCTCTCTCTCTCTCTCTCTCTCTCTCTCTCTCTCTCTCTCTCTCTCTCTCTCTCTCTCTCTCTCTCTCTCTCTCTCTCTCTCTCTCGTGTTTTAGTGTGTGAGAGTGTTCCATTGGTGTTAGGGTTAGTGTAAATTCCTTGCTTGTTTGTGGGTTGCTCTAACGATTCTCCTCTTTTGCGTCCTAGTTCGCTCTTAAACTAGGTGGTGCCCCTTGTGTAGTTGGGATTTGGCTGTGGGTTTGTTGTTTTGGTTTGTGTTGTGTTGTGCCCAGCCCCATTGAGCAGCACGGGAGCCTTGAAGGGTGTCTAGAGATTGCTCTTCTTGTTGCCCGCCCCGGACCGCCTCACTATGTGCCTAGCTCTATATGGAGGTGATGAGTTGGTGCAAGACATGCACTAAAAATGGTCAAGTCCATCTTACAGCTGAGGCAATGTCTCTGCAATGCTAGACACTATAGGGTCAATGTCCCCACTCAGAAAAAACAATCTAGCACAACATCTCCCATGTTGGTAAAGGTACTTAGTAGCCATCTGCACACCCACAGAAATTTCAGGCATTTTTTTGCAGAGTAAAAAATTCTCAACGAGTAGAACGTTTCAAGTACCTTGCAAATGGTGGACTTCTCTCAATGCCTCTATGAAACGGTCTCCCACTATGATCAAGTGTCCACTCTGCGGGCTCCGTGCATGGTAGCTTCTCCCACAAGATGTCATCATCTGCAGAGAAACCACGTACATTGGTTGCAATCTCTCCATCTTCCCGATCATACCTTGGAATCCAACTCCCAACACCTCTAGGGGGCAGGAAAATGGACAACAACAAAGTGCCAACCTACAAAGAACATGAACGGTATACATTTTGCACTATAGAACCAATTTATGTGTTTAAACACAATTATATGGAGGAACCTACCACCACCACAGTCCTTGACAATCATGTAGTCAGTCTCTAGGAGCCGTATGTGTAGTATCCTCAGCAAGCGATATCCAGATCCACCTGTCGTCAAGGTGACGATGAAAAGCTGCTCTGCACAACATGTGTTGACTATTGGGTGAACATCACGACATAACTCAACAAAGCCTTGTTTTTTGATTATTATGAAATGATGTGGATTATGGTTAGAAACATTATTTCTAATTAGTAGTTAGTCTAGTTGCAGAAGCCGGGGTGCAATGGCACTTCCAGATTGTAAATACAAAGCCATTTTACCCTTCAACTCTATTTTAGGCTTAACCTATGGTAGCCTTAGTATATAAGGTATCTAGGTCATTTTGTAAAGAACTTTTATCACACTACAACAAAATAAGGTGTCATCGACGCAGATATCGACGCGGCGCGTCGCTATACACGTCGCTGTGAAACCAGTCGCTATTTGCGACGCAGGTATAGACGCGTATAGAGACGCAGATTGCCACGCATATAGCGACACAGATTGCCACGCACATAGCGACGACCATGACAGAAAAAAAAATTCTTGGACAGAGGGCAGGTAGCCTGGCCTGTGCCCAGTTAAAAGATGGACACAGCCACAGCCAGACTTCCTGCCCTCTACCCAAGAAAGCGAGCAACACCAAAATATCAACCATGCTTCCGCACGCAAAAATTGTGGCAGAGTTCCCTTTGTTTTTACATAAACTTTTCAAAAAAAACCATATCATGTATACGCCTCCTACATGCTATCCATGTAGGATCTCACATGAGATTTAAGGCCAATGAAAGACACCCGTACCAACTGAAAAGCATAACCATAACTTAAAAGCATAACCATAACTTAAAACCATAACCGGCTATAACCACTTTGATCAAAACCATAATGCAGATAACCATAACCATAAACAAAATTAACAATAACCATAAGCATAACCAGAAAGAGAAACAATAACTGTCTATACAATGACAATGACAATAATCATAACCATAAGGGAAACAATAACTGTCTGAACATAACTGTTTGTACAAAAAAGAGACACAGAAGCGTGTCTGTGTCTCACAAAGCATATATATGAAATCTGGTCCACTAATGACTAGGCGTCGCAACCTGCACATAGGACAACTCACAAAATTAGTATTGATATTACTTCACATATACTGACTTAATTAAATCAACTTACACATATTAACGTCTCACCTCAAGCGATCAGCGAGACTGTAAGGCCTCCTAGTCTACAGGCTCTCCTGAAGCTTCAAGATCATTCAGTACTTCATAGATACCTCTACGATATCCATCTGACTCCTCCTCGCATGTCGGAGCTCGATGCATCGCAAGATTCTGTGTTTATACAAAAATCAAAGTAACAAGAATACATGATTCATCGCATTTTAAAAAACGCCATAGTTAAGATTGGATTAGAAACTCACAAACTCATAGCGAAAGGTGTCGAAGCCTCCGCTGCCAAGATGAGATGTCCCCCTAGTCATCTGTCGTACATGCGCGGCCTCACGCTGCTGTCTGAACCGTGTGGCCATTGTCCGCTCATCCTCCCTAATCTGCAGCCACGTCTCGTGTGGGATGCCCCAAGGCTTCGGCGAGCCGGTCCTGAAAGCCTTCTGAGCTGCATCTCGTCGATGTTTCAAGGTGTCCCGTGCAACACCCTTGATCCACCGCACCGGAACAACGGAAGATCCCGGAGCAGGCTGGTACTCTCTCAGGATGGTCTCCACTATGTAAGTGACTTTTTCCTTTTCTTATTGATCCCAAAACGTCAGAATGCTGGTCGAAAACTACAGCTCCACGAGCTGGCGAATCCGCTGTCGCATCTCAGTCCCGACTCTATCCATGTCAACAGAACCATCTCCCCGTACAGTATAGAGCTTGGAGGCACTAGGATTGTGTGCCCCCCAAGGTGTCCGAGGTGTGCCAAGAGGTGTGTCGAGAGGTGTGCCTGGGTAGGACGGGGGTCGTGAGCGAGGAGGGGTTGAAGCATCTGTGGACCCTCCTCCACAGCAACCACCACCTCCACTTGATGATCGCCGAGATCGGCGAGTGCGCCTGTGCTGCGGAGATGAGGACGTACCCGCCTCTGCCCCACCCCCTAGGTGTCAAAGCGGCCGTGATGGGAGAAGAATGCGTCGTACCCATAGGCGTCCTGAACCCCGTAGGCGTCCCCCCCCTAGGTGTCGGACCCTCGGGTGTGAAGCCTCTCCCAATCATGCATAGTCCACATAAGAAGTCCATGGATCCTTGCATGCTGTTGTCCTACTGGTTCAACCGCATCTGCTATGTCAATCCCA
This sequence comes from Adiantum capillus-veneris, assembly GCF_014529385.1. Classification (NCBI taxonomy): domain Eukaryota; kingdom Viridiplantae; phylum Streptophyta; class Polypodiopsida; order Polypodiales; family Pteridaceae; genus Adiantum; species Adiantum capillus-veneris. Next base: position 115,224,776 of record NC_140951.1, on the reverse strand, counting down.
TGCCATAACTCCTGGAGCTCGTCAACTAGTGGCGCTAGATAAACATCCATGTTTTTTGCCTTGAACTTACCAGGTACAATCAAGCTTAAAATCAAATGACCCTTCTTGATAGCAAGCCACGGTGGGAGGTTGTAATTGATAAGGCACACAGGCCAAGTGCTCCATGACGAGCTTCTCAAGCCAAATGGATTGATTCCATCCATTGCCATGCCCAGACGCAAATTGCGTGGTTCATTCTTAAAATGTGGCCAGGTATCTTCAATGTGCCTCCAAGCCTTTGAATCAGCGGGCACCCTAAATGTTGCGTCAGTGGATCTATTTGTAGAATGCCACCGCATCAACTTTGCAATTGAACCACAACGAAACATGTTTTTTATCCTAGGAACAATAGGGAAATGCCGCAACACTTTAGCTGGCACTGTCTCGCCAACTGCATCTTGTTTGTAGCGCATTGCTCCGCACTTAGGACACGACAGACAATCTACGAATTCATTGCGAAAAAGAATGCAATCATTTGGACATGCATGAATCTTGTTGCAGTCCAAGCCAACTGAGGTCAAAAGTTGCTTTGCGTCTGGCCTGGAGGGGGGCATTTCATTGCCAGCCGGGAGAAGTTTCTCTCGCAATAACCTGTTTAAGCCACATTAAATTAAAAAGCTCTTCGAGCACATCACTGTTGCAATCGGAAAATCTCTTTTGTAAATTACATACCTAAACAAAGCAATGACGCATGCATCTGACCACCCGTACACTAACTTAAGATTCAAAAACGCCAGACAAGTACGAAGCACAGATATTTTGGCGCCTTCATAGATTGGTTGACGTGCCAACTTCCTCAACATGTCTTCAGGAGATATGCGCACGGCTTCCAGTGCTGCTTCGTTCGCGTTCTCCTCGCTTGTCTGGAAGAAGGCATCCAGCATCTCCTCCATGCCGTCGTCTTCTGTCTGTAAGCCCTTTTTTGCTTCCATCTGTGGCTCTATATTGGTCAGACCTTCACGCATAATCTTTTTTCTCTCTCTCTCAGATGTAGGTGCTATGTCGCGGAAATCAATGCCCGTTCCGTAGGAGTCGTATCGCAGATTCTGTACGATTTCTCTAGCAAACTCTCCGTACTTGTGCACACGCTCATTACATATCCTACGCTTGCGCAGGATTTGATACTTGCAGAGTGTGCACGAGCATGCAATCGTTTCCTCCAAGTTAGTTGATGACGTTGCCATCTACAATGATTATGAATGTTGTTTTAATATATATATATATATATATATATATATATATATATATATATATATATATATATATATATATATATATATATATATATATATATATATATATATATATATACTCCTCACAATGTAAACTACCTCGCATTCTCTAGTCTTGCCCAATCTCCGTACACCTCGGTCCAAAGGTGTACGGAGATCAGGACCACCAGGTCAAAATCTCGTCTTTATTGGTCAAATCCTATATGGGTAGACACATACGTGCACTCCCAGGTGTACATGGCAATGCATGTAGCAGGCAAAACCCCTTTGCCTCTTTCAGTTCCATAGTTTCTTCTCTGTCTACGTACCCTACTCTCATTCTTTCTCTCTCGATCTCGCTCTCGCTATCTCTCTTTCTCTCTCTCTCTCGATCTCGCTCTTGCTATCTCTCTTTCTCTCTTTATTTCCCTATTTTCCTATCTCTCTCTATTTCCCTATTTTCCTCTCTCTCTATTTCTCTATTTTCCTATTTCCTACGTACCCTATCTCTCATTCTTTCTCTCTCGATCTCGCTCTCGCTATCTCTCTTTCTCTCTCTCTCTCGATCTCGCTCTTGCTATCTCTCTTTCTCTCTCTATTTCCCTATTTTCCTATCTCTCTCTATTTCTCTATTTTCCTATTTCTCTTCCATAACTCCTGGAGCTCCACTTCCCTATCTCTCTCTCTCTCTCTCTCTCTCTCTCTCTCTCTCTCTCTCTCTCTCTCTCTCTCTATATATATATATATATATATATATATATATATATATATATATATATATATATATAACTCTCTTGCTCTCTCTCTCTCTACTTACCTCTCTCTCTCTCTCTCTCTCTCGCTCTCTACTTCCCTATCTCTCTAATGATCGAACGAGCGACTGATCTAGGGAGATCTAGACGCCCACGTCTGCGGAGCACTACACAACATCGATAGAGGCTGCATCAGAGGATCTAGCTAGGTCACTTTGGCTCGACATGCACAACGCCCGGTCAGAGTACTGACCATGGAGGAGATCTACCTATCCCAACTAGCTCGTTTAGCCGTTTAGTCCACACCCAGCAGTTTAGAATTCCATAATATTTTATTTTGTCATCTTCTTACTCTGACTTTGTATTAGATCCATCACATTGTAACTTTCTTGTCTCATGTCTCATAGGTCACTTTGGCCTTTCGAAGACGTTAATATAACATTTCATTTCATTTCTCTCTTTAATTTTTTTTCTTTAATTTTAATTTTCTAAGCATACATTAATTCTCTCTCTCTCTCTCTCTCTCTCTCTCTCTCTCTCTCTCTCTCTCTCTCTCTCTCTTTGATTACCTACACACACACACACACATTTCTCTCTCTCTCTCTCTCTTTCCTACACACACACACACATTTCTCTCTCTATCTCTCTCTTTCCTACACACACACACCTCTCTCTCTCTTTCCTACACACACACACACCGCTCTCTCTCTCTCTCTCTCTCTCTCTCTCTCTCTCTCTCTCTCTCTCTCTCTCTCTCTCTCTCTCTCTCTCTCTTTCCTCTACACACACACACACACCCCGCTCTCTCTCTCTCTCCTACACATACACACACACCGTTCTCTCTCTCTCTCTCTCTCTCTCTCTCTCTTTCCTACACACACACACACACGATGTAGAGGTAGAGAGAGAGACAGAGAGGGGGGGGGGTGGAGATGGACATAATACCTGCGCAGCAGGTTTCGGCCAAGACCCGAGCAAGTGAAAATGGCCCCTGCGCGCGGGTTTCGCTTTTTTCCCCCAAATTTTTTTGCGTCGCTATACGCGTCGCTATACGTGTGGCAAATAAAAGCCTTTCCACGCGTATATCGACGCACACTGCGACGTGTATAGCGACGCGTATAGCGACGCCCACTAATGTCGTCGATATACGCGTGGAAAAGCATGGTCGTTGATATATATGCGTCGATATCTTCATTTAGTGTTGTAGTGTCATAATCAAGTTTTAAGCTACCGTCGACTTGTGTGTGAGAGAGGAAGAGAGAGAGTGTGAGCTTCATCAGTGTGATTCGACTCCACCGTCATTCTAGGCTTGGTGAGAGCTACACAACAACGCAAAGCATTCCACACGAAACAAAGCACGCGTGTTGACGCATCTATGAGCCATTTGTGGTCGTAAGTGTATCAAACAATGATTTTTTTCTGCTTGCAAGTAGTCATTAGAATTGTGGAGACATAAGCTACGCATAGGTACTCATAGGTTTCAGTTTTGTGCACTTTCAAATCTTTGCTCTGTCTTCATACGCATTTTTCACAGCTGGGTCTAGAGTGAGGTTTTTAGGTGTAGAGGCTTTGGGACAAGTGTATCCTAGTGAGGCAATGGTTTCCTTAAGTTTCGTGTGATTATGGTATGGTTTAATGAGTTCCTTATGTTTGTGTGCCTGTGGGTTGGTGGTCATGTAGTTGAGAGGAGTGAGATTCTAGATTGTGGTTTAGTTAGCCTTCTAGAGTGTTGTATGTGTGGGATGGTCTCAGCCTGACAAGCTAAAGAGATTGCCTCCATGTGCCTATCATGTCATCTCTATCCTCGATTGACATTATGTTGATCTAGGTTGTGTTGCATGCGCTTTATGGGTGGTGTGCTTCGCTCCCGCAACATTGGCGTCATACTCGAGGAAACGAGGACTTGAGTAGGAGATTCTACTAACACTTGTGTGATGATCGAGTGGATACCCAGAAAGCATGTGTCTTGCCAAGGGTCTGTGACTAGGTAGATTTAGTTAGGATATTAGTTGTAGATTAGAGTAGTTGTTGGTGGTCGAGTGGTTTGTGAGGTGATAAAAGTGTTTGCTAGTCCGATTTAGAATCTTTGAAAAGCTTGCTTTTGAGGGGAAAAATGCAATAAATATCTTTCTATTGATATTTTTTATGTTGAGCGTATAAGAGGGCACCTGCAAGGGTTCCATGAAGAAAAATTGAAATTCTGTAAACTTGGACATCATACGCATATGATGACCAAATTTGAGAAATTTGACTACACTAGAGTGTTCAAAACGGGGTTTTTACCCTAAGTACACCTTGAGACTAGTGTTTTCACCCACCTGTGACACCCAAAAGACAAAAGACGAAGTGTCAAAAAAAAAAAAAAAAAAAAAAAGAAGTGATCTTGAGCATGTTTTGGCATGAAAATTGGTAGAGGTGCTTGAAAACCAGTGCTAGAGACTTGGGGATTCCTATGAATGAATTATGTCCAAAAATGCATCAGCAGAATGATCATACGTGTTTAATGTCTGAGGGGTGATTCTGACAACAAATTTGACTTTTTGATTGTATGCCTATCTTTTGCATATTGTGTTGAGCACATACACCAAATTTCATATCATTTGGGCTTATAAATTGAAAACTAGGGGGATTTTACTCTTTCAGGGAATTTTCTTGTTCAAAAGTGGTGGTTTTGTCCAATTTTGACATCCAAAAATTGTTGTAGGCACATATTCTTGTTGTACACATCAAGTGCACCTTGGGTAGAAACAAAAGTTCATTTTGGCCACCTAGACATCATACGCCCATGATGTCTTAGAGGCCAGATCTGAGGTCAAAAGTTACAACTAAGTGCACCCTTGTGATCTACAACATTTAGGAAGCATATAGGCCAAATTTCATTAGATTTTGAAGCATTTTTGGGCTTGCAAAGACCATAAGATAGATCTAGGCAAGTGATTATCTGAATTGACCATAACTTGCACAAAAAGTGATGGAATTCAATTCTAAAAGTTAGTGTGAGTTGTTAGTGTAGTGAGGAACCTCAAGAGTGAAAATCACTTTAAACTGATACCAGCTAGACATCATACACGCATGATGTTTAAGGGACCAAAACTGAAATTTGAGTTCACCAAGGTGTTAAGAAAAACAAAACAAGCTTACAAACCAAGTTTGGCCAAGCACATAGACATCATATATGTATGATGTCTCAAGGCCTGATCTGACAGTTCAATTCCACTTTAGACCACACAGGGGGTTGGAAAAGGATGTGTTAGGCTTGTTTGAAAAATTTCATCTCATTTGGAGACATACTTTTTCATTTAAAGAGATTCTTGCACATACAAGTAAAGGTGAAAAAGTAGTGATTTTAAGCAGTTTTGATATCCAAAATTTGTTGTGATCACATATTCTTGTTGTGTGCATCAAGGAGTACCTTGCGTAGAAGTCTAAGTGAAAACTTAGGGATGAGATTTGGGTCAAATTAGACATTTGAGTATACCCTAGTAGCTCCACCCTCCTAGGATCAGGTCATATGCAAAGAAGCTAATCTTCCATGTCTTCCGTATCCATTTGCAAACTTTGGCGGCCAGTCCCCGCGAGGTCGAGCACTTGCTAAACAAATATAGGGGGTCTTAGAAGTCGCCCTGCAACCAAAGCAAGGCGATCCCTCTATCGCAAACTATAATCCTAGTTGGCATGGCACCCCATAGCACCTTCCAGATAAAGCACTTCATGTAATCATGCCATTTGATCTCCCATATGGCATTAATGCTTATTTGCCATCGCTCTTCCAACCAACTTTTCTTCCATATTTTTGTGAGTGGGGCAAACCAGTCTACTTTGTAAGTTAGCTCATAATAAGTATCATGGGTCCTGGGGAGCAAGAACACTCTATCTTTCGGCCAATGCCAAGCTTTCCACAAACCCGAAGACGGGTGATGATGATACTGACAAAACTTCCAGAAGTCTATTGGTCAGAAATATTTCATATAGACCCAAATTATGTTGCAACACTAAAAGCTCCACATCCTTCCAACAGAGGTTTATGTCATCCCAAAGATCAGATAGTTTAGAGATTCCTTTATTGTTTAACCTAGCGAGAAACTTCCCTCCAATAAGGGTTCAAAGAACCCCTTCCAATTTTGGAAATCCAGGGGAACAATGGACACAAGAGACCTTGAAATATCTAAACTTCTCCCCTCATTCCAAGGTTAAAGTTGCTCTGTCACACTTTCGTGTTGGTTCCCCTGTACTATCTCCAAGCTTAAGGAATGTCTTGAGAGGCGCCAGAATCTTGTCGTGCACTATGGACTCATTTTAGTTGTCACCTTTCAAGGCAAGCTCTGCTTTACTTATCATATCCTAGGCCATAATGGCCCATTGTGTATGCTCCATCAGTAAGATAACTAGCTTGGCACACAATGCTTCAACATGTAGCATGGGGTCTAAGACCCCAATGTCGTCTTGTTTCTTTGGTTTTGCTATCCATTCCTTTGGTTTTGCTATCCATTGGCAAGGGGTTGTAGCTTTAGTGTTTCTGTTCATTTGATAGGCTTCAAAAAATCTTTCCAATTGGATTTGCTCAGTTTTAGCAGTGGCGGCACGAAGAAAATGTAAGGGATCATGAAATCATTGATGACGATGACTCTACTATGGAAGGGGAGGAGCACGTAATCCATCTTCTTATTTTGCTATTAATCTTGTTTAGGAAAAATTTGAATTGTTGTTTATACAATAGGCCCATCCCTAGTGGGGCAGCCACGTGCCTGAACACAATGTCCTTACCAATAACTTCGCATGAGCATTTTGCAGGGTCAAACGAGTCGCTTTCAGATAGAGAAATTAATCTTAAATTCTCAATATTTCACATTGAGCGAGAAGCAGTGGAATATAGTTGGAAAATCTTAAGGGCTCTTCTAAGCACTAATGGCTTGTCTTTTAGGAAAAGCAACGAATCATATGCAAACAGCTTTGCAAGTAATTATTTACCTCCAGGAAGTGATAGACCTTGAATTTTCCCTTTTGATGCACTGTACTCCCGCAAGGTTACCAGAGGGTGAGAGCCAATAGCAAAGAGTAGCAAGGCAAGGGGGTAGTCTTGTTTGATCAATCGCTTGACCTCAAACATACCCACTATCCTATTGTTGAATAATAGCTCAAAGTAGCTTCCCACCCCAAGTGTATGCACTATTGCATACATCTTGGGTCCAAACCCCAAAGCCTTCATGACCATCACAATGTATGAGTTGGAGGATACTTTCTTTCTTGGTGACAGACGTGTACTCAATGCCAACCATGGCTACCAAGATGTTATCATGTATAGAACGTCCTTTGATGAATCCATGTTGATGAGGAGTGATGACTTTGTTTAAGATTGGAGCCAACCTTAATGCAACTACCTTGGAATGAGCTTGTACGTTGTCATGTAGCTCTGCTTCCATGGTAGGAAAAAGAGCAAAGAAATGTAAGCTAATCTTCTTTGAAGCCTACACATTTAGTGAGCAGTGATTAGGGCTTGATAACAGGTCAAGTTTAATGATTAATGTATGCCAGATGCGACTTTAAAGAGCCAAAACATGCCTTAATGATGCTAAAAAGTGCTATGCTTGAAGTGGGCACGGATGGGATATTATGATCTAGAACCACGGTGCTTGAAGTGCTCTATCAACCTGTCTTTACGGCTCGTCGATTGGAGCTACGATGAAGAAGTTATGGTAGTTTGAAGTTTAGGATGATTGCAGATCCATACCAGCTTGGGCAACTGTAGCTGAGGTGAGAGAAATGAAATGAATGCACGGGCCTGAAGTGCTCACTTTGTGGAGCGCGTCCGTCCTTTTGGATCAGTGATTGGAGTTACGGTTGCCAAGATATTGGCCGTTAAAGATTCACCGGGGGCCGGTTCCATACCGGTCCGGTCGGCTCGCTGGGTGTCTCAGCTTGGAGTTTTTTTCTTTCATCCAGGGTTTTGGAATGCATGGAGCACTAATTGCTTTGAGGAGTATCATGTTCGGAATGTCGTCTCTTGGAATGCAATGATTGCGGGATAACCTAACAGAAGCAGGGCCAGGAAGCTGGATATTTTCAACAAATGCCAAGACGGGACAACTCTCCAAATGCAATCACTTACACTTGCATCTAGCACGCTTGTGGGAAGGTCCGCAACACTAAAATGGGCAACAAAACTCTTGATGATAATGTCGGTCGAGGGCGGCTGCAGAAAGATGTTGTTGATGGAAATGCTTTAATCGATATGTATGCCAAATGGGGTGCCCTTTAAGGGCCACCCACCCAAGCTTAAAAGGATTGGCCGCCCAAAGGCTCATCATAGGCCGCCTACCCGATTAAGAAGCACCATGGCTGCCCACTAAGGAAAAGGCCGCCCGCCCAAGCCAATTAAATGGCCACCCAATGGGAAGTTTGGGGAGGGCGTTAAGTGGGAAAAGGAGAGAAAATAAGAAGGCATGGCGGGCAGATGACGAGGGCAGAGCGCAGGTGGGACAGGGAGACTTGCGCCGAGCATCAGATGATGTCGAGCAAGAAGGGAAACAGGTACATCTTGCCAGCGCGCACATTTTCGCCCCCGTTGAATTTCATGCGCCGACATCTGACGGCTGCCACGTCATCATTAACATTCACACGCCACATCAGTCACGGCGCCGTCACTGATGGGCAAGACAAAAATAGCAAAAAAAATTAGAGGAAGCGGGGAAAAGCATCGAAGGCAATAAGGGAGGAAGAAGAACAAGGAGGAACGGGCTTTCTCTAGCTCACGGAGACAAGGCAAAATCACTCTCTCTCTCGTCCTTCGGGAGCATAGAAGCAAGGGCTCTTCCTCTCGCTCTCGGCTCATCGTTGGCTACTACAAGGCAAGCAAGGAGAGGAGCTTGAACAAGAAGGAAATCTTTTCTTTCTCTCTCTCTCTCTCTCCCGAGCTCGGACAAGGGAACCTCTCTCTCGTTCTTGAGCTAAAGAAGAGGCAAGAAGGAATTCGAAGATAGTGACTGAAGACATATCAAGGAGATGATCTAAGAAAACCGGCGGGGAGGGGTTGGAGCAAGGAGCAAAGCTCCCTCTCTCTCGCTCTCATGCTCGGCAAGATAAAGGAGGGAATCTCTCTCTCTTGGCAAAGGGATTCGAAGGGAAGGCAATTAAGAAGAGAGATAACGAGGGTAAGAAAGGCAAGAAGCGGGAAGGGCACGGAGCTAGGAGCGGGAAGCAAAATCTCTTTCGATCTTGTTCTCGGCTAGTCTTCGGTAAGCAAATCAAGCAAAGGAAGGGAGAAGAGGGAAAATATAACGAAGCAATCAAGGTGAGGAGCTTGAACAAGAAGGAAAGCATGCGAGGAGCTTGGACAAGGCAAAGCTTTTCTCTCTCTCCCTCTCGATCTCGGCTAGCAAGCCGGCAAGGGAAGATTTGAAGCAGTACCTCGCTCTCGTGCTGTGACGCAAAATCAAGGGGCTCTTTCTCATCATAAGCAAAGGAATTGACCTAATTAAAGAAGCAGAAGGAAAGCACAAGGCAGGCCCAGCAAGGGTTAAGGAAATCGGAGCAATTGAAGAGCGGGAGGAATTTAAAGCCTGTGAGCGGCAATCAAACCAGTGCAAAGCATAAGGAGCAGGAAGCTACGAAATAACTGACAGAGTTGAAGCTTGCTGAATCTAAGGGCAACCGAAGCAAATGAAGCGACATGAGGGAATTTCCATCACCGTTATCCTTTAGAGATTGAATTAGCATTTTGGTAAGTCCGATGTCGTTAACGGCCCAATTAATCCTGTAAACGGGAGCTTAAACTCCTAGTTAGCAGCTGATCCAAGTGACGGTGCTGTTAACAGCCCGCTGTCGTGCCGCTCCGCACCCATGACAAGAAAATGAGCAAAGGAATGCTGATAAAGAGTATTTGAATCCTGCATGGTTAATCAGCAGTTATAAGGGCTTGTTAACAAGACAATTTTAAGCTGAAAGTGTGCCCGATGCAGCTTTGAAGGTCAGAAGATGTCTTGGTAATGCTAAAAAGTGAGTATTCTTGAAGTGGTCATAACTGGGATTTTATTAATCCAAGTTGAAGTACTCAAAAAGCTCTACATGCCTGTCTTTACGGCTCGCCAATCGAAGCTACGAGTAAGAAGTTATGACAGTTTTAAGTTGAGTCAGTAGCAGATCCATACCGGATTGGGCAACTACAGCTGAGGGAACAAAACTGGAATGAATGCATCAGGCTGAAGTGCTCACTTTGTGGAGCACGTCGGTCTTTTCAGATCGGTGATCGGGATTTCGGTTGGCAAGATATGGCCAGTTTAAGTATCATCGGGGGCCAGGTTCGAACCGCCCTGGTCGCCCTGATCAGTCATCCATCTAGCTTAATGTAGTGCGGTGCCCGATGTGTATGCCAAATGTGGGCCGATGCAGGTGCAGTAAGTGCTTGAGGAGTATCATGTCCGAATGCCGCCAATGAAGGAAGCTTTGGCCGGGGAAGAAATGTTGTGCTTGACAATGCCTTGACCGATTTGTATGCCAAATGTGATGCCTTTACGAAGGCCGACCGCCCAATGGATAAGCTTGGAGAGGCTTTAGTCAAAATGTATACCAAATGTGGCACCCTTGTAAGGGCCAGGGCCGGCATGTACGACCACTAGAGAAACGGCCACCCAAATTAAAAAAGGGCCGCCCAATCAATTAAGGGGTGCCCTAATTGTAAATTAGTGGGAAGCCAACGAAAAGAAAAGAAAGACCATGGCAGCGAGCAGCGCAGAGGAGGAAAAAATTCATTGCGGTGGCCGCCGTGGCGCTCGGATGAAGACGTTGCAGAAGCGAAAGTTGATCACAACGCCAGGGCGCTCCAGTTTGGTGCTACTCACGCCAGATTTGGTGCTGGCCCAGATCCGGCCCCGCCACGTCATGGAGACAGTTCCCGCCACATCAGCCACCCATTAGCGATGTCGCTAATGGGTAGGCTATTTTTAGAGAGGGCGGCATGCAACCTAAAAAAAAGGAGGTCGTGTGATTTACAGAGTTTTTTCATCATCTCATCATCTTGGTGGGGAGCCTTCTCGTAAGCTCCTTAAGCTCTCGGGCCTTCTCCTCATCAGAAGCATAAGCTCGATTCCTAAAATCCTCCTCATAAGCTCTAAGCTATTAAGCCTTCACCATATAATCTCATAAGATAATCTCCTCCTAAGCTCTGCATCATTCTTGAAGAAGATTTTCGAGGCCAAGCTCCTAAGCTCTCATTATCATAAGCTTAACCTCATAATTAGTCTCGCTCTCTCTCCGGAATCAACATAACCCAAAACCCAAACCTCCTCAGCCTCATTAATAAGCCTTAAGCCATTCTTAAGCTCTATATATCAAGCTTGATTTCTCATCTCTCGAGCTAGTTCTCGGCAAGGCATGCAAGCAAGGAAGATGGAGGTCGAAGCTTGAGCAAAATATTGTCACAGATTAAAGCAAGTAAGGAATTGAAGCCTGCAGGATCACGGAACTGAGTCGATGCCTAATCTCAATTCATTAGCCAAGCCTAATCTCTGAGCCTAATCTTATATCATTAGTCGAGCCTAAACCCATTCAATTCTGGAAGACAAATCAAATGGCTATTGGAAGAGGAAGTTCCTAAGCCATAACGGGAAGAAGCAGAAGGCAGTATTAAGCAGGTCATTATCACTTTTCTTGATTAGCACCTGGTTTAAGCCAGGATTCATCTTGTAAGGAGCATTAATCCTCCATTAATGATTGATTAATGATGATTACGGTTGATTAACTGGAATTAAGAGAACTGTTTGTTTTGAGCACTGTTACCATTAATTGTGCCTGCTGCACCTCTTTTCCCGCACCTCTCACAGCCAGGGGCCCGGTGCCTTCCTGGCTCACCTTTCGCACAATTATCCCCCGACAACGAGACTTTTCCTTCATCGATTGAAGGAAAACCAAAATTCATCGATTGAATTTGACCTCTCCAATCTTATAGATTCAGGGGGTATCACACTACACTTAATAGTGCGAAGGAATTCAGCTTTTTCCACCTTGACCTCTTGTGAGCATAGTTCGGGCTAACCAATAATCTGACTTAGATGGTGAAGCATGAGTTTGGCCATACTATTCTTGTCTCTTACAACATTTCCCTTCTTGTCAGTGATTTCTGTAATAGAATCCCTTCTTCTTTTGACCTTCAGATCTCTAAAGAAATGAGCCTAGTTGGCCGGGTCAGGTTTGAGGGCAAGCTCTCTAGCAAGCAGTCGGGTCTTTTTTATCTCCTCAGCTTGCGGCTCAGCAAGTAGCACTTTGGCTTCAAGCCATCTTTTGTGCTCCCCTTTGGAGGCTCTTCATTTTTGCATACTTTTAAAGAGCTCCTCTACTTCTTCTTTTAGCTCCTTGTTTGTGTCCTCTTGAGATTTTGTACTAGAGGCCCTAGTCGTTTGATCGTTGATTGTATGCTACACATCAAGGAGGACCAGGCACAAGGGTTAGCAGCAGCCACATCATGCTCAAGTTTACAGAGATCTTTCTTAGCTAGGGACCCAAAGAGCGCACCTTTTGTGTACTTACAAGGTCTCTAAGATTATCCCATATCCAAATTGGTAAATTGACAAATTCACCCCACACAAGCAGTGTAGAACACTGTGGCTAGATATTGGATGTAGTCAATCGTTCCGCCCTTGTTGAGGACCGCCAAGCTGGACATCCATTTGGTGAGCTCGATCTATCTATGATGGCACTCTGTCCATAAAACCGAACACCAACGACAAGCTGGCCATCATAGCAAGCTGCTTTTTAATCAGTGCTAGTGAGATCGATACCATGCACGCATTATGTCTTCGACCACCTATGGTAGGCTTTTCTTCAAACTTGAAAGGTCGTCTCTCAAACTGATGGGACATAGACAGACACACGTCGCTTTCCCTCCTCAAAAAATCTTTGTTTGCCCAATCGACATGCCGCTATCCCCCAAGAATCGATCCGATCCAATGCATCTCTCCTGGATCTTTATGCCCGTCAGTAGGGCACCCCACACCACCTTCAATAAACAAATCTTCATAAATTGGGGCCACTTTGGTTTCCAAATGTTCTTCGAGACTTTCTCCCACCGTTCTCAGGCCATTGTCTGGCTTCTTCCATCTACTAACATAATATGGCGGAAGGGCTCCCCTTTACACGTGTCACAATTTGCGACTTGAAGGCTAAAGTCCAGAACGAAAAAAAGCCCAGTTGCACGTTGCACGCGATAAAGAGGGGAAGAGAGAGAGAGGCCGGCTGGCAGTACTATATTCTATATTTAAGGGGGCTAGACCAGTTATTCTCGTGTATGATTATACGATATATGCCTTTAGACTGAGGTTTCCATCAAGGTTGGGGGTCGGGGGGCTCGCATCACCATTCCTGAGCAGAAGCAAGCCATACGGCCGTTGGATGAGAGGTATGGGCATTAGATGAGAGACATATCAGTAGCCGAAATATGGCTGAGTTGCACCGAATCAGAGTCAAACGTCTCCACCAGAGCCCTCAGCATGCAAAACGAGCTCAAAGCTTGACAACTCAGTATGTGAGATTTGCTGCGCGGGACAGCTCCTGAGCTTTGGACAACTCAAGACACAGAATAGTGCATCTTCTGACAGTCGGTATAGCAGCAATTATGTGGGTCAGACGACACCTACCACTATAACGTGGGTCAGACAACGCCGACCGCACTGTCTCTGTGCTAGTAGGCTGCAGCCACTCCTCGCAGTCCAGCACTCTCTCTGGTGTGGCTGAGTGCGTCCTCGCTCTGGTTCCGAGATTTACTCGCTTTTGTCAAATCATGTAACTAGCTTCTCTTACTGTCTCCCCAACACCTCATCCCATTCTGCAGTCTTCCTCACACTCGATGACACCCCCGGTAGCAGCGCCGTCAATGTTAGCGACGCTAACATCACCACCATCCCAGTTTTTCAAAGTGAGACATGCCACTAACGTCAACGGCGTCGTAGTTTTCCAGGCTTCGACACTTGCTTCTCTCTCGCCAGCTTTGCTCAGTCCCACTGCATGTCTAGCCTATGTATCACTGTCAACGCAAAGCTCTGCTTCACTCTTGGCCCCCTTCTCCCTGACACCTGATGGCCGGGAATGGTCCGTTAGTGACCATTCCCCATAATCATTATTCGCGCCATGGCTCCTGGCTCCCCGTCGGTCGCCATGCGGTCGCAGTGATTACGGGGAATGGTCACTGACAGACCATTCCCTACACCATAATAGACTACTTCCAGGCCATCTCCAGGCATCCCACTCAAACTTGAATTCACAGATTGCCATTACAACCTTGTTGAGATCTTTTATCAATGTGTTGACTAACAATATCTCAGAGCCATTTAGTTGATACTAGGTTGCCATAGTCAATGGTTTTCCAGCTTTACTATTACTGTCCCAAAAGTGAGCTGGCCGTTTCAAACCCTTATTATTCACTTTCCTGGCCATTTCTATTTAAAAGGGACTTTGAGGTGGTCCTACAACTTTAGAGAGCCAGGGGGACCACTCCAAGATGGAGTTCTTGAAGTACCTGGTTTGTTCCCCCCACTCCAAATCCCTAGCTTCTCTTTTACAATTCCTTACCAATTTCTTTGAGATTCCCCCCAAACTTAGATTAGACCACGTCGGGCTAAGAGTTTTTCGTGAAACTCAACTCCTTTCCACTTACCACCTTTTGAGCCAAGTTTAGTTGTATACAACATACCTTTGGTAGCCCAAGCTTGCTCTTGTTTAGCCAATGAGACCACAAATTTGGCGCAACGCGTCTCAACACGGGCAATTGGGTTAAGAATTGGATCGAGCGACAAGCTCCTATATGGCCCACTACCATGGTTTAGCAGACTTTGTGTTGTTTTTCCATAAAAATCGTTTTACTAGTTTTAAGAACTCTTTCCAGTGACACTTAGCCATCTTGAGCAATGGACTGGTGAAGGCAATATAGGGGAACATAAATGAGTTTAATACTTTAATCCGGCTCGAAAATGGAAGAAGAGCATACTTCCACCTTTTCATTATTGTTCTGACTTTTTCAAGGACCAAATGAAATCTTTGTTTGTGAGTCATATCCACCCCCAAGGGGACCCCAAGATGTCTGAAGATATTCCCTTTTGAGACAATCTCATCTGGCCAATCAGAAGGGTCGAAGGAGTCATTTTTAGACAGGAAGACTAGCCTTGACTACTCAATATTACACTTGGAACCCGAGGCCACGACAAATGTTTGTACAATCTCCAGGGCTTTTCATTGCCTAAACTCGCCAAAACTCGCCATTCACTTATGCACTTAAGATGTTTTGAAAAGCTTTTTATTTTTTCGAGATTGGGGAGACCTAATTCACTATTGCTTTATGATATTCAATAAGTAGCTAACTTGGACCTTCCAAAATGGAAAGAAGAATGTGAGAGTGTCTTCTAAGGCATGAAGCAAGTGATTACTAGCTATGCGGGCTCCTAATGAGAACTAACCTCTCTATATATCTCAACTCAACCCAATCTCATAAAAATAAGCATCCTTTCAAAACATCTTATGTGTATAAATGAAGGGTAAATTTAGGAAATGAAAAGACCCATGAAAGTGGAAAGTCAAAAGACTTTTCATGGCCTTATAAAGAGGTGGGTCCAATGCACATTGCTACATTTTTCTTTTTTCTAATGCTTTATTTTTCCATGAGTGTTTTCTTCTCTTCAGAGTGTCCTTGCATTATGTAGATAGTGAATATATATAGATATAGAACCAAAAAGCAAAAAATTATTAGTACATGCAGTTTATTTACTACACAAGCAATGGAGCGCACTTATTTAGAAATCGAGCTTATCATGATCACATGGTTTATCCATTCCAGTGATTTAGGCATTATCTCTTGTTGAGACCATTTTCTTTGTTAATGAGCTATTTTTTCCTACCACAACCTATTGGTACATATCTTTTAGAGTTGGTAATGAAGTGGATACTTGCACCGCATGATTTTCAATTGAAGAAACCAATAGAACCTATGTGTGATCTTGAAAATGTTTCCATACTCTTTCTTTATGGTATTTATTGGAAATCTCATGGAGCATCTTATTGTGTATGATCCTATAGGGAATCCTATGACAAAAAGAGTGATCAAGCTTGATGCTACCAGTAACAACAAAGTAGAGTAAATGAATTTAAAGCTTGGCTTGTGAGTATGTTTTGATCTGTGTGTGCATTGGCTACAAATTAAAGGTGATTATTAAGCAAGTTTTAGATGTTTGGCAAAGTATCTATCTAAATTGAAGACCGTCTTATTTAAATTTTAAGGGACTTCCAAAATGGTCGTAAGCATACGAAACTAAACACATCTACATGTTATTGAATGAAGAAGCACACAGTATGTCTTGGCTCATGGGTTATGGAGGTCTTTGTGGTCAGACCAAGGATCCTTCATACTATGGGAGGAAACATCTCTCCTTGGGGATTAATCATAAAAAAATTATCATAGCACGTAAGTGCAGGGGAAGATGCGGGATAAGAGATAGAGATGTATGTCTATTGACTAGTACCTCGCCTACAAGCATTGAAGCATTAAAGAAATATACATTTATCAATTGAGCTCTAAATTACTGATATGCTGTCGTATTATTTCTGCTGCATGTTTAATATGCATGTATATACTTTATTCCCACATTATACCCGAATACAAAGTTTTTCGGATCAATTTTTCTTTTTATTGTAATATATTTGGAAAAATTAACAAAATACCCTTGAAACTTGTGGAAATCCCCAAAATACCCCTCAAATTTTTGAAAATTTCAATATACGTTTGCATTATTTTGAGATGGACTTGAACCCAATTTATGCACAGTCTAATGTTTATGACAGTGGAGATCTATCATTTATCTTCTTATTAAAAAGTATTCATCAATGAGCTCACAAATGAATGAAATTATTGGAAGAGCCCTCAATACCACCCAAAATCCAAGTTCTATCATCTTCTATTGGAAAATAATTGTTTTTGGAGATGTTTACGATGTTAATTAGGGGTATTATGGAAAAAATGAAGGGCATTTTGGGAATTTTCGACCAAATATGAGGGGTACATGAGGAATTTTTCAAATTTAAGGGGTATTTTGAGAATTTCCACAAATTATAGAGGCATTTTGGTAAATTTTTCCAATATATTTTCATAAACTTATCAAATATAGAGATTCCTTATTTAAAAGTGCTATCCAAGCTAGATGAAGATGAGCCTATACTTACAAAGAGCACTCTTTAGCTCTTGAAAAATGCTATCTTGATAGCTATCGAGCGGTGGAATAGTATGAGGAAATGCAAAGAGAAGTTGAAGAGCCACATGAAGAATAGAGACATGGCTGGAAATATCATATCAAGCTTGACCACATGCTTCAAACAAAAATTCATGTGAAATGGAAAGGACCATTTTGTGTTTTGAAGAAGTTCAAAAAATTCAGAGACAGGTAAATGGTTACCTTTTGAAGAAATAATGTGCAAGGCTAATGATAGTGGTTGACGAACTAGGGCAGGCTCTAGATGATCTAGGGAAACCTCTCTCGACTTTGCTAGGTGCTTGAGCATTTTTTAGGCTGGTTCAAACGAGCCCGGCGGTAGAGCGCCTTTGCTTGCTGCTTCCACCAACAGCCCTGAAGGTGGAAGAACACAAGAAAGAGGGATGTTGAGAGAGGCAAGTACTTCTTCCCTGTGCAAAAGCACAAGAAGATTTAGAAATTTTCTCATGTAGAAGATCTGAGTCTTTTTCAGTGTCTTTCACACAATGCATAACAGCATGAGCTTCTGCTCAAGAGGCACCGCATACCTAGCTAGGTACGATTGGGGACAAGGGATCACAGAAGCTCATGATGTTGAGGTAAGTCACAATGTGGGAATTATTGTGAGAATAAACTTCTTGGGAAGGAAAGGGGGGGGGGGCGGGGGGGATGATTTATGGCGCGCCTAGAGGAAAGACTGGTTTTGCTGCAACCATTCAGCTCTCCCCACGCAGACTGAACACCCCTGTGAAGATCTTTTCCGCCATCTTCTGAACCCACCCTTATGTCAACATGTTGAAAAGGTGTTTAGTAGTGCGAGGCCTGGGTACTTTGTAAATAACAAGCTATTGGTGAATATGCTGCCACAGACAATGCAGCACAAGTCCCCCTTGAATAGTGCTAGGAGTTTATGATAAGTCAGATCCCCAACTCAACTGCTTCACAAAACATACGCCCAATACGCAATTCCAGCAACCATATCCATTAATGAAACGGGACTAAAACTTGACCAAAAGTAACCCAAATGCGACCAAGCATACCATCTCCCACTCAAATATGAGACTAGCAAAAAGCACATTTAAGACAAGCAACCCAAAATGCAGCATACTATACATGATTTTGAGCACATACGATTGGTTTACCCAAGCACATGACTCCGCATTTGCAAACATTTTCAATTAGGAAAAGTAAAACTGAATTTACAAGCTTTAGAAGGTAGAGGAAAGAGAGTTAATCATAGCTTAAGCATACATTCAACACAGCAAAATCAGCATAAACACAGTAGTAATGGATTGGAAAGGTTTGATATTCTGCTGAAGTTGATTACAATGAAGGCGGCAACTCCAATGGCTACACTCATAATGCTGCAACAGCTTTGGTTCTCTAATCTCTTCAAAGCTCCAAAAATGGCCAAAGACTGAAAAGACCCTTATCTAGTTTTAAATATTAGTATTTATATCTAGAACTAATTTTACTTAAAAGTGACCTAGGGTTCAGATTTTACAGCACCATGCACCTTGTGCTCCTCTCAAGTTCATTAATACAAGTTTGTTAATACATTCAATCCTTTACAAAGAGAACATATCAAAATATTACAAAAATGGAATCTTGTTAATTAGAAAGAATCCCCTTCAAAATTGGTATAGTTACATCAGTGGCTTTTCCAGTTGGCGTCTCCCAGCCTTCCCTCCCTCTTGGTTTATGTCTTCAAGGTGTTGTTTACTTGGCAGGAGTGCAGACTTCATCTCTTACTACGAGCCATTTGTTGAAGCATCTGTCTGAGAGGTGTATTCTTCTCAAATATGGTGCAGACCTAGAATATAGTATCATATTCAAAGACCCTGTGTAGCACACCTCTTCAAATGTAGCATAAAAATAGACTTGAAGGAAGATGGTGAGGCCATAGAGAGACTCTTTTGGTGGTACCATAGATCCCAACACATGCCATCCGTATCGTAATGTTATTTGATGCAACAAAAATTGGCCACTAAATATAAATTCCCTTGAACCTTGGCAATTCATGGTACATAAATGCTAGTTGTCAGCAATGAACCTCTCTCTCTCTCTCTCTCTCTCTCTCTCTCTCTCTCTCTCTCTCTCTCTCTCTACATTTTCTTTTCAGACAACATGTTTGGATCAACAAATGAAGACCTCAAAAGAAAAAATGATTGAAATAATAATAATCTTGAAGACATCCTCAATGTGTTTTGGCTCTTCAATTAGCACTGCCTTTCGGCAAAAAGGGAGGGTAAATGCTAGGGAATTTCAGCCCGTGTACAACGGAGCACCCTTCCAATTTTTGGAAGGTATGTTCTATTTTCCTCTTTAATCTATAGTCTCTCTTCTTCTTTGTTTCCTTCTCTCTCTTGCACCCTCTCTTTCTCTCTCTTTTTCTTCAATCGGAGTGAAAGGCAATGCCAACGTCCGTCTCCAGACGCCTATTTTGACTTACCTTGACTCAAAACACATTGTTTATTCTTAAATTTTGTTGGCAAAATTATGCTGGCACAACCCATGCAAAGAGAGGTGTTCTGATTGTTAGATTCAAGAAAATGTGACATCTGTAGCCAAGTTACTTCAAGACATTCTTTTTCTACTTCAATACTTGGAGCTTTGCACAAACCAGGGTAGTCATTTCCATCTTCTGATTCCAAATCTAGGGCTTGGGAATTAGTATGTATGTTCGATGTATCCAAGACCTGTTCATATCAAAAAATGGCCGCCTCAAATTTTTGCAAGGATTTGAAGCTGGCGCAAATTTCAAGACTTTTAATTGAAAAGTTCAAATTTATGTAGAATTTCCTTCTAAAATATGGTTTCCACCTTCCTCATAACGGGGTGAAAAGGATCCAAAGCCGGATTGTAAAATTATTTTCCCGAGTCCTGTTCCAATCTAACCTTCTATGCCCAATTCTAGAAACATCTTCATGTCAAAAAGTACACATCCATATGCAATTTCCTGTGATAGCAATGGAGTTGCATATATTTCCTACCAGAAACTAATATCTTCTTGTCCCAAACTTTCATTTTCTTTAAGCACATAAAGCATTTGGAGGTTAGGACAAGCAATCTTCTTCATACATACATACATACATACATTTATCTAGATAGATAAACAGCTACTGCCCTAAAGTACAAGCTTATTCTACGATGAATGACTGTTTGTTGTGTGGAGGTCAAGGACAGAAATGTATGGGAGAAGAAAAGATCCAATCCAGAGGCGACCATTATGCTCATGCACCTCAGTAACAAATTTCACGACTTTTCCAGAGACATCCTCTAATATCTGGAGGAGTGTACCATTGGATATTAAGTATTTGGCAATAACACCATGAGGTGGTGTGCCACCATTGTAGATAAGCTGGACACACTTGAAAGGAAGAGGAAGTTGCAAGAAGGCCTGACGAAGCCAAGGGAGAGGTCCTAACACTTGCCTCACTAAGTTACGGTGCCGATGCATAGCAACCCACAGGTGGTCTCCTTCCTTGCTCAACCTTACATTGTCCGGGTAGCCTGGTAACACCGCCAACACCTCTGTCTCCCCTGCTCTTGAACCCTTTAGCCAATGCCTCAACAATCTAGACAAGAAAACCCATCACACATCAATCAAACTTCCTAACAAAGCTAGTAAAGACAAGACAAAAGTAAACCCTCCACCTAGAGAAGACATGTATGCAAAGATTGCATACAAATGTGCCCATTAACACCTCCCTCAGTGATGTAAACAAGCTTGGAAATCCATATTTAACAAACTTTCGTAAACCAATGTATTTTCCTTGCAAAGAAACTGCTCAAAAATATCATTTGGTTTCCTGGATGCGATCATACTGTCCTCAGACATTCAAGATGGATAGCTTCAGGCGAAGAATCCTGAGCCAGATCTATTGCACCTCTCTCTCTCTCTCTCTCTCTCTCTCTCTCTCTCTCTCTCTGGTAGATTGGTTATGCCATTTCCCTCTTGAATAACAGGTCTTGAGTTCAACTCTCCTCGTCGGGTAGATCTTTAAGGTCTCTTGGGATAGTTTCCTACGATGTAAAAATTCTCTTCTTCTTTCTCTCTCTCTCTCTCTCTCTCTCTCTCTCTCTCTCTCTCTCTCTCTCTCTCTCTCGTAAAGTTCAGTGATTTTGCAACTTTTGTTTGTGTGTTTCTATTGAATTTTCGCTTGAGTGTCCAGGCCTATAACAATGCTTCAAGTGTGTGCTTTTTAGAAAGCATACCGGTTCTTCAAAAGCACACAGAGGAGTCAGATTTTTGTTAGGAGGCATGGAAGGCCATCTAGCGATTCAGAGAGGAGGAGAGCTCGTCCTCTTCTGACAGCGAACAGATGAGCAAGAAGACCAAGGAGTTCAAGGAAGGGGGTCAGGCCGTCAAGTTTGAGACATTTTCAGGCTACCAGGACACCCATTAAGACCTTGAGTTTATACAACACTTTGACGTCACCTTCTCTAGAGGTCAGTTCACGGAACAATCCAAGGTCCGAAGGGCGGCATCTTACTTGAAAGGAAATGCACAAACATGGCGGTCTACTCTGTTGTTACGCAGAGATGTAATATGCAACGGAAGTGAATGATGGTGTATGGCTCAAAATGAGTGATCAGTGGGTGCTCAAGGTTCCTTTTACTTAGCGGAAGGGAGAGCCTTCCTTGACTTAATGAGCGAATGTGCAATGACCAAAACAAGAGAGTGGAATGCAATTGTGAGTGAGAGTGCTAGAGAGAGAGAGAAGAGACGACACCGGATGGGGTTCCAAACCCCCCTCCAAGGGCACCCCTCTCTATTGCTAGAGAGGTATTTGCTGTAGATTGCACAAAGTCTGTAAAATGCTTCTAGATGTTGTGGTACCTGCCGACGACGACGATGATGTTGACAACGATGAGACAACGACACCGACCGAGATCCGCGACCGAGATCCGCGAGGCTAATGGCTGAAATCTGAAAACGCTAGGTGAACTGCTGAGGATCTGCAACTGCGGTGCTGCTACAGGCGGATTTGCAAATATCCATGCATGCAATGGCTGGAAACTGCAAAACGTTGGCTGTCTGTAAGCTGAAAACTGAAAACGCTGGCTGAAATGAGGGCTGAATTATGGTCGCTGGCTGATCTACTGCGATAGGAAGAATGCACCGAGGATCTGCTACCAAAAGGGGTGCGGTACGGCGAGGCTAAGGGCTGATCTGAAAACACTGGTTTCCTTGGCTGAAACGATGGTCTTGCTGCTCCCTGAGAACACTGAAGAGCCTGTGGGTGCTGAGCCTCCTTGTGTCTTTTGCCTCTTCTGCTTCTACTGGACGCCTCCTGCCTCCTTTCATAGGTACTTTTTGTTGGGTCGAGCAGCCTTTATGAGGCTTCCACGATTTGGAAATCAATAAAGTCACTTATTAAGTAAAAGACCATAAGAGGTGTCTCACATGCAGTCACAAAACTAGGTCCATGCGGTGGAACATGCTCATGCTGGGTACAGGGTGTTGATGCTAATGATCATGCTCATGCACGGCCTGTGTACAGGCTCACAAGGGTGTCAGAACACTTCCTAGGCTACCTAAACCCTAGAAGTTGGAATAGCTTGTCCACATGCACATAGGGTTAGATGTCCACCTGACAAGAGAGCACCTATGACGTGGGTAAAAAATTCAAGAAAATTTTCACGTCGGCTTGGATATCAGATGAATATGAAAGAGATGTCATCACGGCTTCGCATCATTTGAGAATGACTAAGAAAGATATATTGGATGACTACTACCAGAGGTTTTAAGATACTTATTTGCCAATGTCTTCCTTTCAAAAGATTACTTTTAGGGACCAGATTGATCGATTTTGCTATGGTTTGCCAAAAGAGATCGAGAGTATTGTCTAGAACAAAAGTCTCACTCTATTCAAAGACTTATGGGACATGCTAAGCAAGAATTTGGGATGCATGCCGGCTCATTGATTTATCCTAAGAACAGGACAGTATCCACCTCAACCGGGCAAGAGGCTTCCAACGAAGAGAATGAATCAGGAGAACCAGATGACAACTCATCACACGATTCAGGAGAAGTAAGAGAATCAAGTGGTAGCGCATCCGAGCGTTCCAACAAACTAAGGGAACCAGATGCAAGCTCATCAGAGTATTCCGAAGAAGAACGGGGATCAGACGATAGTGCGTCTCAGAGTTCCGACAATTAAGACTGACGTGCCAAAGGACAACCCACAGGTCCAAGGACACAAAAAACGAAAGGAAAGAGAATCAACTGGTAGATTAGAGAACTCCACAGATCAAGATTGAGGTGCCAAGGATAGGGAGGCCAGCAGGGTCACCAACAGGTCACAGGGCGCGCGAAAAGAACATAAAGGTAAGGGCCCACTGGATAATTTGGTCTAGGGTACTTTTTGGCCCTCAATGCAAAGTGGATGGAGAAGAACATCGCAAACCCTCTTCAGAGAGAGCTGTACCTTGAAGCTTTTGGCCCATTACCATAGTGTCTATGCCAAAAGTTACCGATGAACCAGCACGTTGAATCTGGTGTGGTGCGGACTGCACAAGACAGAAGCCACTCCAATCCTTTGTCACAGATTGCCTAGATTGAATAAAGTCACTGATTTCTCCTTGAGATTTTAGGGTACTGACAAGCTGACAATATTTTGCGGAATGACTTTATCAACAGATGTGCACTGAATTGCAAATTTCCTTGATTGAAATCAAAACATGTGCTCTTTCATGTGTGTATTGTAACAAACATGCAGAGAAAGACGAAATGTCTGCAACATTTTGTCCGATGAATGATTTGAACTTAGTGCATCTAGACATCTGTTAGAGAACAGCGAGATCCGGATGTGATGGCTAAGTGAATGAGAACTAAAAGTGAATTGAATGAGATTCTAGTACATCAAGATGTCTATCTAGATGAGATGACTGGATACTGTTGTGAGTGCATAAAGAGTTCCGAAAGGATGAGATGGCTACGCAGTGATCTAGGTGCATCAACAGTTTTGAACGAAATGAGATGGCTAGATTGAATGATTGAAACACAAGTGTTCCGTGAAAAATAAGTGTCTGATTTTGTGAATTGCATGCTATGTGGATGTACTGTCTTGTGGGGATAGCCATGGGCATGGTTTGCTTGATTGAACTGTCAAAAGAAAGGATATGAATCTGATAGTAACAAGATTTACCAGATCAAGACATCTGTGAAAAGATTAGTGCGGTCTGGATGTGATTGCTGAATGGTTACAATGATAAGGATTTGTACTCGAGACCCTCGACAGAAATGCGATTGATCAGTGACTAATGTCTTTGTAGGAGTGTTGGATTGGTGGAGTCCGGTGCATGAGTACATAGAGTCAATGTCTACTAAAGAAACTTTCTGTCCTTTGGTTGTTTTTGCAGGCGTAATCGAGGGCGATCACAATTCTTTCAAGAGGGGGGAACGTCACAGAGTGATGACGTGGCATGCCCAATTGGAAGAGAAATGGCCGAATGGAAAAGAGAGGCTGAACCGACCAACTTAAAGAACTTCTGAGCACCGGCCGTGAGGCCTAAAGCAAAAGCTTGATTTCTGGAAGTGATTTCCATAAATTGCATTGGCATGCTGATGTGGCAAGCTATATGGAATTGTTGACGTGGTAGGCTGTACGAATTTTCGTAAACTACGCTGCTGTGCTGACATGGCAGGCTGTCCGGATTTTCACGTTTTGTGCTGATGGCCACTGGGCACTTTTATGAGATGCTTTTGAGAGCAGTTGCTTTTGGGTGAAGTGCTTTTGAACCTGATGCTTTTGAGGCTCTAGCTTTTGGACAACCCTTGTACTGTTTATAAGAGACATTGGGGCTTCACTCTGCAGAGCGTCTGGATGTAGAGTCAGAGAGTAGGGGACCCTCAAGGGTTGTACTGTTGCGAGCATAACAATAAAGAAATACTGAAAGGGGCGCAACTCTTTGATGCCGGTGCTTCTGAGCGCGGAACTCCGCCACTCTCTCTCTCTCTCTCTCTCTCTCTCTCTCTCTCTCTCTCTCTCTCTCTCTCTCTCTCTCTCTCTCTCTCTCTCGCGCGCGCGCGCATAAAGTTCACTGATTTTGCAGTTTTTGTTCGTGTGTTGCTATTGATTTCTCGCTTGGAGTGTCCAAGCCTATAACACTGTCTACCTACCTATCTCTGTTTTTGTCTCTGTGTGCTCATCAGATGAAGAAATTCCAACAAAAGGTAGCACAATTCAGAGCAGATGTCAAGTGCAGCGGAATTGAAATGGTGACAAGATCTAGACTTTACACTTCCACAAATCATTACTTCTTTCCTTGATTGAATGTGTGCTACTTAGCACGATAGATGGTTCTTTTTAGATAGAGAATGAGAGAGAGAGGTAGAGATGTGTAGAAGGAGAGAGAGGGAGAGAGAAGAGGAGAATTGACACCCGATGGGGTCCAGCCAATCCTCTCAAGGGACCCCCACACCGTTGCTGATGTGGTAGTTGCTTTTGATTGCATAAATGGAATGTATACACATGCAATACCTCAAGTAGAGCCTCTACTGACTTGAATGGGGACTGTCACCGATGTAATTGTTCGAAATGAATCACCTCCACGGGCCGATTTCATGCACCTTTGGATCCTTCTCGATGAGGGGTTGCTGATGGCCACCAAGGGGTAGATCAGGGGCTGATTTGCGCTCCCGATGTGAGAGGAATGAAGGCCTAGAAGCTGGCTGCAAAAACGCATATCTGGTAGCTGGCTGCAAAAACACAGCAGGTCTGACGCACAAAACAGGTCTGAAAATGCAGATGATGATGATGCCGATGATGGAAAGCAATGGGAGCACACGATGCGGCGAGGGAATGGCTGCGAAGAGGCTCAATGGGCTGCCGAAGGTCCGGGGCTGCGATAGGGAAGATAGCGTTCGCAGATCCATGCGATCTCTGGCGAGGAAGAGGGCTGAAAACTGAAAAAGCTGGGCTGATCTGCTGCTTGTAAAAACAATGGGCTGATCTGTGATGTTGGAGCAAAAACACAAGACAAGCTCTTGAAAACGCTAGGGCTGGATCTCTGCTAGCGCTCCACACTTTTTTGAAAAATGCCGGGCAATGAGGTCCCTTTATAGCACTTATAAGCAAGGTCGGGAATTTTCTGACAATAACTCATTATTCTGTGACCCATTTGACGAACCGATTGGACCGACACGTTCCTCTAACTTAGACCTACATGCTCGTCATGTCAGATGCCCACAGCAATGTAATAACAAAACAATTGTACAAACCATTTTATGCAAGAGGGTTCCAAAACTAGAAAACCTAATCTAATGAACTCATCCGGACATGCAGGTCCTGTGAACAGGCTCACAAAATTGTTGATACTAATCCTCCTAGGATTCTAGACACTCCTATCTAGGGATAGGTGCAAAATTGGCTCTGGAAGTCGATGAAGCATGTCCATGTGGCACACAGAGCCATGTGCATGTTACAGCAAATTTAATTAACAAAGAAACGAGAATCACCAACCACCCTTGAAGCACAGCTACACACTATGGAAGAAAAGACAAAGAAAGAAGAGCCCGACAAAGACTCATCCAACAAGACATAGAATGACAACATCAAACCACAAGTAAATTCCAATCATCTAGTAAAGGAAGTTGCATTAGAATTGGGGGCTTGCTTGAAGATTGGCCAAACAGAGGTACCTGAAGAGGACATACCAAACTATATCATAGATACACATTTTTTCAAAGGAAAGTTTAACCAAGGTTGTACCCTTTGTGGGATTCAAGAATCCTATACTCATCGAAGTCGAGGGGAAGCAAGCAAAAATATGTAGTTATGATGTCAGTGAGAAGATAAGGGTAATGAAACAAACAACATCGCTTCAAGGCACATCAATATGGATTTCCAACCAGCTGACACCACTTCAATCAAAGAAAAGATCAAGTGAAGTAGCTTAAGTCGGAGAGACACGAAAGAATGGAAAGTGGGCAGTTTACAAAGGCGGGAAAGCAATCATAGAGTTCAAGAATCCACCACCAAGCCTGAAAGCATAAAACCTTATCTTTTACAATGCACACTATACATGCCACACATGGTAAATCATTGTAAAAATCAGCTCTTGCGAGTCATAAGAGCTTCTTAGAGTTTAGCCCTTTCTTTTCCATTTTGGCTTATGTACCTGCATGGCACAATGCCTGAAGTGGAATGTACTCAAAGGTGTATCTGATTTTCCCTATAAGCCTTGGCCTCCAAAGGACATTAATAGAATCAATCTCTCTCTCTCTCTCTCTCTCTCTCTCTCTCTCTCTCTCTCTCTCTCTCTCTCTCTCTCTCTCTCTCTCATGCTCCTAAGAAGTCTATTTACTACTTTGTATTTAGTTTTTCACATTTATTTTCACTCTCACACTTTTCACACTTAGTACTTTAGTACTAAGGTACCCAGACATTGTAACAGATTCACCACTTTTGTATCAGTTTGGTCTCATAGGTCATTCTGGCCTTTTGAAGACGTTTAATATAACATTTCATTTCATTTCATTTCTCTCTCTCTCTCACACACACACACACAGCTGAATATTGATACCTGCCAGGAACCGATTCAGCAATCACGAGAAAGGTTTCATCTTTGCTAAGAGCCACACCGTTGGGGAATTGAAGGCCATCCTTTACCACCACACTTGTCTCTCCACTTTTAAGATCGTATTTCAAAACTCGCCCCGTATCGTCCCCCGACAACATCAACAAGAAGAAATCCCTGCCAATTATCCCTGATTAATTATACACACACACACACACACACACACACAGACTGTGTGCGTGCGCGCACGTGCATGAGTGTTCGCATGTGCATTTATTCATGGCACAAATAAAAGCAGAGAAAGGAATCCATAGAAATTCCTTTGAAAATACATAAGTGTACATTTCTTATTTCTATGCATCGGTACTTCACGTGTCGTGTATGTGTGTGTGGGGGGAGAGAGAGAGAGAGAGAGAGAGCACTAAGCTTAATAACAGCTATTGTTCGACATTTACTGTACGCTCAGTCCTGATTATAGGGAATAGCCATTTTCAGGTCTCCGTTCCACATTCCCATTCCAACCTCCTATTCCGTACCATGTTTCATGTTTCAGACGTGAGTATTTGAAACAGGGAATGGCATTTCATACCCGTTGCCATTCCCCGGTCCATGTAACTATGAGGCTGCTGCATTGTCGAGGGTGTTTTGCCGAACAATTTGCTGTTGCGCTGGTCGAGGCATCTGCCTATGTGTGATTCGCTGCTGGCCACTTATCTCTTGGTACAAGATGCTGTTGTGATGCTGCCAGTGCATTGCTAAGTTTCCCGCTATGCTGCACAGTCTCACTATCCCCATATACCTTTTCAAAACTGCCAACGCATGTCTTGGTGCTGGCAAGGGCTGCCCCTGATTGTCCCTTGTGACGACCAAGACTTGTCATTAACAACTTACTGTCTTATCTAGCTATTCCTCCAAGTGGGCAAGTCTCTTCTCCCTTTTCTTTTCTCTCTAGCAAGTGTGTGTGTGTGTGTGTGTGTGTGTGTGTGTTTTGGTTGAGATGGTGTATTTTCCAGAATATTTAGGTGACCAATTGCTGGAGATTGCAGCTGCGTTGGGGAAAGTGGTGTGCCCTCCTCGACCAACCGGCAGTAAAAATAGATTTTGCATTTTATGGGATACAGTTAAAGAAAGGCCACCAGCCTTGGCAATTGAAGTCGAAAATGTCAAGGGTATGGGGGCACCGTCTTTAAGTTGAAGTGAAGAGTGTTTGCGGGAACTTGTTTTGCCTTGCCACAAATTTGGTCAAATGGCATCCAAATGTCAAAGAGTGCTCTGCCACCTTCTGCCATACCCCAAAAAGAAACTAAAAAAACTATGATGCCTGACAGGGAGGATTTTCAACAAGTTTGCAAAAACAAAACAGAGAAAGAAAAAGGAAAGGGGAAAGTGGTTTCCGCAGATGAACATGTCGGCCCTTCCAATTCTGTGCATAGGGACAAAGGCAAAGGCAAAGAGATTCAGATCGGGTCTGTCCCAAGGAAGGCCATCGTTCCTCCTCGTCAAATAACACTTTCGCAAAGCTCGACAGCATCTACTCATGCTTCAGTTTCTTCCTCGGCTTCACCCTCCAAGTTATGGTCAGATATTGTTAGAGGTGGCTTTTCGAGCATGAATTTTAATATTCCGCAGCATAGCTCTTAAATGCCTGAGATTCAGACTTCAGGGTCTGATCAGGAGGAGGTGATGTTGGAAGCTTGAAGAGTTTAGTTCTTCCAGCTTTGCTATCATGTCTAAAGCTCCAATAAAATGTCTTTCATACGACGTCAGAGGCCTCTGTGATTTGCATAAAAGGAGGCTATTTTGGCATTATGTAAATACTACGCACCCGCATGTTGTCTGCATCCAGGAGCATAATCAGCATGTTTTGACGGGATAGATTGATCATTTTGCTAGATATGATATCTTCTATGCTGGTACTCATGACTTTTCTGGAGCAGCAATGTTGATTAGACATGATCTGCAACCGATCATGGTGTATAATGATGAAGCAGCCCATTAGTTGGTAGTTCAATGTTGTCTTTACGGTCAGATCTTCGAATTCGTCACTGTATATGCGCCTCATAGCTCTACACAGCGTGCACAGCTTTGGCGACAGCTTCTACATTATTCTTGGTTGCACAACGCACTTCTTTGTGGGGATTTCAATAATATTCCTGCACCACAATACACTTCTACTGGTGGAAGTCACATGCTTGGCTCAGAGCATGCTACTTGGGACACTTGCATTGGGAATATCAGATCTTTGGGCACAACTTCATCCAAGTACTTCGGGTTACACGTTTCATCATAATGCATTTAAGCATATATGGTCCAGATTGGAAAGAAGGTATTTGCTTCATGCTGGTCAATTTGAACATTATGTATGCAAAATGTGGATAGACAGATCCTTACTGATGCCAGATCATGCACCTTTATAGTTGGGTTTGTACTTTGGCTTGCCAAATGATGCGGCTTGGAATGCTACCCCACGCTTGCTACAGTTGAATAACAGTTACTTGCAACATGAACAATTCAAAGAAATGGTTTTGCATGCAACCATTCCTCTTTATCATCGGATCTCTGAGGATGTTGATGTTGCTTGGTTCCAATTTGTTCAACAGATGCAAGCTACCATTGCAGATTATGAAAAATCTTACCTGTAGGACATTCGTGTGGCAGTAACGGAAGCTAAACATATTTGCAAGTCGTTGGCCGACACGGTAATGCAAAAGAGGGTGAGGGATCCTGTCTCCAACTCCTTCAATATCCGCATAGGAGGCAAGTAGATCTTGGTACTCAAGATCTAGGTTATCCTGTATCCGATGTCGATCTTGATTCTTGGTTCTGCTTTGGTTCTTGGTGGTTCTTCGCTTGAGTTCGCAAAGCTGAAGAACTCACAAAGCTCTGATACCAATGTCAAGTGCAACGGAAGTGTTTAAGGATTTAGCTCGGATCTAGTACTCCGCACAAACACAAGGTTACTTTACTGCACTGG
Source organism: Adiantum capillus-veneris (assembly GCF_014529385.1). Taxonomy (NCBI): domain Eukaryota; kingdom Viridiplantae; phylum Streptophyta; class Polypodiopsida; order Polypodiales; family Pteridaceae; genus Adiantum; species Adiantum capillus-veneris. Next base: position 115,194,055 of record NC_140951.1, on the reverse strand, counting down.
AAGAGAGAAACTCAACTGAAGATAATAAAGGAGAGAGTGAGGCAAAGAGAGAGAAAAGAGAGACGACACGGCATGGCGGATCCTAACCACCCACAAGGGCCCCCTTGCTCTGTTGTCAGAGCAAGTACTTGCTTTATTACTTGCACAAATGCTGATACAATGATGCTAAAGGATGAGATGCTGAGATGCTAATGGGTACTTGATGCAGATGCTTGGTACTGCTAGGTACTACCGTAGAAGCTTAGGGGTATTGCGGTGGGTGCTTGGTACTTGTGAGGCTAAGTGTTGGGTACTACGGGTACTTGGGTACTGAAGGTACTTGGGTGCTAAGGACACGGCGGTCCTACTGATCCCTATGCTGAGCTAGGGAGGAGCCAAGTCAAAACATAAGGGTGCTAGATGCTGGAGTACTGCATCGACGACGACGAAGACGAGGGGTACTTCGACGACGATACTTGGTAGAGATGCTTGCACGGCAAGGCTATGGCTGAATGCTAAAAATGCTAGGAAATGCCGAGGCCGAAATCTGCAACCGCGACAAGGTTATGGGCTGAATGATGAAAACGCTAAGGCTGATGGCTGAAAAACACCAGATCTGCTGGGTGCTGCTGAGAAGAGGTGCTGCTACGGGTACTGCTTCTTTCTCTACTTCTCCTGCCTTCTCTACCGCTTGTAGGCTGCTTATATAGGTGCACAATGCTGGGTTGAGCAGTGGCTAAACGAGCTGTAACAGACTTGGACACCCCAAGTCGAGAATCTTGCACGACACACGAGAGAGAATCACTTTAAAATACTTCACACTTAATTCACAGTTCAATTGACTCGACACGGCCCGGCATAGTTCCGTGCCCAGAGAGATTCGCCCCGAAGACTGACGCCCCTTTCGGTATTTCTTTTTGTATTAATGCTTGAGCAAAGTACAATTTCCCGCGGGTCCTCTCAACTCACCGGCTCATCAGCACATGTGAGCCAAGAGAGACCCAGGGGTCTTATTTAAAGGCCATTGGCCATGTAAAAGCAGTACATGAAAGCTTCCAAACTCAAAAGCACTTGGCTCCAAAAGCCCTAGCGCCAAAAGCAGCCAATGCGTTCTGCGGAATCACGTACGGCCTGCCACATCTACACAACCCAACGCGTTTTACGGGTTTTTGTACGGCCAACCATGTGGGCACTCCAATGCAATTTGCGGACTTCCGTACCGCCAGCCACCATCCTCTATATTCATTTACTGTCCCTAGGGCCCCATTGGGCGGGACCCTATAAGTTGGAACAACTTATAGCTCTAAGCCTCTTTCCTTTGGGCATGCCACGTCATCAGTTTGTGACATACCCCCCTCTTGAAAGAATTGTAATTGCCCTTAATTGCGCCTGCAAAACATACAGAGGCCATAAACCATATACCTCATAAGTTCTGAATAGTCTAAACTCACGAATTATAAGAGTGAATAAAGCACTCATAAAACTATAAAAGCAAGGTACACAAGAAAAAGAAGAAAAGAAAAAAAAAACTAAATCATTTTATTTGCTACAAAATAAAACTGGATAAAACAAAACATTATTAACTTAAAAATGTTTTTAGAAAAGTCATGCGCAAAATAAGTTGATTGGCTAAAACTTAAAACAAGAACTCAACTTTAAACAAAAAAGGATAAGACATCTTAAAAACTAAATCCTAGAAATCAAACTTCACACAACTACTTCTAAAGAAACAAATTTTGAAGTTCTAACGTAAGCTAAATACGAAATCGAAAAATGAATACTACTACAAACCTACGAAGAAGAGGCTGCAAATAACCAAAGAAGTACAAAGATTCAAACTTGACAATATGTGACCTCAAATTCGCTGCTTGTCCAAACAGGAAGAATAAGATTATCACCTTTATCATGCATAGCTTGGACAGCACCTATGACATCCCTACTCACGTCGTTAGTGCCCAAGAGTAGGTGCAGGTTTGTATAGAGGTCATTCATGCATTGAACGTACTCTACAAAACCAACGAGTTGAGTTTCTATCACCCTCCAGAGGTGATGAGCATACTCAGCCATGATAACGGCTAGCATTTTTCAAGCTAGAGTAAAAATACTAGAAGCGCTAGAGATCAAAACAACAAAATAGTGTGTTACTAAGTCAAACAATAAGTGGGCTTTTAAGCTCTCCACATTCATTGAATTCAAAGGAAGAAACATTAAAAATAAACTTAAGTCTTACTACGATGCAAAAATGAACGAACGTTTTTCAGGATTCTTTTGAATGAGTATCATTTCTCAACGAGTAAAGAACTAAGATGGCACGATTGAACTACAAAAGCAGATTACTAGAACAACGACGAGACAATCTAAATAATTGAGAGCAAAGGACACCGTACTTGGTTAAAAGAGAAATGTTCGAAGGAATGTGAAGATTGTATTTTGGTTCAAGGCACTTATCATAGATATCTACTTCTAATCCCAAGGGAGTGAAAAATCTTAAGGTCTAAAAAGACGAACAATCACTATTTGTGGTACAATTAAGTTCACAAAACGCCTTAGGATAAATTCCTCCACCTATAGAACTCGAATTCAAGTACATAAAATCTTGAAAAGAAGGAACGTCAGGAACAAAGAGATCATCTACAAAGCGTCTTACATTGCATAACTTGTGCAAAAATATTGGGCAAGTGTTAACAAGGACAAGACGCTCCATAAAATCAAACTCATAAGTTAAAAGATAGAAATTAGGAAGAAAAACAGTACAATTGGAGCCCATAGGGATACCAATTGTTTGCTTGAAAAGAGAGTCATCGACGGTTATATATAAATTGTCCAAAAGAAAATCTAACCAAGATATGATGTCAATGTCATCTACAATCCTGGTGAATCTCTTTCTTCCTTTATCTATATCTATATTCTTACTTTTTAACCATCAGGAGTTAAAGTTCAAAGCTTACTTTTCTACTAGCAATGCCTTGTACTTGTACGCAAAACCTTTTGAAATAAGAGACTTGACTCTGGCTAAAGATCCTCTAAATTTAGCTTCGTTTATAGTGTTGTAAAGTCAAAAGTTTGGAGACACAAAGGAGAAGATTTCTCCTTAAGGCTTCTTGAAGAGTCCGGTAGGTACGTTTGCTTCCTTTAGCAAATTTTTCCACAATTCATTTACGCTAGGTAAAATGGCTTTGAAACAATAACTAAGCCATTTGGAAACCTTGGTCGAAGAGGTGTTACAAGAAGCAGCTATAAATCTAGGCTTTATAGGGTTCTTGTGGAACTTCCAAACGGTGTATAAAAAAGGTAATTTAGGTTGGCACTTGAAACCAAAAGACTTACAAAAGACTTGATGTTTCAAGATAACCTCTTGTATCGAAAGATCAGAACCATTGTAAGTCTGAGAGTTTACTTTACCTAACAAGCATTCTAAATAGAACTTTTTCCACGTAACAACAAAGTTATTAGAGCACTTATCTATGTAAGAGATTACAAAATCGCGATGAAATTTCCTAAGAGCATCACGATCAAAAGAAGATAAGCTATTCCTTCCTGAAGAAACGTTCCTAGAGCAAGAAGCTATTTTCAAAGAAGCTTTCTTGAGGACTACAAACTTCCAATGAGTAAAAACACCTTGAACACCTAAAGACTCCTCAAGCTTTACTACGAAACTAGAAATTCCTTTCTCTATGGCTTTGAGAAGGCAAGAGTCACTCGAGGAAGGGAGCCTATATTTAGTACCTCTTGAGAAAAGGTCTTTCAAGGAATCCGAAGGAAGAATAGAACAATCGGCAGTAACTACATGACCCAAAGCTCCATTTACGTAAGAAGAAAAGGAAATTTTACTACAAGGGCAATCAATACTTAAGACAGCCTTTCTTGCTTTTTAAGATTACGTCCAATGTCACTATAGTTGAAAGCTTTTTGTCTTAAAATTTTCACATATTTGAAAGCTACGACTCACACAAAGAGGGAGAGCATCCAAAGCTTCTTGAGATCTCAAAATAGAGCTTAATCCAATCTTGTTCAAGTCAAGGGAGGTAAAGATAGTTATTAACAAATCTTTCTTTCCAACCAAGGGATTTTTCAGACTAAGACACTTGGACTTTAAAAATTTGCCTAGCAGTACTCGAAGTTGAGTACTATGAGACTCTCTTAGCTCCAGATCTTCATAAGAGTAGTTCTCAAGGGTATACAAGAGCTTAAATAGGATTCTTATATTTTACCTCTCAAAATAACCCAACTCCATGGCTCTAGATAGGTAAATCAATCTCTGTTTGAAATCCCTATATGCAAAAGCTCTATGGTTAGAAGGGCCATCACTCTCACTTCTAAAGGGTGAAGCCCTAGAGAGACCTTGTACTCTACTAGAAATAGTGTTGTGCAAGACAATTGAAATGATTTTAGGGATAGAAGCTTGAAGGTGGATCTGAACAAAAATCTTTAGGAATCCAATTTCTTTTAGACTGACTTGAAGGGAGAACTAACTCGGGTTTGGGATGCCTTCGCCAAAGCATAGGTTTCTTATGGTAAATTATCTTATTTTTACATAAAGAAGACTTTACTTCCAAGTTGAAACCTTTAGGGGAAAAGGTATACAAAGTTCTCATCCAAAACAACCCTCGAGGCCATGCTGATTTATAAAACTCTTTAGAGTTTCTAAAATTACCCTCTATGTGCTCAATAGGAAAACAACGGAAAGACTCAAAGCCATGTTTTGCTATTGCCGCATACAAGGGTTTCACACTTTCACGTATGGTGCTCTTACTTTGAACTTTTTCGCTTCTCTTGGGTGTTCCTGAAAACGGACAAAAACTGTTCGAAAGGTTTGGCAAACATAGAACTATCATGAATACTATAAATTACATAAATAACTTGAGAGGTATGCATCGGACTTAAAGGGCGATCTACCATAAGATGTTTTTTCCTTAAATGCCTCAAACGATTGAGGGCTTTCATCGATTGAGTGCGTAAACAAGTTCAATAATCTAACTCTAAGTACCAACGCACTAGACAACACAAATCTAGCACTTGCACAAAGACGACTCAGTCAGTGTACATTCAGATCATATCAATCACATTAAAATTGATTCCAAATCTAAGACCATGATTCTTGGCAACGTCTTTAGCAATCGCATCTAGATCCACACCGGGCCTTACTGATGTCGGATTAGCTAATTCCTATTGCGATCATGTCTATAGATTCTCAAGACTAAAATGCAGCAGTCATTTCGTCTTTCAATCCTGCATTCAAAACAAAATCACATGAGAGAGTACACATCAATCAGAATCAGTTTGGAAATTCCTATTTTCAATTTCCTTATTCATAAACTCATACAACAGAATACCGTCAGCACAACAGTATCCCTGAAATCCAAAGGGAAATGAGTGACTTTATTCCATCCACCTAATCTGTGACAAAGGAGCGGAGTGACTCTCCTCTCGTGCAGTCCCGTCTGCACGAGATTCAACCTTGCTCATCTGCGGGATCTTTCAGGCTAGTCGCAGCTAAGCGGAAATGCTCAAGATAAAGTTCCAAAATCTGAGGAGTATCTACTAGGTCCTCCTCCTCCATCCACTTCGCATCCAATGCCGGATAGTTCTTGAATTTCAATAAGAACCGCCGAATCACTTTACCTTTCACTTTCCTTTCTTTATGGGTCAGTATCTGTTCTGAAACGAGTATCTCCTCGCTCTCTTCCTCTTCAGGTTGCTCATCATGCTCCCTATCAACTGGCACCTCACCCTTAAAAGGTTTCAAGAGACTCACATGAAAAGCATTGTGAATCTTCCAAGTGTCTGGCAACTTGAGTCTGAAGGATACTACATCATTTATCTTTCCTTGGATCTGAAAAGGGCCATAATACCTCATGCTGAGTTTTGGAAAAACCCGCTACTTTCCCTTCCGTTTCCTTAGACATGCCTTCTCAAAACGTAAGAGCACCCAATCATCTTCCTTCAACTTCAAGTCGCGTCTATGTCTATCTGCTGCCTTCTTGCGTCGTGCTTGAGACTTCTCTAGAGCCTCGCGAACCTTGGCAAAAGCATTGTCCAAATCCCTCGTGTACGGATCTGCTTCAAAAATCTTGTCCTTGGTACTTAGAAATGGAGGGACCTTCTTAGCACCTTCGCTTACCTCGAATGGCACCTTTCCCGTCGAAGAGTGAACCGTGTTATTGTAGGAAAATTCCACCAAAGGCAAATACTTTTCCCATTGAGTCTTCTAATCGGAGGCATAAGACTTCAATAAATCCAAAACCACTCAATTGGCTATCTCAGATTGCCCATCTGTTTGCAGGTGGAATGATGATGAGAATTGCAAACGCATGCCAATGTTCTCCCAGATTGCCCTCCAAAACAAACTCGTGAATCAAAGATCTTTGTCTGAAAGTATTGTCTTAGGCATGCCATGTAACCAAAAAATCTGAGCAATGAACAGTCTCGCCAAATGATCATGGTTGACCATCTTCTTTATTGGAATAAAGTGAGCTTGTTTGCTAAATCTGTCAATGACTTTCCAAATGCCATCGTGCTCACTTTGAGTCTTGGGGAGATCAAAGATGAAATCCATAGCAATGCTTTCCCAGGGGCGGGAGAGAATGGATAAAGTTTGTAAAAGTCCCTATGCTTTCTGCTTGTCAAACTTGACCTTTTGGCATACTAAACAACTGCGAACAAAGTCATCCACATCCTTTTTGAGCTTCAACCAATAGAAGTAACGCTCCACACACTTCAAGGTGGTATCTATGCGGCGGTGACCCGTAAAAGGTGGACGGACAATGGAACTCTGTCAAGACATTTTCCCTCAAAGGCTGTGTAACACAACATTGTTTTCCGCATCCAATAGTCATCTCGTACGGAATAGCCTGAACAGTCTCCCCATTCTGTATCCGGGGCAAAATGTCAACAGAGTCAAGATCTGTGGCGTACTGGTCAACCATATTCTCAAAGGTTCGGTGGTGAATCGCGGAAATAGCCATAACCAAGGGCTTCCAAGACAATGCATCTGCCACTAAGTTCTTTTGTCCTTGAACATGGACAATCTGGAAGTGAAAATGTGACAGGATGTTCGCCCATCGCATCTGCTTTTCCAAAAGCTGCTTCTGTGACAAGAAGTAGCGTAAACTCTGATGATCCGTAAAGACTGTGAAATCAGCTCCAAGTAAATAGTGTCACCACTGTGTAAGAGCATGAATCATTGCTAATAGCTCTTTCTCATAGATCTGTGCTACCAACTCAAGCCATGAAAGAATCCTGCTTTCATAAGCAAGGATATGGCCTTCTTGCATCAAAACTGCTCCCAGACTACGACCAAAGGCATCACAATAAACTTCGAATGGCTTTTGCAAGTCTAGCAAGGCCAACACTGGTCCGGTAGTCAATTTTTCTTTGAGCGTCTGAAAAGTGGTCACCTTTGCCGGTCCCCACGTGAAAGGGACTTCTTTTTGAGTCAGTAAATGCAAAGGTGAAGCTATCTCTGCAAATTTTCAAATGAACCGCCGATAGTAAGAGCACAAGCCCAATAAGCTTCGAGCTTCATGAACATTCTTTGAGTCAAGCCAATCACGGATAGTCTTAATTTTGGCCAGGTCTATCTGCACTCCTTCTGCTGAGATGATGTGCCCCAGGAAATGCATCTCCGGCAAGAAAAACTCACTCTTTTTCGCATTGATGACCAATCTATGCTTCCGCAATGCCTGAAAGACCTGTAGCAGATGATGTCTGTGCTTTGCTTCATTCTTGGAGAAATCTATAATGTCGTCAAAGAAAATGCTCACAAAAGATCAAAACTCTCGGAAAATCCTATCCACCATCCGATTAAATGTTGTTGGAGCATTCGTAAATCCAAAAGTAATAACCAAATATTCGATTAAGCCAAACGTTGTCCGAAAAACTGTCTTGTAGACATCCCCGGAGCAATTCAGATCTGATAATATTCACTCTTTAAATCAATTCTGTTGAAACAAGAGGATCCCTGTAGTCAGCCGAGAATATCATCGACCCTTGGGATAGGGGATCAGTTCTTGATGGTGATTTTATTGAGAGCTCTATAGTTAATGCACATTCTCCAAGATCCGTCTTTCTTTAGTACTAGCAATACCGAAGAACAAAAAGGTGATGTGCTAGGTTGGATGAGACCCTTTTCTAGAAGTTCTTTTACTTGATTCATTATTTCTTCATTCTGGGCTCGGCTAACTCGATAGGGTGGCTGGTTTGGTGGTGTACTTCCAAGAATCAAATCAATGGTACGGTCCTCAGGACGAGGTGGAGGTAACTCGCTTGGTAGGCCTTCAGAGAAACAATCAGCCTATGTGTGTAGAAATTCTTGTTGTTCCTTATTCAATTCAAACATGTTGGTTTGTTGTTCATCATTCAATTCTTTCAAGTAGATGGAGTAAACGAAAAGACTGGATTTCATTAATTTGGAAATGACCGAAGCCGATACAAAAGGGACGGACTCGCCCTTCAATTTTACATCAAGCACAACTTTTCTGCCCTTCTCATTCGTCAAAGTAGCTTTCTTGGCTCGATAATCAACCACGGTGTTGTTCTTGTGGTACCAAAGGATTCCTAGGAGGACGGCACACCCTTCCAAAGGCATGATGTAAAAGTCCTCATGCCCTAAATATCCCTGACAATGCAAACGGAGTTTGCCAATCACAGGTGTAATGGTAACGTCCCGTCCGGGTGCCGATAGAACTGCCTCTGCCTGTGGCCCCATTCTGCGAGCGTAATTCCAAGTCGAGTTGGTGAAATGAAGTTGGCCTTGGCTCCATAGTTACCCAGAACGGGGAACGGGAACAAAAGGGTCCGGAATGGGACGGGAACGAGGAGGGGGGGCTGGAACAGGAACAAGGTCGGAATGGTCGACTAAAGTAAGGCTTGAATTACCTCCATTCAGCTTAGTCCCAAATAAACTCTTAAACAACCCCAACTGCCCTTAAACTGCACCAAATATGTTCCCCAAACAGCCCGAAATCTGTCCCCAAAAGCCTACTTTTTTGCCCCCAAATGCCTACTTTTGTCCATTCCACCCCGTGTTTCGCCATTCCGCCTCATGTTCTGTCTCATTCCCCCCGTTCCAGAATGGCGTTCCGTTCCCAACTCCGTTTCTGGAATGGAACACCGTTTCGGAACGTTTGGGCTGTGTTCCGTCCATTCCCTGTTACATTGCTTGGCTCCTCCGTAAAAGAAGATGAGGGCTTCTTGATCTCGTACTTTGCCCCATGCACAATAAAGTTTTGTGCTTTCAACCGTCTGATTTGGTTCAGTTCCCATACAATCTGGTACCAGTCTTGCTTTCATCTTTCCTTCTCTGGTACGTTCTTCAGCTGCTCTCGAACTCTCTCGCCTATCCTCTGATTGTCTCTGTTGTGCCTTTTTGGGGCACCTTGCAGAGATGTGTCCTTGTTCTCCACAGTCAAAACACTTCCCCTCCTTGGGGTAGTCTAATTTCTGTTCCTCGGCCAATCGGGGTCGTGCATCCTTCTTTTTTTGAAACTTCCTTCTTCTTCTGTTATCATTTGTCGAATTATGTCCGGTCCTTGGTGTCGAAACTTGATCAGTGAGGTAAGTAAGGTTACCCGAATGCATAGCAAATCCTTGCTTAGCATGTCCCATCAATTGTTGTATCAACTCGAACTTCTACTCAAGGTAGTAATCTCGGATCTCTTTGGGAAGTCTACAGCAAAATCGCTCCATGTGCTGCTTGAAAGTGACCTTCTTAAAAGAAGAGGCAGTAGAAAAGCATCCCAAAATCTCTCACAATAAGCATCCAAAGTGTCAACCTTGGTCATCCGAAGATAGTTCCAAGCGCTAATCACATCTCGTTCGTACTCCTGACTCATCCAAGAGGAAATAAAGAGCCGTTTGAACTTTAACCACTTGGTAGAGACTTCTTTCCTTAAGAGAAGAGTGGACCACCATGTTCGTGCATTTCATTTCAAAAATGATATTGCCCCCCTGATTTTGAAGTGCTCTGAGTAGCGCCCTCCAAAGAATGCTATGTCAAACTATTGAATAAAGGTTAAAGCCTTGGGAGCATCTCGAAACCCTGAAAAAGATTCAAACTTTATTGCCTGTCCACCCTCCTTAAATTCCTTGGTCTTTTTGCCCTTGTCTTCAAGAAAATCATATTGATTGGCTTTGTAAAAGTGCTTCTTCTTTGAATAAAACATGTGCAGAAACATGTCGAGATTTGTAGTATGGTCTGCTCTTCTTTGTCTTCTTCTTGTTCTTTCCAAATCTCTGGTTCTTTCTTCGTTTCTAGCCCTTTCTGTCCTCATCACTCAAATCGGAAGAGGAAGAGCTATTTGAACCGTCAAAAGAAGATGAGGATGAACTCGACAGTCCTTCAAACCGTACATGCTTCTTCTGTTTCCTTGCACTTGCAAAAGAAGATTGATGGCCCAAATAACCAAGGTAGTCAGTCCCCTTGTTGCGTTTCTTCGTCCCCAAAAGTTGGTTGACTCGTCTTTCGACAACGTCATCAAGTTGTTCTTCAGTAACCATCCTTGGGGTAGGAGGTTTCCTGAGGGCCGATTTTATTGGAGTGTCAATGGCTTTCTACCAATGCGTATACACTTTGTCAGTGGTATGGTCTGCTCTTCTTTGTCTTCTTCTTGTCCTTTCCAAATCTCTGGTTCTTTCTTCATTTCTAGCCCTTTCTGTCCTCATCACTCATCGAAGAGGAAGAGCTATTTGAACTGTCAGAAGAAGATGACGATGAACTGGACAGTCCTTCAAAACGTACATGCTTCTTCTGTTTCCTTGCACTTGCAAAAGAAGATTGATGGCCCAAATAACCAGGGTAGTTAGTCCCCTTTTGCGTTTCTTCGTTTGTTTCTTCGCCCCCAAAAGTTGGTTGACTCGTCTTTCGACAATGTCATCAAGTTCTTCTCCAGTAACTATCCTTGGGGTAGGAGGTTTCTTGAGGGTCGATTTTATTGGAGTGTCAATGGCTTTCTACCAATGCCTATACACTTCGTCAATCGGGTGCCAAGTCAAAAAAATTGCATATCGTGGATCCTTCGCAAACTGGAGCAACTGCTTTGCGCAATCATCAGCATGTTGCTGACATTGCATCTCCATTAGTTGATACTCCATAGGCCAAGGTGGCACGTATTCTTGATCTGCTGATCCCTTCGAATTTTCCTTGCTACCTTCTGTTCCTGAAGCGGCACGAGGAGTCGTCTGATTCTTGTCAGAATCCATGTGTCGCGAAAAAAGGGATCGGATTTCCCGGTAGAAGAGAAATCTATTGAGCTCTGATACCATCGTAACAAACTTGGACACCCCAAGTCGAGAATCTAGCGTGACACACGAGAGAAAATCACTTTAAAATACTTCACACTTAATTCACAATTCAATTGAGTCGACACAGCCCGGCATAGTTCCGACCCCAGAGAGGTTGGCCCTGAAGACTGACACCCCTTTCGGTATTTCTGTTTGTATTAATGCTAGAGCAAAGTACAATTGTCCATGGGTCCTCTCTACTCACCGGCTCGTCAGCACATGTGCGCCAAGAGAGGCCCTGTCTTATTTAAAGGCCCTTGGCCATGGAAAAGGAGTACATGAAAAGCTTCCAAACTCAAAAGCACTTGGCTCCAAAAGCCCTAGCGCCAAAAGCAGCCAACACGTTCTACAGAATTCTCCCACGTTAGCCACGCATTTTATGGATTTCCGTACGGCCAGCCATGTAAGCACTCCAGTGCAATTTGCAGACTTCCGTATTGCCAGCCGCCAGCCTCTATATTCATTTACTGTCCCTAGGGCCCATCGGACAGGACCCTATTAGTTGGAACAACTTATAGCTCTAAGCCTCTTTTCTTTGGGCACGTCATCAATTTGTAACATCAATCCCCACAATTTGGAAGCTCGAAAGTCACTTATTAATAAATGAGCACATAAGAGAGGTTCACGCGCGGTAAAGTGCATATATGCTATGCTAAAATGCGGTACTGTGCAAGAGAGGGTATGCAACTATGACCGACCTACACATACAGGTCCTGCTAGAGGCTCACAAGGGTGCCATGCTAGGTCCTAAGCTAAGACTGAGCTAGACTGTAGCAGAAGCTTGTTCACGTGGCACAATTGTAGTGCGCACGTGACATCCCTCCTGTTGAAGGTGAGGATATTTATACTTCTATCTATAATTTTGATGTTGAATGCTTTTGATGCTTGTGGATGCATAAACCGATGAAAACTCCTCCAAACTTGTGGATATTGCGGATTAGGTACTGCTGCGATGTAACCACACACCATACGAGGTAGCCTTACTACTGTCAAAGAATACTAGCCTTGATGTTGACTCTGCCTTGCGAGCAAATACTACCACTCGAATAGTCCTGTCGTGAAAACATTGCGGGTGATGTTGAAAGGTAAGGGTGCTCGAAGGCCAATGGTCCCTTGTCGACGGAAGTGGATGCATGCAACATGCAAATGCGAATGCAAAAGAGGGTGAGGGATCCTGTCTCCAACCCCTTCAATATCCGCATAGGAAGCAAGTAGATCTTTTGGTACTCAAGATCTGGGTTATCGTGTATCCGATGTCGATCTTCGTTCAAAGACATAGTGACAAAGACGGGAGCGCGCCCGATGCACGATGGACTAAAGAGAGAGAGGTTCTTTGGGTTCTTGGTTCTGCTTTGGTTCTTGGTGGTTCTTCCCTTGACTTCGTGAAGCCGAAGCACGCACAGAGCTCTCATATCAATGTCAGGTGCAGTGGAAGTGTTTAAGGATTTAGCTCAGATCTAGTACTCCGCACAAACACAAGGTTACTTTACTTCACTGGAAAAGAGAAACTCAACTAAAGACAATAAAGGAGAGAGTGAGGCAAAGAGAGAAAAGAGAGACGACACGGCCTGTCGGGTCCCAACCACCCTCAAGGGCCCCCTTGCTCTGTTGCTAGAGCAAGTACTTGCTTTATTACTTGCACAAATGCTAATACAATGATGCTAAAGGATGAGATGTTGAGATGCTAATGGGTACTTGAAGCAGATTCTTGGTACTGTCGAGATACTGACGGGTACTGCGGTAGAAGTTTAGGGGTACTACGGTGGGTGCTTGGTACTTGTGAGGCTAAGTGTTGCGTACTGCGAGTACTTGGGTATTGAAGGTACTTGGGTACTAAGGACACGGCGATCCTTATGATCCCTACACTGAGCTAGGCAAGAGCCAAGCCAAAACGCAAGGGGTGCTAGATGTTGCGGTAGTACATCGACGACGAGGGGTACTTCGATGTCACGTGACACATCCCAACCCTGTGTGTCCGTGGACAAGCTACACCACAGCAAGGTTCAATCAGTTCAATCAGATTAGATTAGCAGTGATCTGGCACTTTTGTGAGTCTATTCGTAGACCGTGCATGCCCAGTCACTTAGCTTAGATGCATATCCTCCGGTTGCACACAGCATGATCATTGGAATTCCCATCAGAATCCATTAGCATTAGTTAGGGGAATTTTCCAGTGCATTTAGCCTATTTTCCTATTTATTGGTATTTTCACTTATTATTTTTAAGTGACTTTCCAACAAAAGTAGGTAGGGCAATTTTGCTAAGTTTCTATATAAGCAAACCCAAGTTAGCACTAAATGGCAGAAGAGGCAGCAGGAGCACCTTGCTCAACAGGCAACTTCTCAGCAAGACCAACCCCCGCGACTACTTTGGCGTTTTTCTCCACAGAAGACCTAGGGTTTTTGCATCAGATCAGCCTTGGCGATTTGTGCACAGCTAATCAGCCCCGGCGTCATCACGACACAGTAGATCAGCCTAGCGTTTTTGCATTTGCAGAACCCCCGCGACAGAAGGACCAATTTCAGCCCCTGGCGTTTTTGGATTTCAACAGCAAATTAAGACCGACATTATTCACCTAAAGTGTAGCAGATTCAGCCCGTAAAGACCATCAGTTTCAGCCCTAAGAAACCTCATTTTTCAGCCAAGAAAACGCAGCCAAAACAGTCATTTTCAGCCACCGAAACAGTCCCGAAATTCGGCGATTAAAAGATCTCAGATTTCAGCCATCGTCGTCGTCGTCGTCGTCACCGTCGTCGTCGTCAGCATAGACCAAATTGCATCAGTCCATTGCATACGCATTGTACACCTTTGTGCAATCAAAGAATAGACCACTCTCGCCGACGAGAGTGGGGCCTTCGGAGGAGGGTTTTACAACCTCTCCGGTGTCGTATCTCTTCTCTCTCCTTCTCTCAGTCTCATTCACTTGCACGCACAATATCCACTCACTTTGTTCGTGATCATAGCACTCTCCACAAGACGGAAAGCTCTCTCTTTCCCTAAGAACTAAAAGGAACCTTGAGCAGTAAAGATCACTAATCTTGAGAAAATACAACATTCATTCCGCTGCACCTTACATTGGTATCAGAGCTTTGGAAGTGTTCTGCATTACTCAAGGAAAGAACCACAAGAATTTTTTTTAGCTTGTTGCGATCGCACGAACCCAAGTTTACTTGGGCGTGGCGATTCCTAATCGTGTTTTGTTGAAGAGTGACAAGAATCCCAAGAAAGAAGGGCTTGTCCAGCCTCCCCTTGTGTCTCTTTTCACTCATTGAGAGCAGACCGTGCACTTAGCGGCTGGCCAATCGACGTGAGGTGGGAAAAAGCAACCTTGGTGTGAGCACAAGGCCGCCAAGGGGTGCGCCCGCAGAAAGAAGTAGAACTCGGGTGAAGAGAAGATCCTTCTCCAACGCAATTTGAAAGCGAAAGAAAACCTCAAGAACCCCAAGAACCCAAGAACCAAGACCCGCAAGAACCCAAGTTCCTCGTGAACTTAAGAACCCAAGACCCGCAAGAACCCAAGTTCCTCGTGAACTTAAGAACCCAAGACCCGCAAGAACCCAAGTCCCTCGTGGACTTAAGAACACAAGAACCCACAAGAACCCACAATTGTAGAATGATCATCACTCGAAGCGGATTGGATACTTCGCTTGGAAGTGATGAGCATGAGAGAGATGAAGAAGAATATCCCCCACCAGGAGGTTTTTCTGACCCTTCCCCATCTACGACAAAGAATGCACTAACTCCTATGGAGGAGTTGGACAAGAAAGAGAAGCAGAAAGAAAATCCTACAAAGAAGATATGGTAGCCATCGAGCATAAGTATCAAGAAAGAAGGGCAGCCATAGAAGCAGAATTTTATCGCGAGAACAAAGCACAAATGCAAGAGTTATTGCGACTCTTTTCTCAAGCTCAGGCACAGATGCAACAAAATCGGAAAAAGAAGACTCTCTTAGTCTCTTTTTCTCCAAAGCATGACCCACAGGATCTGCATGATTGTGTGAAGCATGATGATGATTTGATTGACAATGACTTGCATGATGAGAAGCATGATGAATTGAATGACAATGATTTGCATGATGATTTAAATGACAATGATAAGCATGATGATTTGGATGCCAATGATTTGCATAATGATTTGGATGACAATGACAAGCATGATGATTTGCATGATCGAGATGTGATTTCTCACAAGCATGATGAAATGCATGAAGAAGATGTGATTGTTCACAAGGATGATGTGTTAGTTGATGCTTTTTCTAGCCAAACTAACCTCGTTGTAGATTCGATCAATCACGAAGATCCGATCTTGGCTTTCGAGTCGAGGTCTAATGAACCCCCACAGGACGATTCGATCATTTAGGAAGAATCGATCTTGGCTTTCGAGTCGAGGTCCACAGATCCCCCACAAGAAGATCCGATAGATCCCGAAGAAGCAATCTTGGCTCTCGAGCCTTGGTCCAAAGAACCATCACAGGAAGTATTATGTGTTCCCATGATTGATACGCACGCATTGTTCGAGTGTTTCATTCGTGACGGTTTCCTGTATTTTAGTCAATATCGTTATGTAATCCCTTTTCCTAGGAATGACATAGTGTATGTTGAGCGCGTTTCTCTCATGGATGAGCACGAATGTATGCGGATTGTGCATGAAAAGTTGAAAAGTTTGTATGTCAGGAAGTCGCATTCGATGTCTCTTCCTTGGCATGACACAGTTGTAGACAGCGCACATGATTGTATGAGCACCAAGCATTGTGATTTGCCACAGTTAATTGATTTTGATCAAACAGAAAAGATTCGATCACATTGTTTGCATGTGTTTGATGAACGGGTTGTCACTCCGTCTCTATGTTCATCTACATTGCATGCACAGTCTTTAGAGAAACCAAGATTTTTTTCCTTCACTTTACATGGAATGGGTATGTTCATGGTTTTGTGTTGGAGATGGTTTCAGGAATTTTCAGCCATGGAGATTCTTGAAGACGAAGGAAACAGGACTCTAGACGAAGTTGAAGCAAGAAAGGAGATTCAGAAGACTTTGTGTCGCTTTCGGCGCGGCCCAGAGAAGCAAGCGTTGCAGACCTTTATGAAGTTCAAGTACCTCACGACCCACACTTCCGAGTGGGCCGGCGAAGAGTCCCTTCCAGGATTCCGAATGCTGTTGGCGATCTCCCTCGACGCCATACAGATCGGTACCAGTACCTCACTTTGAAAAGAAGGGGATGTCACGTGACACATCCCAACCCTATGTGTCCGTGGACAAGCTACACCACAGCAAGGTTCAATCAGTTCAGTTAGATTAGATTAGCAGTGATCTGGCACTTTTGTGAGTCTATTCGTAGACCGTGCATGCCCAGTCACTTAGCTTAGATGCATACCCTCGATTGCACACAGCATGATCATCGGAATTCCCATCAGAATCCATTAGCATCAGTTAGGGGAATTTTCGAGTGCATTTAGCCTATTTTCCTATGTATTGGTATTTTCACTTATTATTTTTAAGTGACTTTCCAACAAAAGTAGGTAGGGCAATTTTGCTAAGTTTCTATATAAGCAAACCCAAGTTAGCACTAAATGGCAGAAGAGGCAGCAGGAGCACCTTGCTCAACAGGCAACTTCTCAGCAAGACCAACCCCCGCGACTACTTTGGCGTTTTTCTCCACAGAAGACCTAGGGTTTTTGCATCAGATCAGCCTTGGCGATTTGTGCACAGCTAATCAGCCCCGGCGTCATCACGACACAGTAGATCAGCCTAGCGTTTTTGCATTTGCAGAACCCCCGCGACAGAAGGACCAATTTTAGCCCCTAGCGTTTTTGGATTTCAGCAGCAAATTAAGACCGACATTATTCACCTAAAGTGTAGCAGATTCAGCCCGTAAAGACCATCAGTTTCAGCCCTAAGAAACCTCATTTTTCAGCCAAGAAAACGCAGCCAAAACAGTCACCGAAACAGTCCCGAAATTCAGCGATTAGAAGATCTCAGATTTCAGCCATCGTCGTCGTCATCGGCATAGACCAAATTGCATCAGTCCATTGCATACGCATTGTACACCTTTGTGCAATCAAAGAATAGACCACTCTCGCCGACGAGAGTGGGGCCTTCGGAGGAGGGTTTTACAACCTCTCCGGTGTCGTATCTCTTCTCTCTCCTTCTCTCAGTCTCATTCACTTGCACGCACAATATCCACTCACTTTGTTCGTGATCATAGCACTCTCCACAAGACGGAAAGCTCTCTCTTTCCCTAAGAACTAAAAGGAACCTTGAGCAGTAAAGATCACTAATCTTGAGAAAATACAACATTCATTCCGCTGCACCTAACATTCGACGACAATACTTGGTAGAGATGCTGGCACGGCGAGGCTATGGTTGAATGCTGAAAACACCAGTCCAGAGTACTCAACCATACGATGTTGAGCTAGCAAATGGTTCATTTTTAACATGCAACACAATTGTTCAGCAGTTGCCCTTTGACGTCCAAGATTATCAGGACAGCCTTACTTTCGAAGTAATGCCATTATCCACTTATGATATGATTCTTGGGCAATGTTGGCTATACCAATACGATCCTCTTATAAGCTTCCGAGGACATACTAAAACCCTTTGCAAGGATGGTCAGCTTATTACTTTGAATGGCTTATACAGCGTACAACCGGTGAATGTTGTTTCTGCACTACAAGTTAAACGGATGGTACGAAAACCCAATAACTTCAGAGCACTTTTAATGATATGTAGCACCGAAGATGTTGCAGCTGATACAGCCCAATCCAAACCAGCACCAAAGCCAACAACTTACCTTGAGCAACCTTTCTATAAACAATACTTGGATCTTTTTCCTGATGATTTGCCAAGCACCTTACCTCCTCGTAGACCAATAGATCATCCGATTGATCTAATTCCTGGTAGTGCTCCACCTACACGAGCTCCGTATCGAGTCTCATATTCTGAATCTCAAGAAATTCAGAGACAACTGACAGAGTTGCTAGATAAAGGTCACATTTGTCCAAGTAAAAGTCTTTTTGGTGCTCCAGTCTTGTTGGTAAAGAAAAAAGATGGTTCGATGCGCTTGTGTATTGACTTACGCGCATTAAACAAATTAACAATTAAAAACAAATTTCCTCTTTCACGGATTGATGAACTATTTGACCAACTTTTGGGTGCTTAAGTATTTTCAAAGATCAACTTGAAGTCTGGTTATCATCAAATCAGAATCAAAGCACGTGATGACCATAAAACGGCATTCAGAACAAAATATGAACGCTATAAATTTATGGTAATACCTTTCGGATTAACCAATACTCCTACATCGTTTATGACCTTAATGAATGAAATTTTTGGTCCATATCTGGATAAATTTGTCATAATCTACTTGGATGACATTTTGGTTTTTAGCAAGGATATTGCAGAACACAAAGAACATCTTCGTTTGGTGTTTTTAGTATTGCGGACTAATGTGCTTAGTCAAAAAGAAAAAGAGAAAATTTTTCAAGGTGGTCATGTTATATCAGCTGATGGAATAGCGGTTGACCCTCAAAAAATCAAAGTCATTGTGGAGTGGGCTCTTCCAACAACAATATCTGATATTCGCTCATTCTTGGGTTTAGCAAATTTCTATTGCCATGTGCGCACTTCACTTGCGCCACGTGGACACGCTTTTGCCACAGTCTAGCATGAGTCTTAGCTTAGGATTGAGCCTGGCACTTTTGTGAGCCTCTAGCAGGACGCGCATGTCCAAGCCAGTCATAGTTGCATACCCTCTCTTACACAATACAGTCATTTCAGCATGAGCATTTTCCAGAGCATAGAACCCTTTTTGCCAAAGTACACATTTTTCACTTATTTATTAATAAGTGACTTTTGTTGGAAAAGTAGGTAGGGCATATTGCTAAAGATCTATAAAAGAAACCATTGGGCACTCGGTACAAGCACCCTCATGATCCCCAGCGTTTTCTCTGCAGTTCAACCCAGCGTTTTCAATATCAATAGTTCAACGTTTTCAGCCCTCAGCCACCAGCGTTTTCAGTTTTCAGCCCTTAGCTTCGTCGGACTGCAACTCCCCGTTGCAGTTCCTCGCCGCATTAACCAACTAGCAACAGATCAGCCCAGCGTTTTCGGTTTTCAGCCAAGACAGCCAGCGTTTTGCAATTCCAGCCCAGATCAGCCAACGTTTTGCATTCTCAGCCCTTGCACGACTCGGCTGTTGCAGATCAGCCCCGCAGTACCGCCACAGTAGCAGAACCATAGCAGAGCATCTAGCGTTTTCAGTTTTCAGCCTTGATGCCGTCGTCGTCGACACCATCGTCGTCTCCGACATCGTCATCGTCATCGCAGTCCCTATCCTGACGACGACACCTTCGTCATCGTCATTGTCATCGCAAATCCCTATCTTGACGACGACACCTTCGTCGCCATCGTCGCAGTCTCGAACTTGACGTCGGCATCGTCGTCGCCATCGTCACAATCACCATCGTCCTCGTCGTCGACATAGACCAGCACTACCCGTCATCAACTTCACCGTCTTCGACGTAGAACCGTCGTCGACTTCACCGTCCTCGACACAGTTTCATCGTCGACTTCATCGTCGTCGACAAAGACCCTAAGTATCTCGTCTTCGACATAGACCTCGTCTTCGACATAGAACCCGCAGTACCCATCGTCTTCGACATAGTCCCCTCAGTACCTCAGTACCCTTCAATATGTCAGTACCAGTACCCACAATTAGTAGCAACAGTACCCATTAGCATCAGCATCTAGCATCCAACCATTGTAGTAGCATTTGTGCAAGCATAAAGAAAGTACTTGCTCTGGCAACAGAGCAAGAGGGCCCTTGAGGGTTGGGACCCGACATCCCTGTGTCGTCTCTTTTCTCTCTCTTATCTCTCACTTTCTTTCAGTTCAGTTCAGTTCTTTCAAGTGAAGTAAAGTGTCCCTTGTGTTTGTGTGCGGAGTACTAGATCCGAGCAAAGTCCTTAGAACCCAAGAAGAACAGAACCCAAAGAACCCAAGCAAAACCAAGAACCCAAGGAACCTCGCCCAATTTTTTTTTCCTGAAGAATCTTTGAGTCCCGACCATGGACTTAGTAGATCCCATCTTCATTGTCATCTCTTTGAAGGAAGATCGACATCGGATACACGACCACCCAGATCTTGAGTACCAAGATCTCCTAGCCTTGTATGCGGATATGGAAGGAGTTGGAGACAGGATCCCTAACTTCTTCTGCATTCGCATTTGCATGTAGCGTGTATCCACTTCCCTCGTCATTGAACCTTTGGAAAGGACTCCGAAACTAAACCTCAATCCATCAGCACCGGTAATGTTTTCACCACAGTGAGTGTTCGGGGAACAGCTCTTCCTACAACAGCTGTCACAAGGCGGGCACCACGTGCCAATAGAAAAAAATAGACTGAACAAACGTTTAGCACTTCAATAACAACTGAACTCAAAGAGGGAGAGACAACACGCGACACGGAGTGGCGGAATTCCACCCCAGAGAGTATTGGCCCCAAACCTTGGCGCCCCTTTCGGTATTTCTTTATATTGCATCAACACAGTACAAGCCGGTACCCGAGACTCTGCACCTTCTCCAGGAAGCATGCCAGAGAATGAGCCCTAGCCTCATATTTAAAGGCCCTTGGCCTAAAAAGCAGTTACAGTAAAAAGTCTTTAAAACTCAAAAGCTTCTGGTCCAAAAGCAAAGCCAAAAAGCTGCCAGCGTAAATCACGGAAATCCGTACAGCCTACCACGCCATCAGCTATCAAGGAACGCAGTATCCTTGACAACATCTTCACTTTCTGGGAGGCTTCTGCCCTAGCACGGCTCTGTGGGGAGGACCTTGTGATTCTTCTTCTCGATTTTGAGAAGGCATACGACAGAGTTGACTAGGACTTTCTAGAGGGCACTCTACGCAGGATGGGCTTCTCAGATGCTTGGATCAGAGGGGTGTCAGCTTTGCACAGACAGGCTCACAGTCAGGTGCTTTTGGCAGGAGGTAGAGGTGAGCGCTTCATGCTCACACGATCGTTCAGACAGGGTTGTCCTCTTGCCCCCTTTCTCTTTCTGTTTTATGCGGAGGCGATGAGCAGATTTTTGGTGTCACAGCAGGTTGGTCTGAGGGGCTTAGCACTCCCTATACGGGGAGATGAGCTTCTGGACGCTAAGTTTGCCGACGACTCAGCCTTGTACTTAGAGGGCCAGGAGGCCAATCTACACAGATGTGAGCAGGCTTTGGAGACCTTCTGCTGTGCATCGTGCGCACTAATCAACTGGAGAAAGACAGTGGCTTTCTCGGTTGGCAGTGCTCCTGTGCCAGATTGGATGCCAGGAGAGGGTTTCAGGTGGATTCCCCCAGGGACTGCAGTTCGGTACCTGGGTTGTCAGGTTGGTTTGGACTTGTCCCCCGAGCAGCAGATTGCTCTTCTCCTGTCCATCAGGAGAAAGCTGTTACATTGGAGCTCAGCACGACTTTCGCTAGCTGGTAGAGTAGTAATTGCCAACCAGGTGTTGTTGGCGACTATGTGGTACATCACTTCTTCTCGAGTTCTTGTATCAGCAAGGTAGAAAGGCTGATCAGGAACTTCCTTTGGTCAGGTCGTGACACTCAGATTGCCCGAGCCAAGGTGGCTTGGTCGGTCATCACACTTCCTTGTTCTCAGGGAGGGCTTGGGATCATTGATCCAGCACAGCAGAGCAGAGCCCTTCTTGGGAAGTTCGTCGTCAGAGGACTTCTTCCAGGCGAGGAGCCCTGGAAGGAGTTCTTGCTGCAGAGGCTTCGTGCCAGGGTGCCTCAGTCAGGAGGCCCTTGGCAACCTTCGACCAGATGGATCTTTACAGAGTTGCGCCGAGTTGGTTTGAGCAGGAGACTGGAGGACCGCTTCGCTGTGAGTTTGCTTCGATCTTGGGAGCTCTTACGGCATGGCCTAGAGCAGAGTCAACCGACGTGCACGGAGGAGCGCCTACGACAGCCCCTTGTCTGGAACCCCATGGTTAGCACTCAGAGAGGCCACTTGGTTGGGAGTCGGCCTCATGTTTCTTGGGGTCCCATGGCAGCAGGTCCAGCGCGCTCTCTAGGTGACTGGCTAGAGTTTACGGGTTTGTTAGAGGAGGTGCAGGGTTTCCAGCTATAGGGCATGAGAGGGGTGCAGAGCATGTGTCAGGACATCTCAGAGTCAGTTCCAGCTGAGTGGCTCACGCCTCTTGAGCCAGTAGAACCCCGGTGGATGGGAGCCTTCACACGACTGGAGGTTCTCATTTCAGTCAGGGCCTGCTCAGAGACTGTCCCAGCCCTATTCTTCGAGCTTCAGGGTGGGGGACGATTAAAACGAGTTGCAGTAGAGGCCCTGCAGGTAGCATAGTGCTGTTTCCAGAGGATCCGAGTTGTGGGCATCTCTGGGAGGACTTGTGTCATAGACCCTGACCCAGCAGCTCTTGAGACTGGACACAGGAGGCTATGGGCTTGGGAGTGTTGTCCACTGGCACGAGTACAGTGGGATCCTGGTGAGTGGCTATGGAGGGACCCCTTCTCTTCTGCAGACCGCCCAGGAGTCCCCTTCTTTCAGTACACTATTCGGCTTGGACGTCATATACTTGCAGCACAGAGAGAGGCCCGCCCCGCTACAGCACGTCATTGGCAGGAGGAGGGCCTCACATTCGAGTTCTTGGCATCCTTTTGGCAGAGGCTGTGGGACTCCAGACAGCCGAGGCGCGTCACTTTGTTTTAGTGGCTGGTTGCACACAGAGCCACAGCAGTAGGGAGTTGACTTGTGCATAGTGGTCTCTCGGCCGCATGTGCAACCTGTGACCAGTTGGTGGAGAGTCAACGTCATTGTCTTTGGGACTGTCCCTCGGCCCAGCAGGTGTGGCTACGAGTTCTTCGGCTGATGCCTGCCCTCTCCACGGCTCAACAATACGCTTGGGGGGCAGCGGCTTGGTCCACCCTCACGGGCTTGGCACTTCAGTTTGAGCTATCTTCCACCAACAGGATGATAGTGATGCAAGGGGGGCGACCTACACTCCAGCCTGCTACAGAGCTTACTCCACAGGAGTGGTGCAGTGAGAGAGAGGAGTGTTGGGAGCTCATTAGTGGCCTAACACTTTGGTTCATCTGGCAGGCCCGCTGTTTCCGCATCTCTGAGGCTCGCCCTGTGCCACCAACAGAGACTGTTCGTGACTTTTGGCTAGAGCCGATCCATACTCTCAGAGGAGAGCTTGAGGGACTACAGGGTAGCTCCGACCGCATGCGGGAGCGCCACGAGGCTTTCCTTCGACTCTAACGCCCTGGGCCTTTCTACACCATAGTCCAAGGGGTGCTCAGATGGCACTACTGTCCATCTATGTGGCTCTTCCCTCCTCCCATCTCTTGATTTAGCCTCATTGTATATATGTTGTTTTTTCATTGGGAGAGTCTCCCCAGCATGCTTGTTGTAGCCCTCTCTTGCAGAGGTGGATGTAGCCCTATGGGCAGTTTTCATTAACTAATAGAAGGATCTTTTTCTCGGAAAAAAAAAAGTTACTGTTATATAGATCCGTTATCCAGTCTATGACAAAGAGTTTCTAGCAATTGTCCATGCATATCGTACATGGAAACATTATCTTTTGAGAGCTGACTCTATTGTCAAGACGGATCATCAATCATTGCATTATATTTTTACACAACTACTTATGAATCCTCGACAAGGACGTTGGGTGGAATTTTTGACAAATTTCCACATGGTCATTGAATATGTGCCAGGACTTCAAAATTCGGTAGCAGATGCACTTAGTCGAATGCCTCCAGCTACGAATATGGCGATATCTACAATTACATTCGATATTCCTGATTGTTTTAAGGATGAATACTTGACTGATTGAGATTTTGCTGAAGTTTTTCGAGTGCTATGAACAAGCACTCCTACACATGCAGAAATGAACTTGGTTGCAACATATGCAATAGAAGATAATCTGTTGTATTATAAGGACAGAATTTGCGTACCACATAATTTGCGTTTTTGAAAGATGATTATTCAAGAACATCTTATGCTACTCATTCGGGCATCAACAAAACGTACAAACTGTTGACAGTTGTTTATTATTGGGCCTCAAATGAAGCAAAACGTGGTGAACTTTATCAAAGCTTGTCAGTCTTGCCAAACTATGAAGGCGTCACGACAATTACCACAAGGATTGTTACAACCTTTACCAATTCCAAATGAACATTGGGAAAGCATCGGCATGGACTTCATTACAACGTTGTCTAAATCTTCAAAAGGCAATAATCAAATATTGGTGATACTGGATCGATTTCCCAAAATGGCACATTCTATACCTTGCCGAATTACTACTGCAGCTCCAGATATTGCTTCATTATTTGTGCAACATATATTTCGAATCCATGGATTGCCAAAATCAATCATTTCAAATCGAGATCCAAAGTTTGCAGGACATTTTTGAACCTCCTTATTCAAATCATTGGGAATGAATCTTTTATTCAGTTCAACTTATCATCCACAGACTGATGGGCAAACTTGAATCAAATATTGGAGGAAATGTTACAAGATTATATACAGACTTGCCTTAATTCTTGGGAAGAATATTTGCCATTGGTGGAGTTTGCTTACAATAACTCCTTTCACTCAGCAATTGGCATGACTCCCTTCCAAGCAGCTTTCGGACATACACCATTGATGCCTACAAACTTTGTGATACAACATAAGGTTGCTTTGGCATATCAGTTGGTAAATGAGATGCAAGATATTCTTATTCAGATCAAGGACAAGTTGACACATGTTCGACAGACTTATCAAAAGCAAGCAAATAAAAATCGTCTCCATGCAGAGTTTCAAGAAGGAGACTCGTGTTACTATATGTTGCTTCGCATCGATATAAGACAGTGAAGTCTGTCTTTCCTAAGTTACGGCCCAAATATTATGGTCCTTTCAAGATTTTGAAGAAGTATTCTACAGTCAGTTACAGACTTGAACTTCCACCAGCATGGAGAAAGATTCATCCAACATTTCATATTTCTTGGCTTAAGAAATATATCAGAAAATTCAATTATTCCATATGTCTCATCCTATGTTCCAGAAATAGAAGATGAACACTTGATTCTAGTTCCAGAACTTATTCTTGATGTTCGTCAGAAGGAGATAAGACGGAAGATTACTACAGAATTCCTAGTCAAGTGGATGGATCTTGATGAATCAAATTCTACATGGCAAACAGATGAAGCGATGCAACAATACCCACAGCTTCTACAAGAGTTCTTTGATAAACGAATGTCTATAATTTAATACACAGGGTTTTATTTTAAATGGGAGGGAATGTCATGATTGTGACGTATTCTTGATGTTTGTATCACCTTCCCCGCTTGGTTCTCTTGCAGATACGAAGATGTACCAGATCAGAGACCTCTGTTCTCGAAAGGATGTACCTCTTCGCCCAAGAGTCACACCTATTCGGCAAATAGCCATGCCTCTTCAGCGAATGGCTACACCTCGACGCCGAATGGTCACGACTCTACAGCAAAGGGACACGACTATTGGCCTAGAGTCATGTCTTTGACCTATGGTCATGTCTCTTCATCGTGTCTCTTCAGATTCTATATAAGAACGCCCTTGTAACACATTTGAATCAATCAAACACATTCAGTCTCTGAGTCTCTTGTTATCAAGTTCTGTTCAGAGTTCAGTTTTCATCCAAGTTTAAATATGAATACACACACATAGTAAGTGTTCTTCACAACCGCTCCCATCCTCACTCTTTGAAAGAATGGAGATACACAGTCAAAAGCAGGTCGACAATTGTGCTCAATAGATGATACGGTACTCCAAGGATCCCCTTAACAAGGTGCACACTCGATAGCGTACCGCCATCCACACCCCTCTAAAGTCGACTCTAAAGAAGAAACATACACCAGCAACATCTAGACAAAAAGTGTACTCAAAGGATGAATTTGACGAAGCTGTAGAGTGATGAGTTAGCAAACTAATGAAGACCGAGAAGCAATCGCAAAAAAAGAGACGAGCAGCAAACTACCATGGGGTCTAAGGTAGCGGAGCAACAAAGGCATTCCTTTCTTCAACTATGGGCGCATTCATCCATATTTTTCAACATGGATCCAGGACACAATACATGGACACCTCCATGGTCGTTCATATTGCACTTGTCCTATGTACCACCTTGTTGTATAGCTAGTGCATACATTGTACTCTTCCAGTCTGTACGTTCTCAGCATACGCTTCGTAGCCAATTGGCTACATCAGCAGACTACTCCACAACAGAGGAGCGGAGAAGACACTTCTTTCTTCTACTATGGCACGTTCAGCAGCATTTTTCGATATGGATTGAGGACACATTACATGGCACGATGTACCTCCACAATGGTTCATATTGCACTCATCCTAAGTGCCACCTTGTTGTATAGCAGTGGTTCATATTGCACTCATCCTAAGTGCCACCTTGTTGTATAGCTAAGTAAACACTGTACTCAACACATTACATGGCACGATGTACCTCCACAGTGGTTCATATTGCACTCATCCTAAGTGCCACCTTGTTGTATAGCTAAGTAAACACTGTACTCCTCCACTTTGTACTTCCTCTGGGAGATAGGCTTCGTTAAGCATCCCAAAGGTCTCTATGAAGTATAAGGCTCCTTTTAGCTGCATAGAGAGAGAGAGAGAGAGAGAAGAGAACAGGCATAAGAAAAGTTAAAGGATTTAAGATGGTTTGCCAAATCAAAGAAGCGGAGCCTCCGCACTATTTGGCACGGGTGTTTTCAAATGGGATCGACGATGGGGGTCATTCAGGCCGTCAGATGCATTATTGTAAATTTGGGCCGTGCCATATAGTGCTGAGGCGAGCGGAGAGGTGTGCGCACGTGTGTGTGTGTGTGTGTGTGTGTGTGTGTGTGTGTGTGTGTGTGTGTGTGTGTGTGTGTGAGAGAGAGAGGGCCAGCGAAATTCTGCGCGAGGGAAATTCTGCACTCTTGGCGCGAAATTCTGCGCGCTGCTCCAGCCCTCTGCACCAGCGTTAGCAGTTGTGTGGGACTGCGTGGGTGTGCTTGTGTCTGTGCCTTCACGACAGCCTGCTCGCGCGCCTCTCTGCCCAGCCTGTGAGGGCCTCTGCGTGTCGGGTCACTGTGGGTGTGACAGCGTGTGACTGTGGGTGTTGCAGACAACGCCTGTTGAGTATCAAGGCTGCACCACGCATTGAAAGGTGCTGTGCATGCTTCTGTTTACTGAGCACAGCCAGTAGGCGCAGACAATTTTGCTACATAATTCAGGCCTGCAGATTTAGACTACCTCGTTGCTGTCAGAATTTGGATCGAACTGCTGCAGAAACAGAGTTAGACAGTTTGCATTTACGCACAAATTACAGTATTACTGACAAAGTTTAAATTACAGTATTACAGGCAAAGTTTTTTTAGCACATGTATGATTTCTGTGAGAGATGTACATATCTCTGAGGTTTTCGTAAATAGATAAAGCGTCAAATTACCACAAAAAAAAAAGGAAAAATAGTATTTACTTGAGTTCTCGTTTGTGGTCCGGTTGATGCAATCAGAGTTCCCGTGTGTCTTCAAGCGTCGTAGAGCCATGGAGAGTGTTTCGGAGAGCGCTTCTGAAATCAAAACTTGTCTATATGAAGACTTCGAAGAGGCCCAAAAAGCCTGGAATGGTCAGGCACCTGCCCTTGAGGTGCAAATTCCAGTAAAGGACCTGATGGATCCAGTTGCGCAATATGCCATGAATGCGGTCATAT
This sequence comes from Adiantum capillus-veneris, assembly GCF_014529385.1. Taxonomy (NCBI): domain Eukaryota; kingdom Viridiplantae; phylum Streptophyta; class Polypodiopsida; order Polypodiales; family Pteridaceae; genus Adiantum; species Adiantum capillus-veneris. Next base: position 115,166,063 of record NC_140951.1, on the reverse strand, counting down.
TGCTTTTCCCTGGCAAAATGCCTGTTGCGCAAGATGTCGGACAGCGAGTTGATTTCCTACTCAAACGCCAGGCTGTCCGAGGCGTTTATTTTGGTGCTCGGGGTTTCTATGAGGTATTGTTGGCAAATACTGAGGCCAGAAACCTCTTGCTGGAGATGTCTCCTCTCTTTTTTGGCACGCAGATGACTCATGTTTTGCCTTGGGCACTTACGAAGGACTATCAAAGTCTTATTCGTCATAAATGTCCTGTGTGGGTGGAAATTGTTGATTTCCCACGTACGTGGAGGCATTTCCTTCCTTTGTTGGCTGCTCAACTTGGCAAGGTCATTTGCCCGCCGAAATTGGACGCGAACACTAACAGGTTTTGCATTCTCTGGGATACGGATAAGCAAACCCCGGATGGAATTATGGTGGATTTACGGGATCCTTGGGTGGGCAAGCGCCCTTTTAAACTTAAATGGGGCAAATTTGCTAACTCTTGTTGTAGATGCGGTAAATTCGGTCACATGCAATTTGAATGTCCTGAACCTGTTTTGCAGCCCCCTCTTTCGGTTGTTCCTTCCTCTGCCCCTGCCCCTATAGGCAAATCTGTTGGTGAAGCTAAATCGACTGGAATCCCTACAATGAAGGTGGCTTCTAATGCAGATAAAGGGAAAAACAAAAATTCACCGTCTGCGGATGTTGGGAATGTAAATACAGGGAAAGGAAAAAATGTTGCGTCCATTGATGTTGGCTCGTGGGCGATACCTAAAAAGACGGTAAAAATTTGTACTCCACCTTCATCTCGTAATTATGTTCCTCTGGTTAACGCCAATAAGAATGTATCATTTAAGCAGCTTCCCTGCAATGACAATCGCACGTTGATTGACACTTGGGAAAAAGCGATGCACTCTTATAAGGATGTACTTTTGGGCGAGGCTTCCACTTCTCAGGTAGTCTCTATGGACAAGTTTCCTGCTTTGACTCAGCGGATGGGTACTCGCATGGATGTGGTGGATGGAGATGTCCATATGGGCATCTCGACTTGATCCTTCCGTTTCCTGCCTTTGTAAATATGGGTTTTAATGCACAGTCGCATTAAATGCATTTCATATAATGTGCGTGGGTTATGTAACCTGGACAAATGGCGACTGACCTAGCACTATGTACATACATGTAAGGCAGATATAGTGGTTTTGCAAGAACACAACCAGCATGACTTTGTTGGTCAGTGCTCTTATTTTGCAGGTTACTGGATTGCATATGCTGGTTTGCATGATTACTCAGGTTTATTGATGTTGGTTCGGCATGAGCTTCAGCTAGTTCTCTTGTATAATGATCCGAACAACCGTTGGATGGTGATTCAATGCTTGTTGAACGGTCAGGTGTATGAATTTGGAGGTGTTTATGCGTATACATCATCTGGACAAAGGGCTGCTCTATGGCGAGACATCTCTTCTCGCTCATGGACCTCGAGTGCATTCCTTTGCGGTGATTTTAATAATACCCTTGACATGGATGATAGTACTACTAGCAATTCACATATGTTGTTTGCGGAAAGGCAAGCATGGGATAATCTCTTTGCCGTTACTCAGATGACTGATATATGGCGGCATTTGCATCCCAATGCATCTGGTTTTACTTTTCAGCATGTTGCCCATTCTTCTTATCAAGCGCAGTTGGACAGATGGTATTTGCTTAATTTGCAACAATATGAGGAATTTGTATGTGAGGTTCACATTCATTACACCTTGCAGTTATCGGATCATCACCCTGTTTTGTTGGATGTGAGTTTTGGCCACACTCGTTGTGATCAGACTCTTCCCAGGAAACGTTTGCTACTTGTCAATAATGCTTATCTCACACATGAGGTTTTTCGGAGAATGATCTCTAAGGTTATTCGTCCTCTGCTGGTTCATATGCATCTGGATCTTGATGCCGCTTGGTATCGCTTTGTGATGAGGGTGCAAAGTGTTATTTGCGACTATGGCAAGCATTACATGCAATGCACTCGAGGGGAAGTCAAAGATGCGAAGCATGCTTGTCAACGACTGCAAGAGTTGGCTGAATTGCGGCCTCTATCTCATTCTGAGTTGTCGGAGCTATGTGAAGCCTCTGTGTGTATTCAGCGTAATGACAAGCGAAAGCTAGCTAAAAGGCAGACGCGTGCTCGTCAACAGGCTTTCATGGACAAAGGCTGTGCTTCAAAGCAATTTTTTAAGCATTTACATCATTCTAGAGTCTCATGTGCAATCAAGCGCGTTATGCTTTCCTCGAGTGTTTGGACTTCTTCAAAGCAAGAACTTGCGGATGCCATGGTTTTGCATTATCGACAGGTGTTTGCTGCTCCTTCTCAGACATCTTTGGCTGCCATGCACGTCAACTGATGCTTTCCTTTGTTACTCCGATTATATCCCCGCAAGATGCATGTGATCTTGAGGACCCCTTCACTGCTTCAGAATTGCTTAGTGTGTTGCTTGCTTTGGGCCGTTGGCGGTCTCCCGACTGGGATGGGCTTACTGTGGAATTTTTCCTCTCCTTCTGGGAGGATCTTGAACATCCTCTGCTTTACATGATTAATGCGGCATGGGAGAAACAAGATTTGCCGTTATCTTGGAAAGAAGGTTTACTTAAATTGCTGAATAAGCAAGCACTTTGTGAGCGATTCTCTCATTGGCGTCCAATTACTCTGATGCCGGTGGTTTATAAGATATTGGCTAAGATGCTCGTGCACCGCATTAAGGACCATCTTTTTGCAGGACTCCATCAGGCTCAATATGGTTTCATTCCACGTCGCCAGATTATGGATAATCTAGCTAATGTTTTGATTGGCATGGAGTATGCTAAGTACACTGAAACCGGCCCGTAGGGCGGTAGGTGTTGGCTTTCACCCGAAATTCTTTACTTTATACACACACACAGAGCACTTTGCAAAGAGAACCTGCGACGGGAGTTAACACTTGAATACACACACGGCTCGGAAGCTAGAATGCTCCGAGCAGACGCCGACAACCTGTAGGCCCCAGAATTGGCGCCCCTTTCGGTATTTCTTTATTCTTTAGGAGGGTAAATTACAAGGTAAGGTCCTGGGAATCCTTCACGTGTATCCACCTAGATACCATTCGATTTGGCCAAATTTCGGCAGCATAACAGCCCCAAAACTTGCGCGAAACCAATTCCCCTGCTGGAACTCGCTTGCACTGTCGTATACCCTCTAATTCCTGTCCAAAAACAGTAAATTCAGCACGCTGTATTTACTGGTTTTTGCCCTGCTTTCAGCCCCAAACAGTCCCCTAACTGTCCTCTGCCAGGGGGGCACGATTCCCAAGGGTCCTCGCGTCCGTATGGCTGAAAAACAGTAAATTTACAGCGCATACACAACGCTGATTTTGCACCTGTACGGTGAGGTTATGACCCTCACCAGTGCCTGCTTTGGAGTAGCAGTTAGCTACCCCTGTTCCTGCTCAAGGAGGCTCTTGCCTCAGCACAAAAGCATGAACCCACACAACTGTACATCAGTCAAATGAGTAGCCCTCTTGTGGGGCATCACATAACTGCACGTAGGGGAGAGAGAGAGCAGTGTGTAGTGTCACAAAAATACGGAAGCGTAAACTGACGTTTAATTGCACTTCAAATATTCAAGAGAATTAGAGGGAGCAAGAAAACTTGACACTTCATTGGGGACCAGAAGATGGGCTGGTCCCCCCCCATAAAGAGAATATCTTTATTACTAAGGGAGAATCTTTACAAGCACAGGAACGGGGCATACGCCCGTCCTCTATTCTTTCTTCTATTCTGTTCTGACTACTGACTGAGAAAGTGTTTCCACTTTCTTACTGCTTAGGGGATTTCCCCTCTTCTGCGAGATTGGTTGGAAGCTCTCGAAAAGAGAGTCTATCTTCCGAAACAGCTCATCGGAAGCTCTCACAGAGGAGAGTCCATCTTCCGTTATGTGTTGCCTTCATGCTCATTCCTTCATGCATAGAACACAAAAGAGAAACAAGCAAAATTGCACACGCACATGCTTGCTGTAATTTTCTGCACATAACCTGAAATTCTTACCTGTGCGCACCCCTACGCCGAAACAAAGGTCTTCTTCGCGATGGAATCGCGCCAAACTTGATGTAGACTTAGGATAAGGAGAGAGAAGAGGATTTCTATGGCTGATCTGCTGAAAACAGCCCTAATCGAGGTGATTAGGGGCTGAAAACAGAGAATTACAGCAGCCGCACTTTGCTAAGAGAGCGTCTACGGCAGCTTATCGCGATGAAACTTCACCAGAAGGTGTCTATGACTGTGAGATCCCTTGTTCTTGACAATGGGAGCACAAGGCTACCACATATGTCGCAAGGGGCTGCTCTCAAGCTTCAATGGAGGGCTCCACCGCGTAGAGAACGCTCACATTAGGGGGGGTAGGTGCACTGCCAGCCCTGAAAATGGGGGAGGGGGGGCTCCTAAATAGCCATCAGGGAGAGGGGGCGCTAGGAAGAGAGAGAGGGTGAGAGTGAGAGTGAGAGAGAGTTAGTTTGCATTGGTAAGTGTGCCACTTGGCACACTTACTTTAAAAACTTAAAAACCATTCAACTTTTGACTTTAAAAACTTCTAGCTCATTAATTAAAAATGTGCAACTAACTAACAACTGCTACCAATGATTCTTTTATGAGAACACCAAAGGTCTGTCGGCGCAATGCCGCACCGGCACTGCACCGCCTTTACCTGTTCACACTTGTCCGGCCGCCCGCCCGGGCACGGACCGTTAAATTTAATTTCACGAAATTTACCCTAAGGCTTTATTAGCTTTATTAGCCTTTGGGTCACTGTTCTAAGGACCCCATCTCATTCATGTGCTTGTACTGACGCGCGTATTTTTCTGAGCCTAAAATCTGAGACTACTGCTTACCCCTTTCTGAAGACCCGATTTCCCAATCACTAGGGCTTCAGGGTAATTTCTACTAAGGTCCCTCTGAGGTGTTCTAGCCCGCATTTAGGCTCACCTGAGGCCTTAGAACTGCTAGGTCTATTCTGGTGTGCACACAACTAATTAGATAATTCTTTTCTCGTAAATAAATTAATTATTTACAAAGTCTGACTTAGTTACATCCCTCTTGGTTCTAAACAGTTGACCTCAACTTTAGAGCGTCAACATAACTGTGCAAGATGTCAGGGTAGTCCTTGAGATCGGACTCAGTCATCCACTTTGCATCTAAAGGAGTGTAATTCTTGAACTTGACTAAATACTTTCGATATAGACTCCCCGACTTGAGTTGTCTCTCCGAGTGGTGTATTATCTGTTCAGGTTGAAGGATTTCCTCAGTCTCTTCGACTTCTAGAGGATCTTCTTGTACTGGCGCCACTGGAGGAGGTCCAACATAGGGTCGGAGGAGACTGACATGAAAAGCATTATGGATTCGCCAGTTAGAAGGCAAATCCAATCTGAAAGTCACATCATTGACTTTATCTGTAATTTTGAAAGGGCCGTAAAATCTATGGGAAAGTTTGACAACTTTCCCTTTGCCGACCCGCTTTTTCAATCTAGCTTTCTCAAACCGAAGCAGGACATATTGTCCTTTTTCAAGATTGAGATTCCTTCTGTGCTTGTCTGCTTTTCTCTTCTGTTGCTCTTGAGTTCGAAGAATCGCTTGCTTTACTTGTTGATGGGCAATATCAATATTGCGCACAAATTCATCTGCGGCGAAGATGTTTTCTTTGGTCACCATAATAGGAAGTAAGAGTGGCTTCCCATAAATAATTTCAAAGGGAGCTTTACCAGTTGAGGAATGTATGGTATTATTATACGCAAACTCAACTATCAGTAAGTACTGTTCCCATTCGGATTGTCGTTCCGAAACATAGCACTTGAGGAGATCTAAAACAGTGGCATTAGCGATTTCGCTTTGACCATCTGTTTGAGGATGATAAGCTGATGAAAATCCAAGCTTAGTTCCCAAGTTTTCAAACAATGCCTGCCAAAATAGACTAGTCATGCGGGGATCTCTGTCGCTCACAGTAGTCTTTGGCAATCCATGGTGTTTAAAAATCTGAGCTAGAAATATTCTAGCCATGTGATCAGCTTTGATTGTCTTCTTTACTGGAAGGAAATGTGCTTGCTTACTGAACCTGTCTACTATAGTCCAGATTGCATCATTTCCATTCTTGGATCTAGGAAGATCCGTAATAAAATCCATAGCAATACTTTCCCATGGCGTGTTAGGCACAGGGAGCGGCTGAAGCTTGCCATAAACTTTATGTCTGTCATATTTCACTTTTTGGCATACTAAACACTCACGTACATGTTTTTCAATGTCCGCACGGAGTGTTGGCCAAAAGAAATACCTTTCGAGGGTACTAGTGGTGGAAGCAATTCCCCGATGCCCGGCATAAGGAGAATTATGTGCTTCATCCATCACCTTTTGTCGTAAGGGCTGAGCTATGCATATTGCTTGTTGACGATAGAGTGTATTATCCCTCATAGAATAAGGTGGCTTTGAGTGACCAGCTTGAAGATCTGCCCAAATTGTGGCGAAGTCTGGATCTTGAGGATACATCTCGCTGAGAGATTCTAGTTCCTTATGATAAATTGTTGTGAGTGCATTGATCTTTGGACGCCTGGAGAGAGCATCTGCAACTGCATTCTTTGTTCCAGAAGTGTGTAAAATCTGAAAATGAAACATTGAAAGAAAGTTGGCCCATCTCATCTGCTTTTCTGATAACTTTCTCTGTGTGAGAAAGTAGAGAAGACTTTGATGATCTGTCTTGATAATAAAATCAGCTCCTAATAGATAGTGTTTCCAAATGGAAAGAGCATGAATTACTGCCATTAGCTCTTTTTCGTATATGGAGGCATGCAACTCTGCATCTTTAAGGCGCCGACTTTCATAGGCTATCGCGTGACCCTCTTGGTTCAGAACTGCTCCTACACAATCTCCAGATGCATCGCAGTATACCTCGAAAGGTTTGCGAAGATCAAGGACGGTGAGAACAGGTCCGTGACTGAGTAGATACTTAAGCTTTTCGAAAGCTTGTTTTTGTCCAGAGCCCCAATGGAATGGAATCCGCTTCTTTGTCAAGTCATGGAGGGGACCTGCTATCGCAGCAAAAGCTCGAATGAAACGCCGATAATAAGAACAGAGGCCAAGGAAACTTCGTACATCATGTACTGTAGTTGGCGTAGGCCATTCTACAACTGCTTGAATCTTATCAGGGTCCATTCTCACCTGGTTGTGAGATACTATATGGCCCAAATAGTGGATTTCTTTTAGAAAGAACTCACTCTTCTTAGCATTCACAAATAATTTGTGTTTGCGTAATTCTTCAAACACTAATGCGAGATGCTTATAGTGTTCGTCTTCCGTCTCTGAGAAGATTAAGACGTCATCAAAGAAAACGCCTGTAAAACTTCTATATGAATGGAAGATTCTATCCATCATTCTGTTGAATGTAGCTGGTGCATTAGTGAGTCCAAAAGGCATCACTAAGAATTCATACAACCCGAAGGTTGTTCTAAATGAAGTCTTATGCACATCCTGAGGAGCTATGCGGATTTGATGATAACCGCTCTTCAAGTCTATACGACTAAAGACTCTGGCTCCTTGTAACTTATCAAGAATGTCGTCAATCCGAGGGATTGGAAATCGATTCTTGATTGTGATCTTGTTTAGAGATCTATAGTCTATGCACATGCGGAATGTGCCATCCTTTTTCTGTACTAGCAAGGCAGGTGAACAATATGGAGAAGTACTAGGCCTTATTAAGCCCTTCTCCAAAAGTTCGTTAACCTGCTTGAGAATTTCCTCTTGCTGCATTAGACTAACTCGATAAGGGGGCTGATTTGGAGGAGAACTTCCTGGGATCAAATCAATGGTATGATCCTCAGGTCGCGAAGGTGGGAGTTCATTTGGAAGTTCATCTGCAAAACAATCTTTATATCTTTCTATTAACTTAAGTCTTTTTTGCTCTAAAGAGGAAGAAAGTTGTGAAACAGACACATCTCTCTCTCTTGCAAAAATCAAGTACGCTGAAACACACTTTTTCATTTCTTTCTTGATGGCAATGTGGTTGGCGATAGGAATACGCCAATCACCTGCATCTGCAAGTACAAGATACTCCTTTCCTTTATGAGCAAAAGATAAGGTTTTCTGAACATAGTCAGGAATGGGATGCATCTTGTAGTGCCAAGGCATTCCCAAGATAACATCGCATCCTTCAAGTGAAGCTAGTAAGAAAGACTCTTGATCCTTGTAGTCGTCGACCTTTAGATTCAACTTCCCTATGATTGGGGTAGAGTTTGAGTTCTGCCCTTTGAAAGCAGATTGCGCTTGAATAGAGACTCCAAAACGATTGGGCTGCAAGTTCAGGTCGTCAGCTAGCTTGGTAGAGATGAAGTTGTCTGTACTACCAGGGTCAAACAAAATAAGAGCCCGTTGGTTGTTGATACTATCCCATGCTTTGAGAAGAGCTCTTTCTTTTCCATCCTTGGTTGTATTTCCCTGTACATCTGGGACTGCATTGGAAGAGGGTGGTTGTGGAGGTTTGGTTGGATAGTCACCCTTCATATGACCAACTTGTCCACACTTGAAGCATCTTCCTTCACTAATGTAGATTCGCAACTCAGCAGGAGAGAGATATCTCCCTTTCTTGGGCTGATTTGGCTTTGCTTCTGCTTCGGAGGCGGTTCTTTTCTTCTTTTGAGAAGAAGTAGAAGAGGTAGGTTGCTCATGGAGAACCTTCTGCTTGGCATGGTAAGTGCTTTGCTCCATCTTCCTTGGAGTACCCTTGTCATGTATTCCATCATCTATGCGGGCTGATTCCATAAGTATCTGCAAGTTACCTCGAGGGTAAAGCTTCATAGCCTTTTGCAAGGCTTCATGCAAACCTGCTTCAAACTTGCACATCTTCTCCGAATCGTCAATCTTCTTGAATGGAGTGACTTTCAAGAGAACGTCCCAAAACCTATCCACATAGCGTCGAACAGTTTCGTTCTCTGACTGTGAAAGTCGATCCCATTCTTTCTTTACCTCTTCCTCATAGTCTGGAGGAAGGAACTGTGCGTAGAACTCCTTCTTGAAAGCGGTCCAATCTTGGGGTTTGCGCTCTTCCAGGATAAGGGTTAACCACCAATTGCTGGCGGTGCCTTTCAGGTACAAACTAACATGGCGAAGCTTGGATCTTTCTTTAAAATTCCCTTCAGCAAATGCAACTTCAAATTGGCGGATGAAAGCCAAAGCTTTGTCATTATCACGCCGTCCATTGTAGGTGTCGAATTTCACATCTTTATCTCCCGACTTGAATGTTTTCAGCCTGTGGTGCTTCTTCTTATGGTGCTCCTTCTTTCGATGCTTAGACTCCTTGGGGACAGGAGTCCTTTCCCTTGAATGTACTTCTTGCTGCGACGGATCGTCGAGAAACATGTCTTCCGGAGAAACTATGTCTTCCAGATCCTTCATGAAAGAGAACTGAGGGGAATCAGGGGGATCCTGCTCTTGAACTTTTGGATTAAACCGCACATGACGTTCTAGAGATTTCTTCTGCCTCTCGTGCATGCGGGAAGTTCCAATCAAAGGATCTTTTCTTGGTTGTGGCGCCTTTGGGTTCTGCGGGATTTCTCCCGACCCCATTGGCATTTTCTCCTTCCCTTTTTCAAGAGTATGGAGAATCTTTTGGACTTCTGGATGGGAGAGAGCTTTCTGCAACTCTTCCACCTGCTGTTGAAGGAGAGATAACTCTATCTCGCGTCCTCCCATTTCTGCAGTCTGCCAAGAGTCGTCAATCCCTTCAGGAAGAGAGAGAGGACCTTGCTCTGATACCACTGTCACAAAAATACGGAAGCGTAAACTGACGTTTAATTGCACTTCAAATATTCAAGAGAATTAGAGGGAGCGAGAAAACTTGACACTTCATTGGGGACCAGAAGATGGGCTGGTCCCCCCCCATAAAGAGAATATCTTTATTACTAAGAGAGAATCTTTACAAGCACAGGAACGGGGCATACGCCCGTCCTCTATTCTTTCTTCTATTCTGTTCTGACTACTGACTGAGAAAGTGTTTCCACTTTCTTACTGCTTAGGGGATTTCCCCTCTTCTGCGAGACTGGTTGGAAGCTCTCGAAAAGAGAGTCTATCTTCCGAAACAGCTCATCGGAAGCTCTCACAGAGGAGAGTCCATCTTCCGTTATGTGTTGCCTTCATGCTCATTCCTTCATGCATAGAACACAAAAGAGAAACAAGCAAAATTGCACACGCACATGCTTGCTGTAATTTTCTGCACATAACCTGAAATTCTTACCTGTGCGCACCCCTACGCCGAAACAGAGGTCTTCTTCGCGATGGAATCGCGCCAAACTTGATGTAGACTTAGGATAAGGAGAGAGAAGAGGATTTCTATGGCTGATCTGCTGAAAACAGCCCTAATCGAGGTGATTAGGGGCTGAAAACAGAGAATTACAGCAGCCGCACTTTGCTAAGAGAGCGTCTACGGCAGCTTATCGCGATGAAACTTCACCAGAAGGTGTCTATGACTGTGAGATCCCTTGTTCTTGACAATGGGAGCACAAAGCTACCACATATGTCGCAAGGGGCTGCTCTCAAGCTTCAATGGAGGGCTCCACCGCGTAGAGCACGCTCACATTAGGGGGGGTAGGTGCACTGCCAGCCCTGAAAATGGGGGAGGGGGGGCTCCTAAATAGCCATCAGGGAGAGGGGGCGCTAGGAAGAGAGAGAGGGTGAGAGTGAGAGTGAGAGAGAGTTAGTTTGCATTGGTAAGTGTGCCACTTGGCACACTTACTTTAAAAACTTAAAAACCATTCAACTTTTGACTTTAAAAACTTCTAGCTCATTAATTAAAAATGTGCAACTAACTAACAACTGCTACCAATGATTCTTTTATGAGAACACCAAAGGTCTGTCGGCGCAATGCCGCACCGGCACTGCACCGCCTTTACTTGTTCACACTTGTCCGACCGCCCGCCCGGACACGGACCGTTAAATTTAATTTCACGAAATTTACCCTAAGGCTTTATTAGCTTTATTAGCCTTTGGGTCACTGTTCTAAGGACCCCATCTCATTCATGTGCTTGTACTGACGCGCGTATTTTTCTGAGCCTAAAATCTGAGACTACTGCTTACCCCTTTCTGAAGACCCGATTTCCCAATCACTAGGGCTTCAGGGTAATTTCTGCTAAGGTCCCTCTGAGGTGTTCTAGCCCGCATTTAGGCTCACCTGAGGCCTTAGAACTGCTAGGTCTATTCTGGTGTGCACACAACTAATTAGATAATTCTTTTCTCGTAAATAAATTAATTATTTACAAAGTCTGACTTAGTTACAGTAGTGTGCAGGGCATCACTCCTAGCACCACACTGTACATGAGAGGGAAAGAAAGTACTCCATAGCTCTTAACCTGTGACAGGTTGCAAATGAGGCCTCTCCCAGCATAAAAATCAGCGCCCATTTTTCTGCAAGAGGAAAGTTCACCAAAATGTGACACTTGGCGCATTTTCAAGCATTTTCCCGTTTCGGGTTCGCCGCTTAAAAATATCCCAACCGACGCATCAGTTGACTTTGCGACAGAGTTATAAAATGTTCCCCTAGTCAATACCGGAGGTAATGACGCGAACACATTTCACGGCCCAAAATAGCAGTTCCCTAAATTTTAGGAGATGCTCCCGTTGGGCTCCCACTGGTCTTCTGACCATCTATCCTCATTGGGACCGCATCCAAAAGTGCAATGTGGCCCAACTGTCGGATACTTTTTGTTGGTAGTCCCACCTTGACTTTACGCCTTAATTGAGTTCACTTCCTAGTATCCACCAACTTGCTAAGTGCGACGAGGGGACCTATATGATCTTGCTCTGAGCCTAGACATCCTCTTACCATACGAATTCCAGTGCCGACCACTTCCCGTCTGCGGGTGAATCTACCGTTCACATTGGCCATACAATGTCCGACCGTTTGCTACTTCAAAAGGAGGGTCTCAAAACAAATAAAATAAACCCCATTGGAAAGAAACCAACAACCAAGGTTAGCAGTTGCCACATCTCTGTGACATGGTTAATAACTGCCACGTCCTCGTGACATACACTCAACAAGATGTGTTGGTTATGCAAGTTGACATTGAAAAGGCCTTTGACACTGTACAGTGGGACTTCATTGTTGCCACCATGACGTGTTTAGGGTTTGGTCCTAAATTCGCCAATGTGGTTTATTTTTTGTATGCATGTAGCACGTCTTCAGGGATTTTGGAAGGTGAATTAACTGAATCTTGGCCTCTTGGTTGTTCGATCCGACAGGGCTGCCCCCTTAGTGCTCTGTTGTATGTTGTTGCTACTCACCCATTGCTGACTTATCTTGATCACTTGACCTCTATTCAGAGTCTGCATGGTCTGCGGTTACCTTCGGGTCGTACATTCGTGGGCCAGGCTTACGCTGATGATTCGTTATTTATGCCTCGTACTCAGCAAGCATGTCAAGGTGATTATGGAAGCCTTGGAACTGTTTGGCATTGCGGCTGGGCTTAAAGTCAACTTTTGTAAATCGAAGCTTTTGCCTCTCCGTTCTTGTGATTGGCATAGTCTCTTGTGGCCAGGTGAGATTGTGTCTTCAAATGTGATCACTAGGCATTTGGGCTATCCGATTGGCTGGAATGTTACTCACTCTCAGAAAGTCGATTGGGTCATGCAACGCTTGAATGTCAAATTGCATTACTGGAAGCTTTCCACTTGGCCTTTGCATGTTCGTATGCGAATTGTTCAAAGTATCCTGTTGGCGTATGTTCAGTTCTTTTTGCCATTGATGCATTGGCCTCGGCGATGTCTTGATTCTCTTATGTCGGACATTATGTCCCATTTGTGGCGGACTCATGCTACGAAAAAAGGCTTACGCTTGATGTCAATGGAGAAGCTTTGTACTCCTAAACATTTTGGTGGACTCAATATCTTGGATTTGCGCAGGCATGTGTTCGCCTGGAAAGCTATGTTGTTGCCCACTCTTGTGCAACAAATTCAGCCTTGGACTTTGATGTTTGCATTCCTCAGTCAGCATGTTGTTACTTCTGCTTTTGGCCATTGGCAACCCTCTCTCTGGGAGGTGGTTTTTGGCAAGATAGAAGGACGCATTCCTGGATGTCCACTTGCTTCCTCTTTAGTATCTGCTTGGAAAGAGGTTACGATGCATTTATCATGGAATCCTCGGCAGGAAGGTGATTCGATCCGATTGGAAAGTCTCCATTGGAGCCGGGCATTCTCTCTTACTTTGGTCGACCGCTCACCTCGTCAGGCTTACTTTCTCTCTGGTCGTGGCATTCGTGTGGTTGAGGATGTGGTCGACTTTTGAGTTTTCCTTTGCTACTCGTCATTTTGGGTCAGGCTTGCATTACCGTCAGTTGTGGAGAGAGCTTCAAAGCATGTTGCTCGACTTTTTGCCTGTTTCGCCTTTGCCTGATGGCGATCGCATGTTTGATTGGGCCTTTCGGGAGACGCCTTTTCGAGATATTTCTGCAGCTCGAATTTATGCTATTCTTCTACCACGACCATGGCTTGATGATCATTGTAATGCCATTTGGCGCATGCACAAATCTGACCTCTGGTGGAGGAGGCTCCTCTCTGCCTTGTGGAAAAGCCATTTGCCTTTGAAGGAGCGTCTATTTCTTTGGCGCTGTTTGCTTGGAGTGATTCCCGTTGGCACTTTTCTTCGAGCGCGTCATATTCGTCCTTCTTCTTGCGTTCGTTGCTCGACTGCAGAAGAGGATATTTGTCACTTGTTGTGGGATTGCTGCATTACTAGAGACTTCCTTCGCCATGTATCGGCGTGTATGCGGCTCCGTTTTTCTGGAGTTGTCTTTCACAAAAGGTTCTGAGCATTTGGCATTTTCTCACCGACGTTACAGCATTTTGCGGTCTTCTTCATGTGGGTCAGATACTGGGCTTTCTAGACCATGTGGAGTCAGCGTAATGCTTACATGTTCCATCGTACTCATGCGGATCCATTTCCTCTCTTCAGGCTTTCTCTTCGGCAATCGTTACGATTTTTGCTTTGGAAGTTGGTGATATCACCTCAGAGATGCATCAGCTTTCGTATGAATGTTTTTAGTTACGTTCTACAATTGAGGAGTCCTGTGCTCTTCCCCTTGTATATGATCTTTTTAGTGGGTTTTCCTCGCTTTGAGGTTTCCCACTAGTAAATTAATCAATCGATTTACAACAAAAAAATGTGTGTGTGTGTGTGTGTGTGTGTGTGTGTGTGAGAGAGAGAGAGAGAGAGAGCTCTTTAAGGAAAAAGCGCAGGGCAATCAAGCTCCAAACTTAGCACTGAAGAAAAAAGAGGATTTGTGACGATGTAGGGACAATCGCAAGAGGCTTTAAAAATATATCCAAAGAGTCATGTATTAACACACTGGATTTTCTTATAGCCTGTAGTACTTCTAGTTCTAGGTGATCAGCTTGCACGAGCATCCATAGAAATCAATACGTACACAAAATACAACTCCTTTTAGGTGTGTGTGTGTGTGTGTGTGTGTGTGTGTGTGTGTGTGAGAGAGAGAGAGAGACCTTCTTTGATACTTGGCGCTGGAGTCGGTGAAATAAATAGAGCCATCAGATGCAACATCAACATCATTAGTGAAGGTTAAAGGCTGGCCTCCAACATGGCTAACAAGGAGCTGGGCTTGACCTCCCTCAGGTCCAACGCGCAAAAGCCCCAGACAAGCATCTGCAATATAGAGGTCGCATGTAGCTTTATGAAAGCGCAGCCCTAAGGGCCGCCCACATACTCTCTCCCTCTCAATAGATTGTGGAAATGGCCTCCCAATAGGCTGATCACAGAACTCTTTTGACCTGTATCACAAAATAATACTGCCTATAACAAAGCAATTTTGACAAATTACAATTTACAAAAGCAACAGACCCACACATGTGCATTGTCACTAAGAAGTTATTTCTCGCTTCTCTTAATTTTTTGTGAGTTTTCTTTTTCACCCATAAGCCCTTGATATTCAAGACAAGGCATTGCCAATCAGGCCAGGGGTCACCTTTATAGAGAGAAAGGTGACCTAGAGGTGTGCAAAATGGGCATCCAACAAGCCTACAAGGACCATATCTAGGGCTAGAGAGGGAGTCCTGCTAATAAATATGCCGCCTCATCTAAACAAGCAACAACTTGACCAAAAAAGAGTCAACTACTGAATAAGAGTTCCAACACAATAAAAATGGACCCAGATGGACTAAAAAGCATATGCAAGGCCAATCTCACCATACAACCGATGTCACCAAGTAGTGATGACGTGCTTCCAACACCTCCTCTTCAAAGCCACATCGCTGAAGAAGATAATCAATTTAGGTTGAGGTATAGGCTTGGTGCATTAGTTTTCAAAACTGTCAATGGTGGGACAATACTCCAAGCTAATTCAGCTATCCTCAATATATTCATGAGCAAAGTTGTAATGACATCAATGTGTTTAGTCCGTCCATGAATAATAGGATTATGTGCTAGAGCAATGGCACTATGGAAGTCCAAATATATAGCGGTAGAAGATCAAGATGAGATGGCAAGATGCACCAATATCTACTAATCAAGCCATACAGCTCAGTAGTGTTGAGATAAGCCCGATACTCAACTTCAGTGGAAGAAGAGGAATGGTGTTTTGCTTCTGACATTTCCATAATATGAAAGAATTACCAAAGAGAAAGCAGTAACCACTAGTGGATCTATGTGTGTAAACATGACCAACACAATCAAAATCATTGTATCTCGCAAAAACATCACAATATGTATAGTGAATATTATTAAGTCATAGCAAACATCAGACTGAGTGTTCATTAAGAACAAGGGAGAACCAAATAGGTTGCAATAAGTTTCCTATACTTCGTAGCATCCACCAACGAAGTATCATCATCTTTGGATAGCTTGGATTTTGGATCCATAGAACAAGAAATGGAAGGGCAACTTTTCATACAATGCTTGTGCATAAAGCCCCGTCTTGCTTAAGGCTAAGAACACTTCTAGCGCTTAGCTTGTTGCACTATGTGCTAGTTCACATTTGAACCAACTTTTTCTCTGCAAGGTTTACCTCATGCATGAGCCCAATCTTGTTGTGATTGTGCTGCATTGTCCCCTCAGACGCACTGCACATATTACATCCACCAAGGGCGGCGGTGACCACCAGTCATCATTGACAACGAATTATACTGATTAACAAATTCCTTGAAGAGGGCATGCCGTTCAAGAGAACGTTCTCTTGCACATGCATAGAATAAGCCAAAATATACCTGTTTGGGCCAGTGTGAGCAAATTCTTGCCATCCGATAGCGGGACCATGCCATTTCATGATACGGCCATCAGCAATGCCAGTATAAGGTCCGTCCCCATGTGGGTCGAGGGCGAGGCTCTCAGGCCCCATGAGCCCATTTACGCTCCATTTCTGGGCGCCTGAAAGCTGGCTCTGCATGTCACGCGGGAAGCTGCGTAGACGGGAGAGTGGGGGCTGCTGTATGTGCTTGGCATGAAACGAGGGGTCACTGCTGATGATGCTAAGCTGCAGAGGGTCGAGGGCAATGAAAACAGAAGCACTTGCACACAAGAGGACGGATAGCTTTGTAACTAAGGAGTTATAACTGCACCGCCGTATGATCATCTTCTTCTCTTGCTTCTCTTCCTTGGCGCTTTCATGCTCGCACTTATCACCTACAGCAAAAATAAGCTGCGTGCTTTGTTTTACTCAGGATTAAACCCCACTCATGATGGAATCGACAGCACGCAGAGAGAGAGAGAGAGAGAGAGAGAGAGAGAGAGAGAGACGACAGCGTTCTGGTAATAAGGCAGGAAGTTCCGGAATCCGGAGTGATCGGTTCCGGGTCACTTCCATTTCTCTCGAGTCTCCAGTCTCAGACGCAAGAAGGCCCCGACCCCCTCTTACTCTGGAGCACCGGGTCCCCCCTCACGTTTCGGTTGTGGCCACCACTGCGCTCCTCAGCACAGGGACGGGGGAGGGATGGCCATCCTCAGCTATATCTAACACGGGCATGGGGGATGGGATCAAAAGCTCCCATCACTTTTGGGCCCCGACATTAGGCGCGCGTCGTAGATCTTGTCGCAAAAGTAAACTCGGATATTTTTGTAAACTCGGGTACCCGAGTTTACTTTTGTGAGCTCCGATACTTTTGCACGTCAAAACTCCATGGAAACGTGTACATTCCACAGTGACGTACACGGGCGTGGTGGATAGGCCACATGGCCCTCAAACCCAAGGTTGTGGGTTCAATCCCGTGGAGCGGGGGGGGGGGGAGGAGGGGCGAAGTAAACTCGGGTACCCGAATTTACATTGTCCACGGAGGCTCGAGATCTACGGTCCTCAATCATCCCACCGTAGATCCCATCTCCTCCCATGCCCGCGTGAGATATAGGCCAGGGATGGCCATGCTGATTTGGCGTCCGCTCATTCGCCGTTGCAAAAAGAGAAAGCTGGCTGTTGGGGCGGCCTCGCATGTCCGGCCAACTTTCCAAACAAGCGGCCATCTACAAAAGTGCACGCGCGAAAGCGTCGGAGACAAGGGCTATTCTCATTGCTTGAGAGGAAAGGCAAATGTTTGCTACATGAAGCAATGGGCTGGCCACACCTGCAAATCACACTCAGGCGGGCGTCCCAGTGTGATAGGGGCCTCAGTACTAGGGTAAAGGGGCCAATTACGGGACACGCCCCTTTTCAAGACATGTCCTTACCCCAATAGAAAGGACACTTGGTGCACCAGTAGACATACAAGCCAGTATGGAAAAGTGGTTATCTCATACGCTCACGGAGAGTTGTGGTCCGTCAAATCATGAGATCAAGCCCTCTCGTCGAATTGTACTTGTTTTGCCCCCAAGTGTGTCCGCCTTTCGGCTCTCTGTTTTGTTGAAGTGATTATCAAAATTGTGTCGCGTAAGTGATGGGATCTCCATCGTACGACGACGCGCTTCTGTTGCCTGATGCCTACCTCGGAAGCTCCCAAATGAGCTACTCCATGCCTCGAACGACAGAGCATAGACTCTGATTGAGCCGGCCCAATCTGAGTGTCCTTAATATGAGACATTTACCCTATCTCACACAGGCATGGGCTGGATGGGATCAATGGCCCACGCCTATTTCCCGGAGCAGGTGCATCGTGGGCCGTTCGATGTTGCGGCGCGCCCGGATTTACCAATTTGCCCGAATTACACAGCGGCGGGTTCATCATAATAGAAGCCCTTCTCCCAAAGCTTTCAACAAGCACACGCAGGTAAGGTGGTTAAGGTGATGTTCTGGGTTCGATTCCGCGGAAGGAGAGTGGGGGAGGGAGGGGGACCCAAAGTGTGGCCAAGGGGATGTGGCACCCCCTCATTTGTGCGCCAAAAAGTGATTTTGGGGCTAGAGGTTGTAGCAGACTGCTAACCTCACAAGCTCGGCCAACTTTCCAAAGTGGTGGCCAACCCTCAAAAAGCAGCTCGCGAGCGCACATAGGTCTTCAGCTTTGCCCGCGAGCACAAGAAGCAGAGAGTCTACCATCTAGCCTACGAGCATTGGTTGATGTTGAAGGTCAACTTTTCAGTATAGACCAATGTGACATGAATTGGTCGTCCACTCAGCAAATCCAAGTTGGGTTGGGTGCCCCAGTGTGACAATGGCCTAATTATAATAGTCCAAGCCCCGTCGCGGTATCTCCCAGCACCCTTTTTGCAGTTGGCCTCCCTCTCGAAAAGTTGGCCAACGGTGGTAAGCCACCCCTTTGCCACGAGAATGAGGCGATCTTTTCTTTTGGGTGGATAATTTGCTATTTACTACCTCAGTTTGGCCATCAATTGCCCACCTTAGTGTGACAAAGGGCCTCAGGGTGTGTTCAGACTGCACAACAACCCGCATATCCTTTCACCCTTTCCACAGATTTACAGTTCACACCATTAATGGACAAGCTCATTAGCATAATCTTAGGCTTTTGCAATAGCGTCTCAGGTTGGGGCTCCTCTTCTTGTGGTGGGGTTGTAGGTTCAAATCTCTACCCACGTTTTTGGTTGGACATTGTCTGTGTCTAGGGGTATCAGGCCGCCCATTCAAGGGTGGATTCGAAAACCATTGCCTTGCCTTTTCTCCAACCGTTGTATGCCACAGAGGACGCGTTCTTAGAGAAGAGTTTCTTGGTCTGACAATCTAAAACAACCTTAGCCATTCAAGGGACTTACTAAGGGTCCAATCTGTTGAGAGTGAACCTGGAAACACATTTAACAATGCACACTTGAAACTTGAACTTGAAAATTTAATGTGAGACTTGAGTTGAGGACTTGAGACTTCAAACTTGAACCAAAGAGAAACTTCGATTGATGAAAGAGAACAACTATAGGTCTCGTGCTGTGAGGGGCTGTGAGCGAGCTGTGAGCCAAGGGGGGGCTTAGGGAAGCCAACCTCCCACATTCCATGGCACTTGAAGTCCATATCATTTAGAGTGCAACTACTCCCTTACAGTTGTGTACAATTTGGGGTGGCCTATCAAACAACCCAAGCATCCTAGGACTAGATACAAATCCCATTGTTCTATCGTTAAATGGCAACCTATGATGGCTCCTGGCCCGGTCTAAAGGAGTCGGGGTTGACAAAGCTTGGTGTCCTCGTGAAGCTATTTGTGAAGAGAGCCCTACTAAGAAATGAGCTAAATTCTAACTTTTGTTGTTCGGGCACCCAAGTACAACCTGTCATGGGGCGGCCTTTTCATTTTACATAAAAGACCGGTCCATGTCACCCATACTTCATTTTGAGCATGGCTTACGGCTCATATGGTGAGCCATTCTTTACAATTTGGGGACAATTTTCCCAAAGCGAGAATCAAGGATGAATCCTTTTAGGAGGCTTACATGGAATGCATTGTGAATGTTTGAAAGGGTGGTAGTGTTTAGTGTGAGCTTTTGTTGCACCTTGTGTATGCAAACACCCTCCACTTATGTGGAAGCATTTGTAAACTTAGCCATTGTGTTTGAACTTCATTTTACATGTAGACAAGCCATGTGTAAAGCATAGTCTTTGAATGATGCATGAGCAACCGTATGTATACCTTGTTATATAATAATGTATCAACATGCTACCTCTTTGTATATGCCTACATAGAGATACTTTATGCATAATAAAACAATGCCTATATCAAGATACTGTTAGGATAAAGGGCCACATGTCCGTCCGCACCTTGATTGGGCGGTTGTATATTTGTAACTTTATCGGTTGGTCGTATAATCCTACACTATATCCATCAGAAAAAACTTAGAGGTACATTTTTTTGTACCCACAAAACACTGTGTCAAAGCCATCCTCTCCATATCTAACTTCTTCTCATCTTCTATGTGTGCATCTCCATCACTTTATTGTTGCGTCTGATTCTTCAGTACAGTCAGATTGTTGTGTTTGAATTCTGCAGACAGTTGAGTCTATCTCTAGAGATTGAACAGACTAATTAATGAGTCTGAATCTACAATTTGAGATTCACTTGATCCTTACAAACCGGTATCAGATTTGTGGTTTTACAAGCTGGTGTGAAAAAATGGTTGAGCAGGGCTTGCACGCCAGGTTTAACTATGATGGTATCTTTGTCGAAGAACATAAGAAATGGAAGGTTGGTTGCAGAAGGAAAGAAAGTGGGCAAGATGTTTACTTTGGATGTAAATGTGCCTGAGGTGAATGCTACCATGTTTGCATAAGGCTCAGAAGTTGTTGCAGATATTGAGATGTGGCATAAATGTATCGATTATGTAGATTTGCAAAGGCTAAAAATGACGCAAGCTAAAGAGATGATTATAGGTTTGCCAACATTTAAAGCTGCTAAAATGAAAAAAGCTTGTCAATTTGGAAAGTAGGCAAAAGCATCCTTCCCTCATGATAAGCATGTAAGCAGGCATTCATTGGATTTAGTGCATACAAATGTATGGGGTTTGGCAAAGATTGCATCTATGGGTGGATATAGATATTATGTGAGTTTCGTTGATGATCATACAAGAAAGATATGAGTCTATTTCATGAAACAGAAAAGTGAGGTGTTTATGTACTTTCATAACTTCAAGGTTATGGTTGAAAAACAGACTGAAACAAACCTGTAAAGTTCCTGAGTCCGATGGAGAGGGAGAACGTTTCTCCAATAAATTCAATAGTTTTTTGAAAAAAACATGGAATTCAGAGGTAGTTTTTATGCAGGTGTACTCTGCAACAAAATGGTGTTGTTGAGCAAAAGAACAGGCACATTGCAGAAGTTGCTAGAGCATTGACGAATGAGAAGAACATGCCTCATTGTTATTGGGTTGAGGCTCTTGTTATACAGGCATTTAGATTATGAATAAGATCTCAATTGGTACACTACATGATATGTTACCAGAAGAGAAGTTGTGTGGTGAAAAACCAGATGATCAGATTTTAAAGTGTTCAAACGTGTTGATCATGTGCATGTGCTAGATGAACTAAGAAGTAAGCTTGGCCCAAAAACAAAAACATGTGTGTTCATTAGCAATTCCCTTGAGAAAAAAGGGTATAAGTGTCATACTCCTATCAAAGGTAAAGCAAAGATGAGAAAATATGTTGTTTTTGATGAAATGGCAAGTTGATATGCTACTGTGAAAGATGGTTTAGGGGCTGATATAAGAGAGGATGTGGATGTGTAGAAATTGCAAGTGCACAGTCGTCGTAGGTTTTGAGTGGATTGCAAGGGTCACCTAGTGCAGGTCATGGTGAGAAGCCATGGAGTGGCAGGTTGCGTGAAAGAGTGAGTTCAACTAACTCTTCAAATGTATCAAGAAAAGGGAAGGAAAATGTTGATGATGCCCCTAAGCTGCCAAGTTTGAGTGTTGGTCATGATGATGGCGATAGCAGTGATTTTGAGCAGAGTTTAGATGAGGAGTTTGGCCTACACTATGTGAAAAATCCAAAAAGGATACAAGCAAGGAACAAGGCACTTGTAAGTGATCCTAGACCACATAAGTATGAAAGAGTAAGAAATTATGTGCAGAGATTGACTTATGATAGTTATGTGGCTCATCATTGTCCCATCATTGTGCATATATAGTGAAGATTACAGAGGAGGAAAAACCCACGTGTTTTGAGGTTTTTATTAAATATGAAAAATGGAAGCAAGCTATGGATGAAAGCCCTGATGCCAATGGAACATGGAAGTTGGTGCCATTACCAAAGGGAAAGAAGGCAATTGGATGTCAGTGTGTTTACAAAATAAAGCATAATGCTGATGGAAGTGTTAGTAGGTACAAGGTCAAGCTTGTGGCCAAAGGTTATGCACATACTTATGGGATTGATTATTGTCGTATGTTTAATGCAATAGATGCAGTTTTAGGGTGTATGTTGAAAAAAAAAATGGATGTAAAGAATGCTTTTTTGAATGAATACTTGGAGGAAGTTGTGTATATGGAATGGCCACAAGGTTATGCAAATATGAGTCTACGTCTTGTATGGAGGTTAAAGAAAGCATAATATGGACTGAAGAAAGCACTTAGAACCTAGTATGAAAGGATTGTGGCATTCCTCATTTCATTGGACTTTGAGATTTCTGATGCAGACATTCATTGTATGTGCAAAATAATGAAACAAGAATTGTGGTGATATGCATCTATGTGGATGACTTGATTGTTGGAGGTGATAATGTGGATGAAGTAGAGGGTGTACATGCTCTATTTATGTAGGAGTTTGATATGAAATTATTGGGAGAGTTGTGGTATTTCTTGAGCATTGAAATTGTTTTCATAAAAGAGGATGTATGGCTATCACAAAGACAATATGCTTTGGACATGCTGAAAAACTATGGCATGGCTAATTGCCAATTAGGATGCCCTCAGATCAAAGTTTGAAGTTTGGGAATCATGTACTACCATGTATAGGAAGATTGTGGGTAGCTTGATCTACTTGACTATCTCACATCCAGACTTGAGCTACACAATTGGATTGGTGAGTCAGTTTATATAGTCTCCCAAAAAACCACACTTGCATGCAGTGAGACGCACGTTGCGCTATGTGAATGCTACTTTTAATTATGCACTCTTTTCATAAGGCTGGTGTGGAGTTGAATCTCTATGGCTACACAAATGTGGATTAGGTTGATAGCACATATGATTGCAAGTCTACCAGCAGATTCATGTTTTCACTTGGGAGTGCTGATATCACATGGAGCAGCAAGAAGCAACCTACGGTTGCTCTTTCAACTAGAAAGGTAGAGTATAGGGGTGTTGCAATGGCAGCATGTGAGGTAGTATGTTTGGAATTTCTACTTCAAGACTTTGAAGTACGTGTACAAAGGCAAATTTTCATCTATTGTGACAACCTCAACAAACTACAATTGGCATGAAACCTAATGTTTCATGCCATTCTTAGTAGGCGACATTAGAACGTGAGTACGTGGTGATAAATGATCAAGTTGGGTCTTGATGAATTGTGGAAACAAGTCAGAGAGTCCAATGAAGCCAGTGAGCTAAGCAGATGAGTAAACCAGATTAGTGATGGAAGTGGAGTGTTTCTTCCACCAATAGAGAAATTTGAGGTTGGATCTCAAATGAATCTAGAAGTACAATCCTATTGGGGAGACAAAGGATCTGTACAGTCTATGAACAATTAACCCCATTTGCTAAGAACACTACATCCTATATGAGAGAGCACAAGGCCAAGTCAAATGTTATTGCAGTCCCATCACAAAGACTATCTTCTAACAAGGTCATCAATTCAAAAGGGTTAATAGATATTCTATCTACCCCAGTCACATGTACGATAACGTTAGCCTAGTTGCTCAGAAAAAGACCAAACATGTGGACTACTGTGGAAAAATGCCTAGAGAAATTTGGCATAAAAAACCCAGTGAATCAAATCAAAAGGGATCAAAGAACTTGAAATGCCTTAGCTAAACACTAGGCCAATGTCATTAAATAAGGTAGGCGAGTATTGTGAAGGTGCGGATGGCAACATAACCATCCATGTAGAACTCCAAGGTGTAAAAACCATGGCAATCCTTGACAATGGAGTTGATGTTTCCATCGCAACAATAGAGATCTGGAAACAATCAGGAAAACCAGCATTGAGAGCCACACGCATGAAATTGCAGCTAGCTGATGGATATATCGAGAAACTCGTAGGGCTCCTAGAGAAGGTAGTCGTCACTTCTTGCGGCATTGAGTGTGAGCATACCTTTTCTATTTTTGATTTTGGAAAGAACAAAAATTACAACATAATATTGCGAAGACCATTCATGCGGCAAGTGAAAATGGTCCAAGATTGGAAATACGACCATATCTACCTACTGAGACACATGGAAACCACTACAAGAATAAATCTTAAGGATCATAGTTACAAGGACGTGAACCTAACCCCTGTGGAATAGTTTGATTTAGCTACGATAGCTGGATTAAAATTTCCAGCATGGTTGGGTAAGCGTAAGGAACTGTGGATGTCTGGAGCTTCGTAATACAAAAGCTTAAAGCGAGAGGAATGTATCCTAGAAAGGGCGATCAAAGATAAGGATTATATCCCAGAACCATTTCCTGAAGAAGCATTAGAGCCACTAGGATTGGAACACATCTTGGCTACTCTAGATGTGTGCGCTATTCAAGACGATCCAGCAACAAAGTTTTGTGATGAAGATGGCTTGGATGTCGTTCTTATTTTGTAGTGAGTGTGATCCAGGAAAACAAAGAGAACGAAGCATCAACAAGTTCCCGAGATGAAGTGAAAACAAAGAAATGTTGTGAATCAAAAGACAAAGAAGAAGACGAGTTATATGACTCCGTAGAACACTTGGAGCTTCAAGAAGATGCCGACAATGAAAATCTAGACAACATCGTAGGTGCCATAAACGACACTTTAACTAATGCACGACTTTATGCTTGTCTAAGTTAAAGACCCAAGAATCAATGTCACTGCTGCAAGAATGAATTGCATCAAAAGTTGATTCCCAAATCCTCAATGGTGACACAACTGCAACAAGTATCCTCATACATGACTCCTATACATGAAGAAAAGACTCAGCCAAGAAGAAGACAACCACGGCAAAGAGCTGACAATGCACTAATCAATGGTCTAGGAAATTCCCTCTAGAAATTGCAATCCAAGAGAAAACTTTCCATAACCAGCCAAACCACCAAGGGAAAGCACCAAATATCAACCTTGTTGAGGATAATAGCGACGGTGATGATTCTTATGACATCCCCTACCATGAACTCAGGTCATCACTATCACTAGCAGCTTCCATAACAACCATGGAAGGGCAAAAGCAAAGAACAACAAGTCAAAGCCAAAAAGTTTGACAAAATTGGATACCAAAGAGCCACCTCGACCAAAAGCAAGTATGGATCAAGAAGAAGAAGATCTTTTTATGAAAAATCACAAGATCCAATACCAAAAAAAAACAATCAAAGTTTGTAGGAAGGGCTAAGAAAATCACAAAGCCACAAGCTTTTGCAACTCATATTTGGGTTCCAAATAAGTTGAATCAAGCACAAAGAGGACAAGGAGTCTATTTGGATTCCAAAACAGTTAAAGTATCAACTCCCAAAGTCTGAATCCCATCCCCAACCAAGCATTATCGTGATGCTCCATGTCCACAATGTGAAGCTCAAATGGGACACATGGATTTGGATATTATTATACCTCAAGAGGATTTATTATGATTGTTGGGATATGATCGGCATGGGAGGAGCATAAAAGGAATGTGATCGATAAAGCCAGGGCCGATAAGTATATCTATTGCGGTGCACTTCACAGGGCAGAATAAGTGCTTACGGATACTTTGCTAGATATAAATGCTAATTGTTATGCTTGATCGTGCATGGGTCAATATGTATACCAAGTGTTGTTCACGTCATAGATCACATTATTTGCTTGAGCAGCTAATGTATAGGATGGTGTCACTTGGAGAACATTGATTGCAGTATATGTACAACATAGTCAAAGCGTAAAATTTTTTGAAGGGCAATCTCATCGGATGGCAAGTATTTCTAATGCAATTAACTAAGCTTCTTCTTCAAGATTGAGCTTAGCAATCTTTGGCCGATATGTAAGTTGAAAGTGCCGCCAAAGTCCATGAATGGTGTAACTTGGAGCACATTGAATACATGCGCAGTACTACCTTGGATAAGGTTTTTACCAAATTTGGTGGGAGTTTGGGGCTTAGTGCGAATGGCCGCTTGAGAAAGCAAGGCTTAAGCAGCTAAATAAGGGAGAAGCAGCGACTAAAAAAAGGAGGGTTTTAAAAGCATGTTGAGGTGGTCTACAATAAAGGAGAGCTCTGCGAGCAAGAAGGAATAAAAAACACACTGGCAATTAAGGGCCGACAGGCAAGAAAAAGGAGATCTGCCACGGCAGGAGTTGCAACAAGAGATATACAAGACCAACATGAGGACGAGAGTTAGCCGACAACTGCAGGAGGTTGAGAGCGCCAGGTGGTCGAGGAGGAGCTGCAGGGGGGGAGCCTCCGTCGAAGAGTGCGGGGGGGGGGCCATGAGCAGGAGCACAACTGATCAACATAGCAGGGCCGACGACATCTGAAAGAAGAAAGCGAGGAGCAATGCTGAAGGGGCAAGGGGGGCGACTCGTAGAAGGGGTCAGGAGCGAGAGCAGTGGAAGCTACTACAGAGGATGCCGAGGACGGCTTGTTGTATAAGGGAGGCTGTTGGCATGCAAGACAAGAGGAGGAGCACTCCATGCTTGAAGGTGCAAGTAGCATGAGCAGACGAGCTTGCTAACGATCGTGTGCAGAAGGTGCCAAACTTGCAGATCCGAGGAGGAGCCATTCGGCAGTAGTCGTCTGCAAAGAGTCTGCAGAGAGGGGACAAAGGGCATCATTTTTTATTCCTGTTTTTTTAAATTACAAAATCTCAAGGTTCTCTAAAATAAATTGAGAGCGTTCCCACGGTGGGAGTCAGCTCTACAAGCAAACAAAGGTTTCTTGGTGATAGGAGACAAACAATTCATGAGGGACCTTTCAACACGGCAATGAAGCATTAACATAGTAGTAAGGGAAGTTGAAAGAACCAGGAATGCTCGTGTTAAGGAAGAGCAAGGCGAGATAAAGATTTTCTTGCACTCTTGTGAAGGGCATGGCTTCTTTTTCTTCTGCTCTTCACTAAGCAGAAGTCAACAGATTTTCTATTAGTGGTTGTAGTTTAGTTCTAACCAAACTTTAAGTTGATAGCAAAAAGATTTTGAGTTCTAAAGTGTGGCTTGTATCCCCAAAATATTATTTTGTGTCATTTCAATGACTAGTTCCCACAGCAGGAAACCCCATGTTGATCCCGGCTCACTAACTGCACTTATTTATTCCCGACATATTTGGTGAACCCGACGTGAAGCGAGTCGGAGTGGGAAATTTTGGCAAAGAGGATGATGACGACCTCTCAAGTAGAAATGATGCAGCTATTAGATGCTTTCTTGCAGCAGCTGTAGCAGCAGTAGGTTACTTATGAGCCAAGAGGAGGAGTTGTATGATGATGACTTAAATAAATCTATCCAACTTGTTGCAGTATCACAGGAAAAGCCACTACCAAAGTGGGCTCAACAACTTTTTGACGCTCAAACCCTCAAGTTCACAATCCTCATGAAGAGGAGGGGGGTTTGCGACGGTCAAAAAGAATAGAGGAGCAAAGGAGAGCCTCCAAACATATCATCAACATGGCTCTCATGACAGAAATTGTGGGCTCTGTGAAGGAGCCTGCCTCTGTCGACGAGGCCATGGCTGATCCAAAGTGGAAGGAAGTGATGCAATCTGAATACGACAGCATCACAAAGAATGAACTTGGGAAGTAGTGGATTGGCCTCCAAAGAAGAGAGTCATCGGCACAAAATGGGTGTACAAGCTCAAGCATAAAGCTGATGGCTCTTTGCAAAAGTACAAAGCCAAGTTAGTAGCACAAGGATTCTCTCAAGTCGAAGGGTTTGATGTTAGTGACACCTTCGCTCCCACAGCTCAAATGACCACTATTCGTCTTGTGCTTGCTCTTGCTACTATCTATTTATCGGTTGGTTAACAAATGGATGTTGTGTGTGCATTTTTAAATTGACTTCTCAAGGAGGAGGTGTATATTGAGCAACCACTAGGGTTTGAGATGCCTCATTTAAAACAAAAGGTTTGCAGACTGAAGAAGGCTTTATATGGTCTGAAACAATCTCCAAGAGCATGGTATGTCAAAATTGATAAGTTTTTAAAAAAACTTGGCTTTAGAAGAAGTGCTTCTAAAGCGAATTTATATGTGATTAGAGAGAATGGAAAACAAGTCATTATTATCTTGTATGTCAATGACTTGATAATCATAGGTGACCACAAAGAACTCATCCAAACTCGTGAGAGTTTGAGTTCTGAAATCGAAATGACAGACTTAGGTTTGTTGCATTACAGTTTGGGGATTGAGGTTTGGCAATCCTCAAAAGGTATCTTCATCTCTCAACAAAAATATGCAACAGAGATCCTACAAGCTTTTGGCATGATGGATTGCAAACCTGTGAGCACTCCAATGGAGGTAAATGCAAAACTCTCCATAGAAGATTCTTCTCCCTTAGTCGACATTAAAAAGTACAAATTTGTGGGAAGCTTAATTTTCTTGTGCAACACTAGGCCGGATACTTCTTTTGTAGTAGGTGTTTTAAGCAGGTTTTCCAACCAACCAAGAGAATCTCACTGGAAGGCAGGTATGCGAGTTCTTAAGCACATCAAAGGTACTTTGGGCCATGGCATTGCCCATGGCATTGGCACAAACACACTTAGCACTAGTCCTGTAAAATATTAGCCAGTTTTGTGGCTTTTGCAGAAAATTTCTCAACACTATGTTAGTTATCTAAATAGAAAATGGTTTCAGGGAATTATGGCCAACGCTCAATATGAGTTGATAAAAAATAGTACATAGCTAAATGAAGATTTGAAGGTGTCTTTCCATTGCCACCTACAACTAATTTGTGCGGATGGACAAATTTTTTAGATTTTCTTTTGAAAGTAAATCAAATCATTGTTAAGTAGGCCCAAAATTCTTTGAAAAATCCCTCAATAGGTATGTGATAGATGTACCAAGCTTTCTCAACCCATATACAAAGACTGCCAACATTTTTTACCTCTCCAAGCTAAGTATTGAAGTGCAGTTTTACGTAAAATTTACTAATTTTAGAAAAGTATTTTTTTTAATTTTTGAGATTTTCATGTAAATTGTGTATTTAGAAACCTCTTTCATATCTTGCACCCATAATTAAGAGGTTTCATGAGATTTTGATGTCATATATAAAAGTTATGTTTCATTTACTAGAATCCTGATGTGAGCCATTTTTGTGGCTTCAGTCACTTTTGTGGCTCATTACAAGTCTAGTGTTAGTAGGTATTGTGACTCTGATTGGGCAGGAGATTATGACTCTAGAAAGTTAGTTTCTGGATTTTGTTTCTCACTTGGTTCTGGAGTGTTTTCTTGGATTAGCAAGAAGCAGCCAACCGTCGCTCTTTCTTCAATGGAAGCAGAGTATAAAGCTGCTTGTTTTGTAGCTTGTGAAGCAGTTTGGCTAAGGCGAGTCATCATGGACTTAGGTGTTTCTCTTCATTCAGCAAACAACACTTCAATGCGGCAACCAGAGTTGCATGGCAATTTCCAAGAACCCCATCTTCCATGCACGCACAAAGCATATTGAGGTCCAATATCATTATGTTCAAGAGCTAATTGAGGATGAAATTGTGGAGCTAGAGTATTGTCCTACTGAAGATAATTGTGCATATATCTTCACCAAATCTCTAGGGAAAGACCAGCTACTCTTCATCAACTTGGAGTTGGCACACGGCCAACATAGAGCATCTTCAGGTGTTCATTGAGAAGGGGTGTTGGTATACTTGCAATGCCCACCTCTCTCAGTTTTACCACCACAAAATATGCTGCACAGTTTGTAAGGCCCCCATATGAGGAGAAGCCAATGGTGCACATATATTTGGTGGATTCCAGCTTTGCATGCTGATGAGATCTCTATTTGTGATCGTGGATGGTACGAAGCAAATTCAGGGCCAACTTTGGGGGCCTTGGGGACGGAAGCCCCCGAGAATTTTTATTCCTTTTCATTGGAATATTCCTTTTTGCCGGAATATCTTGGCCGAAGGACGACCGGAAGACAATCGGAAAATTGCCATCCAGTGGCCGATGGTGGCAGGTGGCCGGTGGTCCGTGGTCTTTGGCTGGTGGCCGATTTCTAGGAGGACTTGTCTACCCAAAAGAGGCTACACATGGGCGCATGGGAGAGTCCTACTTGGACTTGGATATCTAAGGGTGGCTGCACATGGGCGTTTAGAGGCTCCCTTACATCTATATAAGGAGGCCTTCTCATGAGTAATTCGGTAGAATGGTGTGTACACTTGACGCACACAACACATCCTTGTATAAAGATTGTTAGTCCCTTGTATTCCTACTTGCTCTAGTTGTCTAAATTGCCATCTAAGCTCTACCTTGAGAGAGCATGGGTGGATGCCGCCATCACTTTGTAATAGTGTGCTAATCTAAAGTTTTTGATTTGTCACTAATTTACTTTGCATCATATATCTCTCTACTCTCCTTGCTACTAGATCCTTATTGTATTCTGTATTTCTTACATGCTCTGGTCCCCTCATAGGTGCTTTTTGCATGTTATTCATCATTTCATTCATCCTTTTGAGCATGTCTTCTATGGATGTAAGCGGTGCTGCAACAGCTGTTCCCACTTGTGTTGGTTTTGAGGATTTTTTTTCTCACTCTGAGTATCCTTAGGGATATCTTCTTTATTGAAATATCACAATTTTCTTTCAAGTCAATAGCATCTGATACACACTCTTCTAGGGTCATATATTTCTTGCTATACAGTATAGCATGAAGTTCTTTGTTCATCAATCCTTGTAGAAACAATGATACTAATCTTTCTTCTGTAGGTATTTCTAGTTCTGGGCATCTTGCAATGTATCGTTTCATCTTAGTTGCACAATCCCTAACATACTCACCTTGTTTCTGTTTGAAGCTATAGATTTGAGCTACCATATTATGTTTGATCCCCGTTTTGGAACATGTAGTTACAAATCCTTGAGCTAATGTATTTAAGTCCATGATTGATCTCGGTGGAATGTTTTGGAACCATGTCAATGCTTTTCCTTCTAATGTCATTCCAAATTCATTAAATTGAGTACGGAAATCAAATATGCATTCTGATCTTAGCACTTGCTTGAAGCTTGCTAAGTGGTCATATGGATCCCAAGATCCATTGTATTTTTTGACCCATTTTTGAAAATCAATTGGTCTGACACGTCTATTTGGCTCAACTTTAGGTCTCATGACAGTTAGTCCTGTCCCAAGTCCTTCAAACCAATCTGTTGGAAATAGTGACTCATGTAGTCCTGGAACAACTTTAGTGTCACTTGGCTTTCTTCGTGATGAGGTAGGTTCGGGGTTTTTAACATTGCTCCCAAAAGATCTCTCGTGGAGTTCCTCTCTTGGAATAGTTTCTGGTCCTTGGTCCTTGGTCCAATATCCAATCTCTTATGGAGTATCCTTGGTATTTGGTTTATTCTACCTCCTCAAGACTCATCATAACAAATTTATTGTTATAACAATCCCTAAATAGGTAGGTTGGTAGATCTGTTGAACCCTTGTCTTTGATTTGAAGATATAGATGATCTTCATGGGTGTTAACTATCCTGATTTGGCATGGAAAGTCCATAGAAGATCCTTGATGTTTCTATGCTCCCAACAATAGACTCCGATCCTGCGATTATCCGTGCTAAGCTGTTTCAAAGGCTTCAAATCAACTTGATCGTATCCCTCGAATTCTAAAGCCGGTGATCCTTCTTTTGCTGCCATATCCGGAATGAGTGTGTTCACCTCTCATCCCCATTTGTCTATCACATCAGGGTTCCAACTTTTAAATACTGAGTCTCGTTTCTATCCATATGCATTTTTCCTTGGTTATTTGCCCTTATTTCCTCTTCAAACTCTATGTCATGGTCATCAATGCAAATAGCATACTCTTTGTTAGGATCCAGGTAAACCTGAGCTCCATGGTCATTAGTCTTATAAAAGGTGAGTATGTGCCTATATCGCACTATTGTTCCGGTTCCTGAATGAGTTGAATAGGAAGACATTTCAGATGTTGAGCCTGAAAAAGTATCTGAGACTTCTTCAAAGATAGTGCCCAAGTGATGGCCGTGGTTCACACTCTCTTCGGTGGATACTCTACTAGCGGTCTCTCCAAATATGCCTTGCTTTGCTAGTATACGACCAGATCTAAGGTTCATATAAACTTGTGAATCCCTGGATAGAGTACTTACTGTCGGATTGATTGGTTATCCATTTTCTCGACTTGACTTGAGCTTCTGTCAAGCTTTCAATTCCATGTCTGTAACATGATTCTTGTATCAATTTTAATCAAGTTAGTAATTCTTTCATAAGGACTATACAATTTTTGCTAACTATATTGATTGGTCTCTGTATATCACTTTAATTTGAGCTAATTGAGTCAGCAAATGAGACTTTTAGATTCTTGTCTCTCGGTCTCAGCAGTAAATAATCACGATTATTTACTTTTCTCAAATTTTACACTTTTTAGGCTTGTTTTGCCAGATAATCACCTTGTTGTGGTCTTTGGATGAGTTTCACCAAGTTTGAACATAATTTGTCCAAGTTATCATCTCAAATGACCAAAGTCACCAAAAGCTAGTCGCTAATCGGCAAACAAATCATAACTGTTACAGCATCAAACGACATCCAAACATTATGAAACTTCTAGGACATGTTTATAAGACCTTAGTACACATGCTTATGGTCTCAAATCTTACTTTAGGTCAAGTAAAACAATGTGATTATTAACAGTGAGTTTTTGACCTAGTCGTTTTCGACCCAGAATGCATCTAAATGCTTAGCAATGATGCCCCAATACCCTGCCTATGCTTACTTTGTGATTTCCTAGCTTAAATTCCTACTTACGATGAAATTAGGTCGCGGGTCAACGATGCCAAAAGCTACGGATTACCATAAAATATTTACGTCAATGTATAAATCTCTTACCTGTGGTTGCAACACAACAGACGACACTGCAATGTGACCACTGAGAAGGGAGTAGGAAGCGCGAGAAGGAGAGAGGTGAGCGCCGTTAGCTCACGCTGTGTTTCTATTGTCCAAATCTTTTAAATAACTTGCAAAAATTGGCTTTTATACCTTAGCCACGGTTTCTTTGGTGAAAAATTAATAATCTGGGAGCTCTAACTAAAGATAAGTTGATACAATCTGGAAGCTTATAGCCTCGGCTCATTGATTACACTGTCCATCAGGAAAATGGAAGTTACAACATTCCCGATTTATCAAAAGAATAAGTGTTTTTACAATAAAAGCTCCAAAAAATATTATCTGATTTAGCTTGCTGCTAACATAGAGGATAATCAATGGTGCTAGATCTATTATACGTGAGCTATGTCAAAATTACAGGTTTTAGCCTGCAGAGAGTCCAGTAAATATTACAAAAATGAAAATCTTAGCTTGAAGAAAGATTAGTAGCTTTTGAAAGATGGTTAAAGGGAAGTAGAATGTACCCTTCCCTATGGAATGGAATATTTGCATATGGCCCTTCTTTTCATATTGCCCTTTTTTCCTTCTCTTTCAATAGCAATGACAAAATATCATAAATTTTACATGTTAATAATAAATTTGTAGCTTCATCTATTTCTCTAAGAGATAGAAAAACCTTTCTTATTGGAGAAACATGTCTTGTGTGGCATCTACATGACAACATAGAAAGTTTTTTGTGAGATTTAGCCTCTTTAGGATGTTTTCCTTCAAATTGCAACAAAAGTTTCCTCTTTGAGGTGGAAAATTCCTTGCATAGATGAGGAAGGGGTAAGCAAGCCAAGGGGAGGGGCGAAAGGCATTTGGACTCAATAGGAGAGTGAGCAAAAGTTACAAGGGAAGGTCAAGAAAAACATGAGAAGGGCGAGCAAGAAATCTAAAACAAAACTAGAATTATTCTCACCTCTAGTCAAGATGATTACTTTGCATATGGTGCTTGAACTGGTGGCTATAGAGGACTTGGAGTTAGTCCAAATGGATGTGAAAATTGATTTCCTTCACAAAGATCTTGAGGAAGATGTGTACATAAATCACATTGAAGGGTTTGTTAAGACAAGCAGAGAAGAACTTGTGTGTAGACTCAAAAAAGCAATGTATGGATTAAGGCAAGGCTCCAAGCAATGGTATCAAAAATTTGATACTTTCATGCAATCTCATGGATCTCTCTCTCTCTCTCTCTCTCTCTCTCTCTCTCCCCCCCCAAGCTCAGTGATTTTGCAGTTTTTGTTCATATATTTTGATTTCCACTTGGAGCATCCAAGCCTATAACAACTAAAATGGCATTGTACAAATTTTTGCAAGTCACGAAAGTTGCTACCATTGCTAGACTTTTACTCCATTGCTTTTGGAAGATAAAAGATGTACATAATGTTTCTTTTAGAAGGCCTAGGGCCTTTAAATATCCAAAGGGGGGTCTCTTTTTAGCATTCCTTATTGAAGTCTGTAGAGCAAAGCCCCTAGTATTGTACCTCATTGAAACAATTTGAAGCAAATAACAAAAGGGGCATCAAGGGTTTGGGGCCAATGCTCTCTAGGAGTGGAGCTCCGGCTCTCTCTCTCTCTCTCTCTCTCTCTCTCTATATATATATATATATATATATATATATACATATATATATATATATATATATATATATATATATATATATATATATATATATATATATATATATATATATATATGACATGCTAGTCCCCAAGAAAAATATTCACGAGACTCCAAATCTAAAGTGAATGTTGAGTAAAACCCTTTCCATGAAGCATTTTGGAGAAGTTACTCACTTTCTTGGTATGCATATCAAATGTGACAAATCAAAGGGTATTCTTAAGATTTCTCAAGAGTCCTAAATTCACAAGGTATTGCAGCTTTTCAATATATAGGGGGAAGGCATCGACTACCCATATGCCATCGTAGTTGAGATGGCAAAGATTTCATATTCCTTAGCAATGGGTAGTTTCATGTATGATATGGTGTCTATGAGGCTATACATTGCATTTTTAATGGGAGTGGTGAGATATTATATGGCTAACCCTGGCAAGAAACATTGGGATGCAGTGAAACATATCTTCAACTACTTGGAAGGTACAATGAGCAAGTGATTACACTTTGAGAATAGTGATGCATTCATGGTTGGATACATAGATAGAAAATATGCAAGGAATGTAGACAACAATAAATTCACATTTGGCTATATTATCATATTTTTTGGAGAGGCAATCTCTTGGATATCACGTCTTTATAATTGTACGTCCTCTTCCAATACAAAGGCTAAATATGTTGCACCTCAAAGGCCAGCAAGGAGGCATTGTGGTTGGCATGTTTAGTGGGAGATCTAGACAAGAGTCCAAAAATTCAAATGATGTATTGTAAAAGTCAAAGTGCCATTGGTTTGGCAAAGAATCCCATGTTCCATTCCAAAAAAACGCATAGAGGTGAGGTATCACTTCATACGGTGTCAGGAGTTTTTTTGAGCAAGGGATTGCGCATATGTACATACACATGCATGGTGCATCGAATAAAGGATTACCCAATTTCCATAGCCAGGTGGTTACGTGGGGCCCACGTGTGTACAGGTAGGACATGGTGTACATAGTGCAGCAATTTTCACTATTATCAGTACTAGTGTGTTTTTCCTACAATAAGGAGGAGTTGGTAGCGCGTAAAACTTCTCGAGGAAGCTATCCGCGGGCCGATGACATGAGGTAAGCAGGTGCGTCAAATGGCATCGTCAGGAGGCCGAACGGGGTCAATATTTGCACGTGGATGAATACGGACACAAAGTGGTGTTTTCTTGTGAGAGTTATGCAGAAAGGTCATCATTAGGACCACTTTTTGGGGCCACTTCACGTGGTTGCGAGACGCATTATTGAAAAGAAATGAGTGCCAGGTGTGCACATGGACGCAGCAGGGTGACAACTATGCACTGCGAGGTCAGTTTTTGGCCTGTTCGGGGTCCATTTGAGGTCATCTAAAAGGCCAAGGGTGCCCAACTAAAAAAGCTAAGTGTGGGAAATGAAAAACGAGAGAGAAGACTAGAAAAAACGTGGAGAAGAGAGGAGGAACAGCCGCAGGTGTGTTTTTGCTCATTTTGGAGCCTGTTTTGGCCGTAAACTGCTCATTCGAGGTCGGATTTGAGCACTTTGACATTGTGGACTGGGGTTTTGGGCCATTCCGGACGCGATGGCGCTGTCCATTTTGCCAAATTCTTCACTCTTTTTCTGCTGTTTTTCTGTGTAATCTTCTCCGGTGAGTGAAACTTCTTCTCCAATTTGTGATTGTATCTGGTATCTTTTACCCATATTGTGTGAGCTGTTTGCCCCATTGGTGTTGGCCCAAGCTCATTTGTATCTAATTATCAGAAGTTCTCCTCTTTTGAGCTGAGTTTTTTGGGTGTGTGTGTGTGTGTGTGTGTCTCTGTGTGGAGTGGGCAAGTGGATAGTCTCTCTCCTCTCGCTCCATCGGTGTGTTCCCTGTCTCGGCCAGGTGTGTTGTGTAAGTCGAGTGGTTCCCCCTAGTGTGTGTGTGTGTGTATCTTCCCAAGAGTGTGTGTCGGGTCGTTATAGAGGCGCTGTGTGTGTTTCCATCCCGCTCACATTCTTTTGGTGCCCCCACGGAGGATCTTCTTCGAGTACCTTCTGCTTCGAGCTTCAAGCTTCAAGATTCGGGATTACAGGTTACAGGTTGCAGATTACAGGTTACAGGGACATGTACAGGTACAGGTGATTCACACAGGTACAGGTAGCTGGAGTATAGTGATATACTAGCATTAGTGTCACTTGCAGTTGTTGTGGGTATGCATCACTTGGCGCCTGTTTGAGCGCATTGTCTGTTGGATTGTACGTTACTTGTGGAAATTGCCATGGTACGCCTTTGTGGAGCCATATATGGTTTTATTTGGTAGTCCCAGCCATTTCTGAGACTTGGTCTGGAAGATAGCCATTTCTGAGACTTGGTTTGGAAGATAGTCATTTCTGAGACTTGACTATACGCGATTTGCATTAGCCTTCGTGTGAGGGTCGATAGCGTGAGGTTTTATTGAAGTGGGGGATTCTCAAAGGTGGAGATCCTTTCGGTGATACAGGTAGCTGGAGCACCCTTTTCGTGACCTCGCCATAGGCTATGTACTAGTGAGTCCTATTTGATGCTCGGGTTCTATTGTTGACAGTTTATGCATACATATACAGTCTATATTTTGGGTTCCTACTGCTCTACTTCTGGGGAAACTCTGTCGAAATTTTCCCAAGTTATGATGGCTGGTTTTTTGGTCTTTTGAGCCATTTATGGTGTTATGCTGCTGAAATTTTGGCAAAATCAGAGGTTAAGTCAGGTGTGCCTTCTTGGGAGCTTCATGGTTGGCTTTAATGGATGATCAAAATGGCCCTTAATTCACTCCATTTCATTTAACTCAAAGAATCCAGATAAATGTTCATGTGTCCAGGAAGATTTTTTTCCAGCAGCGCATAGTCTTTATGTTCGGACCAAGAAGATTACGAGAGATCTTGGAATGTCCTTTGCCTGTTGTAATTCCGATGATCAACTATGAAAACTCATTTGATGTGCATGTGTTTGTCCTTATCTAAAGTTGAGCTCCATTGAAGTTTCTGGGGATTGGGTAGTCAAAAGTTTTGGGTTCTTGCACGTGTGTTCAAAGGGGTTCTCAAAGCATTGTAACTTGGGTAGCCATGGATTTCTCTTATCCGAAGTTTCATGGAAGAAGTGATGAAGATGTGGAAGATTTTTTGGAAAAGATGGAGGTTGCCTGCATTAGCAACCAGATTCATGACCCTGCGCAGATGTTACGTCTTCTCCAAATTTGTTTGAAGAGTGATGCATGAGTCTAGTCCAAAATATTTGAAGAGGAGTTGCGTGTGGCTGATCCACCTGTAAGGTTGAGTTGGGACAATCTACGACATGGGTTGGAAGTGGAGTTTGTGAAGATAGAAGATCCTGACAAAGTGTGGCAAGAAGTACAAGCTTTGGTGCAAAAGGAAGGTGAGCCAGTAGATGCGTACATACGTAAGTTTTCATTGGCATGGGAGCGAATGTGCAAGGCCTTAGCACCACAGGTACCCCCACCTGACATGATGAAGAAGGACAGGTTCTTAGCTGGTCTTTGGGAGAATATACGTTGGAGAGTGGAGGTAAAGAAGCCTAGGACATATGAAGATGCACTAGAGGTATCAAGGAACAAAGAGTGGAAGTTGAGGAAAATGAGCCAGTTAGGGGTGGAGTCTTTGCCCATGAGGTATGAATTTCAGCCTATAGAGTCTTTACAAGGTCGCATGTCAGGGGTTCATCACGAACCAGTGGTTCCTGTTACTACTCAGGTTATGCCAGCAGTGGTCACTACATCAGTGCAAGACGATGGGCTAAGGCAAGACATGAGGCAAATGATAGATTTGATGAAGAATCTCAGCTTAAACATGCTAGGTCAAGTGGGAAATAATCGAGGTCGAGGGAGGTTTGCAAATCAGCCAAGAGGTGAAGAAAGGCCTAGGAATGGTGTTGGACAAAGCAATGGTAGGTACTGGAGGCAGACGCCCACATGTTATAATTGTGGAGAGTTGGGTCACATCAGCCCGCAATGTGATAAGCCACCAAGGATGGGGGAAGACATGTATCCATTGCCAAGACAGGTGCTAACTAGGTCAAATGATTATGGCATCGAAATTAAGGGAGACGAAGGAACCAGTGGACTGACCCAGGAGGAAAAGGGAAAGAAAAAAGTGCTAAGTGTAGTCACCTTGGAGAAGGCATCAAAGCTAGAGGATACATTAGTGATGCCTATTGGGAAGAGGACCACATAGGATAAGGAAGGAAGAAGTGCCTCAGGTCCTAGTAAGAAGAAGGAAAGAGCCATGAAGGCGAGGATGTCAAGGCCAAGAGGAAAAGGAGAGCTCGTCGAAAGTTTCATGTTTCAGATTTTCCACTAGGGGATGGGCAATTAAGCTATGACTTGAAGGAGGATCTGACGAGCAGGAAGGCAGATGTTACTTTTGGGCAGCTTATAGAGATGGTGCCTAAGCTAAAGCGACAGTGGAATAGGATGGTTAACCCAATGGAGAAAGAGCCAGAGAGAGGTTCAGTAAAGTGTTGGCAATGGATGAGCTACCAGACATTTGTCCAATAGTAGATGTGTGGCATAAAAGGAAAAATTTGGGACAAGGTTATGTGGATGGCGGAGCCCAAATATGCATCATAACACACTCATGCGTTGAGAAGATGGGTCTCACAGTGGCTGGGGTGTCAGGTTTTCGGATCAGATTGGCAAACCATCAAAAAGTAAAATGCTTGGGTGTTGTAAAGAGCTTAGAAGTGGAGGCATACGATGCAAAGGCAGTGGTTGATTTTCATGTGATGCCAGCAGGGTTGGGAGCATATCCTATTATACTGGGCAGACCATGGTTACGTGCAGTGGGAGCTGTTCAAGATTGGCGACATGGTACGATTAGCCTCTATGGAAATACAGGTACCAAGAAGCTTTATAATATGGACACAAGGAAACGATTAGAGGAGCTTTATGAAGATGAGGATGAGTCTAGTGATGAAGACTCTTCCACGATGACAGATGAGGATAGTGATAGCACTACCAGTAGTGATGAGGATGCTGATGTTGCATTTCTTTTGATGGACAAAGAAATACAAGAGTTTGGTTTAGTTGCATTTGCGAATGAGGTTGAAGATGAAAGTGAAGGGCCTTATGAAGTGATTGAAGGGCTGATGCAAACCAAGGTTGAGTTGTCAAAGAAGCAGGAATTGATGACACAAATGATCAGTGGAGACCTCTCAACTATGGAGAAGGATATATATTTGCATATGCTGGCTAGTTTTCCTGATTTGTTCATTACTTCATATGAAGAGATCAGAGGGTTCAAGGGTGAAGAGATGCATATAGAGCTGAAAGAAGGTGCTAAGCCAGTGCGGCAAAGGCTAAGAAGGATGGGTCAAGAGCAAATGGAAGCCTTGCGAGAAGAGGTGGACAAGTTGTTGAAGGCAGGGTTCATAGTCCCTATGGAGACCACAGAATGGGTGAGTCCAGTAGTAGTCAGTCCAAAGAAGGATGGGAAGTGGAGGATTTGTGTAGATTTTAAGCCCTTAAACGCAGCCACTAAGAAGAACCCATATCCTCTTCCATTCATCGATCAGATCTTGGATTTAGTGGCAGGTTATGAGAGGTACAGTGTGTGTGATGGTTTTTCAGGCTATTTTCAATTGAAGATTGCTCTTAAAGACCGCACAAAGACCACTTTTATTACGCCATGGGGCTGCTATTGCTACACAGTATTGCCATTTGGGTTGTCAAATGGACCTTCCTTCTATCAAGAGAGAGCAAATTGGGTGTTGGAACCATTCATTGGTAGTTGTGTTAAAGCTTTTATGGATGACTTCTGTGTTTATAGCAGTAGGGATGAACACCATGAGAAGCTACAGATGGTATTGGCTCGATATGATGAATGTGGAGGACAACTAAATCCAAAGAAATGTCATCTAGCACAGCCAAGGGTGAAGTTATTGGGCCACATGGTGTCAGAAAATGGCATTGAGGCTGATCCAGACAAGGTTAAGTCTATTATTCTTCTTTCATCACCTACGAGTACGAAGCAATTGGCAACCTTTATACACAAAGTGAAGTACATGGCAAGGTTTATTCCATTGTCTTCTCAGATTCTTTATCCATTACAATAAGTGGCAAAGCATGATCCATTGCAATGGGATGAAAACTGTGAAGAAGTGTTTCAAGAGGTGTTAGGGGGTTTGTCAGCCATGCAAGCTCCTGATTGGGAGAAAGTCTTTTATGTAAATCCCTTAGTAGGGGATGATGCCATTGGAGCCATGCTATTGCAAAAGGGGAAGGGCAGCCATTATATGAGGCCAGTGTATTGTGCAAGCCGAGTGAAGTTGGTAGCGGAGAGAAAGTTCTCGGAAGTAGAAATAGTGATGGCCAGTGTAATATTTGCTTGTCGACGATTTCGTCATTACTTGCTACCACGGCCTTTTGTTTTCTTGACGAGTTATGCCTTTTTGCCACAGTTAATTAATGGTACTAACATGTCAAATGTGGTGAAGAAATGGGTAATTGAGCTGCAAGAGTTTGAGTTCTCTTTTCTAGTGGAAGATAGTACAAGGGCTACCCTAGCTGATTTGTTGACCTACAAGGAGAATCCCCTTATTGTTAAGGAAGAGGTGGTGAGAAAGGTAGTTGAAGAAGTGCCACAAATCAGCAATGCACATGTGTTGTTCTTTGATGGTTCATACAGAAAGAGCCATGATGCAGCTTCAGGGGGTATAGCACTTTATGACCCAGAGGGGAAGCTAGTATGCAAGAGAGGGTTCAAATGGGATGCTCATAGTAACAATGAGGCTGAATATGCTACTCTGGAAGC
This sequence comes from Adiantum capillus-veneris, assembly GCF_014529385.1. Taxonomy (NCBI): domain Eukaryota; kingdom Viridiplantae; phylum Streptophyta; class Polypodiopsida; order Polypodiales; family Pteridaceae; genus Adiantum; species Adiantum capillus-veneris. The sequence goes on along the minus strand of NC_140951.1, from coordinate 115,124,650 downwards.
CGGATTACACATTTGTTTGAAGCATGGGGTTTGAAGGTTGAGCATAAAAGGTGATGCCTTGTTAGTGGTGAAGCAAGTGCTGGGTGTGTGGAAGAGCAAGAACACCTCATTGAAGGAAATGTGCTTCAGAATTAAAGGCCTGTTAAAAAAGTTCGAAGCATGGAGCATCAGACACATTGAACGTGCTCTAAATGGAGAGGCACATGAAGCAGCTCAAGGCATGATTGGGGAGCTATTTGTGTTGAGGACCACTTTACCTCTTTATCATGGCCGGGAAAGTTTGGCTCAAGAAGAGGAGTTTTTGCTAACAGGAATCATTCCAAAGAAGATTCAGAAGTCTAAGAAGTATGGCTTTGTGCGTAGAGCATACATGTACAAATTGATTGGTGATGTCTTATACATGAAAGGGGCTGATCTCGTGTTGAGACGTGTACCTTGGCGGGAGGAGCTTTACAGAGTGTAGGAAGAGAATCATGAAGGCGCATGTGGTGGCCATTTTGCTCTAAAGATCACCTTGCATAAGATTTTGCAAGAGGGGTATGTATGGCCTAGTTTGCACAAGGATGTTCACCATTGGTGTAGGTCTTGCAATAGGTGTCAAGCATTTGGGAAGAGAGTATTGAAGCCAGAGCTACGAAAAACCATTATGGCGTTTGATGTGTTTGAAAAGTGGGGGATTAATGCAATAGGCCCGTTACCTATCACAAGCAGGGGCAAAAGCTATATCTTGACGGCAGTGGACTATCTCTCTAGATGGGCAGAGGCTATAGCAGTAAAACAGATCACTGCAAAGGATGTGGCAAAATTTGTGTATGATGAAATATGTTGCAAGTTTGGGGTGCCACTGGAGCTACTTTCAGATAAGGGGCCTGGCTTTAGAGCTAAACTCCTAGATTTTTTATGTGCAAAAATGAAGATTAGGCATCAACATACCACTCCTTATTACCCACAGTGTAATGGCTTAAATGAAAGATTTAATGGTGAGTTGGTACAGATTCTTTCGAAAGTGACAGAGCACCAAGGAAAGAATTGGGATTTGGAATTGCCTAGTGCATTATGGGCTTACCGTACTTCGGTGAAGACAGGTACAGGGTTTACTCCATTTCATTTGGTGTATGGAAAAGAAGCACTATTGCCTATGGAAGTAGACTTGCCAGCGGTCAAGATGTTAGAGAAGTTGCTTGGGCCGCCTAGTGATGCATTCGAAGAGAGGCTCTTACAGCTACAAGAGGTTCAGCTGGATAGGATGAGTGCATTGGAACATTATGGGCAGATGCAAGATATGGCTTTGGCAAAGATAAATGAAAAGGTCAAAAGTAAGGGTATCAAGAAGCATGACTTGGTTTTGCGCTACAACAGTAAGCTGGACAACACCTTCCAAAAGAAGTTTCAAATTAAGTGGGAAGGCCCTTTCAAGGTAGTGGAGTGTTTTCCAAATGGCACATATCAACTGGCTAACCTGGATGGTTTTCTACATAAGTCAAGGGTAAATGGATTGCGTCTTAAATTGTATCATGCTAGATTGATGATGGTGGAGCAAGATGAGCTGTCTGTGGAGCAAGCAATGTTGGTGAAGGATGAGGAGACCTGTGATGCAGTGAGTCTCATATCTCTCTTTGCTGTTGCTGATCATGAATGATCTAGCAGGCTAGGGGATGGGCAAATTATGTCAGGAGTTTTTTTGAGCAAGGGATTGTGCATATGTACATACACATGCATGGTGCATCGAATAAAGGATTACCCAATTTCCATAGCAAGGTGTTTACGTGGGGTCCACGTGTGTACAGGTAGGACAGGGTGTACATAGTGCAACGATTTTCACTATTATCAGTACTAGTGTGTTTTTCCTACAATAAGGAGGATTTGGTAGCGCGTAAAACTTCTCGAGGAAGCTATCCACGGGCCGACGACATGAGGTAAGCAGGTGCGTCAGATGGCATTGAGTGGCGTCAGGAGGCCAAACGGGGTCAATATTTGCACGTGGATGAATACGGACACAAAGTGGTGTTTTCTTGTGAGAGTTATGCAGAAAGGTCATCATTAGGACCACTTTTTGGGGCCACTTCACGTGGTTGCGAGACGCATTATTGAAAAGAAATGAGTGCCAGCTGTGCGCATGGACGCAGTCGGGTGACAACTATGCACTGCGAGGTCAGTTTTTGGCCTGTTCGGGGTCCGTTTGAGGTCATCTAAAAGGGTGCCCAAATAAAAAAGCTAAGTGTGGGAACTGAAAAACGAGAGAGAAGACCAGAAAAAACGTGGAGAAGAGAGGAGGAACAGCCGCAGGTGTGTTTTTGCCTGTTTTGGCCGTAAACTGCTCATCCGAGGTCGGATTTGAGCATTTTGACATTGTGGACTGGGGTTTTGGGCCGTTCCGGACGTGATGGCGCTGTCCATTTTGCCAAATTCCTCACTCTTTTTCTGTTGTTTTTTTGTGTAATCTTCTCCGGTGAGTGAAGCTTCTACTCCAATTTTTGATTGTATCTGGTATCTTTTACCCATATTGTGTGAGCTGTTTGCCCCATTGGTGTTGGCCCAAGCTCATTTGTATCTAATTATCAGAAGTTCTCCTCTTTTGAGCTGAGTTTTTTGGGTGTGTGTGTGTGTGTGTGTCTCTGTGTGGAGTGGGCAAGTGGATAGTCTCTCTCCTCTCGCTCCATCGGTGTGTTCCCTGTCTCGGCCAGGTGTGTTGTGTAAGCCGAGTGGTGCCCCCTAGTGTGTGTGTGTATCTTCCCAAGAGTGTGTGTCGGGTCGTTATAAAGGCGCTGTGTGTGTTTCCATCCCGCTCACAACGGGTAGTGTTAATAGGTAAGCAGATTGACCTTTTCAAGGTCCATACACATGATAATCCAAGATACTCTTACATAGAGCTTAGCTATGGAGCAATTTACACATTGTATTGAGCTTATGGGTGTATGGTGAAGCCACTAACATGCTTCATGGTAGTGTAGGGCATTGTATAGACTTAGTTACAATCACTTATGGCCACACTTATCGTTAAGTGGTAGATTGTTGGATTAAAGGGCCAATGTGGCCGTAATCCCAATCATGCACCGACCATCCTAACATGGTAATAGCTCTAACCTTATTCTATTGGATAATATAGAACAATAACAAGTGATTGACATTAATCTCGCTCTATAGCTCCACCAAAAATCTATCTCGGCTCCTCTTTCCCCACTCTTCTTCCATGCATGCATCCATAAACCTTCAAAGTCTCTTCTCTTTTGCATGGGGCCATGTGTGGGCAAAGGCTTCATAGCTAAAGGAGTTGTGAAGTAGCTAAAGCAGAAAAACATTGGAAGTTGGGGAATAAAGCCAACTTGGCACACAATAATAGTTCATGCAGCCTCACATGCAAAGGGTGATTCTACAATACAACAACTATCTAATTAATTATTACTACACTGCAAATAGATATTTTCAAAATTGAAAATGTTGGTATCTTCCCACTAAAATGAAGTTTAACCTAGTATCATATTGCCTCCAATTTAAATCATCCATGAGGACTTCCCCACTGGTTGCTACCCGGTCACCTATTCATATATGCACTCCATTGCACTACAAGATAGTTGTTATAAAAGATAATTTTAAGTGTCAATACAATAAGATTACAAAATTTTGTGAAGTATAAGCTAACATTTAAAAGGGGTAGAATTTTTTTGATCAAGAATTAGACACACCTAGACCATGCAATTTTTGGGGCAATCACAACTTGTGACAAGGCTTGCCTAAATTGTCTAGATCGGAGTTCCCTAGCATCTTAAAGTTTTGGGGTCTAGATGGCTAGACCAATTTATGGAACCTGTTGTTAGGCACACTTGTGCAACAACAAAGGCTGCACCACATGACCATCAATTGGTATCAAGACCATGGGTGGGTGCATTAAGAGCCTATGTGGCATGATGAGCCTATCTAGCATACAACATGTGTGGCAAATATGAATGAAGGAGCATCCCAAGTTTGTCTAAGGGGGCGGTGATTGGGGTAAGCCCAACTTGTGACAAGGCTTGCATAAATTGGCTAGATTGGGGTCTATAACATCTTAAGGTTTTGGGGAATAGATGGATAGACATATTTATGGAACCTTGTAGTTAAGCGTGATTGTGTAGCAATAGTATTAGAGTAGGTGACCTCCCAAGATGGCTTCCCCCCTAAGACCATATGTAATAACCTTAAAGCTTAGAATAACTTAAGACGAGTGAGATTTTTTGAGCAAACTAAAATCTGAGCGAATGAGTGAAGATGGAGGGCTCAAAATTAATTTCTTGAAACTACTAGACTCAACAAGGCAATTAGTGATCACAACCAAGCTTTGTCAATCAACTTATATAGCAATATAAAAAAAAAATCACTTATTTATCGTCTTAAAGATCCCATGCCGATATGGTATGTTATAGGCGATGCAAACATAGCCATGACAAAATCCTTTCACTCAAGTATCGTCTTAAAGTGCCCATTCCAATGCAACTTTTTATAGGTGATGCGAACATCTATTGCCATGGCCCCGTAAAGTTGTTATTCAATATGTTGACTCATTCATGCGAAATTTTTTCCGCTAAGATGCTCCATGAAACTGTCAGTGTTAACACGGTTTGTTTCAGTACATTTGCGCATAACATATATACACTAAATAGAAAAATAAAATAATTGAAAAAGCTCTCTTCAACAACAACGTCGAAACCATTTACTTCCTAAAGGATGGGGACATAACATATATACACAAAATAGAAAAATAAGATACTTTTTAAACGTCTCTGAAACAGCTCGTGTCGACACGATTTACTAATTGAAGGATGGGGGACATGCTTTTTCCTCTTTGCATAGGTCTTGTTGCAGCCCGCACCATTGCACAAGGAGTTGAGATCGCTCTCAAAAATTGCTTTTGCTTGGAGCTGCCAAAAACATATGCTACCAAAAATGCTCCTTACTGCTCTTCTTGGCAGACCTTTGTGTGTGTGTGTCTGAGAGAGAGAGAGAGAGAGAGAGAGAGAGAGAGAGAGAGAGAGAGAGAGAGAGAGAGAGAGAGAGAGAGAGAGAGAGAGAGAGAGAGAGAGAGAGAGAGAGAGAGAGAGAGCACTATATTGTTAGTCAAAGCTTTGGATAATACCATAGCTGTTGCATTACATGCACAATTCAAATAAACTTAAGAGTTAGTAGTAAGCTACAAAACACCAAGCGGGACTCTCTTGAGAGTTTGCCCCTCAACTCTAGAGAGAGAGTAGAGAGAAAAAATAAAATGAAATGTTATCCTAAATGTCTTCAAAAAGCCAGAATGACCTATGAGATCAAACTGATAGAATTCGATGAATTAGAGCAATGACGGAGTGTTTTCCAGGTGAGGTGGAGCTTGGGGGGAGATGAAGAAGCCTGTTACAAAACCCGTAGGTGAAGAAGCCACCAAGTGAAGAAGCACTCTTAAGAGCTCGTAAAACCTGCTTCTACTCATCGGCGACAACTCGGATCGATAAATGTAGATTATGTTTGGGTGAGCACGCAATTGAAGAAACTCGCTACAGAACAATGGAGTGTTTACCAGGTGAGCTGGGGCCTAGGGGTTGATGAAAAATCCCGGTACAAAACACATAGGTGAAGAAGCCAACAAGTGAAGAGGCACTCTTAAGAGCTCGGTAAAACGTGATTCTACTCATCCGTGTCGACGCGGATCACAAGAAGCTAATAAATTTTGGGTGACTAGGAGTGTCGTAGGCACTTGATGAAGAAGCGTTCTAGATAACATGCTATAAAATAGCGGCTACCTTCACAATCGTGCACATGAGAAAGCTACAACTATAGAAGTGCAATGCCTTTGGTGCCAACTGCTATGAGGCCCTTTGTCTCCAACTCACTATAGGACAACGAAGCAACCAGCTCTGCTTATAAAATTTCCAGCTCAAGTCATGACTATTTTGAAACCCTACAAACGCCAACGGACTTTCTCTCTCTCTCTCTCTCTCTCTCTCACACACACACACACACACACACACGCACACACACACACACACACACACACACACACACACACACACACACACACACACACACACACACACACACACACACACACACACACACACGTGCATGCACGTGCACATGTGCGCTTAGGGCCAAAGGGTGCTCTCTTGCAGTGCATGATTTTTTGTTGTCAACTACAATACATTCAGCCCCAAGCCTAGAAAATAGCAAAGATGGACGAATATTGCGGGACGGAAATTGTAGGAGGTCAGGGAAAGGGAGTTCCAAGAGAGTGAGGAGGAGCGGCGACCACAAAGCGAATATGTATGGCAAGTCTATGAGCCTTACTATAATGGTTGAGGCTGCAGGAGATGAAGCTGTATGACTTGATTTTGGATGGCCTGCTCCGTAATGAACTACTGGGTTGTAGTGGCAGTAGGGAGGTGAAGCCACACACACAGCAGGGACTAGGGTTTCTTTCAACTCAATTCAAAATGCTTGTGTCACCTGCTCTTCACAGCCAGTGACCCAAGGATGCAACCGGGGAATGCATCAATTTGATTGGTGGCCTTTTCATTATGAGCGGACCTTCTCATGGGCTGCGCTTTTCACCGGCCTATGGAAAGGGACTCTAAGCAATCGGCACAACCTACTTCTATTCATCTACGCCACCGCGGATGGCTAGAAATATATTATTTATGGGTGAGCAAGAGCACCATAGGCACGTGGAATTGAAGAAGCTCATTGCAGAATCTACATGTGAAGAAGCCACAACGAAGTGTTTTTCAGGTTAGCTAGATTCAAGAGGGAGGTGAAGAAGCCCACTGCCAACTAAGGGCCTCTAGTTGAAGAAACCGCAACCTAGCTAGGTGCAAGACCGTCAACATATATTTGGACTACTCCTAAGGTCTCCTTTTTATGAGGTATCCTCATGTGTTGACACCGGTTTAGCCGCACCGCCCTCTAGCCCGACCGGAGAAAACTGAAGATTGGCCAGCTTTTGAAAGCAATGCTGCAGGAATCAACCCATTCACGGAGTAGGATGTAAAAAGACAACAATTTTTTTTTGTTTTTTTCATTGTCGCCAAACCATCACTTGCTCATGCAGGTGCGCCATAAGCGGCTGCACCTCCCTTTAGCACCACTCCCTCCCTCTCCTCCATTATCCCCTCTCTCCCCTCCATTATCGCCAACACACCCCTCACTCCCCCTCTACCTCTTGACACTCTCTCTTGTTAGGAATTGGATCGTGCTAGCTATGGTGGATGAAAGAGAAACATGGTGCAAGTGTGTGAGTGTGTGTAAGCAAGGTTATCACTCAAGTGAATTAGGTTCCAAGATAGGATTAGCTTGGATTCATAAACACAATCTTGAGTATTGACTTAGCTTAGCACAATCTCACCATGGACAAGCATGTGGTGCAAAATGAGTTGTTGTTTATTGATTCAAGAAATGAGCTTTAAGTAGCTCTACAGCCTTGCTCCACAGTATGTGGGATAAATCCACTCTCCTCTCCTTGACTCACATCTTAGGACAAAGCTCACACTTTACAATCCTCCCCTCGAGGTTTGGACTAAGACGAGATACTGAAGATGCATGATTCACACAGGCTAACAAAATCCACATAGGATGGTGATATCCACATAGGAAAATAAAGTCCACAAAGGATGGTGATATCCACGCAGGATGGTAAAATCCACACAATAAAAATCCTCAAAGGATGGTGATGTCCACACAGGATGATAAGCTGGTATCAACACAGGAAAAAGTCCTCCCCTACAAGTAGAGAGTCTGCATCTTCAAAATGGGTCTTCCCAAATGCTGCCTTCGTCTTCGTCCTTTTTGTCTTCTACTATGTGAGCTGATCCTCTGTCAGGTCTCTTGCCTTCGTTGCTTATACTGTTGCTTTCAACTGCTTCATGGTCTGACTTCGTATCCTCCCCTCGAACGAGTGCTTCTGTCCCCTTTTTTGTTGTGCAATCAGGCTTTATTGAAAAAACGAACGCAATGCAAAAATACTGATGTAAAAGACCTATTGATGCGTATGTTAATGCTGCCAATCTTTCTCTGGTCATTCTCCCTTGGTTGATCAATGCCTTTTCTTTTTCCATTGGAGTCACTCAGTTTGTTGGATTTGCAATTTATGACTCGGTCATGTGCTTTGCAGTCATTACTTATTTGTCTAGGTCCATGAGATCCCGTGCATACGAGAGCCTTTTTGAGGCTAAATTTGAAATACAAAATATAAAGGGCGGTCTTACCAAGTGCACAATTACACTAGCAGTGTCTAAACCCCGTTTGCAAGTGGTAAATACAAGAGATGTGGGTTCGAAAGACTTAATGACTTTTATTTTCAATCTTAATGAATGGACTTGAAATATTTGTGAAGCTCCTCTTCACAGAGTGAAGTCACTCTTCACAAGGAAAGTCTTCTTGGATTGCTTGGATATCTTTGAGATGCTTGGCAGCCTTTGGTCGGGCTCTTTGATGCCTTTGAGGCTTTGAAAGCTCTTGGAGGTTTGCTTTGGAGCCGGTGCATAGGGTGGGAGCACCCCCTTATGGTAGCTTGGCGACCTTGGCTTCTCGGGTGCGAGATCCTTTGCTAGTGCCAGTGGGCACGGCGAGTTTGAAGCCTTTTGAGGCAGCGCGGGAAGGGGGGCCCAACAAAGGCTTATCTCGGTGCACGGGGTGGGAGCAAGGGCTTAGAACCCTCGAAAACTTGTCTTGGAATAGTACGGGAAGCGGGGCCCAACAAGTTGAAGCTTTTGAGGTAGCGAGGCGCGGGATGGACCTCTTACGGGGTCGGGCAGGCGGGCAGGAACGCCGGGCAGCGGGCAGGAGCACAGGCAGACGGGCAGCTCGTTGGGTAGCGAGCAAGGCTGAAGAAAAGGCCCCTCTGTGTGTGAATGGTCTCCAGTGGACCCGCCAACGCTGCAAAAATCCAATTTGAATTCACTTTCGGATCCGCCCAGTGGGCGTCCAAATTGGGGTGTGGACGGGCCTTCCTTTTTAGAATGGTCAACACCCTATAATAGGGTTGCTTCACGCGGGTCCAACAGAGGGTGTTTGGTCATTTAATGCATTAGCTTTACACACACACACACACACACACACACACACACACACACACACACACCTAAACACACTTCCCTGCTGGCAGAGCACAGAGAAATAGTAGCATTAACTTTCACAATTAATTCAGCAATTATTTTCTCATAAGATGTCCACTTGGAGCATGGGAGGATGCATTGCGAAGCTCATGACATTGGCTATGGATGCTCATAAGTGACAAAGCAAGGTAGTGCCATACTTGGGAGTAATGGAACACAAAAGATGGTAAGAAAAATATTGAGAGAAACACCTAATAATTAAGCATAATACTAATTAACCTCAGGATTAGCCAGGAGAGTAGTGGCCCAAGAGAATCAAACCCAAGAATGTGCTCACACTGACTAATTGATGCTAATTAGTCACAGGGTATGCAATGGGAAGAGAAGAAGAGAAATACCAAGGATCCTAATGATGATTAGGAGATGCCAATCAAACTAACACACAAAAGTACAACAACAATCCTAGCTAGCATACCATAGCTCTGATACCAAATGTTAGGAATTGGATCATGCTAGCTATGGTTAAAAATATTAATTTCAATCTCCGTGGATTTATAAATAACCACTTGGAGAAAAAAAACGAGATTTTTATGGGAATTATTTTTATAAAAATCAGTATTGTAAATACGCCGAGGTATTACAAAAAACGTCATAATTATGTCGGGGCCTCACAGTGCGGCATAGTCTAGTCATGGTTTCATTAGTTGGCCGGATACTGTTCAATTAGTCAGTTTCACTGTAAAAATTGAATGGTAAGTGGTTGAATTGACTGTCAAAAGATGTGCCATGTTTTTAGCAAAGTGCCCAAAAGCTTGTAGCTAATCCAGGCAGAATATGTTGCGCTAGTTTTTACCTTGGGCATCACTCTGGCTTATTGCAATGCCTATAAATTAACTGGGAGTGCTCACTTTTGAGTGCCGCAAGTTGCGTCTACTACCGTAAGGCTATATGTACCTATTATACGGAGTGGTGCAAGCTCTTCATCACCATCTCCATAAGCTCTTTTCTCTCAATTTTAGGAGTGGTACATCATTATTTTTTTGGAATTTATAGCTATATATCCATATTTTTGTTTATTTTATAAAATTTAGACTTTAAATTAGTAGAGCTTCTCTATAGCATTTAATTAACTAGGCTCGATTGTATATATTTTGAAAAATTGATAATCATATTGCTTAAATTTTCAATTAATACTTCATGCTATGGAGTTTTCCTAATTACTATTTACCATAGAATGTTTATAAACCCTAGATTATGATGAATCCCATAAATACTTGCTAGTTTTGATTAGTTGTTTTACTAAATTTAGTCAAAAGTTAGAGAAAAAGAATAAGAAAAAGAAGATTTCTCTTAAGTCTTTACTTATTGAGCATTTGTCAACTACGATAATCCTTCCATAATACAAGACAATTCTTTTCACATGATTTTTTTTTTTGTTTTTAGGATACAAGCAGTACTACATAAGGTGTTAAATACTTACATAGAAGACATCACACACCTTCATGTGATGAGGAAGCTTTAGCTTGTGGCCTTGATAGCTTAAGCAATTTGATAATTTCATAGGGTCCTCAATAACAAGAAGAGTCTTTAGCTTGTTCGCAATAGCTAAGCTTCTTGTACTTGCCCACAAATAGGTTACTCTTTATGGGTTCTACCACCCTAAGAAAAAACTTTGTCATATTCCTTTAAATACTTTTTATTATTGTGCGACTTATTGATGGTCTGGCGTGAGATATAGAGAGCATAGGAGATGTATGTTTGTCATTTCCCGCTATACGTTTCTCAACGAATCTTGGTGAGATAGTTGAGAGGTAGTGGATGCGAGGTATTATTTAAAGAGTAGTCTTTTCACATGCATTTGTGATTTTGCTAGTGATTTCACAGGGAGCTCGGAGTGGTTTGGTCTACCCTATACATGTATCTGAGGTACGAGATGGCATAGTCTTGGTCAGACTTTGCCAATAAAAAGCAAAAATTATGTGTGGGATTACTTGAAGAGATTGCTAAGTACGTCAACTCCCAAAGGCTTGGTTCTATCACCGAAGTAATCCCCCACACTATTGTTTCTTTCTGCATCAATTTCCAAGAAGGGGCTAGAAGGAATGTCAAGCCTATGGAAAGCAAAGACAAAATTGATGCAAAGGGGAAAACCAATGCCCAAAATTCTTGCCAAGGCACTTCCAACAACAACAATCGGTCCAAAGGGAAGCAAGTTTACAAAGGTAGAAAGAAACTCTCTCCTGAAGAGCTTGAAGCTTTTTGCAAGGACCACAAATGTTTTAAGTGTGGGGAGCAAGGACATGGCTATCATTCTTGCCCCACGAGAAATGCCCGCAAAGAGACTCCTAGATCTTCCACTATTGAAGCTTCAAAAGAGGATGCTCATTGCAAAGGATCACCTCTCTTCTATGCTTGGGGAAAGGTAAGGGAACATGATGCCTTCGTCTTGTTTGACTCTGGCTCTACTCACAACTTCATATCAATGGAGTTGGCCACCAAGTTGGGCATTCAAGCTTTTGATATGGGAGATATTGTAACTTCCAATACAACTTTCAAGGGACAGCAAGCCTCGCTACTCCCTTGGTTGGGAAGGTGAGGCTTCATGTCCAAAGCTATGTCGACAAAGAAGACTTTTTCATCTTTCCTCTCCAACATGAGGATGCTATCCTAGGGGCACCATGGTTCAACCGTATGGCTGCCAACATGAAGTTCCCTGAAAGGAGAATCCACTTCACTTGACAGCTCAGTTTTTGCATACATGATTTTTGTCAAAGAGTCCCTAAAAGATCCTAATGTTTTATCAAATGTAAATGGTAGGAATCAAGAAGAGTTAGACTTGTCTAATTTTCTAGAAGGATTCCAAGACATGTTCATCGATGATATCCCTATGGACTTACTTCCAAAACGAGGGGATGATGACCATCAAATTGAGCTCCTACCAGGAACCTCACCGCCTAACAAGCCTCCTTATCGAGTTTCCCAAGTTCAACAAGAGGAGATCATGAGGCAAGTACACGAATTGGTAGACAAAGGGATGGTGAGGCCTAGCTCCTCTCCATTTTTTTCTCCAGTCTTTTTAGTGCAAAAGAAAGATGGTACATACCGCATGTGTGTGGACTATCGAGCACTAAACCATATATAGAGTTCTTGTACCTCGCGTAGAAGATCTATTTGATAAGATACAAGGCTCACTTTAGTAGGATTGACCTTGAAAGTGGCTATCATCAAATAAGGATAGTGAATGAAGATATCCTAAAGACCACGTTTCGTACAACGTTTGGTCTTTATGAATATCTAGCCATGCCTTTTGGCTTGACTAATGCACCATCCATGTTTAATTGTTTAATGGAGAAAATCTTTAGACCCTACCGCAAATTCACTGGAGTGTTCTTTGATGATATCATCATCTACTCCAAGTCCTTGGAGGAACACAAGCAGTATCTCCAAGTGTTTTTTCAAGCATTGAGAGAGAACAAGCTTTTTCTCAATCAAAAGAAAAGCAAATTTTTCCTTCAAGAGATTCAATACTAAGGTCATATTATCTCTCAAGATGGTATCCGTATGGATCTATCAAAGTTGGAGGTAATAAAATCCTGGCCTAATCCAAGGAATCTACATGAGCTAAGAAGCTTTATTGGTATGTGTGCATACTATAGACACTTCATAGAAAAATTCTCTCCAATAGCAAGACCATTACATGACTTAACAAAGAAGAACGTTAAGTACCCATGGACTGCTAAGGAGAAAAATGCTTTTGACAAGCTCAAAGAGAAGCTTACCTCCCAACCAATCCTTATGCTTCCAGATCTCTCAAATCTATTTGAGGTCGAATGTGATGCTTGTGGTGATTGCCTTGGAGCACTCTTGCTTCAAGAAGGGCATGCCATAGAATATGAGAACCAAAGGCTCAAAACAGATGAATGGATCTTGGGCATTTATGAGAAAGAACTTTTAGCTATTCTACATGTCCTAGACACATGGAAGCACTATCTATTGGGGACTCAATTTATTTTGCAAACTGACCCCCAAAGTCTCAAGTACTTCATGACGCAAACCAAGATTTCCAACAAACAAATTAGGTGGGAAAATTTTCTTTCGCAATTTTATTTTCGTATTGCTCACATTGCTGGTAAGCACAATCAAGTGGTTGATGCACTTTCACGAAGACCAAAAGTTAATGCGATGTCTATAGCAACTCACAATGATCTATCTTCTATGATAGATGAGTATGCTTCTAACCCTGATTTTTAAAACATAATGTCAGCCCTTGATTTGGGAAAGAAAGAGGAACCATTCACCTTGAAGGATGGTTATCTTCTCAATGACAATAGGCTATGTGTTACCCACTCCCTTTGTTAGAAATTCATGTATGAATCTCGTGCTACTCCCTATGCGGGGCATAGAGGCATTCAACCTACTCTTCGAGGAGTAGAGACATACTTCTATTGGCCTACCATCAAAGTGGACATACAAGAGTATGTTTCAAAATGTGTGGTATGCCAAAAGTATAAGTATGATAGTGGGAAGCAACCTGGATTACTCCAGCCATTGCCAATCCCTGATTCACCATGGGAGAGTATATCCATGGATTTTATCTTTGGATTACCCAAGTCTATCCATGGGAATATAGGAATATGGACAATAGTCGACAGGTTTAGCAAGCAAGCACACTTTATTCCTGTCAAAAAGACTATTAAGGCACACCAAATGTCAACTCACTTCATATCGCAGATTTTCAAACACCATGGATTGCCAACATCCATCGTGTCAGATAGAGATTCTAGAATGACCATTAATTTTTGGAAAGGTCTCTTTAAAATTCTAGGTACAAGTTGAATTTATCTTTGGCCTATCACCCATAAACGGATGGCCAAAGTGAGATAGCCAATCTTACGATTTTTTGATCTACTAAAGAACTATGTTACAGAAGTAGATCAACACTCACAATGGGAAAAGTACTTACCTCTTGTAGAATGTGCGTACAATAATATCATCCATACTTCTATGGGAAAAGCACCTTTGGAAATCATTGAGGGAAGACCTAAAAGTCCCTTACTACTTAAAGTACATGGGAAGATCTTCGATGCCGATGAGTATAGCCGTGACCTACATGAATCTTTTCAAAAGATTAAGGAGACTATATTCATCTCTCAACAAAGGCAAAAATCTGCTAGTGAAAAGCACATAAGGGCCTTAATGTTTAAAGAAAATGATTGGATCTTACTTAAGTTTCCCAAGGCTCGATTGAGGCAAACAACGAGCAAAAATCCTACGGGCCATCAAAAGTATTATGCTGAACTAGCAAAAAGATACTATGGTCCTTTTCAAATTTTGAAGCCAATCAATGAGATGGCTTATCAACTCAAGTTGCCCAACCATTGGCTCATACGCAATTCTTTTCATGTGAGCCTACTTAAGCCCTATAAAGGAGAGCCACAAAGTGAACCAATTATTGAAGACCCTCCCGAAATCGAAGACCGAGAAGAGGTGCTACAATCCGAAGCTATCCTTCGACATGAAGACAAGATACTACGACATGGTAAGATTATCCGACGGTATCTTATTAAGTTCAAAAATTATCCTTTTAAAGATGCTAGATGGATGCAAGGAATACAACTTAAGGATAGCATGAACCTTGTCAATGCTTACAATGCTGCATTAGAGTAAGAAAATGTACATGTTTCTTTTAAACGACCAATGTTTTTGTCTTATAAGACTAATTCTCTTTTTATTGTGCACAAATTTAAGTATTATGCATGCTTTCAATCATGTTTGTGATGACGACGTCTCTCAAACACCAAGTAGATTTTTTAACTGTACTTTGCGAGAATGAAATGGACTAAAGAGTAGACATGCTTGCGGTAGCTACGTCTCCCAAGCACCAAATGGATTACTCATCCATCTTCAATTGATGTCGTAGGGTAAGAAACATTGACTAATGACTAAGACTTTATCTCTTCTACCTCATAGTCGAGGACGACTATGATTTCAAGAGAGATGTAATGTCATAAAATCTAATATCTAACCAACCCAAATGATTTTATTATATTAAACTGATCATTTAATGTGAGAGAATAGACGGGAACAAGGTTTAGAATATAGACATGTGCTTACTGGGTCTATCTCAACACGGGGCCAATGATAAAGGGGTTCAAATGAGAGATGATCTGTCAAAGAGCAAGGCTAGCTAATGGAGTTTAAAGACATTAGGATTAGCTTCATTAAAGACCTCCAAACGTCATTGTTAAAAGTCCTTTGACCTTAGGTAAGCTAGGGTTGTGCTTGAGGTGGGAACCCGACCCAAGTTTGAGATGCTTGTCGTGCTTGCTGACTAAGGTGCTTAAGGTGCTAATTACTAAGGTGCTAAGGTGCTCCATGGCTAAGGTGCTTGAGGGGGTAAGGTACTCAAAAGTCAATGCATATCCCTACACAAGGGGGGGGGGGGGAGGGGGGGGGGGGGGGGGGGGGGCTCATTGTAGGGGCTAGAGAGAGAACATATACACCCTCACACAAGGCATTCTTGGTACAAATAAAGAAGCAGGGACACTTGTCAACCTCCTATGCATGTTGCCATCATAGTGTGTATAAAGCCTATTGGTTAGCCTCCCAAGGGGTCCAATGATAATTTAGTTAATTTAATTAGTTTTCTATGCGTTTATCAAGTCCTCTCTCTCAAAGGGGAAAGGGGGACACTTGTCCCAAGGATACCCTTGTTGCTTGATATGCACTAAGCATGCGATTGGCCAGGTTGGATGAGGTCCAATCAAGTGCCAGATAGTGCTAGAAGAGGGGGTCGACCAAAGCAAGAAGGGGGCTAGCTTGGGGGGGTATACTCCCCCCCCCCCCCCCCCCCCCCCCCCCCCCCCCCCCCCCCCACACACACACACAGGCACTCATTGGGTGAAGTGAAAAGTGCCAGAGCTCCATCTCCTTCTCCAAGCTAGTAGAGAAGTTGAGAGCCTACACCAACACTATTGGCTATGGAATGCAAATCCAACCAAGAGCCATGCTCCAATGCTTAAGCTTGCCATCTTCTCCATCTTCATTACGATGCTATTATGTATGCTAGCAAGAAGAGTGATGATAAGTGAGGAACTATTTCTTTATCCTATGAATGTTTCTTCTTCCTCTTCCCTACCCTCATTGCCCGCTAGCTCTCTCCACCTTTGAAGGTGTTTGAGGCCTTGGGACTGAGGCTGGGGATAGTTAATGCTTTTTACAAAGTTTGTTATGCTCATGATGCATGAAGCTTTCCATCTTCATTGCATCACATAGATCACAAGGAACACAAAGATTGTATTATACCAAGTCTCTCTTGATGGGAGAATCTATAATACAAAATCCTATTGGAGGGGGGACTGGCTCCACATAAATTCGGTCCTCAACTGTTGGCAAGTTCTCTAAACTCTCTCTCTTGCAAAAGTATTGTTCATGCCAAGTTAATCAAGTATTATGGTTAAGTTGCTACCACTAAATAAGTTCACCCTCTATGTTCTCAAAGTAGTCTCACAGAAATGCTCTCTTTAATTCTCCTAATTCCGCTATTCTCAAAGTTTATAGGCCATTTCCATTACATATTGTTTTGTACATATGCATCACCACCTGCTAAGAAAATATCAATAATTGTGTCCTCTTGTTCCAATCCCAATAAAGAAGCATTAATAGTAGGCTATAGCATCTTCATCTTGCTCTAGGACATTAGTACCTACAAGCATGATGTCGACAACAAGCATAGGTTCATGCATCTCTTCATGCACATCATGTGTCATCTCCATGATATGCTACACTTCAACACATGTAAAATTCATAAAAATGGATTTATCTATGCAATCCTCTTCAATGAACCCATCGTTCTTCTTGCCTTACCATGTTTCCATGGTACCTAACGTCACAGTGATGCCATGTAAAGGTCCCTTGCACTAAAAACTTCCAAAAGCATGCTCAACATCAAAAATAGATTCACAATCATTGGAAACACTCAAAATCATCCTCATGAGTAGACACATCCTCCTCAAACATTGATACATCAATCATCAAGTGACCAAAGACCTACGAATCAAAATCCACATCAGAAATAGCATTCTCATGAGTAGAGACATTCTCCTCAAACATTGATACATCAATCATTAAGTCACCAAAGACTTATGAATCAAAATTCACATCGACAATAAGCTACATAGAATCACAAGATACCTGAGAAAAATCCATGCAAAGGGACTGGCTTGCAAATCCACCTCAACATAGCCATTATTATCATCTATATCCTTAATGGAACCACTAATAAAGGCAACTTCAGTTTGAAGTTCATATTCATTATCCACCAGAATTAAATTTACAAAACATGATCTCTTGAGATTAAGTCTGCTACTTCCAATGTTGTATCTTCCTTTTCTTTTTCATCTTACTTTTCTTTAAGTCTCGTACAAACTTGTTGCCAAAATTCATCATAGCCACCTTTATTAAAGGTTATCTGCCTCTTCTCACTAATCTGCTTCATTTCTAAGCCGAGAGATTTTTATCTTTCATGAATAACACCATCTACAAAATGGCTCCATTGTTTGGGATACGTTCCTTTTAGCTCTCGAACTTATTCTCTAAACATAGAACTTACAACTTCAAAAGATGCAAACATACGATCTTCAGTAACCCCTCAACTCTTCACCTTTGCTTCATAGCATGCAAGGGAACCTTCTGGATCATGTCCTTGGAAAACACCACACTGATCACATATGACATTAATTGCCATTTTCACCACATCATCTATCTGCTTCTTCACTTTCATCACTTCTACTTCAAACAGATATTCCTAAACCAATTGGAGCATCTTTGAAAAATCTAGAACCGTTGAATTGCCAACAGAATCTTTTGAAATTCTTCAATCAAATTCATCACTTGTGCTAGACTCTCTAGCTGCACATCTCATCTCGACTTGTTTCACATCGTGTTCACAAAGATATTGGGGGATAATTTGTTCAGGAGCTGAGACAGGATAGCAATGAGCTACTGGCTATGAGAGATATGAGAGAAGAGAAGAAAGAGATAGATTAATAGAAACAGGAACCAAACACTAGAATTATTGAAATTGAGATGAAGAGTACAAGGTATGGTCAATTTGACATTTAATCTATCATAATCTTAGAGTCTTCCCAATGCATGCACAAGCCCTTTAAGGTGCACACCCGAGCCCCTTAATGAACATAGACTGGCCTTGACTTTAAACCTCGACAACTGTCCACTTGCTATCGATGTCATTTTGCCTTTCTCAGTGCCCATTCACAAATAACAAACCCTTGTCTTCAAGCTTCTTCACCTTCTTCTCCACCTTCATCGTACACTCCTGTTAACCCTCACGGCTCACGGACACCCCATCACCTACGACGGACGTGTATTATGTATTTGGTAGAGTCAGGTACCGGGCTTGTCGGACCAATAGGAAAAGGGTAAGAGTGATCGCCGACGAGAGGCACACTCTAATTGGGACATTCAAGGGATTAGTTGGCTAAGCATGGGTGCCCAAGTGTGAATGGGGTGAGCTCATATAAAAGCCAACTAAACCTAAAATTCACTCATTCTCTCATTTGTGCAATAGAAGAGTGCTCTTGCTCCATCTCCATCTCCATCTTCTTCTTCTTCACCTCCTTGTGTGTGTGTGTATGTGAGAGAGAGAGAGAGAGAGAGAGAGAGGGAGAGTGTTTGTGCGATCGAACATTACGAAGGCACGACGGCGGCGAAGCGGTTGAGCGCGGCACGACTGCAGCTTCTTCTTCATCGCGGCGAGGAATCCACCACGAAGGCGAGCGCAGAGCGGTGAGTGACACACCCTTTGCTCTCTTGAGCTTGCTAGATTAGTCTTGTTGTGTGCTTGGAGCCATTTGTGGCTCGCACACGGTGTATCGGCAAGTCCCTTGCTTCGACAGTGCGGCAAGGAGCGCACATTTTTGGTGCCGCTACCGGGGAATCGCCCTGCACTAAGCCCAAGAGGCACTTTGTGCTTCTCCTATGAGTTGCTTGTAGTAGGAAAGAAGAGGAAGAGGAAGAGGAATGAGTTGTTTTTCTGCAAGTTGTTAATTTTTGTATTGTCTGCAAGTTCTGTGATTTTTGCATAATGTTGTGTTTTCTGTTTGCACACAGTCTTTGCACAATTAGTAGTCATAAGCTTGTTTGCAGTGAATGAATAAGTAGGAAGGCAGTTAGCAATTTCTGCTTGCACACCGTCTGTACACAGTTTTCTGTCAAGGTTTGCCTGCACACAGTCTTTGCACAGTAAGGTAGTGAGAGAGGAAGTAGGTGGACAGTTAGCTCACTGTCAGTAAGTAGTCAATAGATTAGTTAGTAGATTAGT
The DNA here is from genome assembly GCF_014529385.1 of Adiantum capillus-veneris. Taxonomy (NCBI): domain Eukaryota; kingdom Viridiplantae; phylum Streptophyta; class Polypodiopsida; order Polypodiales; family Pteridaceae; genus Adiantum; species Adiantum capillus-veneris. Next base: position 115,105,243 of record NC_140951.1, on the reverse strand, counting down.
TAGTGGTTAGCAGCACTGTTAGTAAGTAGATAAGGTAGTGAGCTGTCTGTGAGTTGTGAGCTGTTGACAGGGAGGTTAGGTAGGTGACAGTGTGTGTGGCCAAGAAAGGGTCACCAAAACCGCGTGCGGTCGTCGCCAAAAAAAATAAAAATAAAATAAAAAATAATTTAAAAAAATATTTAAAAAAAAACCCAAAATATTTAAGCGTGAGTGACTGGGGGGCTACACTAAAATTTTGATCGGGATCGGGATCGTTTGCCCAAGCCCAAGCCTAGGCCCAAGCCTCAGTCCTCAATCTTATGATATAAACTAGACTCACTCTTATATATATACCCTACCCCCTCAAGAGGGAATGAGAGCATGTGGGGCAAGTCCTCCACTCTCCTCCCTTCTCTTCCCACTTTCACCCTTAGACTTTCGAATTTGGGCCTAGTTCCCCACTAGAAATTGACGGTTTTAGGGATTCCGAGGGCATAAAGTGACCAAACGGAGGGCTGTAAAGCACGGCATGTCCCTCTGACCGAGACGCTCGTTTTGAGCTATCATACGTTCTATTCTATAGCTGGGATAGAAAAAAAGGACAAAAAAATCAAAAAATAAATAGATAAGAAAAGACTTGGGTTGCAAAACACCCAAAATTACTAGGTGAGCAGCCTTCACGGGCCCTCACTGACACTTCTAGGGGATCCAAGTCATATGAACCTACGCTCTGGACGAGTGTTAGAGCACAAGCATATTGGTAGTGCCTCCATTTACGCGGGCACCCATTATTCCTCCACCTTAGGTTCTGGACCTTCGGCCGGGACTCAAGGCAGCGCGACCCAAGATCCTCATATCGCGTCTAGTGATTCTTCCTCTGACTACGAAGTCATGAAGGGGTATCCTACACCAAACCCTAATAGTTCAAGTCAAGACATGCATGCCATGGGCCCACGGCCCGGGTCTAGCGTGTTTAGCCGCTTAAAAGAGACCCTTAGTAGAGCTACTCGCTCCGAACATGCGGTTAATTAAATAAATGAAGGGAGTGGGGAAGTAAATTCGTCATTCATGCCTAAAATGGACCCTATGCTTCTTGAGAGTGTGCATGTGAATGTTCCATCCACTGCACCTCCTGATCCTTTAGGACTATCTCCCTCTGAGGTTTTACTACCCAATGGTAGGAGTCTTGCCGAAGTACAAGAGATCGAACGCTATATGCAAGCAACAAGGGAGAGGGAAATTGAGAACCTACGAAGGCTAGAACAAAGTCAAGCCCTGAAAGCAAAGGCTCCTATGACAACAATCATGCCAGCCGAGCAACCGAGTGCTCCCAAGGTAGCAGTCACGGAGGGGCAAGCTATGGGGAGCAGTAATGCTTCCACTTCAAGGGAAACCTCCAACACGCCAGGCCTAGATGGGATATTCCTAAACAAAAATTGGGAGTATGACCTACAAGCAGAAGCTTTAACTGATCGGTACACAATACACACCTATCATGTGGGTTGGTTAGATGTTCTACAATCCACATCGGGTGCTACTAGCATAGATGAGCAACAACAGAAAGTCTGTGATGTCCTCCATAGGATTGTCGAGTTAGAAAGACAGAACACAGGGATCAGCATGCCTTCAATAGGCCTAATGAGATTCTTGGATACGGGAAAGGCCAACCCACTAACCCTATCACAAATGGAGACTCCCTCAGTGAGCCCCATTGATCCTCCATATGTTGTTTCGTCAGGAGCCTCAGTACAATCTGAGCTCACAAGTGGCAGTTTTACCTTCCCAGATCTAGCTCATCCTTCTCTTAATGACACTACGGCTACCATGCATATCCCAATGGTGAGCATCACAAGAAGTACACCATGGAGTTCATTTGTTAACACTGCGCCGATGCCTAGTAGCACAGTGCCCCCAACTATACCTACATGTATGTATCAATCATGTGCACCTGTCGTACCTCAGCCTCATGTAGCTCCTACACCTCCGATTATTCCAAGAGCTTACAATCCACAATGGAATTATCCAAGCTCTTATACAAGTGGAGCCATGCCATTTAATAATAACATGCCATATCAGGCACCCCCTATGCCTAGGGCCACGCCTGTAAACTTTGGACCACCGTCTGGTACACCACCATATGAAATTTGGGACCCAAGAGCCGCGCGTATGCCAAGGCCAAGGCCAACTCCCATCTCACGTGTGGTTCCAGGAGCACATACACCCATTATACCTGCTCAAATAGGAGATTTGACACCATTTGCTCAAACTATCGGTCGCTCTATTGCGGAAAACATGTGTAGTGCACCTGATAGAGAGCCTAGGAGCAAGGCAGTTCAAGTAGCTAAGCTCACACAGAAATTCAGTGGAGACGGAGATGCTAGAAAGCATATGGAAGTCTCTGAACATGTGTGCGATTCCTTGGAAGAGCACAATGAGCTACATAAGTGTAAGGCTTTGAGTTTGACCCTAAGCGGAAAGGCTGGAGATTGGTATAGAACCTTAAGAGTAGAAGAGAAAACGATCTACTCTACTCTTAGGAGACTGTTCTTAAAAGAATACATACAAGAGGGAGTACTTTGGGGTGTAGCCTCTCAGCTCCAGAAAGCCCAACGAGAAGAAGGTGAATCCGTGAGAGACTTCATTAGTCGCCTAAAGAATTTGAATTCTCGTTGCAATCCAAACGAGTAATTCAAAAACAACCAATTGCTCGATAGATTCATTAGGGGACTATGACATGAAAGTATCTATAATGGCCTAGTCATTAGAGGTATCACTACTTGGGAAGTAGTCACCATGAATGCAATCCAATTGGAGGATAATTTAATGATTGCAGGAGAAAGAGTGTCTGCCGAGCCGAAGTCAAGTAGCTCACAGGCATCAGGGCATGAGCCAATGAAGATAAAGCCAATCGTGAAAGAGCAAATGATATCTGAGATGACTTTGGCAGATCTCACCAAGGCCATCCAAGAAAGCCTTAGGGGTAATCGTGCTCCACAAAACACTCATGTGTATCCAAGAAGGGAGCAACAATGGTGCTCAATTTGCTTGGGCCCACATACTACGAGTGAATGCCCTACTTTCAGAGTAAAGTTTAACGGGACTTGTAACGCGTGTGGTAGGTATGGCCATCAAGCGAAGGATTGCCTAATGCTTAAACGCATCATGGAAAATAGACCGCCTATAGCTTGGGCAGACTCACCTCGAGTTCCTGCATTGATGCCTACCCCACCCATGGAGCAACAGTTGCCATTACAGCACATGGTCCCTAGAACCCAAAATGTGGTCCAAACCACACCGTTGCCACCTCCAGTGCTAGGACCGCAACCCCCTCATCCAAGAGTTACACCTATGAACCAAATAGGTTGCGAGTCATCTAGTACTTATGTAGATTGCGAAGAGGACATAGACTCTAGTATCACCTATGGAGTCGACATGCTTGAGGAGTGTCCCATGTACTATATGGAAGACCATTGGGGACAAATCAAACCGGTATATCAAGCTACTGCGCTAGCAGCAAGAGGCCAAAACATTAATAGTTTTGCCAAGGAGACCACCTCTTCAGTGCTACGAATGTGGTGGACCACATCGAGTAGCTGAGTGTCCCATTAGAATACAAAAGAATGCCGCACTAATGCAAACGAGTCAAGGGAGTGCATTGGCAATGCCAATACTCATTTGTAATCGTTGTGGCATAGATCATTTGATCGCACAGTGTCCTAACAATCCAAACGCACCGAAAATCACACCATTGAACATAATAGAGATTGTTGATGGGACACTACCAACTATAAACATAGCACCAGTGAATGCACTCACACGGTCGATGCTCCAAAAGCAAAATTACATCCTCGAAGAGAGAGATGCTGCATCCATTGGCCGAGCGAGAAAGAAGAAAACACGAAGAAAGAAATCCCTTAATGCTTCTAGCTCAAAACCTAGTTCAAAGACTAACATAGGGACAGGAGAGGATCCCGTGTATATGAATGACCTTGAGGATGACTCAGATTCGATAGAGACCACGGAGACCAAAACTATTACTACAAAGGAAAAAGCCAGTGAGGGGGATCACGAGAGGGAATTACGACGAACACCAAAAGAGTATTCAAAGTTAAACCACCCAGTTGCGAACCCCCAAGATAAGCCACGAGAGACGAAAAATGAGGATTGCAAGAGAAAGATTGGAACCTATCCAAACCCAACAGTGGAAATTGAACAAGTCCAACAACTGAGGGGTTTGGTGGAAGAAACTCAACGAACATTAGAACCTGAACCCAAACATATCCAGATGTCGGACACAATGTTTCCCACTCAAGTTCAACCTCACAAGAACTACAGGCCGTTAGCTATACCCAGTATCATTTGGGAAGAGAGTGAGGGTAGGACATCTGAAAGTGGACACACACCTTTCCTACTAGAGAGAATGTTTGGTGAGGGAATACCCGACCCCCTAGAGGAAGTGGAGATTCCATCTTTATCATTCTCTTGTCAGGGTCCTACGTCCCACAAGATGTCATTAAATGTTGCCAAATTGATGGATTTCATGTCTTCAGAAGTTAGAACCACCATCATGTCCAAACTATATAAAGACCCCGAGCTAGTCTCAGCTCTTCGAGCCTTCCTCAATGGAGAATTACAGGCCGGATTACCACAGTTTGCACATATGAACAAACCTGACTCGGTAATGAATGATGAGGAACATTTAGCACCACCATTTGACCTAGCGGGACATGAATCTGTAATTGAAGTACCCGTTAACAAGATGGGGCAATACTTTGAAGGTGATGAATCTAATGCTACTCTGCCAATCACTACTAAAGGATTAACTGTAAAGGGAGTCCTTGACGGTGGTGTGGGAGTCAGCATGGTGACAAAGAGTTGTTGGGAGTCTATGGGGCGACCTCACCTTGAAGCCACAAGCGTAGTGGTAAAAATGGCTAATGGATCTATTGTTACGCCTTTTGGAATGCTAAAGGATCTCAAGATCAAGGTCTTGGGACACAAGGTAAGGCAGAATTTCATTGTTATGGATTTTTCCAAGCATCCTATGTCATTTGAGATGATCTTAGGACGTCCATTCATGAGGGAAGCAAAAATGGTGCATGACTGGTCCAAAAACCACGTCTACTTACAGTTCCAAGACTCTGTCATTCGAGTTGATCTTTTAAGTGGTCGAACGCATCCTCTAGGAAATAAATTCATCATTGATAATCGATCAGACACAACAATTCACTCAGCTCCATTACAGTATTGTTACACGTGTAACGAAGACACGGGTATTAGGGAGAACTCCCCTTATATCGATATCCTACCCGGAATGGCTGAGTCAGACAATGTCGATTGGGTACACCTAGCGGCAACTATAGATACATGGGGAGCTAGAGGAACAACCTGGGTAACACCAGATGGGGAAGAGATACCACACATTGCACCAGTAAACATGTTAGGTGTAGTGCATGTAACATCCGATGATAAGAAAGAGGCACACCTACCTGAGAGTGAAACCATTGAATCCTCAAAGGCTTCAGGCCAATACACATTAGAACGGAATCTTAGGGAGAAATGGATTCAGAACCTGAGGAAACATCGAGTGAGCCAAGTATAGAAACTGAACACTCAAGGTCTAGTACGACCATCTATGGTAATTTATATGAGAGTGAAGAAGATACAAGCGAAGACCTATCAAGCGAGTCGAGTTCAAACATTTACCAAAATCAAAACCTTAACAAGAAACAAAGGTCATATAAGAGACGACGATATCGAGAAAATGTGAGAGCTAGGATAAACAAGGAAAGATCTACTGCAGAATGGCTTAGCTATCTAGGGGCATGTGATGCTCATCGAAAGCTAGTAGACAATTGGTGTGAACATCTCCAGGGTGCCATGTGGTGCAGCCCGCGACCCATTGACCTCGCTCAATTGGAGGTTACAGAGCCGAAATTGAGTCGAACTATAAGAAGACGTCAAAACCGAGAGTTAGCTCAACAACAAAAGGAGGCAGAACTAAAAGAAATGTCTCTGTCAGGACAAGAGCCTGCTGACTTACATACGGCTCCTAAACATTTTAAATCTTATACCACGGGGGAGCGAAAGGTTGTGTATGCCAAAGCCCAACGAATACCTACCAATGGAAGCACTGGAGTCTATGATGGTCTAGCGGTAGTTAAAGAGATAGAATTAGCAGAACCAGGTGAGGAGTCTAAACCAGTCTTTATTGCTCAAGACCTTACCAAAACTGAAGAGGCTGTACTTAAGGAGCTCCTCAATGAATACAAGGATATCTTTGCTTGGACATATCATGACATGAAGGGCGTCCCACCTTCTGTGGTGCAACATACAATTCCCATGATCAACACTGCTAAACCCGTCTAGCAACGACCCTATCCAATGAATCCTAAGTACGCCAAAATTGTACAAGAGGAGATTGAAAAACTTATCCAATGTGGATTCATATACCCTATTGAGCACTCAGAATGGGTTTCTCCAATAGTCATTGTGCCAAAAAAGAATGGGAAACTAAGAGTGTGCGTGGACCTCAAGAAAGTTAATGCAGCTACTAGGAGAGATCATTATCCCTTGCCATATTCAGAACATGTGCTTGAAAGAGTTGCGGGCAAGGAAGCTTATAGCTTTTTAGATGGGTACTCTGGTTACAATCAAATCACAATTGCATTAGAGGACCAAGCTAAAACTGCTTTTATCACAGAGTTTGGAGTGTTTGCATTTCGTGTTATGGCTTTTGGCTTAACAAATGCCCCTGCTACATTCCAACGATTAATAAACACTGCGTTTAAAGAATTTCTAAGGGAGTTTTGTGAAGCTTTCCTAGACGACCTTTGTGTTTATTCTTCTTGGGAGAAGCATTTGTTATATCTACGAAAAATATTTGAAAGGTGCAGATTTTATCGCATCTCATTGAACCCTTTCAAATGCCAATTTTGGGTTAAGCATGGAGTCATTCTAGGGTATATAGTTTCCAAGAACGGGATATCCACAGATGAGAGTAAGATTAAAGCCATTGCCGATTTGCCACCACCTACTAACTATAAAGGAGTTCAAAGATTTATGTGCCATGTTGGTTATTATCGAAGATTTATTTTAAACTTTGCCGAGATAGCGCGTCCATTGTACAAGCTTCTTATCAAGTTTCAATGGACGGAAGAATGTCATCAATCTTATGAGTTATTAAAGAAGACCCTAACAAGTGCTCCAATCCTGCGAACACCTGATTGGAATGTACCTTTTCATGTGCATATTGATGCATCAAATTTTGCTATTGGGTGTGTTCTAACTCAACCAGGAGAACATAAATTGGACTACCCTATTCGCTTTGCAAGTCGCCAATTAAATGATGTCGAGATGAACTACAATACTACAGAGCGCGAAGGTCTAGCTATGATTTACGCAGTAAAGAAATTTCGCTATTACCTTCTTGCTACCAAGTTTGTGTTTTATGTTGATCATCAAGCATTGCTATATTTGGTAAACAAGCCGTGTTCCACAGGTCGAATTACACGATGGTTGTTAATTCTTCTTGAGTTTGACGTCACCGTTGTTGTGAGGCCTGGGAGGAAACATGTCATGGCAGATCATTTATCTCGTATCCCTAATGGCGAAGCTCCTACGGGGGTTGATGATGAATTGCCTGATACTCCTTTGTTCATTGTTGAGACAATGCCTGAATGGAGTGAAAAGATTGTTAACTTCTTAGTTAATGGTTTTCCACCCAAAGAATTGCGAAAAGACATAGTTCGAAAATTAATCAAGGAATGCGAACCCTATTGCTTACTGGCTGGAACTCTCTATAAGAGAGGAAAAGATGATGTTCTTAGACGATGTGCCCGCGAGGATGAGTATTTATATATTCTACAAGAGGCACACATGGGCGTAGCTGGTGGTCACTTTTCAGGAAACTTGACTGCCCGAAAGATCTTACAGTCAGGCTATTGGTGGCCCACTCTGTTTAAGGATGCATCACTTTTTGCAAAGGGATGTGATGAATGACAACGCTTCAAGAAGCCACAAAGAAGTGATAGGATGCCTCTACATCCCATCAAGGTAACCCAACCATTTGAAAAGTGGGGCTTAGACTTTGTAGGACCGATTAGTCCGGCTGCACGTAACACGCAATCACGATATATCATTGTCGCTACCAACTATGTAACCAAATGGGCTGAAGCAAGAGCAACACGAAAGGCGGATGCAAAAACAACAGCTAAGTTCCTCTTTGAGAACATTATCACACGTTTTGGATGCCCCTTTGAACTTGTGAGTGACAATGGAACTCATTTTATAAATGAAGTAATAAAAGAACTCACATCAAACTTCATGATATCTCACCACAAGTCTACACCCTATTATCCCCAAGCAAATGGCCAAGCTGAGAGTACCAACAAAACTCTCATCTCCATTTTGACAAAGACAGTCGAGGCTCATCGCACTGATTGGGACCTAAAGCTTACATCATCTTTATGGGCTTATCGTACTGCGTATAAAGTTGCTATTATTTGCACACCGTTTAAGATGGTGTATGGCCAAGAAGCAGTTATGCCACGGGAGTTTGTCATTCCTAGTCTTCGAGTAGCTTCTCAAGAAGGTTGGGATGGTAACCCCTTAGTGGAGCGATTATATATCCTGGAAAGGCTAGATGAAGAGAGGCAATTAGCTGTGCGAAATGCTCTAGTGGAGAAGGATAGGAGAAAGAAGTGGTTTGATAGCCATTTAAAGGATAAAGACATCAAGGTTGGTGATAAAGTTCTTATGTACGGGGTACGTAAGGAAAAGAAGAAATTGAAATACGCTGGTAAGGGACCATATTGAGTGTGTGAAATTACTCCGCAAGGTACCATTCGTGTGGAGACTCTAGATGGAGTTGAAACCATTGGATTCCTTAATGGGAGTAAATTCAAAAGATATTATGATCCTGTAAGCCAGGAAGAGTTGGAAGCCATCCATCAAAAGAAGGCTGCCAAGGAACAAGCAGAGCTTAAAAAAGTCCAAGCAAGAGTTGAGGCTCGAGAACGACAACAACGTCTTAGACGCCAACGAGAGGCTAATCTAGGAATCACACAAGCATTTTTCGAGGACACAGATGACGACTCATTAGAATCTGAGCCACCCCTACGATACCCAATTGAGCTAAATAGCCCCTATGGGAAAGTACTATACAATGCCTTATTAGATACGGGAGCTAAACACAATTTGTTATCCTATGGAGTTTGGTGTCAATTAGGGAAACCGACCCTATCCCCGAGTACGATGCAAGTCAAGGGCATTAATAAAAAGAAAACTGCTATTCTTGGAGTCCTTCAGGCCCTTGTTGTCTATGACAATGGAAGCATAGTGTAGAGGTTTCTAGTCATGCCTGCGGGAGCTATGGAAGGCAACGTAAACCTGGGACGCACGTGGATGTTGGCAACCAAATGCACTATTGATTGGGATACTGGTAGTGTCACGACGCGACCACCGACTCTTACCCCTATCATTCAAGCAAAGTCACCTTCGTTGCAAACTCTAGCAAAGTTGAAGGATAGCCAACATTCACAAGCCAAGGTGGTTAACTCGTCTTTGCCAGCTACCCATGAACCTAGCACTTCAACACTTGTAGTTGCAGCAAGCAGTAATATTGCAAGTACTCAACTTGCACGACCTAAGAGTACATATCAATGGGTCCCCAAAGCCTTACTTCCAACTACCTCAACCCTCCCATCCATTCCAAGAAAAAATTTCCCGGGAAAACCAAGAGCGCGCCCTAGGAGAGTCAAGACCAAATCACGATGGATTCCAAAACAACTATTAGAAGCCCAAGGCTACTATGATGGAAATGAGCAAATTTGGGTACCTAAACGTAAAATGTGTCCTTCCCCATCGACAACAAACCCATATGAGTCAAACAGTGTAACGCTAAAGCCAATGGAAGACCGTGGGAAGGGAAAGATCACAGAATGCTACACACCTAGTCCAGAGCTAGTTTGGGCTCCAAGGCAAAACCAATTTATTCCACCTAGCTCAGGAAGGGGGGAGTTCCATGAAGCTTCTAGCTCCTCATGTAATACATCCATAGAGGTAAAAGCTTCTACACAGCCTCCATCTATAGTACTGGACCTCCATGAAGCTACAAAAGAATCCACACCTCCCAGTGTTCAAGAATCACCTGATGAACCACTTCAAGTTTGATCCTGGGAGAGTACCTTACCACCCTTGCAACTTGACGAGGCACCTAGGGTAATAGAAAACTACTGGCAAAAATCCTCACCTATTACCAACTGGAACAATTGGTTTCAAAGGGTGGCGACATCATTTCAAACGGTATGATCTACCCAAGGAAGGGGGGAGTGTTTGTGGACATCCATCATTCACTTGCTTCCCTCTCAACCTTTCTCCCTGACCTCTTAATCTCCGATCTTAGTGAATGTATATATAAAGCCTTATACTCACAAAAACAAGATAAAAAAGTAAAAGAGCAAGAGCCATAACACAAATCATAAAAACAAATTATGCACAAGAACACGACCCTTGTAATATTTGCACTCTAACCATCATCTATTTGCGTGTACAGATATGACTAGTACGCTAGAGTCATCCACTCCTGCCTTGGGTGAGAGGTACCCTCATTACTTTTCACAAATATTTTACATGGTCTTTCCAGTGCTTGTATGTGAATGGGATTTGATAGGTACGCTAGCATGTGAGAGGAATTTTGAGGACTTAGAATGGCTGATACGTCTCTTGACCAGGTTTGATCCATACTTAGTAGAGAGCGTTTCTCCCATTGCACAAGCCTACCCTTTTGACCAAGATGACTATAGGCGTCTAGTGACCTTCTTAGTAAACATGGGCACCTATGATGAAGAAGAAAATTTACACGACTACACGGATGGCACATATGGTCTCATGGATGATGACTTTGTTTATCTCGACGACGAGGATAGGGGTTTACCTTAGGGTTTCCCCCCAACCTCTACAATATCCTATTCCCTTGATTCTCTAAGGGGAGTGCAAATAATTAGGTTAGGGTTCCTTATGTTTTTTGTTGTGTTCAATAAGCGTTAGTACCTTTTTCCACTAATGTGCCTCTGGAGGTATTCCTTTTGTTTCCTAGTGTGTACAGGAGCGTGTTGCTATTGTTAGAATTTGGATCTTCATGGAATCTTTATCTCGACTCACTCTTCAAATCATTCGCGACCATCGACACAAACAGGTGTTTCTTTTCCATTAGCATTGCCCCTTATCTTTTTTGCATCTATGATTGTCAGCTTTAATTGTGATTGGTAGCCTAATATTCACCGCATTTGCTTAGTATCAAACATTTAATTCAATGTAATTTTTTGTCATAATCACTTGTCTAGGTTTAAAAATCAAGCAGTCCGACAAACTAGTTTGACCAAGTTAGGTGTTAGAAATCTTCTCTTAATACCATGGGGAATGCCTTCCTAATAATTAATGGTTACTTAGGTTCTTAATCCGATTTAGGCAGCATTGTGTGAAATGTACTAGGGCTTTCTAGTGGGCTTGACCCTATTGACCTTTAGCTTAAGTATGATAAAGGGAGTTTACTAGTGTGATGAGCCTGGGGAGGTGTATCAGTGTTATATGACCCCCCAAAGTTACAAAATTAAAATGCTGAAAATGAACAAACAAAAAATCAAAGTGCCACACTGTAAAATCTTAAGCTGGAAGAGAAATCTCAGCTTGATTTGGTACTTCACTCACATGTATTGCCTATGGTACTAGAGCCCTAGAGGTTCCGAGTATGGGCGCTTTTACTTGAAAAGCAAAAAACCCAAGGCATACAAAATAAGCACACACATCAAAATTGAATCACTGTGAAAAGACTTTGGAGGGTCAAAGAAAAAGTAATTAGTTAGGCGATGATTTCATGAGAAATTCCTTTTATGGTAGCTTAACTACAAGGTCTTCTAGATATAGCCTCTAATCAGCCCTCGAACATGAATACTTGGCTCTCGCGATTAAAAAACTTAATTGACCACAGAAATTAAGAAGCTTACCCATGGTATTAATATTCGATCTCTAGTGCCTTTCAACCGTCAAATTAGCGACCCCAGACTTGTTTAATTTTTTACCTTTACATCTGTTTATACATTTGATTACATTGCAATTTAATGTTCATTGCTGACAAATTGTTTGAAATTCTTTTACCAATCAATTTGTCTACCTAAAATTGCATATGCTTTTTAATCACTTATGAGAATGCAATTACTGTGCCAATGTTGTTTGATTTTGCAGTGACTGAAGAAGGCTAAGGACATTCATCTCAAATGCTCTTCCACCTCGACGAATGAGCTTCAACTCAATAGCTTCCAAGGACGGAATCTACATCAGGAAGGGGGGCATGTTAACCCTCACGGCTCACGGACACCCCATCACCTACGACGGACGTGTATTATGTATTTGGTAGAGTCAGGTACCAAATATTTGGTAGAGTCAGGTACCGGGCTTGTCGGACCAATAGGAAAAGGGTAAGAGTGATCGCCGATGAGAGGCACACTCTAACTGGGACATTCAAGGGATTAGTTGGCTAAGCATGGGCGCCCACGTGTATTATGTATTTGGTAGAGTCAGGTACCGGGCTTGTCGGACCAATAGGAAAAGGGTAAGAGTGATCGCCGATGAGAGGCACACTCTAACTAGGACATTCAAGGGATTAGTTGGCTAAGCATGGGCGCCCAAGTGTGAATGGGGTGAGCTCATATAAAAGCCAACTAAACCTAAAATTCACTCATTCTCTTATTTGTGCAATAGAAGAGTGCTCTTGCTCCATCTCCATCTCCATCTTCTTCTTCTTCACCTCCTTGTGTGTGTGTGTGTGTGTGTGTGTGTGTGTGTGAGAGAGAGAGAGAGAGGGAGAGTGTGTGTGCGATCGAACATTACGAAGGCACGACGGCGGCGAAGCGGTTGAGCGCGGCACGACTGCAGCTTCTTCTTCATTGCGGCGAGGAATCCACCACGAAGGCGAGCGCAGAGCGGTGAGTGACACACCCTTTGCTCTCTTGAGCTTGCTAGATTAGTCTTGTTGTGTGCTTGGAGCCATTTGTGGCTCGCACACGGTGTATCGGCAAGTCCCTTGCTTCGACAGTGCGGCAAGGAGCGCACAACTCCTATGAGAGTGAATCCCCAAAAGATAGAGAACGAGAGAAACTCCCTAGCTTGGCATTTCCACTCAAAAGATTGAGAGGGTGAGAGAGAGATGTGATCTTTCCCCCTTTTGATTTCAACCTCTTTGGCTTCTTCTTTGATTTCGACCTCTTTGGCTTCTTCTTCCCACCATGCACAATTCCTTCTTCTTCTTCTTCTTCTTTGCCAAGGAGAGTGAGAGCAAGCAAGCGCGAGAAACCTCTCCTCACCCTTGTTTGGCTTTCTAAAAGAAACCCTTAGTGTTGGGATGGGTTAGGGGGACTTTCAGTTTCATAGTTTTCAGTGCATGATGGAGATTTACCTTTCATTTCAAATCATGTCTTTACTTTTCTTGCATTCTATTGTTTTAGAATGCTAAAGTGAAGTTTCATCTTACATAATTTTAATAAATTTTACACACACACACACATACATATATGTTTTTTTTTGCATTCTATTGTTTTAGAATGCTAAAGTGAAGCTTCACCTTGCATAATTCTAATAAATTCTACACACACACACATATATTAATTAGTTCTTTTTATTTTACCTTTCATTTCACAACTTCACATGGATTTACATTTCTTGCATTTTATAGCTTGATTCCAATTAGTGCTAACATTCAAGAAAGTCTCTTTTATTATGCAACTGCAGCTGATCGAATTTTCTCCTTATAAAGAAAAAAATCGAAAGTACTAACAGAAATTTTGAGATTTGCAAAATGTTTGGACTACTTTCTCACATATTTCATCCGTTTTTCTTTCGTTTACCATGGTTTGCAGCTATCTAGTCTCGATTTTCAATCGGCTCATGACTAAACTGATGCAATCCTTGCCCAAACACTGATGCCAATTTAAACATTTTTATCACTTCTATACTCTTTATAACACAGCTTAAACTTTTCAAGCTCAAAGAGCCCCTCCACGTGTCGATCTCTCCATTCTTCTCTCGAGAACCTTGCACGACAGCCATCACGCTCTGCTCACATTTAATGGGTCCGATGACCTCACCGAGAATTTGCATGGGAACTTGGAAGAGATTGTGTGTGAAGAGAGAGAGAGAGAGAGAGAGAGAGAGAGAGAGAGAGAGAGAGAGAGCATTAGGAGAAATATGAACCTTGCATGGGCCTTGTAAGGAATCCTAATTTTTAGGGATTAAGGCTAATGGTGTGTAGGGTTAAGGGGACAAGGGCATTCAAAAAGCTAGTTTTGAGTAGGCTTTTCTAGCCTTTTTTTTAGACACATGTAGGATGTGGACCTAAGAGGTCACCTTCTCTCTCTAGCTTTTTGAAAGTGAAGGGAGTAAAGAGGTGTGGCCACATCATCAAAAACGTGGATCACTAAGAGCCAAAATTTGACTTTTTAAAAAAAAAGTTATTTTTACTTATTTTTGACTTAAAATTCCCCCCCAACATATATCCATATCAAAAAAGTATTTTTTGACATTTTTTAAAACTTACAAGCACTAAAAGTCCAATTTTTCAAAAAAAAACTCCCCCCAAAAAAAAAACCTTTCTTCTCTCTTCCTCCTCCCTCCTTTCTCCCTCTCCTCTCCCTCCCTGCCCCTTCTCTCCTCCTCCTCCCCTCTCTCCCTCTCTCCCATTGTCCCCTTCTCTCCTCCCATGTTCCTCCCTCTCCCTCCCTGCCCCCTTCTCTCCTCCTTCTCCGCTCTCTCTCTCTCTCTCTCTCTCTCTCTCTCTCTCTCTCTCTCTCTCTCTCTCTCCCCCACTACCCCCTTGTCTTCTCCCATGTTCCTCTCTCTCTCCCTCCCCCCTCTCTCTTTTCATCCTTTGCTTCCTCATGCAACAACTACCATGGTGCTCAAGGACATCACAAATCGTATGCATACATATTTGCTTGTTCGCAATGTTTGCATCGAAGGCCGCACGTGAGGGTGAGCAGAGGTCATCCCAGGAACGTCGTAGCATCGGTGAGATGAATGTTGACGATTCTTCAATATCTTGCCAATACCATCACATATTTGAATAAAACACCCCTTTATGCAAGGTAACAATATACTTCTTACTTTTGATTGTGTTCTTCTTATCATAAACTTTGAAGTCTAAGGTGTTGCCTCTATTTGTTTTGTAGTGCTTGGCACAAAGGTTGCTTTTATGCACAAATAGTAAAAGGCTGCAGGTTAGAGAGGCCAAGTGTCATCACTTTTCCTCTAAAACAGTCTTCTTTGTTACATCTTGCAGGTAGGTGCTTCAAATCCATGCTTATTAGGGGTGGTAGTCTCATCCTAATGTATATTTTTATATTTTTTATTCCCAGCTAGATAGAAATACTTGCAAATTTGTACAACATATACTTAAGAAGTGTCTTCATTATATAGCTTGCAAATGTTGAATTCATACATGTTTTTGTTACAAGGTGACCTCTTGCTATGCTAGTTGAGTGGCGTTGTTTGCAAGAACGGCTCAAGGAACTGGCATAACATGAAGCTTTTACGGTGGCACAAAGCTCTCCTCAGCGGCAATGTGGCTCCCACTACACCAAAAATCATTATGCTGACATGAAGAGATCCCTAGTAGGACAATGCAAAAACTTTTCATCAGCAGCAACACACTCTTTCCTAACATGAGGGCACTCCTACCAAAGATATTTTTATGTGATAGGTCACCCCAGGAGCATACCATGTCATGGAATGGATGTAAGAACTATGACCACACTACTCCTTGTAAAGTGTTCACAGATGTATGTTTATCAAAGTTAATGAGAAGAAATTTGGACTTTTTTGTTTGTTGATGTGTAAGAGCACTCTAGGTCTACCATATTTTAGATTGTTTGATAAGTTAAACAAAATTTGTAGTCATTTAAAGTGTAAGTTTGTTTTTGTTTGGTAAGATTGTACATGAGTAGACATAATAAAGTACAAGAGATCTTGACGGAATACGCCTCGATTAGATTCCTACCATGCACTTGTGACACCAGACCTCTCCTTGAACCTTTTGATTTCTATCATTGTGGGAAGTCTAAGGGTGGTCTATTTTCAAATTTTTAGCAATAACCTTTTTTAAAAGGAAATTTTGGTTATTTTAAAGTTTGTACACAGTCTAGGAGTTCATTCTGATTGTTTTCCTTCAGTTTCAATTTTTGATCGAGGGCACTCCTTGGAAGCCACTTTTGAAGGTGTTAGGGTGAGATTTTGAGAAAGTTTTGTATGTAGGAAATGCAGTCCTTAACACAATAAAAAACATTGGTTCTCTGAGTATTTTCAGATTCCATGGTTTTAATGCCCGTTCGAGCCCTTAGATTAAGGAAAAAGTAAGAAATGTCTGTTTTACATCATTTTTTAAGAAATTGCCAACTTGCACGTTGATTTTTGGAAAATCCGAGTAGAATATGATTTTTTTGCATCACACGAAAGTCGAAGAGCGCGACGAGATGAACAAATTTATGTGAGACAAGCCCAGACAGATTCAAAGCCAATTGAACACTAGAAGCTCTTGAAAACAGCCTAAAAAACTTACCACTTGAATTATGACCATGCATAAAAATAAATCCTGTACTTGTCATTTTAGGGCCCCAGGGACCCTCAACATGAGGGGCCACAAGGGCGCGCAAATCAGCCATCCAAAAATTTTGGATGGCTGATTTGCGCGCCCTTGTGGAATTTTTGGATGGCTGATTTGTGCGCCCTTGTGGCCCCTCATGTTGAGGGTCCCTGGGGCCCTAAAATGACAAGTACAAGATTTATTTTTATGCATGGCATGATACAATGTTTAGCTATTTGCCATTGTGGGGGGGAGGGGGAGTTTGCTATGAATACATCAATTTGCCCAATTCTATCTCATGGCTATGCATAAAAAAAGGCCTGTACTTGTCATTTTAGGGCCCCAGGGACCCTCAACATGAGGGGCCACAAGGGCGCGGCAAATCAGCCATCCAAAATTTTTGGATGGCTGATTTGCCGCGCCCTTGTGGCCCCTCATGTTGAGGGTCCCTGGGGCCCTAAAATGACAAGTACAGGCCTTTTTTTATGCATAGCCATGAGATAGAATTGGGCAAATTGATGTATTCATAGCAAACTCCCCCTCCCCCACAATGGCAAATAGAATTGGGCAAATTGATGTATTCATAGCAAACTCCCCCTCCCCCACAATGGCAAATAGCTAAACATTGTATCATGCCATGCATAAAAATAAATCTTGTACTTGTCATTTTAGGGCCCCAGGGACCCTCAACATGAGGGGCCACAAGGGCGCGCAAATCAGCCATCCAAAAATTCCACAAGGGCGCGCAAATCAGCCATCCAAAATTTTTGGATGGCTGATTTGCGCGCCCTTGTGGCCCCTCATGTTGAGGGTCCCTGGGGCCCTAAAATGACAAGTACAGGCTTTTTTTGATGCATAGCCATGAGATAGAATTGGGCAAATTGATGTATTCATAGCAAACTCCCCCCCCCCACAATGGCAAATAGCTAAACATTGTATCATGCCATGCATAAAAATAAATCTTGTACTTGTCATTTTAGGGCCCCAGGGACCCTCAACATGAGGGGCCACAAGGGCGCACAAATCAGCCAT
Organism: Adiantum capillus-veneris; assembly: GCF_014529385.1. NCBI lineage: Eukaryota > Viridiplantae > Streptophyta > Polypodiopsida > Polypodiales > Pteridaceae > Adiantum > Adiantum capillus-veneris. The sequence continues at coordinate 115,087,602 of NC_140951.1, read as the reverse complement.
CCAAAATTTGGCCACAAGGGCGCGCAAATCAGCCATCCAAAAATTTTGATGCATAGCCATGAGATAGAGTTGGGCAAATTGATGTATTCATAGCAAACTCCCCCCCCCCCCCCCACAATGGCAAATAGCTAAACATTGTATCATGCCATGCATTAAAAAAAGCCTGTACTTGTCATTTTAGGGACCCAAGGACCCTCAACAAGAGGGGCCACAAGGGCGCGCAAACTGGCCATCCAAAATGCTTGTACTTGTCATTTTAGGGGCCCAGGGACCCTCAACAAGAGGGGCCACAAGGGCGCGCAAACTGGCCATCCAAAATTTTTGGATGGCCAGTTTGCGCGCCCTTGTGGCCCCTCTTGTTGAGGGTCCCTGGGCCCCTAAAATGACAAGTACAAGCTTTTTTTAATGCATGTCCATGAGATAGAACTGGGCAGTTTAATGTGTTCATAGCAACCCCTCCCCCCCCCAAATGGCAGATACCTAAACCTTGTATCATGCTTATCAACCATTTTTTACTTCCTTGTGTCCATCCCCTGTTCTTGGAAATATCTTGGTTCCTATTTGTGCCTGGATGGGCATTCTACGCGCCGTTGTGGTCCCTCTTGTTGAGGGTCTCTGGGGCTTCAAAATGACAAATAGGGGCTTTGTTTTAATGTATGGCCATGAGATAGAGTTGTAGTGTTTGATGTCCGGAGTATTCACTATGTCAAATTTTCCTATATCATATCCGTTCACCACAATGGATTGAAAGTAGCCCTTATAGGCCTTACCTACATATGTTTCTGTAACTTTACAAGAATATAAATTCCCTTTTGTTGAACACATGTGCTATGTTACATATACTTTAGTGAACTCGCAAGGTCAAAGGCCTCACAAATTTTGTGCACTCAGAACATTTAGCACTAGAAATCAACCAAACAAGGAGCCAATTTTTACTTCCTTGTGTTCACCTCGTGTTCTTGGAAATGTTTTGGTTAAGCCATTTCTTTGGTATTTAAAACCACATGTGACCCCTATTGTTATAGTATCCGACCAAAGGTTTCTTGATTAGCAGTTATATAGGTTCGAGTGATACATATCTTCTATGTTAACAATGCATGTATCTATAATTTATGTTTACACTTTCTCTATCCAAATGAGCTACATAGTAAAAATCAAATCCGCAATTCAACAATTAAGTTCACAAGGTGATAGCTATTGGTATGATCTTTAACAATACCAAATAAATAGCTACCAATAGCGAATGAATAGGGATATTTAAGAAGGTTTGATACCAAAAACTTGTCAACACTACTCAAAAAGGTGGAAACTCAAAGGCTTTATAATATATATGATGAAACAAGAATCAATAATAATTCACCCCTATATATCTACACCTCCATCTCAAGTTGTCATTTCTCTAAGTCAAGCTTGGCATAGGAATAGTATGGAAACAATAACATTTTGGAAAGCAAGAATTTAGCTTTCTCAACTTTTGAAATGTTGCTATTGATATATATTCAACATCCCCAAATGAGGACATCTTGACAAAGGTTATGATCCACTTAATAAGAATAACCATTAGTGATTAAACTGAAATCAAAATATTGCATGAATTTCTTCATGGTGGAATGATTAAGACTTGAAACTTCAAACATCTTACAGACAAATCAGAATATCCAAAAAAATCAACAATATTTCTCAAATTTGTATGAAACTCCAGTAATCTAAATAAAATACTCTCACTTAGTGCGACACCATTTAACAAAAAGAAATATTTATATTGCATTTATAGAGGAATCCAGCTTCATAAAAATAATTACAAATGGAGACAATGTTGTTGCTGTTAGGCTTCTCTTACAAGTATTTGTCTTTCTCATCTAGAGATTCATATACACGAGTATTTGTGTGTCTATGACACTAGGGAAGATAGTAGTACTATAGGGATGGCTTTTCTAAGAGCTCCTAAAGAGTACCTATTGGTTCAAGATTCTACAAAAATCCTACTATTTTTATCAAAATCTTTTAACACGGTAGTGAAAGGTTCCTCACGGAACAAAAATAGGGTGATTTTCATCTCTGCACATGGTTGCTTGCTCATGTCCTCTCAAAACAAGTTGACTCTGTAAGTAAACAACAGATTATGTGAGCACAAAGTTATAAAGTACAAAATGATATCATTCTAATAATCTAATGACAACTATACAAAGAATAAATTATAAGAAAAATCTTTGATGACTCTCCATAGATAACACAACTTACTTACATTGTGAGACTCAATCACATGCTACAAAACTATAGATGGCGCACCAAAGCCATCAACAAAATAGCACCACCCAATGTTATGAGGTGTGAAGCCTAAACATTGAAAGCCATAAAGAGGTTAATTCCCTCTAGCATGATAAACTTAAAGATGCAGATGATCTTAAGCTCTGAATGTAAGCTACAAGGGTAGTTTTCTCACCATTCTATCTTTATGTTGGAGATGAATCCTTGCAATGCCCATGCACTATTCACACCTCCTGTTCTTGTGGTATGCAAGTCATGTGAGTTGATGCTTTTTCCACCTTTGGGAGTAGAGGTTTCCATGTAGTGCGAGTGAATGAAAGTAGAAGGAGGAGAATCTTGTTTCATGCTGTAATGAAGGTGAGAGAAGGGAGAGGAGCTAGCTTGGTGTGGAACTATGTGGTGGGCAAGGGGAAGAGATAGGGAAGAAGCTTGCTTGGTGCTACAATGGAGATGGGAGAAAGCTAGTAGAGAGATAATGTTGGACTATAGGGGGTGCATGTGGTTGTTGCAGCCATGGAGAGCTTGGAAAAGGGTTTGTAGAGAGAGAAAATCACTTTTAGCTATAGAATAGGTTTGGAAAGACTTTGGAGGGTGGAAAATGATGTTTTGAAATTTTTTGAAAAAATTTACTTTTTTGGAATTTTTTAGTGCATGTTTTTTACTTTTGGAGGTCAAAAATACTTTTTTGACCATGAAATAAGTTAGGGGACCTTTTAAGGAGGGAAAACTTGAAATTTGAATTTTTTTGAAAATTTGAAATTTTTAGTGTATTTTTAAATCCGGGCCAAAAAGTGGGGGAAAAAAAGGTCAAAGTGGTCCCCCCCCCCCCCCCCCCCCCCCCCTCCCTTTCCCCTAGCCACCTACCTTACCTTCTCACTAGGTAAGAGGCCATTAAGAGGTGTAAGGCTACCTTGTCCCCCTACTTTTTTGAGGGTATAGAGTGTGTCCACCACCCTCTTCCTATTGGCTGGCCTCTAATTAACCTTAATCCCAAAGGGCCCCTAGAGGGTTCATATTTTTACTAATGGAGAGAGAGAGAGAGAGAGAGAGAGAGAGAGAGAGAGAGATTAGTATATTACAAATAGGCCAGCCTTAGTCATCCTCAGTGCGTGCAGTGTGTGTGTGTGTGTGTGTGTCCGTACGTGGGAGTCCGTGCGCACTCTGAGTCTGCATCAGCTTGTGAGCCACTGAGCGGCTACTTGAAGTTTGAATGATTACTTGAGCCTGCAAAAGCACGTGCCTACTCATAGCTGCAAGTAGTTGCTCGTGTGTGTGTGTGTGTTAGAGAGAGAGAGAGAGATAAAAAAATAATGCATTGTAGCTACCATTAATGTAGCCTCCCCTATGTGAGCTCATCTGCGAGTATCGGCATCGTCATCGTCAACAAATGACTCAATTAAATTTTAATTACTCGTGCAGCTCATGTGCGTGAGGCAGAGAATCGTCCAGCCTCTAGGCAAAACCTTGAGTTGTCGAGTCTCGACTCCTCATGAGTGACTGTGTGTGTGTGTGTGTGTGTGTGTGTGTGAGAGAGAGAGAGAGAGAGAGAGAGAGAGCACCACTCGGAGCTGACTCGCAATGTTGGAGAAAAATGTGTCTCAGCTTAATTTCATGCCGTGTTCGTTTCAAAAATGACGTTTAAGGACAAGCGCAAAAGGAGAAATCCAACCCCAAAATAGAGAAAAAATAGTTTTTTTTAAACTTAATTTTTTTAATTTTTCCTCTTGACAAATTCAAGAAAAGGAATTTGTATGTTTGGGAAAGTGATTTTCCCCAAACATTGGAGTTGAGTGTAAAGAGATAGAAACACCAGAGGTTAGGGTGCCCGTACATACACACACACACACACATAGAGAGAGAGAGAGAGAGAGAGAGAGAGAGAGAGAGAGAGAGAGAGAGAGAGAGAGAGAGAGAGAGAGAGAGAGAGAGAGGGAGAAGGGAGTCCTTACCATCCGCAAGCAAACAAGTTGGACAAATTCAAGCCGGCGAAATCCAAGGTGGGAGCTAGCAACTCGTGTGTGGAAATGCGAGCGGAAGGGAACGTATTGCAAGCGGTGAACGGCAACACTTCGGCTATAATTGAAGGTTTTCACACTAAAACTTCCTTTCAATTTCGTGTGTGCTATCACTTTGAGGTGTGTGTGTGTGTGTGTGTGTGTGTGTGTGTGTGTGTGCATGCTATAACCGCAAGGTGTTTTCACCTTCAAAATGAGAATTTTGAAATTGGAATTTTTAGAGAAAAAAATATCCAATTTCGTTCGCCTCCTTCTAAGTGACTGTATGTGTGTGTGTGTGTGTGTGTGTGTGTGAGAGAGAGAGAGAGAGAGAGAGAGAGAGAGAGAGAGAGAGAGAGAGAGAGAGAGAGAGAGAGAGAGAGAGAGAGAGAGAGAGCACCACTTGGAGCTGACTCGCAGTGTTTGAGAAAAATATGTCTCAACTTAATATCATGCCGTGTTCGTTTCGAAAATGACGGTTAAGGGCAAGCGCAAAAGGAAAAATCGAGCTCCAAAATAGAGAAAAAATAGCGTTTTTTCAAAAAAACTAATTTTTTTATTTTATCTCTTGACAAATTCAAGAAAAGAAATTTGTATGCTTGGGAAACTAACTTTCCCAAACACTGGAGCTGAGTGTAAAGAGATAGAAACAACAAAGGTTAGGGTGCCCGTACATACACAGAGAAAGAGAGAGAGAGAGAGAGGGAGAGAGGGAGTCCTTACCATTTGCAAGCAAACAAGTTGGACAGATTTAGGCCGGCGAAATCCAAGGTGGGAGCTAGCAACTCGTGCGTGGTGAAGGCAGAAGGGAGCGTATTGCAAGTGGTGAACGACAACCCTTCGGCTAAAATTGAAGGTTTTCACAATAAAATTTCCTTTCAATTATGTGTGTGCTATCACTTTGAGGTGTGTGTGCGCGTGCGCTATCACCTTGAGGTGTTCTCACCTTCAAAATGAGAATTTCAAAATTGAAATTTTTAGAGAAAAAAATATCAAAGTTTGTTAGGAAATGTGTTAGATACAATGCTTTTTTCCCCAAAACATGGGCGGGGAAGGGCACGGCAAAGGCGAAACCTCTGCTATATATTCAAAGAATTTGCATTAAATTCCTTTGAGTTTCATGGGTGCTATCACTTTGAAGTGAAATTTAGCGATTAAAAATTTTTCTTTGGATTTAGTGTGCTATCACCTTGAGGTATTTTTACCTTCCAAATGGGAATTTCAAAATTAGAATTTTTAGAGAAAAATATAAAAAAAAATTAGGTGGGATCACACTAAACCTGGTTTTTAGAGCGTTCTCATAGACAATGCTTTCCAAAACACGGGCGACAAAGAACACAACAAAGGTCAGTCCTCCACTGTATTTGAAGACTCTATACTATATATAATGCAGCTTAAATTTTTCAAGCCCAAAGAAGCCCTCCATGTGTGGAGCCCTCCCCAAACTGCATGGCCACCAGCCTTTTTTTGCATAAATCATTGTTGGATTGTCCCGCCTGCAGTGTCGCGTCAAGGGTAATCAAGCTATAGATTGATGCAAAGTAAGGACTCCTATCCATGCATCCTAGATGAACATATGCATGGTGACATTATTACCAAGGGTAATTCTTTATTCCACATGTATGTGAGTGTAGTCCATTATTGAAAGCACAAAATCCTTGATGCGCCTCCCATCCACAATGTCATCTCTTGGAATGCATTGCCTAACAAGTATGTCCAACAAGGGTGGGGATAAAGAATCAAGAATCTGACATGGGCAGGAAAATTCTAAATGATTGTTAGTGATTCTGCTTAGCATTGATTTTTTCAACATGTCTGCCAAATTTGAGGCACTTTGAAAGAAATTCTGACAATCTTGTTGTCCAAGTTTTCTCCTATCACAGTCACCTTTTCTTGCACATGTAGAAACATGCAAGAAGTTGATTTTTAGCATATAAATTCATGCTAATGTGTTTATGTAGCTTTTGCAAAAAAGAAAACGTAGTGTTTGACTTGCTATACCAAGATAGTGGGTCACTTCAAAAGGAGTCATGCTTCGGGAACTACGCTAAGGGGTTGATGCAAAGTGAGGGACATTGAAATGCGTGGATCACATACTAGCTTAGGTTGTAGTAAGGCAAATGGTATATACTTTCAAAAGCTCAAGTTTTTATGCTTTTAATGGAGAAAGCTATCTCTTGAACTACATTGATAGCAAGATATACCCAACAAGGGCAAGACCGGGAAGCTCAAGGTTATTTTTCAAGTGATTGTGGAACTTGAGCTTCTCTTCAAAGGTGATCACTTATGCTTCCATTCTTAAGGGTGTGGCAACATGCAAGGCATTGATGTGGGAAAACATTTCCATGATGAGATTGTTATTTAGGCCTATTGAAAAAAGGTATCATGTCCAACATACATGCCAAGTATAGTACACTTTTGAAACCACAATGAGTTTTTGACAGACTCCTAATGTGGCATGCCACTTTCAAGTTTCATTGATTATAGGATATGTTGGACAAAAGCAAGACCTAAGCTATTATAGGATATGTTGGACAAAAGCAAGACCTAAGCAAGACCTAAGCGATGGCATGGCTTCTCTCAAAATACAATCACCTATGCTTGAGTATTCAATGCACATTGCATCATGCAAGACAATGAGGTGGGAAAACAAATCAATGATGGGATGGTTGGTTAGGGGCTGTTGAAAAAAGAACTAGCATTTTCGGAAATGATTTGGTCCAATATTTTATGCCGAGTGTGGTTTGTTTAGCATGAAGACATTTGTTAATGCTTCTCTTCTTTGTCCGGAGGAAGCAGTTGATATGGTTGTCTTTTGAGAGTTTCTAGAGGTTATCTCTTCCATTTTTCTACATAAGATGCGACTAGAGTGATTCTCTTCTTTGTCTGGAGGAAGCAGATGATATGGTTTTCTTTTGAGAATTTCTAGATGTTATCTCTTCCATTCTTCTACATAAGATCTGACTAGAATGCCAAATGGAAAAATTTATTAAAAATAGAAGGATCATAAGATCTTATAAGGCCTAGGGTAACTGAACCTGGGATCCTCCTCCCTACCGCCACTTATATAGGCTAGCTCCTAGCACTTGCCCTAAGCGGATCCCCAGTCCGCACTGGTCCAGCTGGCCCTTGGCCTAGGTCCCTGACCCCCTAGGTTGGGCCTTGCCCCGTAGGACCCTTGTCCTGACATTACTCCCCCCTTAAGGAAGAGTTTTCGTCCTCGAAAACCCCGTAGGACCCTTGTCCTGACATTACTCCCCCCCTTGTGTTTTCGTCCTCGAAAACACAAGTAGTAATATCTTCTTAAGAATACTGATGGTCTCTTTATTGACGTCCCATAAGTGAGCCAGTTGTCTGGATGACCGATAATTGGTGCAGTGAGGAGGTTCAATGAAACCAAGAGCAATATCTTGATTTTCAACATTGTTGTCTGTTTGCAACCACTTGGGTGTAAATGGTAACTCTATTTATAACTCACTTGAGTGCTGTAAAGGAGTAACCACAACTAAGAGTCACTTGGGTTGAAATGGTAACTCCATTTATAACTCACTTGAGTATTGTAAAGGAGTAACCACAACTAAGAGTTTTCCCAAGGCATAACCATTTTTCAGATCTTCTGAAGGTACTGGAATAATACAAGGAAACATTGGCGTAACTTTCCATGCAGTTGTGAGCCAGATTTTCTACTCGCTTGAGTATCTTGAAAAGTCTGTAGGTAGGGAATGTCCTCGTGTTAGAATTCTAAATAGTTTGGAACACAAAGAACTACATGTTCATCCCTAATGAAGGTTACTTGCCAACATAATTTGTCATCACACCTGGTAAGTCCTTGACGTATGAAAGTATTGACACAATCTCCAACCCCACCACAAGAGGTGTTCAAAGTCGAAAATCGTACTTAAGCAAATTCTAGAATAGGGAGAAAATCATCTATTCAGAATTCGTTGTGCGAACGTATGCTCTTAGCAGATCCTTTAGCACAAGATTACTCTTTGTAATCTGCCTGTCCCCTTGGATAACTGACAGTACTGAGGTGTGTTTTCCTCATGGTTTACAAATAGTCGTCCCAGATGACTGGTAAACAGGGAATCACAGTAGTGTTTAACATTGGTGAAGAATCAACGATGTCCGAAATAACCATCGTGGTTAACTTGAGAAAATCCACAAACGCAAACCGAGCCATGACCTCTGTTGGTGATTAGTGGATCCAAAAGTAATCTCATAGAGATAGTGCACATAGAGTGCAAAATGCTTCATAAGCAACAACCTGAGGAATATGCATGCCGTTTCAAATCAGCCTTTGCTAAACACCAAGGGCCATAACACCTAGTGTGCATGCATTTAGCAAAAACCAACCCGAACCTGTATATCCATAATGAGCCTTGTCAATACTTATGGCAAAATGTGATGCGCGTAGCACACATTAAAACAGAATGTAAATAGTTCTGAAAAGAAACTAAATACTTTCAGTTGCAATCTTTTGCAAGCCTTGCTGAAACGTTTGAATGGCAATAGAAGGTAAAACATTGATCACTTCTAGGTACAGACAATGAAACTTTTTCATGTACCACTTATAGCCTTGTTATTTGTATAAACAACCACCTGTAATGTTGTTTAACAGTACTTGTACCTTAACAAGTCATTCTAAGTATCCGACAATTTTTGGCCATGAAATTGCTCCTGATACGTCGTGCTAAAAATGGTCTAGAAAACAGATGTGACCAGCACCTAGGGACTTTGTCGTGACACATAATTAAAATAATGGTGCCAGTGTCAGTCCAGAGACTCATATTCTCCACATGTGGAATATGTCTCATGTAAGGATGTATAAAAAAGAACATCCTTCAAGTACAAGATGTACTTGTGTGTGGAGGAACTGCAAAACACTTCGCGACAAGAGTGAGAGGTACCCTCATTATCGTGCTCCACACTGGCTAAACCGAACTCCTTGAGTTCCTAAACCATGTTGTATCCCATGTGACAACATGTGCCAAATTGAACCCTACGAGCAGGTTCGTAACAGCATAAGGCAGAAAGATAGATTGGACACTTGGCCCAAAATACTTTGTGCCGACATGCCCTTGGCATGGCTCTGTAATAGTCAAGCGTACTTAGACATTTTGAAAAACCAAGCAAAGCATACTAAAAATGGAATAACACCAAATCAATAGATGCGTACCTGGAGATTTGAATGTAATGTACACTTACCTGTATTCAAATGGAGAGGAGCATGTCCCTTACCTGAAAGAAAACAAACAGCATTGCGCTAGGAACCCTAGGTGTTGCCTTTGCAATCCGAACCCTTGGATTAGAATCTATGTAGTCAAACCCCTTGGTAAGACTCTTTGTAGAAACTGCTCAACTAGCAGCTAGCAGATAACGGTAAACACATAGTCAACCGTGTGGTAGATTGCGGAATTCTTTCCTTGAAAGTACAACTGGGAGAGATCAACTGTGCAGATTAAATTGTGATCCTTAATGCCTATGGGGTGATGCAGCAACGGGTCTTACCCCAAAACAATATGTCCATAGACACGCCGTAGTGCTATAGTGAGAGCAAGAAATCCACATAAGTCAGTTTTCTAGCTCGTATTAACAGCCATGTTGTCTCAACTGTGTGCTGCCTCTAGACTCCATGGTATAGAGCAGCTGATGTAAGTGCAAGAGTATCAAAAACTCAACTTGACCATCGCACTAGAAACAAATAGTGCAAAAATGACACCCTAAACATCCGTAATGACAAGAATCTTGCGTGTCCATTAACGTAGATGTGTATTTCCTTGGGTATGTCTTGAAAACAATCACCCAAAGAATGACAATAGTTGGGTCTTACCCTTGTCCTGACATTGGCTCTTAGCCTGTTTGGCTCATAGCCCTTATGCATAATAGTGTTCAATCGACGAACCGATGAAGACTAATTTGAGTAGCATCTTAGCCACGTGCTAGCTGTGATTTAGAGCACCTTGGCCCAAGCTGACGCACGAGCAGAATGTGTAGCAAAAGCTTCTTAGAAGAGTTTCGTTATTCTTGAAATAAATAAGAAAAAGAGAGAAAAGAAGAGCATGCTAGGCTAAGGAACTTTCCTTAAATTTGTAGAGGGTGTGCCCAGAACGTATTCTCTTAGACATCTTATGCATGAATTGCAGCATATCCTATAAGCATTCCACAATCTGTCTGTATGACGCTCTCATTGAGAGAGACAATAGAAAACACAAGTTAAAGCTTGACCGTCTACCGTGTAGGGTCGTGACTGTATGAGGATGACTTGAAAGGGGCACCGTGCCGGTGAATCTAGACAAAATTGTAGGTTCTTTTTAGCATTGTTCAGTGTTGATAGCAACCAACAATCCGTCCGTACTCTGTCCTTGACAAAGTTGCGAGTGTGTTAGAGGAAGCGTAATGCATGAAGCGGAAGAATTGAATTCACGTCACTAGCATGCCTTGCAAAAAGAATGGTAAGCCCTTGCGCAGAGTGATGGCCTCAACCATGAGAACTAACATTGTAAGTATCTTGCAGAATTTGAACTGGTTGGGATTCTGTAAGCTGATATCCCTTATTTTGCCAGTTCCTTGAAGCCGTGCTTCCTATAAAATTGCCAAAGCACTTTGCTTTGCATAATGACAGTAATTGCCGAGTAAAGTGTAAACAGGAAGAAACAGGAAAAACTTAAACTTGGCTAACCTGGTCGTTGTTGCTGTAACCAGTTGTCATGGAAGTTGGGAGAAAAACTCATTCCAAAACGGACCATAGCCATATCTGGACAGACGCCCTCGTATGTCCTATACACCCGTCTGGTACATAAAGCCATAGCCTGCCAAATTGAACCCACCTACAAACACTTTTTCTATTCCTTCCCCTTGTGTATGCTCATAGCATATGCCAAACGTGGCCAGCTTCAATGAAAGATGTAGAAATTGAAGCCTTGCTTCATAGAACTCTGTCTGGTCTCGTTGCCGACAAATGCTATTAACGACAGCTATCATAGCAAAGAGAGACGACCTTGTCGTTTATGCACAAAAAGTCGACCGTGTCGAATTGTAAATGTAAGTGAAAATTAGTAGATATGAATGATAGCCGTGATCATACATTCTATTGCATACGAGAGTTTATCAAGCACAATAACTATTGTACTTCATGCTGTCAAGGGCCTTGCCGAAAGACATGATATTGAGAATCGTAACAGTGCTCGATGTTGATCTACCGTTGAGCTATCAAATGTCAGCTATTATGAAATACTGCTTGATCAAAAGCAACAAGTTAACATACCTATTGGGCGGGATCCTGCCCCCAATACATATTCCTAGGCAACCTTTCCATATTGGAGCCCATAACATACCTGGTCTGGGTAGTGTTGTTGGAGACTTGCTTCGTAGTCCGAATTGTGGTAACGTCCAACTAAATCGGACGGAATGAACTGACAATGGTAGTCACTTAGGCACCATGGTCAAGATAATTACAGGCTCTTGCAATACCATCATATACACAAAGCTATGAAAAGACAAGAAGGTAAAACTCGAACCTCGTAATCCATCCGTATGAGGATGCACCGTGAAGTATCTCCCAGATACAAACATCCTTGAACATGTACCGATTCCCGCATCTTTTATTCGCCATGGAAACCCATGGATGAGCGGTAATTGTGCTTTTGCAGCGTGTGTTCGAGCCCACCATGGAAAAAGTCTGCACCTGGGATGGCTTGCAGAGCCTGTGAGACGGTGGTCGTTTCCGCCATGCAACAAGAGGTGCATGCATAGCATGGGCTGCGGCCCTTAGTAAGAGTCGGTGCCCAAAATAGGGCGCCCCAAAGGCCCTGTTTTTTGATAAAAAAATTAAAAATTAAAAAAAACAAAACATGAACTTCCTGGCTATGGCGGATCGACTACGCGCAGAGATAGCGCCATGCCCGCGGCCTGCGTTGCTCGACACAGCGCGCTCATGAAGCGAGCTTTGCTCCCCGGCCCGTCGCGCTCTCGTCAGACCAAACAGCACGCAATTCCATGTAGGTCGACGGCTTCCCAAGTTTGATGCAAGGTCGGCTTCACACGCGGCCTTCTCAGCTCTGGAGGGACTGCATCCCATAGCCATGCTTGCTGTCAGGCCTTGACGCCGTTTTCGCAACTTGATGCACGACCTTACCCTCCCTTGCATGGCTTTTCATGAGACCTGAACTTCGCCAGGGCTGCGAGAGAGATCGGGGGGGAGAGAGAGAGAGAGAGAGAGAGAGAGAGAGAGAGAGAGAGAGAGAGAGAGAGAGAGAGAGAGAGAGAGGGAACATGCATTGAAGTAAGGCTTCCTCCTGTCAGGATAAGGCTTCCTCCTCCTCCATAGCTCCTCCCTCCCCCTAAGCTCTGATACCAATATAAGGCCTAGGGTAACTGAACCTGGAATCCTCCTCCCTACCGCCCCTTATATAGGCTAGCTCCTAGCACTTGCCTTAAGCGGATCCCCAGTCCGCACTGGTCCAGCCGGCCCTTGGACTAGGTCCCTGACCCCCTAGGTTGGGCCTTGCCCCGTAGGACCCTTGTCCTAACAGATCTTCTACATAAGATATTATCTCTTCCATTCTTCTACTTCACTTATGCGCTTGAGTATTCAATGCACATTGCATCATGCAAGACAATGAGGTGGGCAAACAAATCAATGGTGGGATGGTTAGTTAGGGGCTATTCAAAGAAAAACCAGCATTTTTAGAAATGCTTTGGGCCAATATTTATGATGAGTGTGGTTTGTTGAGCATGAAGACATTTTTCAAGGCTTTATTAGAGCTTAGTAGGAGGCAATCAGAGTTGGGCCTTGCTTCTTCTTGGCCGCAACAACGCGCAGGTCACATACTAGTTCTTATTGTTTTTGAAAGCCGTTGTGACCCTTTCACTTGTTTCTTCTACGTCTTTCTTTGCTTCTTTGACTTAGGCTATGGTCACATGCGGCTTAGTTATCAGTTATAGATAACTATTGTCAACTATGCCTATACATAACATTAAATGAATAAATAAGCATGTTGATGCTCAAGCAGGTTTTAAATATTCATTCAACCTTCCAGCTATGCCTTGAACTACACACTATACCAAAATTCACATAGTCTACAAAAGGTACGCATAATTATTCACTTTCCTTATCTTCACCAACACCCACCTCCCCCTCTTCTTCACGGCATGCTAGCTTTTCTTAAATTATCACTAAGAGGCGATTGTCACCGCCTCTCTTTCTTGTTAAACAAGGTGAGGAATCACAATGGCCTCGTGACGGTAAGGGGGGAGGGGGAAGATTAATCACAAGTAGGTCTTAATCAGTTGTGAAATTGTATTGTTCTAATATAAAATTGTATTGTCCATATACACACATAATTACAAATTAGTGGTTCTATTGATCGATCTGGCCTCCATCACTACCTTCGACAACCACTGACAACCATCGACAACAACCTCCAACTGCCATGATAGGTCCGCTCATGCGTGAGGAGGGAAGCTCCCATGGCGAGAGAGGAGACCTCTCTCTCCCTCTCTTATGATATCCAATTAGCCCACTCTTATTGGGATTTATACCATGACTTTAAGATCAACATAATGACATCTGGGATCATTTGCCTACCATGTGGCACTCGTGCATGGCCTCCCTCCTTGGGGCTCCCAAAGCTCCTCCAAGCCATCCAAAAATTTACCCTCTTGCTATTGTTTTGGCCCTAACTTGTTCAATCTAAGCCCAAATTGAATACAACAAGTTCTAATCCAAAGCACCGTGTCCTTCACTAAAACATCATATTTTATTCCTTAATCAACAAAAACCCATCATTAATGCATTGCAATCTTTCCATCTAATGAATCCCGAAAACCACAAAGCAATTCAATGTCGTCCAAAAATGAGTGTAACTCGAACAAATGGATGCCAATTTGAGCATCACAAAGCACATCTTGAAGCTTGTATCAGAGGCTATCAACTAAAACCTTAGCAAACCAGCATCGATCACCTGGGCACGCATTCCAAAGCTGGTACAGGAGCCGCATAGTCAACCCTCAAAAAATATTAAAGTTCTCATACTTCCTTATCTGGACTTCGATCAACGAGCTGTAAGACAAGCTTGGAGAGTACTTGGAGCACTACATAATCGGTCCATAAACATGCACTTTGGCAACTTTTGAGCATCCTAATTCATGGGCATAAAAAACACACTTACTGGTTCCAAAACCCACATTTGACATATGTGTACGCCTACTTTTGCTTGCATCTGTGCTCCATTCATTGCACAGTTGATGTGCACACTTCAAACTTGCATCCCTTTGATCTTTTATGTTTCCCATTGTGGCAAAAAAGCGACATGACAACACTTTAACAAGAAGAAAAAAGTGATAAAATCACGAAGCCTGCTTTCAAAAAAATATAGCATATCTCCTTATATTGTAAAATGAGAAGATTAACCATCCACGGAGAAGATCTATCTTTTTATTAGAATTGTGAGATCTTGCGTCATGCGTGTCTTGGCAATGATACATTGTCTACCTGTAGCTCAGGATTGGACATGGAGAGTGACCTGCACTCCATACTTCAATACGTTCTGTGAGGACCAAAAAACTCCTCAACGTAGAGGCGAGATTTCCATGTTGCTAGCAAAGAAAACTCCATCAAAAGATAACAACTGTAATTAACCGAATAGAAGAGAACATAGGTCCTCATGCACCAATGCAATACATGGAGCATTCCTATGGAACAGCAAGGGTAGGGTCATTGTAAAGTAGGTGCAACAATTGAAGACGGGGAATGTCCATCCATGAAGGCCATTTCATCCAATGGTGGCTCTAGATTAGGCACACCTTGTCTAGACAAATGAGATGACTAGATAAACCTAGCTAGCATGAGTAAGCCAAAGAAGAGGGAGGACAAACACACACACAAATGCTGAAATCAATGGCCGCAACCCCTTCTCTCCCTCTAAACTGCATAGGAGAGAACAACATTAAGAGAGAGAAGAGACAGATACTATTGGAGGAGAGAGAGAGAGAGAGAGAGAGAGAGAGAGAGAGAGAGAGAGAGAATGGAGGCCAATCAACCCTAGAGAGAGAATAACTTAGAGGAATCCATGTAGAGAGAGGTATGTGATCTATATTGCAACCAAAATTTCTTATACACACATGGCACCCCTAGATCATAGATGTCGATGCTCTACCTCATTTCTTGCTTGTATGACTTGGGAACAATTACCCAAGAGAGAATAGAGAAGAGAGTGGAAGATGGAGGGCAATTAACCCTTGAGAGATAAGAGCTAATTGAGATCCATCTGCAGAGAGTTCATAGCTAGCTATTAAGAACCTACCACCTAGCTCTCTCGATGTTGCGGGCTGCCTTTGCCTTGAATACCGTAGAGTCCTCCATTTCCCTCTTAGGTAGCACCCTGACCTCCGCTCCTACTGCTCTCACCACCATCAACCCTATTTTTCTTCGTCCACCTACCCTACATCCTTTGCAGACATTAGGTCACACGCGGCCTTGCCTGCCGACGTAGACACCTACCTGTATCAGAGTTAGTGGAGCTGTAAATAAGGATGCGACATGGCCGATGGAGAAGGTGGGAACAAGTTATGGTGGGTTCATCAGCTCCTCCCTGTACAAAACTAGAAAAATAACAGGAAAATGAGAGAAGGGGGGACTTATTGAAAATATAACTTTTCCCAAAAAAGTAAAATAAGTTGAAGACCACTCCAGCACGTTGCATAGCGCACGTGCGTGCGCACACACGCGCACACACACACACACACACACACACACACACACACACACACACACACACACACACACACACACACACACACACACATATATATATATATATATATATATATATATAGAGAGAGAGAGAGAGAGAGAGAGAGAGAGAGAGAGAGAGAGAGAGAGAGAGAGAGAGAGAGAGAGAGAGAGAGAGAGAGAGAGAGAGAGAGAGAGAGAGAGAGAGAGAGAGAGAGAGAGAGAGAGAGGGCTTGATATACATCACATCTCCAGTGCCAACACCATCACCAACACTGCACATAGACAGAGAGAGAAAAAGGTTGCTCGCCTGGTCATTGCTCATCAAGGCGCTGGATAATGCTTTCCCAATCAAGATCATGTTGTGCTGCAAATTTGCAATAGACATACTGCGCACAATGGTTAGTTAGCTAAGTTGCAATAAATAAATGATCATTCAATAGATTATCATTAAAGTGAATTTATACATGAACAGCAAGTGTCCAAAACAGACCGCGACCATTGTTGCGTACTGGCTCTGCAAGGAAGGAAGCTGCTTATAATCAGGGGAAGAAGATTGGAACAAAGTGTTAGATAGAGAGCATAACGAGCATAGGGGATTGAGAGTATTCTAGATAGATTTGTGTTGGAATCCATAGATGACAAGCATTGCCATGCCTGGCATGGGAATTGTCGTGCGGCAGCATTCTTGGTAGTGCTTGATACACATAGCACTAGGGATCTTGTTGTCGTCCAACGAAATGCAAAAGAGGACATGAAGTGCCACACGAGTTGTCAGGGTCAGCAAAATAGTGCTACAGAGGCGTGAGGGTTGTGCTCGATAGGAGGAAGGAGAAGCCGGAGAGGAAAATCTCTCTCTCTCTCTCTCTCTCACTTTCTCTCTCTCTCTCACTTTCTCATGCTTACATTGTAAGCAATGAAAATACTTATATTCCATTATAGAGTGTCCCCAGCCTGGAAATGATCTCATCGTGTCCTCCATAGTTGAAGATGCACCGCAGCTGATTGATCTGCAATGAGAAAAAACTGATGTCATCAAAACATTGTCGCCTCTCACCGTCAGACCCTTTTCAAATATGATAAAAACAGTGTTGATATTGTTGAAGCCGGTCGGGCGTGCATCCTTGATCATGACATTAGCAGGAGCAGTCGGCTTGTTGTGGCTACTACTCAAAAGGCGCCATTTGCATCACAGATTTACAAAACTGCAGTGTTATGCCGAGGAGGAGGCAGGACTCCACGCCGTTGTCAAAAGGAGACGTGAACACTCTCATGGCTCTTTCAGAGATTGTGAAAACGTATAGAAGTGAAAAGGTTCCCCCCAATGTCCATCGTCTGCTGTGAGTCGCTGCACATAAAGCCTTGGAAAGCAAGCGAATGACTGGTCGTCTGCACTCCATCATTCATGATTTAGTGGACATTAGGAAATATATTTTTGTCTTTGTAATGAGTACCTTCTCAAACGGAATATTGGACCGTTTGTTCGAAATAACATATAAAAAAACATGCATTTAAAACTATCTTTCTAAATATTTATAATGTAATGAGTGTCCTTTGGCAACCAACCGATAAAAAAAATGTACATTTTTTTTAAAACAACCTCCTTTTTCGTTAAGAAAAAAAGAAACACATCACTATGGCCTTAACCCTTTGGGCAGGCCAAAAATGGCAATTTCATAACATGCAAATGTGAACGGCCTCATATATATCTAAACTCGCACTTAAAGGGCCATGAAAAAGTGTATTTAAGTACCTCTTTTGACACATCATTGAGACATCAAGTCTGAAGGCGCATTTCTTGTGTGTCTCTGTGGAACAAGTCCACACAATGGGTGTTGCATGTGATTCAAGGTTGAAACACCGTGCTCTTGCGCGTGGACTTTAAGCTTTAAAAGTTTTCTTGATATCAAAACGAGGGGTATTCTTGCTCAGTATGTCCCTCTAATTTTTGGATTCATTAGTTTTGAAGGAATCGTAAAAAGATGCCATTTGAAAAAGTAAAGCTTTAGAATAGGAAGGGAAAGGAAGGCTTTTCAATAAAAAAAAAGGAGGCAATTCGCGGCTTTTTTATTTTGAGTCTCATTCGGGAGAAAAGGAAAAGCCTTGCCAGGGTGCACATGGAGTGATTTTGATTTGGAAAAATTATCAAAATATCCTTTAAATTTCAAAAATTGCTAAAATACCTTTTATCTAATTTGGTCAAATTTATTTAAGATTTTTTTATCTTTATTTCTTTTTGACAATTGGAATCCGTTTTTGAGTGCTTAGCATGTAATTTGTCTCAAATTGCTTTGCAAAAAAAGGCCATTACAATAATGAAACAATTCATCGCCAAAGCCCGCATAACCAACTCAAATTCTAGTTTTAGTATCTTGTATTGATAGACAAACTACAAACTACAAACTTATGAAAAGCTACAAATTTTTTTATCTTTGGAAAAATTTAATGTCATGACTGGGGCTATTTTGGGAATTCTGAAAAATGGGAATTTTTTTATCTTTGGAAAAATTTAATGTCATGACTGGGGGAATTCTGAAAAATTTGAAGGGCATTTTGGGAATTTAGGACAAAATATTGGGAGGCGAAAGTGGAAGGCACACACGACAGAGACATAGGAAGAGGGGGAAGATTTTTCATAGGAAAGACAGTGTCGCAGGGACACGTGTAGAGGACGAGGAAGTTACGGAAGCTGGCAACCATGCTTGTTGTTGTACTTGGCAATGCATAGTACCATGATGCTATTGCAGATCATGGTCGTTGGAAGGAGCCAAGACCCAGGTGCCCACACCGTTGTAACCGCGGGCAAGGGAGGCAGTTGATGATTAGACACCAACGATAAAGCAAATGCAGGCAAGGATTGCAGAGAAAATCAGATACAGATGACACCATGCCTACGAAAGCAAAAAGAGGCGAACTCGCATGTGGAGGAGAGAACGGGAGGTAGATTTTTTCGGTGTAGTGCGATGGTTGGATGAGATGTATAGAACCAAGACGCACAGCGGCTCTCTCTCTTCTTTGCATCCTTGTGCAGCTAGGTGTACAACCGATCTCTCTCGCTCTTACCTCTGTAGGGCAGGCTCGGGATGGAGTGCTCTCTCTCTCTCTCTCTCTCTCTCTCTCTCTCTCTAGGGCAAGCTCGGGGTGGAGTGCACCCTCTCTCTCTTTGCCTCCCCATCATTTTTGTGCAAGGCAAGCTCGGTTGGTTTTTCTACAGGGGACGTTGCGTGCGGAGCTGCATCCAAAAGCACACGTAGACGGCACAATACGGAAGAATGGTGAAGGGAACAACAGATACAGGAAGAAGACCTACTGTGTCTGAGGCCAAGGTGGTGGTGTGAGGGCGAACGCTGAGAGGCAAACCGAGCTGTGCACAGAAAAGAGAGAGAGAGAGAGAGAGAGAGAGAGAGAGAGAGAGAGAGAGCATATGGGTGATGGAGACATCTCCTTTTTTTCTTTGTTTTAGAGCTCACAGATTCCCTACGAATCTACGAATCTGGAACACTAATTAATAGCTTTTTGAAGAGTAGACCCAGTATGATAGCTTTTTGCTCTCTTGTCCTCATTGTCGTGGTCATAGTCATGAATATGTAAAAGGTTGTAAATCAATTTAATTTTGGAATTTGGAAAGCATGCCATTTCATGTCTCCTACTGAAAAATCTTTTTGGGCACTTTACAAGCAGTGCTCGAAACAAACCTAGGTTTAGTGTAATTCCACCTACAAATTTTGAAATTTACCTCTAAATTTAACATTTGAAGGTGAGAAAACCTACAAAATTTTGAAAAAAATAGTGTAATTTCATGTAAAAACCTTCAAATTTTGTCAGTTTACCTATGTTGTTTCACATATGTAGGTTTGCCAAGTTTTGGAAAAAAGTTTTTTTCGAGCACTGTTTACAAGCTCATGTACTCTTGAAAGCTGAGGCTGATGTTGGTTCGAGTAGCGCGGGCCCACTTACCTTTAGAAGACTTAATGGCTATTTATGTGACACTTCACCATCCTTCATTATATAACCCTTCAGACGCTTCTCCATCCTTCATTATATAACCCTTTCGTGGGTTATAGTCCTTTCACACGCCATTCGACGGTGTGACCAATGACTTCTTTTAGAGTCACATTTAGTGGGTGCGCGCTGAGAGATGAAGGTGATGTGAGAGGTGAGGTCAACCCCTACCTCATGCAAAACTCTTCTAACACATCAAAGAAACATTCCCGGGTTGGTTTGTTCTATCCAAATTTCGTTCAAATAAAAATGGCGGACTCAATTTTTTGCTCAAGGATTTGAAGATAGTTCAAATTTCAAGAATTTTTCGTTGAAAAGTCCAAGTTTATGTAGAATCTTCCTTCTCATGTATGGTTTTCACCTTCTCATAAGGGGGTGAAAGGGATCCAAAGCCTACTTCATAAAATTATTGTCAAACAGGTTACATGGCCATAAAATCGTTGCCAACGGGTTAGGTGACCACCAACTTTTTTTAAGTTTTTAAAAGATCAACTTTTAAAAAAAAAAATTGCTCATATGAACTTGAATTGCATTGACTCGACAAAATACATCAAACCCTGGCATATACTTTGCATAGGGGTCATCCAACATATACAAAGAGGTCAGTGTAATGGGCGCAAAGCCCCGAGGTATTTGACACATACACATACCCTTACTCCATGTTACAACTGCCCTAAATAACCATGGAGTTCATATCTTCTTACTTTCAACAAGCCTTTTCCTTCTGCTTCAGATAAACCAACCACAAGTTTCCAACACTTATGCATACAACACCCCATTCTTTTTTGAAATAGTTGGTCATTCCTAAAAACCCATATGACTTTCAAGACAACATTTCTGATAATACAAATTTCTATGATTAGATTTTCATTGACGAAGCATCTGGATCCTAGTGCTAGGTCTCTTCTAAAGAAGGGGGTCCCTACCTAAAAGAAGACCCATCTGGAGACTCTTCTAGTGAAGCTTGATCGCTCGACATCCCCAAATGAGGTGGGATATGGTCTCAGTTTCTTGTTTACATTTGATGCAAGTGCCATCGCCAAGACCTCTTCACCTTTTCCCCATTCAACAGAAAACCAAACAACATTATCCACAAGAAAACCTTTTGATCATCTTCGCATTTAGAGGGCCAAATGTCATCCAACACCTGGCTCCGATTGATCTCGTTCCACCAGTTGGACCAAGTTCTGTTGAGATGTACAACCCATGCTCAGAGAAAGCGAGTTTCTTGTAGATGCTCTTTATCGAGTGAGAAGGAAATGAACTCCCCCCCGACCAATTCCATGCTTTCCACTCAATTGTTGTAAAACACAATGGGAGGAAAACGTGCAAGAGTGCATCCAAGAATCTACCCACAAGGACCTTCTCCTGAAGGAAATGGTTATAGACCTCTTTTAAACTTTCTAAAGATTGCCATCCTTCTTCAGTATGGTTCCATAAAGAGGCCAGAGTGGCAAATCTTTGTTGCTTAGTCGTCTTGTAATCTCGGTCCAATGGGAACCCAAGGAAATGGGAACCCAACGAAACCACTGTAAAGTTGTGTTTCTCGAGTATTTGGTATGTTCATTCCAAAAGAGAGTGGAGGTGGCTTTGGAACATTTGCCTATGAATTTACCAATGAAGCCTCTTTTCTCAATCTACACTCCTTTGGGGGGCAAAAGTTTATTTTGTAAACTAAGATTCAACCACACGCCCCGTTAGATTTCAAATTAGCATTTAACACCATTTCCCTAGCCATACATGTCCAACTCTCATATGATTCTGATAATGTCCTGAACAATTTCACACACAGGGCCTCACTGTGGATGAGAGGGTCTACGATACCCAAATCACCTTGATTCTTAGTCTTGGCCACGGCATCCCACCTACCCCATTGCCACGGCCTGCTTTCGGGTATTTTGTTTCTCCATAGAAACTCCTTGATGGGCTTCAGGAATGCCTTGTTTTCAAAAGAGAAACTTTAAGTTGGTTCATATGTAATAGCTTATTGGTTGAAACATTTTGCGCATTATGTGGAGCATAAAGTTCAAGCCATATGGATGCTCATATTGTAATGGTATTTATTTATGGTGCATTAACAAATGCTTATTGTATGGCTGAAGGGCCTCAACACTAAATACCATGCGATATTCAATGAAGTGCAAGTAGTGGGATTAAAGACACTAAAGTGGGGCACATTTTTCCAAAACGTGAATCTTTTTTTGTCCTTGTTTACTTTCCCCTTGCCTTTCCATAGCACTAAAGGGCACGGGTAGAAAGAGATGGGATCGGCGGCGCAGGTCGAAAGGGGGAATCTCGAGGGGGATTGAGGGTGGAAAAAAATGGGTGCCCATGGTGGGCATGGAGACTCGAATCCTCACCATCGTGAGAGCTCAATGCACTAACTGCTACGCTCACGAACGGAAAAGTTGACATATGGGCAAACCGGCAAATGATAAATAAACGTGGACAGCCCCTCTGCTTGTCCAAGTTTACCTTTTGGTGTCCTAGTTTACCCCGGCATCCTACGGTTTCGCGCGTTTTGATCTTTGTGTCCGAACTTCGTTGTCGTGGATCCCATCGCTTGATCTTCAATAAATCTCTCGTGCCCTTTAGTGCTAAGGCTTGCCTTTCTTGCTTGAGTTAACTTTATGAGAGAGTGAAGTGGCTTGGGAGACAAGGAATCCCACGCGGACATGTGATTAGAGCATTGGATTCAATGTTCGGGAAAAGTGTGCCTCAGCTTAGCCTTGAGCCGGTTGAAAAATCAAATTAGCCAATTGAAGAGAGGGAGAGAAGGAAAAAATCCGCTTGAAAAAGTTAAGAAAATAGAGTTAAATTGCAAAAGATGCAGGCTATTTTGAAAAATTTCCTCTTCGAATCTATCCTAAAGGGAATTTTGTATGTTTATGCAATTGATTTTTCTTGAACATTGATTGGATTGCCAAGCAAGAGTATCAAGTTTGAAACTCACGCACGCCAATCAACTCACTAACTTTTCTGGAGCCACTACTCTTTCTTGAGATGTACACAAAATGCCACGCATAGTCAATCCCACCACCTTGGGGTCATTAAGACCCCGTGGTATATAGTATCATGGGCTGAAGGGTGGAAAGCAAGTTAGATCATTGGATCATTTCAAAATCTAACAATGCATGTCAGATGCTAAGAGGCAAACTTTGCTATTATCCCTATTTATAAAATCTCTCTCTATTTTTGTAGCATGATTTTGGAATTTATAAATAGTTCACATGGGTTTATTGAGGGACCCATGTGAGAGAGTAGCCTTTACCCCTTTTTGATCTTGCTCTGCTCTCCTCTCACTCTATCCCCGGTGTGTATGCATAGCACTCTGATCTTGGATGTGCACATGTTGCTCTCTATTACTCCCTATATTTGTCTCATACTGGATTGCATGTACATGTAGTTCTATAGGTATGCATGTTTGTTGGCACTGCCTACTTGCAGGGAGTGATATAGGTGTGGAACCTATGAATGTTCTACATAATTTTTAGGCTTTTTGAAGCTATTATAAAATGATTCTTTTCAGTGTTCCTTTTGAGCCATGCTTGTAATAAAAATAGCAATTGCGTTAAAAAAAGCCTTGCTGATAGCAACATTGCACTTTGTCAATTGTACACATGCTATTCATGTATTTGTAGGGTCGCCTCACCTCTGTCTATTGCAATGGTATTAGAGCATTGATACACTTTGATGATATGACACTTTGATGATATGACACCGCAAAGTTATGAAGATCTGAGTGATCAAAACATCACTAAAGCTAAGTCTAATGAAAAAATATGTTTCCTAAGCACGTGCCTTTTTCTCTTCCTTTCTTTTGTTCTCAATAGCTTTGAGTAATCAGAGGGTAGTTAATGCTTGATTAAGGCATGGTGATAGTAATAGTTTTTGCACGTATGACAAGTTGGACTTAGACGAGAAGAGAGAGATGTTACAAAAGGAGTATAGAAGGGTAAAAAATTTAGAGGGGAGAAACTTTGATGGGAGAAGATTCGATGGAAGAACTTGAAAAAGAAGTGAAATTCTTATAACAACCTCAAAGAGGATGTTGAATTCGAGTGGAGTGTACGACAAATTGCAGTCAAGGGTCAAAACGTTACATAGCTCCTTGATCTCAGCTTGAGTCTTTAGCTTCCAGACACCATGATTACTTGTTGGTAAGCCTAATGAGGTTTTGCCCTTTCTTGAGCCTACAGGGAGTCGCTTGTTGGCATGATCTAGACCATTTCCCTCGACCCATGTCGCATGACCAACAGCCTCACGATAGTAAACATCATACTTTTAAATTAATTATCACGGAATGAAGATAATAATAAAGAACTAGTAAATATTAAAAAACTTATTATGTAAAAATAACGTCTGCTTTGGTTTTTCACCTGCAAAAAGAGATGAAGCTGAGTGGTACATGACAGGATGGCGATAATGAGGGGCTACTAGAGGGGGTGTTTCCAAGGACTACCAATAGCTTCAAGTCACAATGCACACAAGAAGTTGATGGGGGACCTTTGCCCCTCATCACTCAAGATCCTTGATGATGTTGTGCTTGATGTGGACGTCTTTTGGCTTGTCCACTAAGCTAGTCTTTGGCTTTAAATGACTGTAGAAGCTGAGCCATACCACATTTGGCCTTTGACTACGTAAACTAAACCACTGCCTTTGAAAAATCAATTAAACCAAGGACTAAAGTAGCCAATAGCAAATGTGATCTTTTGTCAACTACAACCTTTGGGGTGGGGTGGGGTCACTTAATAATTATGTGATTATCATGTGAGTACAGGAGAAGGGGTTATTTATTTTTATTTTTTCTCACAATTTCACAAACAAAAGGATATTGTAAAATGAAATTGAAAAAATTTAGAGTGTTAGTGTGTGTGTGTGTTGAGAGGGTCTACATGGGCAATCGAGGAATGTGAGTGTGGTGTGGTGTTCTTGAGTGATCATGGATATCCTGAGCATTTAGCTTTTTAGTTTCTCTCATGCCCTTCCATTTTGGGTCTATTGGAGACTACTGTTTGTAAAAAAAAAACAAAGTTCAATATACTTTTGGCCAGCTAATATTGTAAAACTCGAGCTACATTCCAAGATTGCCTTGAAGAAAATCAATAAATTATACAAGTTTTAGTGTCAATACCGACAATTCTTCATAATTTAAACCTAAAAATTGGAAGAATTTTTTTGTGCCCTTATTTATTAAATCACTTAAATTAAGAAAATTGTATAAGTAGATGAAACATCTCTCTCTCTCTCTCTCTCTCTCTCTCTCTCTCTCATATGACGGTGTTGGTGTCGCAAATGAGGATGTAATAGCTTTTAATAGGTCCCCCCCCCCCCCCCCCCCCCCCTTCTTTGCACAGCATGTCCTCAGGGTGGCAAGAGAATGATTCTGGAGGTACTAAGCAATCAAATATCTATGTCTGCCATGCCCTTTCATTTTGGGGCTATTCAAGATCAGTGTTTGCCAAAAAAGTTGAGGTTTATTGTATTTTTAACCAGCTTAAATGATAACTAGTCTGTGACCCGCATGCTGCTGCAGCCAAGGAAACAATGTCTCTATTCTCATAGGGTTATCTTCTCTTCCAAGTGGAACACTGTCAACACTCTCTTCCTACACGTATAGTCTATCACATTTATAAAAGCGATGCATGACACACCCTCTTAATAGATGCTGCAAAGCATTCTTTTGATACCAAGATTGAAAGCTTCTCATAGACATTATTTTTCATGAGGTGCTAGCCCTTGTTTAACAAACTTAGGAGTGCTCTAATTCTATTGGTGTGTGTGTGTGTGTTATATATATATATATATATATATATATATATATATATATATATATATATATATATATATATATATATATATATATATATATAGAGAGAGAGAGAGAGAGAGAGAGAGATTCCTTCATTTCGTCTATCTTGATCTAGCAATGCTACGAAGCTTGATTATAGAGATTAGATAAGTTAGCATGGTGTGAAGAGATGAAATCTAAGAGAATTCAATGTAATAATAAAACTTTTTTTATAAATGGAGTGAGTTCTAGAATTGGTTTCAATGATAGAAACGCAATTGGATTCAATATCTCTGCTCCACTCTCTTACTTGCTTCTATCCTTGTACGTATGTATGGATGTATGTATACATATATATATCTATATGTACACATAGTACACACACACACACACATCTATATATATATATATATATATATATATATATATATATATATATATATATATATATATATATATATATATATATATATATATATATATATATATATATATATATATATATATATATATGCTTGAAGCAAAGATTTGTCACGTAGGTCTTGAGACATCATGATATGTTCCAATTATGTCTATATGTACACATAGTGCGCGTGCACACACGCGCACACACATGCACATATATGTTTGAAGGAAATATTTGTCACATATGTCTTGAGTTTGTCACATTTGTCACAGAGAGGCATCTTGCTATTGTTCCAATACAATAACTATGAAATTCAAAGTTTCTATGCTCCCCTCGTCCCCCCCCCCCCCCCCCCTCCCTCCCAAAAAAAAAAAAAAAACCTCTAGTTGAAGCGACTATTCCAGGTGGAGATTTAAAAAGGAGAAGCGAACTCCTTTTTCTCATTTTTTTGAAAAGAAAAATATAGATGGCTATGATTGGGGTCTCTCTCTCTCTCTCTCTCTCTCTCTCTCTCTCTCTCTACCATCAGATAGATCTTTGAGATTTCATTGGATGTTCCTACAACGTTTCAAATTCTCCTTTTATCAAGACGTGTGTGTGTGTGTGTGTGTGTGTGAGAGAGAGAGAGAGAGAGAAAATGAAGTAAAAATAACTTTATTCTTACCCATGTTGTGAGATAAATCTTTTGGGATTGTTCCCATGGCATTAAAAATTTTCTTCTTGTTTATCTTCTCTTTATCCTCCTCCTCCTCCTACTCCCCATAGATATTCACTTTTGTTGAAGGCTTGTCTTGTAGCTTTTAAAGTCACTTTAGATTGTTCCTACACGCGAGCATTTTGTTATGTCTTCCTCTCTCCTCTTGTGTCATTTGTTGGATTTTCATTTCAACACATTAAATACGGCACTTAACAATTGTCCCCCCCCCCCCCTCTCTCTCTCTCTCTCTCTCTCTCTCTCTCTCTCTCTCTCTCTCTCTCTCTCTCTCTCGCGTTTATTTTAGATTGGTACCCATGCCTGCCAAAATTTAAGAAATTTATAGATTTTTAAGCATGGCACGCATGGTAACTCTTAAAATTTGAAAAGAACAAAATATCCAAGGATTGGTAAAAGGTCCATTAATTGGAAAATCTCTCTACCCATTTGGGGTGTTCTCTCGCGTTGATTTTGATTGGCACCCTTGCCTGCCAAAATTTAAGGAATTTATAGATATTTAAGCATGGCCCACATGTTAACTCTTAAAAATGGAAAGAACAAAATATCCAAGAATTGGTGAAAGGTCTATCAACTGGGAAATCTCTCTACCCATTTGAGGTGAGGGTTGGTCTTTGTCAGGCATTTAATCAATTTTCTACGGGTGAAAAACTTTAGCTATCCTTTAAAAAATACACTAATGCCAAAAACTAATATCTTAAAAATTTAAAAAGTGCGTGAGCTCAACCATAAAATCTTTCTTTCTCTCTCCTCCTCATAAATGTACATGTGTATACACACATGCAATGTGATGGTCTCTCTCTCTCTCTCTCTCTCTCTCTCTCTCTCTCTCTCATGGTCAATAATGTGGATAACGATCCTTGCATTTGTATGTCATGTATGTCCTCAAAGCGAAACAACCCCAAGTCGACATTAGGCGAGCTTTTTTCTTTTTTCTCAAGCTCTTTAAAGAAATACATACTTCCAAAATTTTCTAAACCATATCAATATTGGTCTTGAAAAAAGCCCCTTGAAAAGATAAAACCAATTATATCTTCAAAAATTACATTTCCATTAGACCAAAAAGAAAATCTCTAAGTTTTTTCTTTTTTGTTATATCTTCAAAAAGTAAATTCGCATTAAGTAAGAAAACCTCCACTAAAGTTATCCCATTTTTGTTATGTGCAATCAAAGTTCAACATCTATCTACTAACATAATATGGCGAAAGGGGGAGTTCTTTACATGTGTCGCAATCTGCGACCTGAAGGCTAAAGTCCAAAACAAAAACAAGCCCCTTTGCACACGATAAAGGGGGAGAGAGGGGGAGAGAAAGAGAGGTCGCCAAAGGCGGTTGGCCGTAGTAGTACTATATATAAAGCAGCTTAAATTTTTAAAGAAAGGAGAGACCCTCCATGTGTCACTCCTTGCTTCACTTAAAGAGAAAACCTTATAAAATCTCTCATTTCTTTGAAGTTTGGAATGTTGGAATCTCTGAACCTTTTCAACCTTTAACCTTTCAAGTAATAACAAGTGATAAAATCAGAAGGCCTGCCATTCAATTGATGCGCTTATGCACTTTAAGATTAAAAGCAAGAGAAAATGAATAATACCTAAACTACATTAATGTTTCAAAGATTTTATATAGAAATGCATTCTATAGTGAAACCCTTTCTTATTTCACTGAGGCAATATGGAAGGCTCCCCAATCTCTACTTCATTTATTATGTCCTGCCACAAGATTTTGATAATTTTGATGAATAAACTAAGTTTTTTGGGCAATGAACAGTTAAAATTGAAGAAGCAAAGGGGCACTTCTGTGCACATGAGTACCACCCTCTCCTCAGAGTTTCCAGACACTGTTTGCAACCTTCGTGTGTATAGTGAGGTACAATGTCGCACTAGCAACTGTTTTGCGCCCTGCGCAAAAGAGCTTGTAAACCTCTTGCCAGTGCCAATAAGTGAACACTTTCAAACGCCTCCCTTCCTCCTTTGGATCTGTACTAAGCAACTCAGAATTGAGATGCAAGAAAGCATGGAGTAGGAAATTGTCCTTCATGGGGCGTTCAACAGAGCCAAGAACCATCGATATGAACAAGAAGCCCATGCCGTGCAAAAGCTTTGCGAGGTGGCATTGGGGCTAAACACCTGCGCATCCACACCATCAAAGCAAAACCATCTGTCGGCTATGCCAGCTCAGCCCCACCCGTCAATGCGCTCATGTCATCTTCCCTGTGCCGAGCATGGGCCTCTATCGCCCCTGCTTGTCCCTTCTTGCCATGGCAATAGCCTCCTCTCACTCCTCTCTCTCTCTCTCTCTCTCTCTCTCTCTCTCTCTCTCTCTACTCTGCCTTCATCCCATGAGGTCCAACATGCCATGCATATGGCATCCGCCTTCGATATCAAACCATGGCTCACCCTCTCTGCGCACTGGCCCTCAGACCATCACTCTCCCTTGCTCCACCTTCTCTCACACACCTTCCCAAATTCTTGGAAGCACGTGAGCCACACAATTGGTCTTCACATTTCCACGATTGAGCGCACACACACGAGCTGCTCTTGCGCTCCAGGATTGAGAGGGAGAAAAAACTCCATCTCTCTCTTCGCCTTCACGCTCACACCGCCAGCATGCTGCATAGCCACACACACACACACACACACACACACACACACACACACACACACAGGGATGCTCTCTGCACCTCCTAGCTCTACAATCACAACAGAGATAGAGCCAAGAAAGAGAGAGAGATCGTCCTTGCGAGACGGAAGAGATCCCTCTCTTCCTATTACCTCCTCAGGTTTTATAGCTTATGTCGCACGTGTGGCACGTGTCAATGTAAGGAACTTGCCGATACACCGTGTGCGAGCCACAAATGGTTCCAAGCACACAACAAGCCTAAACTAGTAAGCTCAAAGAAGGCGATGGTGTGTCACTCACCGCTCTACGCTTGCTTCGTGGAGGATTCCTCGCCGTGAAGAAGAAGGAGACGCCGCTACGCCGCGCTCAACCGCCTCACCACCGCCGTGCCGCCGCAATGCTCGATCGCACACTCTCTCTCTCTCTCTCTCTCTCTCTCTCACACACACACACACACACACACACACACACACACACACAAGGAGGTGAAGAAGAAGAAGATGGAGATGGAGATGGAGCAAGAGCACTCTTCTATTGCACAAATGAGAGAATGAGTGAATTTTAGGTTTAGTTGACTTTTATATGAGCTCGCCCCATTCACACTTGGGCGCCCATGCTTAGCCAACTAATCCCATGAATGTTCCATTTAGAGTGCGCCTCTCATCGGAGATCACTCTTACCCTTTTCCTATTGGACCGACAACCCCGGTACCTGACTCTACCAAATAAATAATACAATGTCCGCCGTAGGTTAGAACGTCCGTCGTAGGTGATAGGGTGTCCGTGAGTCGTGAGGGTTAACATGCCCCCCTTCCTGATGTAGATTCCGTCCTCGGAAGCTATTGAGTTGAAGCTCGTTCGTCGAGGTGGAAGAGCATTTGAGATGAATGTCCTTAGCTTCTTCAGTCACTGCAAAACACAAACAACATTGGCACAGTAATTGGATTCTCATAAGCGATTAAAAAGCATATGCAGTTTTAGGCAGACAAATTGATTGGTAACAGAATTTAAGCAATTTGACAGCAATAAACATTAAATTTCAATATAATCAAATGCATAAACAGATGTAAAGGTAAAAAATTAAACAAGTCTGGGGTCGCTAATTTAACGGTCGAAAGGCACTAGAGATCGACTATTAATACCATGGGTAAGCTTCTTAATTTTCTCTGGTCAATTAAGTTTTTTTATAGCGAGAGCCAAGTATTTCATGTTCGAGGACTGACTAGAGGCTACACCTAGAAGACCTTATAGTTAAGCTACGATAAAAGGAATTTCTCATGAAATCATCGCCTGACTAATTACCTTTCCTTTGACCCCCCAAAGTCTTTTCACAGTGATTCAATTTTGATGTGTGTGCTTATTTTGTATGCCTTGGGTTTTTTGCTTTTCAAGGAAAAGCGCCCATACTGGGAACCTCTAGGGCTCTACTACCATAGGAGATACATGTGAGTGAAGTACCAAATCAAGCAGAGATTTCTCTTCCAGCTTAAGATTTTACAATGTGCACTTTGATTTTTTGTTTGTTCATTTTCAGCATTTTAATTTTGTAACTTTGGGGGGTCATATTATTCTGAGACACCTCCCCAGGCTCATCACACAAGTAAACTCCCTTTATAATACTTAAGCTAAAGGTCAATAGGGTCTAAGCCCACTAGAAAGCCCTAGCAAAATTTCACACAATGCTACCTAAATAGGATTAAGAACCTAAGTAACCATTGATTATTAGGAAGGCATTCCCCATGGTATTAAGAGAAGATCTCTAACACCTAACTTGGTCAAACTAGCTTAGTCGAACTTGCTTGATTTTTAAACCTAGACAAGTGATTATGACAAAAAATTACATTGAATTAAATGTTTGGTACTAAGCAAATGCGATGAATATTATGCCATCAATCACAATTAAAGCAGACAAACATGGATGCGAAAAAGATAAGGGGCAATGCTAATGGACAAGAAACACCTGTTTGTGTCGATGGTCGCGCTTGATTTGAAGAGCGAGTCAAGATAAAGATTCCATGAAGGTACAAATCCTAACAACAGTAACACGCTCCTGTACACACTAGGAAACACAAGGAATACCTCTAGGAGGTACATCAGTGGAAAAAAAGAACTTTGCTAATCACTCAACTCTAAAACAGAAACACTCCTCTTGTATTAATCCTACCTACCCTCCATCACTCGAGTGATGAGGATCAAAGGTGTTTTATGACATAGGTTTCTGTTTCAGTGTACCGAATGTGAATGTGTAGGTCTGGGTCAAATGTTTTGACTTTTATTGTGCATACTCATTTGCTTATTGCTCTTGCTCTTTATTATTTTTGTTTTTTGTGAGTATAAGGCTTTATATGTACATTCCCTAAGATTGGGAGATATAGAGGTCAGGGAGGAAGGTTGAGAGGGAAGTGAGTGAATGATGACTGTTAGCAAACACTCCCTCCTTCCTTGGGTAGATCATACCGGTTGAAATGTGCTCCTCACCCTTTGAAACCAGTTGTTCCAGTCGGTAATAGGTGAGGATTTTTTCCAGTAGTTTTCTATTACCTTAGGTGCCTCATCGAGTTACAAGGGTGGTAAGGTACTCTCCCAAGATCGAACTTGAAGTGGTTCATCAGGTGATTCTTGAACACTGGGAAGTGTGGATTTCTTTGTAGCTTTATGGAGGTCCACTATTGTAGGTGGAGGCTGTCGAGAAGCTTTTACCTCTATGGATGCATTACATGAGGAGCTAGAAGCTTCATGGGACTTCCCCCTTCCTGAGCTAGGTGGAACAAATTGTTCTTTCTTTGGTACCCAAACTAGCTCTGGAGCGGGTGTGTAGCATTCTATGATTTTTTTCTTTCCACGATTGCTGATTTGTTTTGGAGCTACGGGATTGGGCTCACATGGGTCAGGTGACAAGTAAGAACACAATCTACGTTTGGGCACCCAAATTTGATCATTTCCTCGATAGTAGCCTTGGGCTTCCAATAATCGTTTAGGGATCCAACGCCACGTTTTCTTACTTTTCTTGGAGCGAGCAGTACGTTTCTTACAAGGCTTCTGTTTTTTAGCATCAGCCATGGTCGCTAAAGAAGCTTTAGGGACCCACTTGTATGTTTTTTTCGTTATATTAGGATGAGTCTTGCCAGAAGCTATATGCATTGCTTGTAGCATATTTGAAGGTACAGGCATTTCATCCCCCTCAGGTGTTACCCAGGTCGTCCCCCTGTTTCCCCAAGTGTCTATGGTTGCTGCTAGGTGGACCCAATCCACATTGTCCGACTCAGTCATCCCAGGTAGTACATCCATATAAGGAGAATCTTCCCCAACATCAGTGTCCGCTTTACACGTGTAACAATACTGCAATGGGGCCGAGTGAACTGTGGTGTCAGATCTATGATCAATTATAAACGTGTTTACTAGAGGATGTGCTTGACCCATCACAAGATCCACTCGAATGACAGAATCTTGGAACTGCAAGTAGACATGGTTTTTAGACCAGTCATGTACCATTTTTGCTTCCCTCATGAAAGGACGTCCTAAGATCATCTCCGATGCCATAGTGTGTTTGGAGAAATCCATAACAATGAAGGTAACCCTTATTTTATGTCCAAACACCTTGATCTTGAGATCTTCTAGCATCCCAATAGGTTTAACAATAGACCCATTGGCCATCTTCACTACTATGGTTGTGGTCGCAAGGTGAGGTCTTCCCATAGTTTCCCAACAATTTTTAGTTACAATGCTAACCCCAGCACCACCATCAAGGATTCCCTTCACAGTTAATCCCTTAGTAGTGATTGGTATAATCGCATTGGATTCACCACCCTCAAAGTATTGTCCCACCTTGTTAACAGGTATTTCTATAACAAGGTTCTCATCTACGTTCGGTTGTGGATCTATGTATTCCTCCTCTATTGGCATCTCCCCAGCTCCATCCATCTGTGCAAATTGTGGTAGCCCAAACTTCAGTTCTCCATTGAGGAACGCTCGAAGAGCTGAGACTAGCTCGGGGTCTTTATATAGTTTGGACATGATGGTGGTTCTAACTTCTGAAGACATGAAATCCATCAATTTGGCAATGTTTAACGGCACCTTTTGGCCTTGAGTCCCTTGACGTGGGGAAGATGGTATCTCCATTTCTTTGATAGGATCAGGTAGTCCCTCTGTAAACATTCTTTCCATCAAGAAGTGAGTACGCCCACTTTCCCATGACTTTAAGTCACTTTCTTCTTGGATGACACTAGGTATGTCCAAGGGTCTATGGACTTGGTGAGGTTGTTGTTGTGTAGGGAACACGGTGTCTGTAATCTGGATCTTTCTAGGTGCTGGTTCTAGATCCCTTTGGGTATCTTCTACCAAACTCCTTAATTGCTTGACTCACTCAATCTCCTCTATAGGGTTTGGGTAAGTTCCTATCTTCTTTTTGGATCCTGGCCATTGTGGTTCATGAAGATCTTCCTGGTTGGTTTCTATGTTAGTGGTCATTTTGGTCTCCATGGTTTCACCTGAATCAGAATCTTCTTCAGCGTCGTTCATATATACGGGGTCGTCACCAGTCCCTATGTTAGTCTTTGAACTGGGGTCTAACTTCGCTGCTTTTTGCGATCTCTTTCTTCGTGTTTTCTTCTTTTTCTGAGATTGGGCAATTGATGTCGTGTCTCTTTCCTCAAGAATATAATTTTGTTTTTGGAGCATCGATCGTGTGAGTACGTTTACTGGTACCACGGGTGTACTTGGTGATGGCTCCTCGGTAACTTCAATCAAGTTTAATGGCGTGATCTTCGGTGCATTTGGATTATTTGGACATTGGGCAATCAAATGATGTATGCCACATCGATTACACATGAGTATCGGTATTGTAGACGTGCTCGCTTGATTGTCTTGCATTAGTGTGGCGTTCTTTTGTAGCCTAATAGGACACTCAGCTACACGATGTGGACCTCCACACTCATAGCATTGAAGAGGTGGTCTCTTAGCAGTGTAATTGATATTTTGGCCTCTTGCTGCAAGAGCAGCTACTTGATATACAGGTTTGACTTGTCCCCAATAGTCCTCCATGTAGTATTGTGGAATTTCTTCAAGCACATCCATCCCATAGGCGCTATTAGGATCTATATCTTCCTCATAGCCTTCCAAACAAGAAATAGATGACTCACAACCCACTTGATTCACAGAAGTGATTCTCGGATGTGGTGGTTGTGGTCCTAGCACTGGAGGTGGTAAGGGTGTTGTTTGAACAACATTTTGGGCCCTAGGGACCATGTGTTGTGCTGTTTGTTCAAGAGGTGGGGCCGGCATCAAGGCAGGCACTCGAGGTGTGTCTGTCCATGCTAAGGTTGGTCTATTGGCCATCGCACGCTTAAATACTATGCATCCTTAGCTTGATGACCATAGCTCCCACATGCATTGCAGTTCCCATTGAATTTTACTCTAAAAGTAGGGCATTCACTAGTACCATAGCATACTGAGCACCATTGCTGCTCCCTTCTTGGATACATATGATTGTTTTGCGGAGCACGATTGTCTCTAAGTCTCTCTTGAATAGCCTTGGTGAGATCTGCTAAAGTCATCTCAAATATCTTTGGCTCCTTAGCAATAGGCTTTAGGGTCATTGGCTGATGCCCCGATGCTTGTGAGCTAATAGATTTAGACTCAACAGACACTCTTTCTCCTTGAATCATTAAATTATCCTCCAATTGGATTGCATTGGTGGTGAATGCTTCCCAAGTGGTGATACCTCTAATGACTAAGCCATTGTAGATATCCTCATGTCGTAATCCCCTAATGAATCTTTCAAGCATTTGGTTATTGTTGAAGCGCTCATTTGGATTACAACGAGAATTTAAATGCTTCAAGCGACTTATAAAGTCTCTCACCGACTCTCCTTCCTCTCGTTGGGCTTTCTGGAGCTGAGAGGCTACACCCCAAAGCACTCCCTCTCGTATGTATTCTTTTAAGAACAGTCTCCTAAGAGTAGGGTAAATCGTTATTTCTTCCACCCTTAGGGTTCTATGCCAATCCCCAGCCTTTCCACTTAAGGTTAGGCTTAAAGCATTGCTCTTACGTAGGTCATTGTGTTCTCCTAGAGAATCGCATATTTGTTCAAACACTTCGATATGCTTTCGCACATCCCCGTCTCCACTAAATTTTTGTGTAAGCTTGGCTATTTGTACTGCCTTACTTCTAGCCTCTCTATCAGGCGTGTACGCATATTCTCAGCAATAGATCGACCAATAGCTTGAGCAAATGTTGCCAAGTCACCTAAGTGAGCAGTTACCGTGGGTGAAGGTGCTCCAGAGACTACATGTGGAGTAGGTATTGGCATTGGGCTTGGCGCATAGGAAGCCCTTGGGTTCCAGATTGGGTACGATGTTGTGCCATGTGGTGGTCCATAGTTCATATGAGTGGCCCTAGGCATAGCAGACGTTGGATGTGACATGCTAAGGCTAGCCGGTGTAGTCCCATGGAAATAAGAACTTGTGTATTGTGGTTGTGGAGCATAGGTAGTTGAAACAATGGGAGGGGTAGGGACTACATAAGTACGTGGACCCATAGGTACATATGATTGGTTCGCACTTGTAGGTACTATTGCAGGCATTGAGCTACCCTGTAGCGGTGCTTTACTAACAAACGAGGTCCATGGCGTGTTTCTTGGCATGCCCATCATTGGGGTAGGCATGGTAGCCGCGGTGTCATCAACGGAAAGATGAGCTAGACTTGGAAAAGTAAAGCTATCACTTGTGGGCTGTGATTGCATTGAGACCCCTGGCGAAACAACATATGGGGGATCGATGGGACTCACTGGGGGAGTCTCCATTTGTGATAGAGTGGGTTGTTTCCCTTTGCCCGTGTCTAAAAATCGCATAGGACCCGTCGAAGGTATGTTTATTCCTCGATTTTGCCTCTCAGACTGGATAATCCTATGGATGACATTGCAGATCATGTGTTGTTGTTCCTCCAGACTAGTGGCACTAGATGTGGATTGTACAACTTCTAACCAACCCACATGGTATGTGTAGCCCATGTATAGGTCGGTCAAAGTCTCCGTGTGTAGGTCATATTCCCAATTTTCATTGAGAAATACCCCGTCCAAACTTGGTGTACTAGAGGGTTGCCGTGAGGTGGATGCACTGTTGCTTCCCGTGTTTTGACTTTTAGTCACCGCTACCTTAGAGGCGACTTTGGAAGGTGGTAGCTTGGTAGGGCCCTCATTAAATGAGGTAGGTAGAATGTCCACGTGGACACTTTGAGGGAGTGTGGGGTCTACAGGAGATGTGAATGGCGATTCTACTTCCCCACCCCCTTCGTTTACTTCACTAGCCGTAGGTTCAGAGCGCGTAGCTCTACTAAAAGTTTCCTTCAAACGGCTAAAAACACTATTTCCAAGTTATTGGGCCCAGCTAGGTACGGTTTCATTTGTTCCCCCGGGGCTTTGTGTAAGATGCTCTTCCATAATATCGTAGTCAGAGGAAGAGTCGCTAGCTGCTATATTTGGGTCTTGGGTTGCACTACCTTGGGTCCCCGCCGAGGGCGTAGACCCTAGCGTGGAAGGATAGTGAGTACCCCCGTAAATCGAAGCACTAGCTAGTTGTTTGGACTCTAGCACACGACCATAGCGTAGATACATGTGCTTTAGGTGCCCTACAAGTGTCGGCAAGTACCCTTAAAAGTTACTTGCTTTGTTTTGTGGGTGTTTTGCACCCCGTTTTCTACTTGATTTTTTCTTGTTTTTGATGTTTTTTGAATGTTTGATTTTTTTTTTATTGAAGTGTGTGATAGCTCGAAACGAGCGTATCACTTAAAGGGTCGCTGTGTGCTTTACAGCACAATTTTCGGGCATCTGACGTTTCGTTGGTCCTCAAAAATCAATTTTTAGCTTAGTGTGAAGCTAAAATTCGTTTTTTTAAAAGGTGACTGAGGCCGAGGCCTGAGCGTGAGCTTGGGCTTAAGTCAGGGCTTGGATCAGGGAGATATTCCCGATCCTAGTCCTACCTTTAAAATTTTAAAAAAATTAATTTTTATTTTTATTTTTATTTTTTTATTTAAATTTTAAAAAAAAGGATAAGCCGCCGCGGCCTGCGCGAGAGCACACACACACTCTCTCTACCTACTTCTAACTAATAAACCTACTCTTACACACTAACACACTCTATTAACTCTCACTAATCTCCTTCCTACTTACTGTACACAGAAAACTAACTACCTTAATACACAGAGAATAAACACAGAACCTTTGAAAACTCCATTAATAAAAAAAACACACAATATAACACCAAATCCCTCTTCTCAACACACACACACACACACACACTCCTTCCTTACCTTTCCTACAATAGAAATTGCACCACGGAGAAGCACAGAGTGCTACTCGAGCTTCATGTATGGCACTCCCCGGCAACGGCGCCAAAAATGTGCGCGTATGTCGTACGTGTCAATGCAAGGAACTTGCCGATACACCGTGTGCGAGCCACAAATGCCTCCAAGCACACAACAAGCCTAAACTAGTAAGCTCAAAGAAGGCGATGGTGTGTTACTCACCGCTCTATGCTTGCTTCGTGGCGGATTCCTCGCCGTGAAGAAGAAGAAGACGCCGCTACGCCGCGCTCAACCGCCGCCCTGCCGCCGCAATGCTCGATCGCACACTCTCTCTCTCTCTCACACACACACATACACACACACACACACAAGGAGGTGAAGAAGAAGAAGATGGAGATGGAGATGGAGCAAGAGCACTCTTCTATTGCACAAATGAGAGAATGAGTGAATTTTAGGTTTAGTTGACTTTTATATGAGCTCGCCCCATTCACACTTGGGCGCCCATGCTTAGCCAACTAATCCCTTGAATGTTCCAGTTAGAGTGTGCCTCTCATCGGAGATCACTCTTACCCTTTTCCTATTGGACCGACAAGCCCGGTACCTGACTCTACCAAATAAATAATACAATGTCTGACGTAGGTTAGAACGTCCGTCGTAGGTGATAGGGTGTCCGTGAGCCGTGAGGGTTAACACCCACGCGACACCTGCTTCTCCCAAAAAATCCACCTAGTGCTCTCCCTTCTCTTTTTAACCTTTGAGACATGGAAGCATCTTCCCTTGATTCCGTTTAATACACCCCAAACCAAAAATTGGAGAGGCCTACCTACTCGGTCTTGATTCACCCAATAGAGACACCCAATATATTGTACTGGGTCTATGAGCTCATTAATCCAAATTTGGCCAGATCCTCCGAGAAACAAAAAGATGGAAAATACTCATTCTCTCTCCTCTCTTCCCTCGCCTACTTCGCCCCGTGCCTGCACAGCCATGAAGAACAGCCCCGTCTCCAATCCTGCGCAACTGCCTGCCCTTCTGTGGCGCCACCTCCGTGACAACCCTGCATGCTCGTACACTTCCCTCCCTCTGCGCCATGCAGTGATCTGCTCCTACCATGCATTGTCCTGCTCCTCTTCCTGGACCTGTCCGCGAATGGCCTGCACTGCTAGAACCGAGGCTCCCACCCTGCAAGATGGCCTTGGGCGCGCGCTCCCTGCAATGCGCCCCCTCCCTCCACCTCACAAAAAAATCTACCTCCTCTCTCCACCACGTGCCCCTCCACCCCTTTTTTCCCTCAAACATTCAAGGGCATCTCCAGAGATACCCTCTAATCAGAGGTGCTTCAAAATTGGGCAGACATACCTCGGTCTTGATTCATTTTCTTGCTACTCCCTCCCTTCCCCAACCTTGCTTTGGGGAGAGACAACAACATATTTCTAGCTCGGATACCCCCCCATTGGTCCCCAATATCCCCTTCCGCTCCAGCATCCACCGTACCACCTTTCCACATCAGCTTCCAGCATTCGAGTTATCCTGGCTCTGAGAGGGGGGGGGGGGGGGGGGGGGGGGGGGTCTCAGCTTCGCCCTTCCCTCCCTTGCCTGCACTCGGTGCTCGCGCGACAGAGAATGAATGAACACACAGCTTTGTAGTCCCTACACTCCTGTCCGAAGAGAGATGTCAGATGAGACGAGAGAGAGAGAGAGTGAGAGACAGAGAGAGAGAGAGAGACAGTGAGAGAGAGAGAGAGATGAGAGAGAGAGAGCATTGATAGGAGAGAGAGAGAGAGAGAGAGAGAGAGAGAGAGAGAGAGAGAGAGAGAGAGAGAGGGAGCAATTGTTGCACGATTGATGGCTCTACAGACCCCACAAAAGGAACTCTCAGCAAACGAGAGAGAGAGAGAGAGAGAGTCACTATCGCCTTGCGCCTACCTTGCCCTCCTAACTGCTTCGTGATCAACTGCTCAAGCGCATTTTTATGAAGAAGAGGTAAGTCGGTGAGTCTACATCGTGGTAAACCCATCAATTTCTCTAAGAGATTCTCTCCAAATCTCCAAATTCAAAGGCAAAAACCTACTCTACTCAGACCCCGCCCCCTCCTCACCATCATCCACTCTGTCCAATCCCTGCCGCCTCCTCGCCATAGCTGGCCCTTTCTTCTTCCCACTGCCTAGCCCTACGCTTCGCTTCACTTCTCTATCTTTGTCCTACGCGTGCACATTCCCTTCTCTTCATTGGCACCTACTTGCAGAGCTGCACACAAAAAAAGAAGCTCTTTTCTCTTCCCTTCAACATCCACCCGTTTCCAGGCAGATCCCTGCTTTGCTCGATCCTTTTCCTTTTCCTAGATCCATCAGCTGCTCATCTATGGTCAAGCAAGCAGCTATGACGGCCAACGTAAGAACGAGGGATAGTGCTTCTCCTTGGTGCCTGCATACATGCACCAAAAAGAGAGAGATAAATAGAGATATACCAACTCCGAGCGAGAGAGAGAGAGAGAGAGAGAGAGAGAGAGAGAGAGAGAGAGGAGAGATTGTGGCTCTTCAAGCAGTTGCAGATGTGTGTGTGTGTGTGTGTGTGTGTGTGAGAGAGAGAGAGAGAGAGAGAGAGAGAGAGAGAGAGAGAGAGAGAGAGAGAGAGAGAGAGAGAGAGAGAGAGTGAGTGACACGTGGGCTCCTTCAATGGAGTTTATCATCCGCTTGTCTCAAAGGAAGACTTCGCTCGTGCACTTTGCTATGTTTCTGCCAACAGGTACTATCCCCATCACCACACTACTGGTCTTCAAAGCCACCATCTTCGTCATCTCCTGAACTCAAGCAGCTAGTTAATTTCCATATGTAAAAGCACCATCTCCCGTTGAGAAACCACCATCCTCACCCTCTCCTGTTGGAAAAACACCATCTTCCCTGTCTAATGTTCAAAAACCACCATTTGAGAAACCACCAGAGGTTACACCAATGCTCCCATGTACAAGTCACCATCCTTTGGGAGCTCCCCGTCCTCTAAATTATCCGGTTGCATGGACGTGGCGCTGTTGGCCCTGAATCCAATGCGCTCACATCGTGGCCACCACTGATATCTCTCTCTCTCTCTCTCTCTCTCTCTCTCTCTCTCTCTCTCTCTCTCTCTCCACGTGCGATCTGCTCCCTTTTTCCCTAGAAACTAGAGCAAGATCTTCTAAGCTTCTTGTTATTAAGTGGGCACATGCTCTCCCTGGATTTTTGAAATTTGTAGTGGGCTCGTTTTCCCTCAAGTTAGTGGCGTGGGATTTCCAACGTGGGATTTTGGAAATCCGTAGTGGGCTCGTTTTCCCTCAACTTGGTCGCCACTAGCAAGAAACTACTAGCATTTCTATGCCAACATCACCTAACTTGCACCTAACAGCGTTGAGTACAAAAATGGGCACTCACTTCATATTTCAAAATTCGAGATATGTCCATCATTAAATTTACACACTCTTCATTTCAATGAGTGTCCACTGTCTTATTTCAACCAATCAAAATTTTTGACCTATCAAAAAATGCTTAAAAAGACAACTCAATCTTTTGTCTATTTTAGTCAGCAAAAACAGAAGGCAAGGCAGCCTTTGCCCTTTGGGCAGGCCAAAAAAAGTTTTGACTCTATCACTTTCTTTTTTCTTTTGAAAGCCAATTTGAAGGGTTTCAACCTTTAACCTTTAACCTTTCAAGTAATAAAAAAAGTTTTGACTCTATCACTTTCTTTTTTCTTTTGAAAGCCAATTTGAAGGGTTCCTCAACTTTGTTTCTGAAAAGTCA